>NW_027361717.1:17830000-18430000 GCF_039654945.1 Dendrobates tinctorius
AGTGTCGAAAGCTGCAGAGAGGTCGAGAAGAATGAGCAGAGAGTGTTCACCATTACAATTTGCTGTCAGAAGGTCATTGGAAACTTTGAGTGCAGTTTAAGTTGAATGTAGGGGTCGGAAGCCAGTCTGTGAAGGGTGTAGGAGGGAATGAGTGGAGAGGTAACAGGTAAGGTGGGAGTAGACTAGGAGCTCCAAAAGTTTAGTGATGAAGGGGAGATAGGAGACTGGTCTGTAGTTGTGTGTGCAGGATGGGTCAAGAGCAGGTTTCTTTAATAATGGAGTAATGATAGAGTGTTTGAAGGAGGATGGGAAAATGCCCAAGGAGAGTGAGAGATTAAAGATTGTAGTAAGGTGAGTTGTGACAACTAGAGAGAGAGACTGGAGGAGATGAGAGGGAATGGGGTCGGTAGTGCATGTAGTAGGAGGAGAAGAAGAGAAGTGTCTGGAGACTTCTTCTTCTGTGATGGGATCAAATGTGGAAAGTGAGCCGGGGGAAATGCAAGTAGGGAAGGGAATCACAGCACTTGGTGGTTGGGAGCGGATTTCCTGATGGATATTATCTATTTTCTCTATAAAATGGGAGGCCAGGTCATCTGCACAAATGTCTGAGATAGGAGCTTGTGCTTTTGGCCTGAGGAGAGAGTGAAAGGTGTCAAAATGTTTCTTGGTGTTGTTGGCTAGTGAGGAGATCAGGGAGGCGAAGTAGGTCTGTTTGGCGAGGTGAAGGGCAGAGTTGTAGGTTCTTAACATAAATTTTAAGTGGATGAAGTCTTCTGGTGTGCAGGTTTTTCTCCATCGGCGTTCAGCACTCCTAGAGCATCACTGGAGAAATTGAGTTTGCAATGTGAGCCAGGGCTGTTTTACTCTGTGTTTAGAGCTTCTGAGGGTGAGGGGCGCTACCTGGTCAAGGGTGCTTCTAAGAGTGTTGTTGTAGTGATGAACAGCCAGATCAGGACAGTAAAAAGAGGAGATAGGGGACAGGGAAGATTGTAGGGAGTCTGAAAGTGTCTGAGGGTTAATGGCTTGTAGATTTCTGAATGTGTGAGAGGTAGGAGTGTGCTGGGGTGGGCGAGGATTTGTGAGTGTGAAGGAGAGAATGTTGTGGTCAGAGAGGGGAAGCGGCGAGTTATTTAGGTAGGAGATTGAGCAAAGCCGGACAAAGACGAGGTCAAGGGTGTTACCGTCTTTGTGTGTCTCAGAGGTTGAGAGCTGTGAGAGGCCAAGAGTTGTGGTTAGTGATAGAAGCTGAGATGCAGATGTGGAATTGGGGCTGTTAATGGGGATGTGGAAGTCTCCCTGGATAAGGGTTGGTAGTTCTGAGGACATGAAGTGCGGCAGCCAGGCTGAGAAGTGGTTAAGGAAGTTGGTGGGTGAGACTGGGGGCCGGTATATGACCGCTACTCTGAAGGAGAGGGGGCAGAAGAGTCTGATGGTGTGGACCTCAAAAGAAGGGAATGCGAGTGATGGAACTGGGGAGATGACCTGGAAAGTGCATTGTGGCAACAGGAGTATGCCGACTCCACCACCAGGTTTGCTTGTGGGTCTTGGGGAATGGGTGAATTGTAAGCCACCATGGGAGATGGCAGCAGGAGAGACAGTGTCAGAATCCTGAATCCAGGTTTCAGTGAGGTCCAACAGATTCAGAGAGTTGTTCAGGAAGTAATTGTGCAGGAAAGGAAGCTTGTTACATACAGACCGTGGATTCCAGAGGGCACAATTGAAAGAAGGAGATGAAGGAGTGCAAGTAATATTAATTAGATTATTATGGTTTTGATATGGGGTAGGGTGGGGGATGAGGTTGGGGGATGGTGGACCAGGGTTGGGGGAGGTGTCCCCTGAAATCAGTAGGAGTAAGAGCATAAAGAGCAAGTGGTTCTTTGAAATGTTAGCTGTTTTTTTGTGCAATGTGTTTGGGCCAGATGGACTGAGGTTTTTCAGGAAGGTGAGCAGTGCATGGGAGCTGTACATGGGAGAGGGAAGTATAGAGGGGCTGATGTGTATGAGTGGTGATGGAGGAGGGATGGGGCGGTGAATGTGGATGACAAGGGAACACAGGAGGATAGAAATAAAGCACATGGCTAAAAAGACAGCAAAGTGTGGGTTACCTGACTTCTGTCCTGACTAACTGTCATGGAGTAACTGTCTTTTGCTGGATGCTTTGCTTAATGCGTGCAACCCCTCACATGCGTGGTCCCGTAAGACTTGATCTAAATTTATACACCCCACTACAAGGCCAGGAGAAAGGGATTGTGGGAGCTGCTTAGTTATAAATTAGCAACAGCTGCTCAGCACCTCTTGGTGTGCAAAAGATGATCAAAGACACAGTCCTGATACCATCTCTAATGCTATAGCACCTCTCCTGAGATAACATCTACAGTGATTCCTCCCCATGGATATACAACAATAAAGGCCCCGTAACTAGTGTTGAGCGATACCATCCGATATCCAGAAATATCGGATCGGATTGGATCGGCCCGATACACAAAAAGTATCGGGTATCGCCGATTCCGATACCGGACGTCCCATTCAAGTCAATGGGACAGAAATATCGGATCTAAAAAAAACCCTTTCTTTCCTTGTACATCCAGTTCGGGAGGGGGGAAGAGTGTGGGCGGACACTGTGCGTGTCTGTGTGTGCGGGCGGGGTCTGTACGGGCCTCTCGGGGGTCTGTACGGGCCTAACGGGGGTCTGTGCCGGCTGCCGGCGGTCTGTACGGGCCTGACGGGGGTCTGTGCCGGCTGCTGGGGGTCTGTACGGGCCTGCTGGGGGTCTGTGCCGGCTGCCGGGGGGTCTGTGCCGGCTGCCGGCGGTCTGTACGGGCCTGCCGGGGGTCTGTACGGGCCTGCCGGGGGTCTGTGCCAGCTGCCGGGGGGTCTGTGCCGGCTGCTAGCGGTCTGTACGGGCCTGCTGGGGGTCTGTGTCGGCTGCCGGGGGCTCTGTGTGTGTGCAGTCATTGTCCGATGGGACTACAAGTCCCATCGGTGCCATGCCTGCTACAATGACAGTGATTTACACATTAGCCAATGATGGGACAGTAGTAGTCCCATTATCCGGCTAATGTGTTGAATGTAAAAAAAAACAAAAAAAAAAAACATACATACTACATACATGCAACATTCGTACAACATACATACTACACATACTACATACATACTACATTAATACAGCATACATACATACTACATACATACTACATATATACAACATTCATACAACATACATACATACTACATATATACAACATTCATACAACATTCATACATACTACATTCATACAACATACATACATACTACATTCATACAGCATACATACATACTACATACATACTACTTATATACAACATTCATACAACATACATACAACATACATGCATACTACATACTGTACATACTACATATATACAACATTCATAGAACATACATACTACATACATACTTAACATATACTACATACCTAATACATATATACTACATTCATACAACATACATACATACTACATACATACAACATACATAAAACATGCTACAGATATACTACATACGTACTACATATATACAACATTCATAGAACATACATACTACATACATACTTAATATGTACTACATACATACTACATATATACTACATTCATACAACATGCATACATACTACATACATACATACAACATACATAAAACATGCTACATACATACTACATACAATACATTCATACTTTCATACAATACATACATATAGACATGCAGCTCATATTACATAGAGTACATACTCACCATTACTTGTCACTTTGATCCCCGAAGCCAGTGTCATCTATGAAAAATTTGAAAAAACAAACCACCAAATACTCCCTGTTCCACAGAAATCCATGAGTGAGTGTCCCACGACGATCTCCCATGGAGAACAGCAGCATCAGCTGATGCGACCATTCTCTAGGGGCTCCAGGAATCCAATGAAGGGAGATAAGTATCCTTCCGCACTGTATTCCTCCGCCACTGTAAAAAAAAATAGTCCCTAGTCTCACTTTTGGCATTGCTGTGTGAGAAAGTTCCCACGCAGCTTTTGAAATAAAGTGAGACTAGGGATTATTTTTTTACAGTGGCGGAGGATACAGTGCGGAAGGATACCTACCTCCCGTCATTGGATTCCTGGAGCCCCTAGAGAATGGTCGCATCAGCTGATGCTGCTGTTCTCCACGGGAGATCGGCGTGGGAAACTCACTCGTGGATTTCTGCAGAACAGGGAGTATTTGGTGGTTTGTTTTTTTCATATTTTTCATAGATGACACTGGCTTCGGGGATCAAAGTGACAAGTAATGGTGAGTATGTACTCTATGTTGTATGTATTGTATGTCTATATGTATGTATTGTATAAATGTATGAATGTATTGTATGTAGTATGTAGTATGTATGTGGTATGTATGTAGTATATTTGTAGCATGTTTTATGTATGTATGTATGTATGTAGTATGGTTTGTATGCTGTATGAATGTTGTATATATGTAGTATGTATGTAGTATGTATGTATGTTGTATGAATGTAGTATATATGTAGTATGTATGTATGTTGTATGAATGTAGTATACTGTATATGTAGTATGTATGTAGTATATATGTATGTTGTATGAATGTTGTATATAGGTAGTATGTATGTATGCTGTATGAATGTATATGAATGTAGTATATATGTAGTATGTATGTAGTATGTATGGTTTTTTTTGCTTTTTTTTTACATTCAACACATTAGCCGGATGATGGGACTACTACTGTCCCATCATTGGATAATGTGTCAATCACTGTCATTGTAGCAGGCATCGCCCAATGGGACTTGTAGTCCCATCGGACGATGCCTGCACACACACACAGACCCCCGGCAGGCCCGTACAGACCACCAGCAGCCGGCACAGACCCCCAGGCAGCCGGCACAGACCCCCGGCAGGCCCGTACAGACTGCCGGCAGCCGGCACAGACCCCCGGCAGGCCCGTACAGACTGCCGGCAGCCGGCACAGACCCCCGGCAGGCCCGTACAGACCGCCGGTAGCCGGCACAGACCCCCAGCAGGCCCGTACAGACCCCCAGCAGCCGGCACAGACCCCCGGCAGGCTCGTACAGACACCCGGCAGCCGGCACAGACCCCCGGCAGGCCCGCACTGACCACGCATCATGATGCGCACAGACCGCGCATCATGGTAACATCATTTCAGCAGCCAATCACAGCCACAACAGTGGCTCATTGCATTATGGGTACTTCCGGTTCCGGTATCCGATATTGAAAAAATATCGGTACTCGGTATCGGAATTCCGATACAGCGAATATTGGCCAATACCCGATATTTGCAGTATCGGAATGCTCAACACTACCCGTCACACTAAGCGATCTCGCTAGCAAGATCGCTAATTTTGTGACACATCAGCGATCTCACCAGCGAGATCGCTGTGTGTGACGGGGATCAGCGACCGGCCCCCCTGCCGGTTATCGCTGATTGTGCTCGAGCGGCCTGGGCCATTTTTCGATCGCTGGTCTCCCGCTGCCCAGCACGCATCGCTGCGTGTGGCAGCGAGAGACCAGCGATCAGCGACGCTGGTTGCTATTGTAAACGTCGGGTATCCAGGAGCCGCGCGACTCCTGGATACCTGCTGTTTACCTTGGAAACCGGCGTACACCCTGGTTTCCAAGGTAAATGTCGGGTATCCAGGAGTCACGCGGCTCCTAGATACCCCATATTTACCTTGTAAACCAGCGTGTACGACGGTTTCCAAGGTAAACAGCAGGTATCCAGGAGTCGCGCGGCTCCTGGATATCCGACGTTTACATTAGAAACCAGCGTCCAGCGTCGCTGGTCCTTATCGCTGGGGCTGTCTATGTGACAGCTCACCAGCGATCAGCCTAACAATGTCCCAGTGATCCCATCATGTCGGATCGTTGGTGGGATCGCTGGGACATCGCTTAGTATGACGAGGCCTTAAGTTCTGAGAACAATGTAACAGATGAATAATAGCAAAGAAGTGGAATAACATGATTACCATTCACTCTGCTTGCTAACATTGAATGGGGTGAGATACATGCAGGCTGGTGCAGATCAGAAGTTGAATAACATGATTACCTGTGTGAAGAGAGAAGAGAGAAGGTGGAGGTCTATAGGACTGTTCAGCACAACACTTGGTATTCCTGGCAGTCTTATAGACAATGAATGGAGTAGAGGTTGAACCTGTTCTCAAGGTTCCAGATGTCCTCTGGATGCTATGGATAGGGCATGTTTTGTTTTTGGGAGGAATGTCCTTTTAAATACATTATTCCCATCTGGAACACATAAGGTTCACACTCCTGTGGGAATGGAGAAGTGGCTATGCTCGATCACCTGGCTAAACCACCTGTCTTATGTCTTGTTCAGACACCTATAATGTAATTTACTATGCTATCTGTGTGTGTAATGAACAGTACTCTCACTAATATAAACCAGATTTTGTATTAGTCTAGCCTGAAGAAGAGACCTGAGTAGTCTCGAAAGCTTGCAATGTGTTACCTTCTTTTCAGTTAGCCATTAAAAGGTATCAACCACTGAGGGCTCTCAATTCTGAATATTTTAATAGAAACCTATGTGCTTGTGCACACTAACGATTAACTTGGTATGTGTGGAAGGAATCACGGTATGCTCCGATCTGGGCCATGTTACAGACAAGAATAGTGAATGTAAAAAGCAGCTCCTACATCTGTCCACGTACAACATCTCAACCTGGACCTATTCCTGCGATGTCTGCTTCTGTCATCAGGTGCCCCTATATTTATTCTGTGGGCAGTGTTGATGATGGTGGAGATACCTGGACTTGAAGCCCTGGTCTGCCTATATTATGTCCAGTTACTAAGATTAGGGTGGCTGGGACCTGTAATGTCATCCAGTCTGGCAGTATGGGTGTATGTTCTGTCCAACTGGAGTAATCAGCTTCCTGCGTTGCCCAACCGCACAGCACCACACCCTGATAAATCTTTAGATTACTGCTGGGAGTTGTCAATTTTTGTTTTACTAGTCCAGATTTACGTGTATAGTCCAGCTCCTACTTACCCTGTGTTATTCCCTTCCAATTGTGAACTCTGTTCATTTCCTGACCATTATTTTGTCTTGATTTTGTTCCATGTCTGCCCTCCCAGTTCTGATCCCTTGACCTGGCCAATTCTGCCTGTCCACTCCAGTGACTGCTCCGGGAACTCAATTGAGGGCATCTGTATGTGTTCACATCCCTGAATTAGGGCTCCCCTAAGATTTGATCGTTGGAGTAGCCAGTGCAAAGCTTGTCCATGGAAGCTCTATTAACTCTGCTGTTATGTTCGGTCAAAAACGACCGATTTTGAACTTTAATATTTTTTTAAATATTCAAGATGCGGTTCTGAAACTTGTGGTTGATTGACTTTTCCTCATTTGAGGGGTTCTTACTATGGGTACTTTTTTTTTTTTTGTTTACTTTTTGCTCCACAATTTTTTATACACTTGTACTATTCGGTCAAAAATGACCAATAGCCTTTTATAGTGATCTCCAGCCATTTTTTGAGTAAAATAAAGGAGCTATAATCTCATTTTGGACTAAATATAACATCTACTACTATTTATCAATTTATTTAGGTCCTTTTGGTCCATGCAGTTAATGGGAAATAAAAGTCGGCATTGAGCGGATGACATTCATCCACTCAATGCCGACTTTTATTCCCCATTGACTTGCATTGGGGTCGGGTTTCGGACGAAACTCCGACTTTTTTGCCCTATTCGGACCAATTTCATCTGAAGCAAATTTTGTTTCATGAAACCCGATCCGACCAAATTCGCTCAACTCTAGTGGTGACACATTCTGTTTCTCTGTTTCAGTAGCTCCAAAGCACTGGAAAGCCCTTAAATGCCTCATTCCTTTTTCCATGTGTTTCATTACATAGCTTAATAAAAAAACATTAGATACCAAGTTGTAGCATGAAGTTTGTCCACAGCTTTATAATTTTTATTTTAAACATTTTTATTAACTTAAACCAATATATTTCCCAGAGGGATTCAATATCTATAAAATGACCTGAACGCATGTGCCATCCAGTGGGCAAATCCACCTTCAAATCATGTCCACATGATTTTCCTAAAACTGGCCAATAACTGCAACTTAGGAATAAATAAAGCATATAGCAAACATAATAAACAGGGGAGAGATGGAAGGAGAACCGGCCAATGAATTTTATTACAACAGATCCTATTTATTCTGCATTAAAAAATAGTGGGGCAACATCTTCTACTATAATTATTATTATTACAATGCGCTCCTCTAATGGTTGGGGATATAAATATATCTAAATCCCCCCTGAATAGACAAGTGAAGGGGAAGGCAGCATCCCATGAATCATACCATACCTTTCAGAGTCAAGAGAGTGCTGTATTGACCTATAGATTCAGTGGTGATACAAGTCTGGTTCAGTAGAAACTTCAGGTGATATGGGCATCTTGTGTGCTTATTAGAGAGACACTGAAATTCAATGAAAGCTATCTAAGTTGTATAAGGTTGTGTGTGTGTGTGTGTATATATATATATACTGCTCAAAAAATAAAGGGAACACTGTTCCAGTTGCAACAGGCTGTTTGTGTTCCCTTTATTTCTTTGAGCAGTGTATATATATACACTCACTGGCCACTTTATTAGGTACACCTGTCCAACTGTGTGTTAAGACTTAATTTCTAATCTGCCAATCACATGGCGGCAACTCAGTGCATTTAGGCATGTAGACATGGTCAAGACAATCTCCTGCAGTTCAAACCGAGCATCAGTATGGGGAAGAAAGGTGATTTGAGTGCCTTTGAACGTGGCATGATTGTTGGTGCCAGAAGGGCTGGTCTGAGTATTTCTGAAACTGCTGATCTACTGGGATTTTCACGCACAACCATCTCTAGGGTTTACAGAGAATGGTCCGAAAAAGAAAAAAAATCCAGTGAGCGGCAGTTCTGTGGCCGGAAATGCCTTGTTGATGCCAGAGGTCAGAGGAGAATGGGCAGACTGGTTCGAGCTGATAGAAAGGCAACAGTGACTCAAATTGCCACCCGTTACAACCAAGGTAGGCAGAAGAGCATCTCTGAACGCACAGTGCGTCGAACTTTGAGGCAGATGGGCTACAGCAGCAGAAGACAACACCGGGTACCACTCCTCTCAGCTAAGAACAGGAAACTGAGGCTACAATTTGCACAAGCTCATCGAAATTGGACAGTAGAAGATTGGAAAAACGTCGCCTGGTCTGATGAGTCTCGATTTCTGCTGCGACATTCGGATGGTAGGGTCAGAATTTGGCGTAAACAACATGAAAGCATGGATCCATCCTGCCTTGTATCAACGGTTCAGGCTGGTGGTGGTGGTGTCATGGTGTGGGGAATTTTTTCTTGGCACTCTTTGGGCCCCTTGGTACCAATTGAGCATCGTTGCAACGCCACAGCCTACCTGAGTATTGTTGCTGACCATGTCCATCCCTTTATGACCACAATGTACCCAACATCTGATGGCTACTTTCAGCAGGATAATGCGCCATGTCATAAAGCTCGAATCATCTCAGATTGGTTTCTTGAACATGACAATGAGTTCACTGTACTCAAATGGCCTCCTCAGTCACCAGATCTCAATCCAATAGAGCATCTTTGGGATGTGGTGGAACGGGAGATTCGCATCAGGGATGTGCAGCCGACAAATCTGCGCCAACTGTGTGATGCCATCATGTCAATATGGTCCAAAATCTCTGAGGAATGCTTCCAGCACCTTGTTGAATCTCTGCCACGAAGAATTGAGGCAGTTCTGAAGGCAAAAGGGGGTCCAACCCGTTACTAGCATGGTGTACCTAATAAAGTGGCCAGTGAGTGTATATATATATATATATATATATATATATATACAGTGGGTATAAAAGTATTCAGTCAGTCACCAATTGTGCAAGTTATCCCACTTAAAAAGATGAGAGAGGCCTGAAAATGACACTATAGGTAGACCACAACTATGAGAGTCAAAATGAGAAAACAAACTCAGAAATTCACCTTGTCTGATTTGGTAAGATTTATTTTGCAAATTATGGTGGAAAATAAGTATTTGGTCACCTAAAAACATGCAAGATTTCTGGCTTTCTCAGACCTGTAACTTCTTCTTTAAGAGGCTCCTCTGTCCTCCATTCATTACCTGTAGTAATGGCACCTGTTTGAACGTTATCAGTATAAAAGACACCTGTCCACAATCTCAAACAGTCACACTCCAAAACTCAACTATAGTGAAGACCAAAGAGCTGTTGAAGGACACTAGAAACAAAGTTGTAGCCCTGCACCAGGCTGGGAAGACTTAATCTGCAATAGTCAAGCAGCTTGGTGTGATGAAATCAACTGTGGAAGCAATAAGAAAATGGAAAACATACAAGACCACTGATAATCTCCCTCGATCTGTGGCTCCATGCAAGATCTCACCCCATGGGGTCTAAATGATCACAAGAACTGTAAGCAAAAATCCCAGAACCACACGGGTGGACCTAGTGAATCACCTGGATAGAGCTGGGACCACCGTAACAAATGCTACCATCAGTAACACAGTATGCCGCCAGGGGCTCAGATCCTGTAGTGCCAGACGTGTCCCCCTGCTTAAGCCAGTACATGTCCAGGCCCATCTGAAGCTTGCTCGAGAGCATTTGGATTTTCCCAAAGAGTATTGGGAGAATGTCGTATGGCCTGATGAAATCAAAGTAGAACTGTTTAGTAGAAACAAAGCTCGTCATGTTTGGAGGAAACAGATTGCTGAGTTGCATCTAAAGAACTCCATACCTACTGTGAAGCATGGGGGTGGCAACATTATGCATGGGGCTGTTTCTCTGCAAAGGGACAAGGAAGACTGATCCATGTACATGGGGCCATGTATCATGAGATTTTGAGTGCAAACCTGCTTCCATCATTAAGAGCATTGAACGTGGACGGGTCTTTCAGCATGATAATGAGCCCAAGCACACCACCAGGACAACAAATGAGGGGCTTCGTAAGAAGCATATGAAGGTTCTGAAGTGGCCTAGCCAGTCTCCAGATTTCAACCCTAAAGAGAACCTTTGAAGGAAGTTGAAAGTCCATGTTGCCCAGGTACACGTCCAAAACATCACTGCGCTAGAGGAGATCTGCATGGAGGAATGAGGCAACATACCACCCACAGTGTGTGCAAACCTTGTGAAGACTTACCGAAAATGTTTGACCTCTGTCATTGCCAACAAAGGATATATAACAAAATACTGATATGAACTTTTGTTAATGACCAAATACTTATTTTCCACCATAATTTGCAAAGTAAATCTTGCCAAATCAGACAAGGTTATTTTCTGGATTTGTTATCTCACTTTGACTCTCATAATTGTGGTCTACCTATGATGTCAACTACATTCCTCTCTCATCTTTTTAAGAGGGAGAACTTGCACAAATAGTGGCTGTCTACTTTTTTCTCCACTGTATATATCGCAAATACTTGTGTATAAGTCGACTCAAGTATAAGCCGAACCACCTTATTTTGCCACAAAAAACTGGGCAATCTTATTGACCCGAGTATAAGCCGGGTATACATTGTCCCCTCATCCCTATCCTGCTATGCATGGCTCCTCATCCCCATCCTTGTCTGCATGGCTCCTTATCCCCATCCTTGTATGCATAGCTCCTTATCCCATCCTTGTCTGCATTGCTCCTTATCCCCATCCCTGTATGCATGGCTCCTAATCCCTATCCTCTTATGCATGGTTCCTCATCCCTATCCTTGTATGCATGACCCAATGAGAAAAGCATATAAAAAAAATAAAACCTCCTACTTACCTTCCCTGCGCTCCCTCGCTGCATCTTGTTCCGGTGCTCGCAGCTCCAGCAGCAGGGAGATCACGTGTCCCTGCACATTACTGTAATTAATATTCACTCCACTTCACATCTATGAGAGTGGAGAGAGGTTAATATTCACAATTCTTAAGTAGAAGGCACACGTGACGGCCCAGCAGCTGCTGGAAGCCAGCAGCTGTGTCTGACACTGTGCGCACTATGAGAGAAATGAATATTCACTGCCAGGGCAGTGATTATTCATTTCTCTTTAGCAGCGGACACAGGCTTTAGCCGCCGCAGCCGGCCCCTGCTTCCTGATCCCCACTGCTCCTCGCCGCGCCCCCTCCCCTCCATCTTCTGGGACAATGACTCAAGTATAAGCCGAGGGAGGCGTTTTCAGCCAAAAAAAATGTGCTGAAAAACTCGGCTTATACTTGATTATATACAGTACATATATATATATATATATATGTACATATATACCTCCCAATTTCTGATTTCCTATTATGTCATTTTTGGCAACGGTTAATTAATTTGCATTGAGAAGGTTGTCAAAAGTTAATTATGGTTCATGCAAAATGTATGGGAAAAGAAAGAGTGGCAATGGCATTAGATGGGTAGTGCCGAAGAAAGTTACCCTGCTCTAAAATGCTGCCACTATGTTATGTGCCACTAAATTAGGTCCATTCTCTGCAGCCCTGTTACCTGGCATATTGGCAGAAATTATTTCCATACATCGCTCTTGCTGTAGGGCAATGATAGCTGAGCAGTCCAATGGGCATGAACAAACCAACATCAGTGCCTGCCGATCCCCTCTGGGTCAGGGTTGCTCTGTACTCGCCCATTGGCAGCCTGGTTCTCATTACCACATTGTAAGACCATTGTTGTAAGTATGCCAGGCTACAGGAGTGCATGGAACAGATCTAACTAATTGGCACACAATGTGGTGGCAGCAGTTTAAGGCCATGTGCACATGATGCAGATTTGCAGCGTTTCCGCAGCGGATTTTACCGCGCAGAAACGTTGCATATCCGCATTGTGATGTACAGTACCTTTAAAATGAATGGAAAAAAAAAAACGCTGTGCAGACGCTGCGCATTTTTCCGCGCGGTTTTCCTGCGGTACAAAATCCGCAGCATGTTACTTCTTTTGTGCGGTTTTCTATCTCCCCTGTTACCAAATCCGCAGGGGGAAGACCGCAATGGAAAACCGCACAAAAACCGCATGAAAACCGCGTGAAAAATGGAAGAAATCCGCAGGAAAAATGCAGGTCATTTGACCTGCGGTTTTCTTCCATTCTGCACGGAAAAATCCGCAGGGCTCAAAACTCCGTCTGCACTCAGCCTAAACCAGAGAAATCTGATGACTAGTTTCTCTTCAATTATCACTCTTTTGTTTGCAGGTAAGCAGTGTAGAAATGAAGATATCATAAGCAAGGAAATAACTTGATGCCTGCCATATAAACACACAAAATCGTTGTACGTAGAAAGTAGAGGCATTCAATAAACTAAGGTGGCAAGTACATGACAAGGTTGCATAAGTTGTCATTGTTCCCTGACAGTGATGCTGTTTACTGTATATTGTCAGCTGCGGTGGGGTTTTTTACTAGGCCTGTGTTATTCTGTCAGCACTCTAAATGGAACGTATGACAGGTCTGTACTTCTCCAGTAATCCTCTTTGTAAAAAAAAAAAACGAAGGAAAGTGCCTTTTTCTTCCCGTGTTTTTTTTATTTTTGCACGGCTCATTCTCTCTCCAGCTTTTCCGGCACAAGGCATATCATCAGTTTTCAATCTTAGAGCAGCCATTACATGTGACATCTTTTCTCAAAGCAAAAACACAATAAAAGATCCACTTGTTTTTAAATTGTCGACAGGCTAAAGCGCGTGGGCATTAAACAACGCAATCCATAATGCATTCGCTTCAGACGTAGTGCTCAGTCCGTTCATGTCACAAGAACAGCAGACAAACTAGACTCTTGGGGATGCCAGGCATAATTGAGTCACTGAGTCTTTCAGAACACGGAGTACAAAGACTCTTTCCTTTCTGCACCTTGCCATATCTCAACACAGTCCCGTATCTCCTCTCCCGTGCAGAATTTACACCAGCTCATTGAGATCAGTGTTTTTACTGCTTAACAGATGTTCTGCTGCTCTGGACATATGTTGCAATAATAACAAATTAAATAATACAAAATGCTGCAAATCCTAATTTATTTGTTTTTTCAATGATTGAACATTCATTGAATAAATTAATTCCATATTCGTCATACTAATAAGCATCGTAAGGTTTGATAATGAGCCATAACAAAATGCCAAAGCAAACTAACAAGTCAAATCTATCAAATGTGAGCACACATCAATTACAACCCCCCCCTCGAACCGATTAACCCAAGGGTGTTTAGTCTTAAAATTGTCCCGCCATTCTTTTCTAGCTAAAACAATAAACCGGGGTTATTACATCATGTGTGTGAATTCCTATTTGGCATCATGTCAAATTTGAATCACGGGTCCTATGGCATTCACAGTGCCTCCATCTGCCTCATTATAGAGAATCTTCCGACGGTGGTTCTGCTTGAATCACATATTTCAGAGATTTACATGGAAATCCCAATGCAAGCGCTCAGCCTAGAGCACAGGATAAATGTGCTCCAAGCCTTACTGCAATCTTTGAGAGGCAGAATGAACAAATCCACAGCAGGTGAAGAATTGGTTTTATTTATTTTCTACACTGTTCCTCGTGCGGTATAAGTCAGTGCGATTACAGCGATACCAGATTTATATCCTTTTTTATGTTTAGCTACTGTCACATACTAAAAGACGCTTTTTTTTGCAAGAACTTTTTGCATCACCTTATTTTGAGAGTTATCATTTTTCCATATTTTAGCCCAAAGAATCATATGAGGGCTTGTTTTTTCCAGGACGAGCTGTCGTTTTACCGGTACCATTTTTGGGCACATGTCATTTTTTGATCGCTTTCTATTCTGATTTTTGTGGAGGCAGAATGAGCAAAAACCAGCAATTAAGGAATTGTTTTTTTTGTTTTGTTTTTTTTTTCTCCATTCTGCGTGTGGTTAAATTGATAAGTCAGGTTTATTCTTCGGGTCAGTATGATTACAGTGATGCCACATTTATATAGTTTTTTATGTTTTGGCACTTTTACACAATAAAAACTTTTATAGAAAAAATAATTATTTTGCATTGGTTTATTCTGGGAGCTATAACTTTTTTATTTTTCACTGATGGAGCTGTTTGACGGCTTGTTTTTTGCGGGACAAGATTGCGTTTTCAGTGTTACTATTTTTATTTTCATTTGTCATTTTGATCGCTTTTTTTTCCCACTTTTTCCAAGTGGTATGATGATAAAGCATAATTTGCTACCTTTTTTTTGTGTTTTTGCTTTACGGCGTTCACTGACGGGATTAACTAGTAAAAATGGCAAACAGCACTTACAGGATCAGAGAGATGCACGCTCACCGTCCAGAGACCCAATTGGACAACAGGAGTCCCAATGAAATCATAGAATCATAGAATCATAGAATCGTAGAGTTGGAAGGGACCTCCTGGGCCATCTGGTCCAACCCCCTGCTCAAAGCAGGATTCGCTAAATCATCCCAGTCAGATGTCTGTCCAGCCTCTGTTTGAAGACTTCCATTGAAGGAGAACTCACCACTTCTCGTGGCAGCCTGTTCCACTCATTGATCACTCTAACTGTCAAAAAGTTTTTTCTAATATCTAATCTGTGTCTCTTCCCATTCAGTTTCATCCCATTGCTTCTAGTCTTTCCTTGTGCAAATGAGAATAAAGTTGATCCTTCTACAATGTGACAGCCCTTTAGATATTTGTAGACAGCTATTAAGTCTCCTCTCAGTCTTCTCTTTTGCAAACTAAACATTCCCAAATCCTGCAACCTTTCCTCATAAGACAGGGTTTGCAGACCGGTCACCATTCTGGTCGCTCTTTTCTGAACTTGCTCCAGTTTGTTGATGTCTTTTTTAAAATGTGGTGCCCAAAACTGGACACAATATTCCAGATGAGGTCTGACCAAAGAGGAGTAGAGGGAAATAATGACTTCACGTGATCTAGACTGTATGCTTCTGTTAATACATCCTAGAATTGCATTTGCCTTTTTTGCTGCTGCATCACACTGTTGACTCATATTCAGTCTGTGATCTATTAGTATACCCAAGTCTTTTTCACATGTGCTGTCACTTAGCCCTATTCCTCCGCACTTTTGACGGTGCGCCGTGCGCGCCAAAATCCAAAAAGTTTGATTTTGGCGCGCACGGCGCACCGTCAAAAGTGCGCAGCGCAGGTCAAAGCGCAACTAGCGCATGGCCTGCGCACGATCTGCGCACCCTATGCTAAAGATAGGGTGTGCCGATCGCAGGCGCCGCTGTCCGCTAGTAGGCGGCGCTACAAGCAAGGGGCGGGCACGCCGGGCAGAGAGCCGGCTCGGGGGCGGAGCTACCCCCGGCCGTGCGTGCGCTGAAAAAGCGCTAATGTGAAACCGGCCTAATACATATAAAACACGTTAACATACAGTATATACAAAGAAATAATGTTGCGTGTAAAACACCATTAAAAACAATTATAGTAATGACGCAATGTAAAGAAAAATATAGCCACTCACTTTTCTATGGTGGCCAATCAACAGATAGCATCATCAGTTGTCCTAACAACCCCCAACCAATGAGTCACAAGCTAACAACTAGTATTGTCAGTCACGACACATAGCCAATTATTACACCTCCTTGAAATCGGCGCCAAATCAAGTAGCCTATAGTAGTTACCAGCACATTACCTCATACTCCCAGCATTCCCAGAGTCTTCATCAGCCCACAAGAGTTGTTAAAAAGCACCAATGCCATGACAGAAAGAATAGCGACGCAGGAACCAAAATCCCGTGATACAAAGCCACCAAATTCTCGCACATGCGCATTTGCGCATAACAGATTCCTAAATGACCGCATCATCAACAAATCTCGCAATACTACGTCATTCAACTCCCGCGCATGCGCAATCGCGCATAATGGATTCCATAGTAACCACATCGTCATCCACTCTCGTGATATAGCGTCAGTGAACTTACCGCGCCTGCACGAAAGCTTACAGCAAGTTCAACAAAACCAACAGAGCGGTCACATGACCAGCACTGTTATAAGTCCCATAACATTGCAAATATCAAGTCTGTACAATAGCGTTTTCAATGTAGTAACAAAGGGAATCCTACATATTCAAATATACTTTATCTACAAGATAATGTTCAAGCGGTCACATGACTAATCCCATCACTGAAATATCATTGGCCACCAACCTTCAAAGATCAATCACATGACAATGTCACATGATCCCATATTGAAAAAAACACAAGGCCATCAAAAATACCTCATATGCACATGCCCATTCAGCGATAAATCTCACAAAAGGGCTATCCAAAAAAGGATTAGCCACACTTGTAAGATACAGAAGAAAACTGAGACATTGATAATTAAAGACACTACACTATGGCCCAATTTAATGAATTTAACATTCAGTAACTTTATTATCATATTCACAAAAAAAAGGAGGGCAAGAGGGCATGGGGATTATCAATATGATTTCACATGAATAAACTACATAGACCAACAAGTCTTCAGGGAAATTCAGTCCCGGTGTCCTCCGGTCACTCCACCGCATCATTCCTATAAAGACAAAAAAACAAAATTAAAACCAATCAACACTGTTGAAAACTGAAGGATGACGTTATCAAGACTCATATGGACTACTTAGTACAAATATGCAGATTATAATCAAGATTCAAACCCTTCGGTTGAAGGGTACCCAAGATCGAGATCCATCTCAGCTCTTTCCTTTTCAACAATGTAATCCTATCACCACCCCGTCTTAACAATGGGACCCATCTATCACCCTAAATCTTAATTGTTTCACAGAATGTCTACATTCAACAAAATGCTTCGGTATTGGGAGTTCCAAAAGTTGTGTTCTAATAGTGCTCTTATGTTTACTAATACGTGCCCTAATTTCCATAGTAGTATGTATTACTGTTGTTTATTTTCTGATGGGCGGTTATATGATGCTGATTGGCCATTTGGGCCTATATAAGACTGCCCTATATGCTGTTTTGTATGCTTGAAAAAGACCACTTGGTGGTTGAAACGTTGCATTTCTTCATGGCTGAATAAATTTATACATTTCTCACTTGGATTGGATGCTGCTCTTCTTCATTTCATTGGGACTCCTGTTGTCCAATTGGGTCTCTGGACGGTGAGCGTGCATCTCTCTGATCCTGTAAGTGCTGTTTGCCATTTTTTCTATTTATGAGACGATTTGGACCATGGCTTACGGGGACCGGATCTACTAGATGGAATCTACTAATCCAGAGGTGGGTGAGCAGGATAATGCCATGACTTTTTCATATACTGAGGATGATGCATTGCGGATTCTATCCGGTTCCCAGACAGATATGTCGTTTTTTAACAAACCGACTGCTGATATGCTCAAGAGGAAGTATGAAAATGAGAAGAGAAAACTCATTTCCTTTGAGCTGCATGTCACAACATTATGTGAATATTACAAAGCACACAGAATACCACGTGGGTTAAGACCACATTTACGTCCGACCTTGCTTGCGGATAATGTAATGTTTTGCAATCGGTTTGAGTCTATTACGAATAAGTATGCTTTTGACTTAATGCTTCTCAATATTGAGTTTCTTCGGCTAGAGATGGAGACTATCAGAAAATCAATTACTGATCTTGAACTACAGCTAACATCCCAGATGACCACACAGGAGATGGATACCGCTAAGACCCAGTTGGATGAAAAATTATTGAAGTACCGTGCTGATATTGAAAAGACCAAGAGAACGAAGTGGTTTCGGGATGCAGAGGACTATAAATCTGGACGTATTTTTTCATGGCATATGAATACAGGTTCTTTCTCCTTCAATAAAAGGGAGAGACCTACACAGATGCGTAAACGAAAAAGACCACAAGATAGACAACACCGGAATTTTGGATTCACTACAGCCGAGTCTGATTCTACGGACGATACAAACATGGGTGCTTCTTCTTCTTCCTCTATTTTTTTAGGGAAGGACAAAACCGATACAACAATGGTAAAAGAAGGATCCGGCGAGGTGGCAGGAAACATGGGCAAAAGAAGAGACTTGCACAAGCAGGGGAAGGGTCACAATCCCTCGATGAGGACTCGCAATATGGAGGGGAGACGGAAAGGCCTGTGAAGCATGATAATTTGGTGGTCAATATCTCCTCTTGTGAGTTATCTGAAGTTGATTATGACATTTTATCGAAAGGACTGTCATTCTGTCCTATGAATTCTCCCGATTGGTTTGAGATTGAATGTGATCTTTTTTCGTTCTTTAGGAGACTTCGGTTAACCTCTTTTTTTGCAGGGAAACAGGTGGAATCTGATTCTCTACCTGTAGGTGATTCGTCCATGTTTACTCTTCAGGGTGTCGGATTGCACTCTAAGAGTAATTTTCAACCACCTGCTAGGAATAGTTTTGTGGAATCATACATTCAGCTTGTTGAAAGGGATGTTGCGCAGTTGAGAAAAAATACTCACCAGTTTGGTAAACATAACCTCAGTTTAAAAATAGAAATACCAGCAAAAGATGTCAGATGCCCATGCTACAAGGCGACTCAATATCATATTATAATAAAGGAGGAACAACGAGTGAATGTAGCCAAAAATTTAAAGAGATAATTATATTTATCAAACAAGTTAAACTTTAATAAATATTTATAATACAGGCATCATATATAGAACAACATGCATGGGCATATATCAATGTCATGTGACTGACTCCATAGGTCAATGTAATGACCAAGAGAAACGGGACCCATAATGTGAATAACATATATACTGTTCAAAGAGAAAAAAAGGTTTTCTCAATTAGAAATTAAAACATATTTTTAAATTCACATATTCTCCAGGGATAGGGATTTAGACGGTACAAACTTCCCCAAAACCCACTATTACTATACCGCTAGATGAATAACTTCACATAGACACATACCCCAGGGGTATCTGACCGAGGCTCTGACGGGACTGCACACACGCCGCTATGGGTAATTACTCTGCACTTATCTTCTTATAGACCGCTCTTTATTGTGTACTGTATCATAAAGGAGCTAATCTGTGTCTATGTGAAGTTATTCATCTAGCGGTATAGTAATAGTGGGTTTTGGGGAAGTTTGTACCGTCTAAATCCCTATCACTGGAGAATATGTGAATTTAAAAATATGTTTTAATTTCTAATTGAGAAAACCTTTTTTTCTCTTTGAACAGTATATATGTTATTCACATTATGGGTCCCGTTTCTCTTGGTCATTACATTGACCTATGGAGTCAGTCACATGACATTGATATATGCCCATGTATGTTGTTCTATATATGATGCCTGTATTATAAATATTTATTAAAGTTTAACTTGTTTGATAAATATAATTATCTCTTTAAATTTTTGGCTACATTTACTCGTTGTTCCTCCTTTATTATAATAACCTCAGTTTAGCTGAGAAACAGGCTTTACAGAGGCTATCTGATAACGCGGCTATTACAATCAAAAATGCCGACAAAGGTGGAGCGGTGGTCATAATGGACACTAATAAGTATAAGGCTGAGATTTTACAACAGTTGTCAGATGGGGATGTCTACCTGAAATTAACTGGTGATCCCACCTCTCGGTTTCTTGGTGAGTTGCGATTTCTGGTTGATGGTGCCTATGCTGAGGGATTTATTGACCAGAAACTGCATGACTTCTTGATTGTAGATGCTCCGATAACACCAATTCTATAAACTTTACCAAAGATCCACAAGGATCTCTACAATCCTCCCGGACGCCCGATTGTGTCCGGGAGAGGTTCACTTTTTAATAAAGTGGCCATTTTTTTGGATAAAGTTTTGCGACGGTTTGCTACATCAGCACGGTCTTATATCATGGATACCAATGATTTTTTGAATAAGATTAAGGATGTGGAGGTTGATTCTGACACAATATTAGCCTCGTTTGATGTAACCTCATTATACACATCTATCCAGCATGACAAGGGGTTGGAGGCTGTCGATGTGGTGCTATCAGGCTCTGACGTGACCCCAGAGTGTGCACAGATGATTCTCTCTCTGTTAGGTTTCATCCTTAGGAAGAATTATTTTCTCTTTGGGGATGATTATTACTTGCAGATAAGGGGTACCGCTATGGGGTCCAATGTGGCCCCAACTTATGCAAACATTTATATGGCGGTATTTGAGGATCGTTTTGTGTACAATTCCAACTTTTGGGGTCACGTTCGGGCCTGGTGGCGCTACATCGACGATGTCTTTTGTGTATGGGATGGGAGTTTGGAGGATTTATGGAATTTCAAATTGAGTTGAATAGTGTTTATCCAGAATTGAAGTTTACTTTGACACAGTCTCCTACTCAAGTCCAATTTTTGGACACATTGGTATACAAGGAAGGCAATGTATTATGTACGGACCAATATGTGAAAGAAACTGATAGGAATAGCCTTTTGCTCTTTAGTAGTAATCACCCAAGGAAGATGGTAGAGTCCTTACCTTGGAGTCAGATGTTACGAGTACGTAGAAGAGTCAAAGATGAGAACAGGTTAAACAGTAGACTTGATGAGATGTGTGAAAAATTTGTCAACAGGGTGTCATGATCTCAGTGCGGGTTTGACTCGCACACGTGGGGTTAATGTCTGGAACCAGTGCTGATGACTGGCATTTCTGGGGTTAAAGGTTGTGATCCCGATGCAGGCTTACCTGCACACCTGGGGCTATGATTGTGGCCTCTCCCTGGTTCTGGGGGAGGCTTCTTATAGCCTCAGAACGCTCCCATCCCTGTCAGTTATACTCTTGCCCTTGGCATTGTGTGGTGACCCCTGAGTGTGTTTGTGCTGTGTTCTGGTTACTTGATTCTCTGTGTATGACTCGGTCTGTTCTCTGGATATCGCTTTGGATTCTGCCTGGAACCTTATATGTCTGTTTGGTTTTGATCTCTGCTTGGCCCTGATTATCCGCTCTGTCTCATCCCTGGTGCTGTACTGTGATCTTGTGTATGACCTTTGGCTTTGTCTGACTACCCGCCTGTTTATCCCTCCTGTGCCTCGTTTGCCCGTACTGTTGTGACCTCCGTTTTGCCTGACTCTGAGTTGTTGTATGGTGTCCTGTCATATCTGAAAGCAGGACGCTAAGCCACGCCCCCTTGCAGTCACATGACCATAGGTCCCGTGCAAGCGTGCTCATTTTCAGTGTCCGCAGGTCCCGTGCCTCTTTACTTTCCAGCGCTGACTGGACCCTGACACTAATAGTTGGAGCACGCATCGTCACCTCTGCTGCCCTGCTCCCCAGGTAACTCTTAGCACTGCTTCTGTACTCAGGACACGCACACTGGCTCTACGAGCAAGTGTAGTGCGGTGTCTCTGACACAGGGGTTATCCAGGGAGGCATGTTAAATGCTTTAAGGAAAGGACCATGAATTTGACAGCTGGTGATATTTGTCAGAGACGAGACAGGAGGTCCTTTAAACGGGTTCCATTTGTATCCACTTTTTGCCCTATCAGTGATAAAATCAATGGGATTTTAAATAAACATTGGGATGTACTACGTAAGGGATTACCTGAGATCCCTGAGTTTACTATTAGACCTATTTCACCAAACCGGCGTGGACATAATTTACGAGACACATTGATAAAGGCAGATGTGGGGTCTAGTAAAATGTGGCGACAATTGACATTGGACCCTTTGACTGTGGGTAATTTTCCGTGCCTTGGATGTGCTTGCTGTGGGAATATGATCAAAGGTGATTGTTTTTTTCATCCACATACTGGAAAAAAATTTCTGATTAAGGAAAGGTTTACATGTACCTCTAGTTTTGTTGCTATATGATTGTTTGCCCGTGTGGGTTAATGTATGTAGGGGAAACTACTATGGAAATTAGGGCACGTATTAGTAAACATAAGAGCACTATTAGAACACAACTTTTGGAACTCCCAATACCGAAGCATTTTGTTGAATGTAGACATTCTGTGAATCAATTAAGATTTAGGGTGATAGATGGGGTCCCATTGTTAAGACGGGGTGGTGATAGGATTACATTGTTGAAAAGGAAAGAGCTGAGATGGATCTCGATCTTGGGTACCCTTCAACCGAAGGGTTTGAATCTTGATTATAATCTGCATATTTGTACTAAGTAGTCCATATGAGTCTTGATAACGTCATCCTTCAGTTTTCAACAGTGTTGATTGGTTTTAATTTTGTTTTTTTGTCTTTATAGGAATGATGCGGTGGAGTGACCGGAGGACACGGGGACTGAATTTCCCTGAAGACTTGCTGGTCTATGTAGTTTATTCATGTGAAATCATATTGATAATCCCCATGCCCTCTTGCCCTCCTTTTTTTTGTGACTATGATAATAAAGTTACTGGATGTTAAATTCATTAAATTGGGCCATAGTGTAGTGTCTGTAATTATCAATGTCTCAGTTTTCTTCTGTATCTTACAAGTGTGGCTAATCCTTTTTTGGATAGCCCTTTTGTGAGATTTATCGCTGAATGGGCATGTGCATATGAGGTATTTTTGATGGCCTTGTTGTGTTTTTTTCAATATGGGATCATGTGACATTGTCATGTGATTGATCTTTGAAGGTTGGTGGCCAATGATATTTCAGTGATGGGATTAGTCATGTGACCACTTGAACATTATCTTGTAGATAAAGTATATTTGAATATGTAGGATTCCCTTTGTTACTACAGTGAAAACGCTATTGTACAGACTTGATATTTGCAATGTTATGGGACTTATAACAGTGCTGGTCATGTGACCGCTCTGTTGGTTTTGTTGACCTTGCTGTGTGCTTTCGCGCAGGCGCGGTAAGTTCACTGACGCTATATCACGAGAGTGGATGACGATGTGGTTACTATGGAATCCATTATGCGCGATTGCGCATGCGCGGGAGTTGAATGAGGTAGTATCGCGAGATTTGTTGATGACGCGGTCATTTAGGAATCTGTTATGCGCAAATGCGCTTGTGCGAGAATTTGGTGGCGTTGTATAGCGGGATTTTGGTTCCTGCGTCGCTATTCTTTCTGTCATGGCATTGGTGCTTTTTAGCAACTCTTGTGGGCTGATGAAGACTCTGGGAATGCTGGGAGTATGAGGTAATGTGCTGGTAACTACTATAGGCTACTTGATTTGGCGCCAATTTCAAGGAGGTGTAATAATTGGCTATGTGTCGTGACTGACAATACTAGTTGTTAGCTTGTGACTCATTGGTTGGGGGTTGTTAGGACAACTGATGATGCTATCTGTTGATTGGCCACCATAGAAAAGTGAGTGGCTATATTTTTCTTTACACTGCGTCATTACTATAATTGTTTTTAATGGTGTTTTACACGAAACATTATTTCTTTGTATATACTGTATGTTAACGTGTTTTATATGCATTACTGTTGTTTATTGTCTGATGGGCGGTTATATGATGCTGATTGGCCATTTGGGCCTATATAAGACCGCCCTATATGCTGTTTTGTATGCTTGAAAAAGACCACTTGGTGGTTGAAACGTTGCATTTCTTCATGGCTGAATAAATTTATACATTTCTCACCTGGATTGGATGCTGCTCTTCTTCATTTCATTGGGATTAACTAGTGTGACACTTTTATAGATCCGATTGTTCCAGACGAAGTGATACCAATCGTGTACTTTTTGTGTTTTTTTACATAAAAATGTGTATTTATTCGTGAACTTTTATTATTTTTATTATTTTGTAATTTTTTTACATGTTTTTTAAAAAATATTTCTTTTTTATCTAGTATTTTTATGGGACTTTCACTTTTTTCACTTTGATTGCAGGTATAATGCATTGCAAAGCACTAGCATTGCAGTGCATTATACCTATACTGAAAGCTTCTGACACCATGCTGTGAGTATGGTCTCAGAGGCTTTCAGTAGCTTGATGACCAAGGGGTCATCATGACCCTGGTCACCATGGCAATTATCGGGCCCTGCGATGACGTCGCGGGGCGCCGATCTGAATGCAGAGGGAGTTCTTGTCCCTCTGCCTTGCTCCTGAATGCTGCAATCACACTCGATTGCAGCAATTAGGGGGTTAACAGCCAGGGGCGGTGCGGACACTGCTCTTCGGTGTTAGTGCAGATGCTCAGCCACTGGCAGAGCTGAGCTACTGCATTGATTGGGCATGAAGTGCTGATATTTCAGCATCTCCTGCGTGATCATGCTGTAATTGGTCAGTCAGATTGACTGACTGATCGCAGCAATCACAGGGACCGATGGCATGGGTGACCGACTGTACCAGTGATAGTTTAAATGCATGACGGGCATAGTCCGTCATGGTGCGGGAACAGACATGCTGCCATGACAGGCTATGCTCGTCATTGGATCTTAAAAGGCTGATGATTTAGGTGAATCTTAGACCTCTTTCACATGTCAGTGTGTCCGGTACGTGTGGTTACAGTTTTCCCACGTATCGGAGACACTTACACCAGTAGACCCATTCAAGTGAATGGGTCTGTGCACATGTGTGTCTCCATGAACCATGTGTTTGTGGGCAAATGCTCTGACATATCCATTTTTTTAACAGCAGCACGGGCCGCAAAACGTTCCGCACACATGCACATGGATGACACACAGGGATGTCATCCGTGTCACACGGACTGACACGGGGAAGCAGCGGTATAGTTAGCATTCTTGCTCAGTGCCGGGTGCTGAAGACCACTTGCATCTTTTTCCCCTGCTCTGCCGGAGATCAGTGTGAGTAGGTGAGAATGATGAGAGTTATATTCAACTAATAACAGTGACAGCTAATTACAGTGGGAGCAGGCGGTGGCTAATGGGAGTATTCACCAGACGCTGCCTGCACTATAAATTAATAAATAAATCAAAAATCCAGAGTTGGTTCCCCTGTATTTTTGATAATCAGCCAGGAAAAACTGACAGTTGATCAGCTGTCAGCATTATCAACAATAGAGGTGTACCCATGCCCAGCTCCAGGCTGCTACTTTTAGGCTGGGGGGGTCAATATCCATTGCCCCTTACCAGCCTGAGAATACCTGCCCCCAGCTGTCTGCTTTAGCAAGGCTGGTTGTCAAATATTTCAGGGACCCCATACCGGCTTTTTAAGTTGTTTTTTTAAATAATCAAAAAACAGCGTGGTTATTATTATTATTATTATTTATTATTATACCGCCATTTATTCCATGACACTTTACATGTGAGGAGGGGTATACATAATACATACAAGTACAGTAATCTTAAACAATACAAGTCGACTCACGACTGGCACAGGATGAGAGAGGACCCTGCCCGCGAGGGCTCACAATATACAACAGGATGGGTGAGGATACAGTAGGCGAGGGTAGAGCTCATCATGCAGCGGTTTGGTGGATCGGTGGTTACTGCAAGTTGTAGGCTTTTCAGAAGAGGTAGGTTTTCAAGTTCTTTTTGAAGGTTAACATGGTAGGCGAGAGTCTGATATGTTGTGGTAGAGAGTTCCAGAGTAGAGTGGATGTGCGAGAGAAATCTTGTATGCGATTGTGGGAAGAGGAGATAAGAGGGGAGTACAGAAGGAGATCTTGTGAGGATCAGAGGTTTCGTGCAGGTAAGTACCGGGAGACTAGGTCACAGATGTACGGAGGACTCAGGTTGTGGATGGCTTTGTATGTCATGGTTAGGGTTTTGAACTGGAGTCTTTGGGTAATGGGGAGCCAGTGCAGGGATGGACAGAGGGGAGAGGCTGGGGAATAGCGGGGGGACAGGTGGATTAGTTGGGCAGCAGAGTTAAGAATAGATTGGAGGGGTGTGAGAGTGTTAGAGGGGAGGTCACAGAGCAGGAGGTTGCAGTAGTCAAGGCGGGAGATGATGAGGGCATGGACTAGGGTTTTTGCAGATTCTTGATTGAGGAATGTACGGATCCGCAAAATATTTTTGAGTTGAAGCCGGCAGGAAGCGGAAAGGGCTTGGATATGTGGTTTGAAAGAGAGATCAGTGTCAAGGATAACCCCGAGGCAGCGAGCTTGTGGGACTGGAGCGAGTGGGCAGCCGTTTACTTTAATGGATAGGTCTGTTGGGGGGGTCATGTGAGATGGGCGAAAGATGATTAATTCTGTTTTGTCCATATTAAGTTTTAGAAATCTAGCGGAGAGGAAGGATGAAATAGCTGACAGACAATGAGGGATCCTGTTTAGTAGGGAGGTGATATCTGGTCCAGAGATGTAGATCTGTGTGTCATCATCAGCATAGAGATGATACTGAAAGCCATGAGACTCTATGAGCTGTCCGAGCCCGAAGGTGTAAACGGAGAAGAGCAGGGGACCTAGGACTGAACCTTGCGGGACTCTGACGGATAGGGGGCGCGGTGAGGAGGTGGTGTGCGAATGGGAAACGCTGAATGTCCGGTCTGCTAGGTATGACGCAATCCAAGATAGGGCCAAGCCTGTGATACCAAGAGATTAGAGGGTCTGCAGTAATAGGGAATGGTCCACTGTGTCAAAGGCAGAGGACAGGTCCAGGAGGAGGACAGAGTAGTGTCGCTTGGCCTTGGCGGCTAGTAGGTCATTGGTGACTTTAGTTAGGGAAGTTTCAGTGGAGTGGTGTGGCCGGAAGCCAGATTGCAAGTGGTCAAGGAGGGAGCAAGAGGAGAGGTGGGAGGATAGTTCAAGATGGACGTGTTGTTCCAGTAGTTTTGAGGCATAGGGGAGAAGTGATATAGGGCGATAGCTAGATACAGAGGATGGGTCAAGAGAGGGCTTTTTGAGGATAGTTGTGATTGAGGCATGTTTAAAGCTTGAGTGGAAAACACCAGTTGTTAGTGATAGGTTGAAGAGATGGGTTAGGGTTGGGATGATGACTGTGGTGAGGTTTGGGATGAAGTGGGATGGGATCGGGTCAAGTGCACAGGTAGTGAGATGTGATCTTGAGAGTAGAGTGGAGAGTCGAGTGGTTACCCCTCTATTCTTGTTAACCAGCCTTGCTGAAGCTGACAGCTGAGGGTTGCAGCCGGCAGCTGTCAGTTTTGCCTGGCTGGTTATCAAAAATACAGGGAAACGCATGCCAGATTTTTCATTTATTTACAGTGCCTTGCGAAAGTATTCTACCTCCTGGAACTTTTAAACCTTTTCCCACTTATCATGCTTCAAACATAAAGATACCAAATGTAAATTTTTGGTGAAGAATCAACAACAAGTGGAACACAATTGTGAAGTTGAACGAAATTTTTTGGTTATTTTAAATTTTTGCAGAAATCAAAATACTGAAATGTGGGGTGTGCAATATTATTCGGCCCCTTTACTTTCAGTGCAGCAAACTCACTCCAGAAGTTCATTGTGGATCTCTGAATGATCCAATGTTGTCCTAAATGACTAATGATGCTAAATATCATCCACCTGTGTGTAATCAAGTCTCTGTATAAATGCACCTGCTCCGTGATAGTCTCAGGATTCTGTTTGAAGCACAGAGAGCATCATGAAGACCAAAGAACACAACAGGCAGGTCCGTGATATTGTTGTGGAGAAGTTTAAAGCTGGATTTGGATGCAAAATGATTTCCAAAACTTTAAACATCCCAAGGAGCACTGTGCAAGTGATCAAATTGAAATGGAATTAGTATTATACCACTATAAATCTACCAAGACCCGGCCGTCCCTCTAAACTTTCATCTCAAACAAGGAGAAGACTGATCAGAGATGCAGCCAAGGAGCCCATGATCACTCTGGATGAACTGCAGAGATCTACAGCCGAGGTGGGACAGTCTGTCCATAAGACAACAATCAGTCGTACACTGCAAAAATCTGGCTTTTATGGAAGAGTGGCAAGAAGAAAGCCATTTCTCAAAGATATCCATAAAAAGTGTCATTTAAAGTTTACAACAAGCCACCTGGAAGACACACCAAACATGTGGAAGAAGGTGCTGTGATCAGATGAAATCAAAATTGAACTTTTTGGTAACAATGGGAAATGATAGGTTTGGTGTAAAGGCAACGCAGCTCATCTCCCTGAACACACCATCCCCACTGTCAAACATGGTGGTGGCAACATCATGGTTTGGGCCGGCTTTTCTTCATCAGGGAAAGGGAAGATGGTTAAAATTGATGGGAAGATGGATGGAGCCAAATACAGGACCATGCTTGAAGAAAACCTGTTGGAGTCTGCAAAAGACCTGAGACAGGGACGGAGATTTGTCTTCCAACAAGACAATGATCCCAAACATAAAGCAAAATGTACAATGGAATGGTTCACAAATAAACGTATCCAGGTGTCAGAATGGCCAAGTCAAAGTCCAAACTTGAATCCAATCGAGAATCTGTGGAAAGAGCTGAAAACTGCTGTTCACAAAGATCTCCATCCAACCTCACTGAGCTCGAGCTGTTTGCCAAGGAAGAATGGGCAAGAATTTCAGTCTCTCGATGTACAAAACTGATAGAGACATACCCCAAGCAACTTGCAGCTGTAATCGCAGCAAAAGGTGGCGCAACAAAGTATTAAGTAAAAGGGGCCGAATAATATTGCACGCTCCACTTTTCAGTTTTTGAATTTCCACAAAAATTTAAAATAACCAATAAATTTCATTCAACTTCACAATTGTGTCCCACTTGTTGATTCTTCACCAAAAATTTACATTTGGTATCTTTATGTTTGAAGCATGATATGTGGGAAAAGGTTGAAAAGTTCCAGGGGGCCGAATACTTTCGCAAGGCACTGTATTTATAGTGATGGTGGCAGCTGATGAATACTCCCATCAGCCGCCGCCTGCTCTCACTGTTATTAGTAACAGAAGGTGTAGCTTGATGGGTGTAATAATCCCATCAGACGCCGCCTGCTGTTGCTTCTATCAGTTGAATATAACTCTCAACATTCTCCCCTGCTCGCACAGATCGCCGGCAGAGCAGGGGAGAATGATGTGAGGGGTCTACAGCAAACAGCGGCGGTTAACACGCTAACTGTATTGCTGCTTCCCTGGTGTCGGTACGTATGGTACAGCACATGGTTGCTACATATATGCCACAAGTATTACACACATGAGCAAAGATATATCTAGTACTGGTTTATGAATATAAGGATGTGAGAAACAGGCCTTATTCCTGCACGCCCCTCAATAAGACTTATATACAAAATGCCACTATCAATTATTCAGAGCCATAATGTTATTTATGAGTTTGCAAATAAACTTGCTACAAACAAGTTCAAAATTTTAGCTACAAGGGATAGATGTGTATTCCTGAGAAAGTTATAAAATTGTCAGGTGTTGTGACTGAAGCCTTACATGACATGACACACCAATCACATAATGTGCAATTGCAGTTACTCGAATTAATGGAGTTTCCATTGAAAGGATTATAAATGTCCAGTGGAATATCCTGTGGAGAAGCAACTGACAGCTACTTGTGTTAGTTCCACAGCAAGATATATATTTTTTCAGTTTTTTTTCTTAAATTAAAAAATATATTACACATCTTTTAATACATAGACTTACAGCTAAAGATCATTTTAAAACTAAGTTATGAGCCAAACAGTGGACTTAACCCCTATAAAAATCCTAACTGTACTTTATTAATTATTGCCTCCATTGTGCAGAAAGAAAACTTTGCCAAATATAGCATTGGCCAGTGGGTCCTTTCACCGTTCCTCTCACTGGTTTCTGTATTCAGCCACCTCCCTCTGTCTTGATTAGAACGGCCAGTGTATAAAGAAAATCCATCAGGTTAATGCTCACTTTTGAAATGCCGAGTGAGTGCACACAGCCCTCTCTCCTCTTGGCTGCGAGTGCTCGGCTACACCTCCAGGTGTAAGGGTTGTAGAAAAGTAAAGTAATCATTTTCCAGAATACTGCCACTCATGTCTATACGTCATGTGTGGAACTGCAGTTTTTCCCCATATTAACTTTTGGATGAAAAACAGACCCTTTTTTTATTCTAAGACAACCCCTCTCTAATCATGCATGTCACCTGTCACGTCAACCAGGCAGCCCAATCTGTGCACAGCGTGGTATAAAGAGAGAAAAACTGAGCAGAATAAAATAAAGGCTTGTTAAAAAAGATTCTGTATAACTTGTATTTTATTTATTGAAATCTAAGGTGCTTGTATCATGAGTCCATTGGGCGGTCCTACTTAAAGATTGACTGCTATCTCTGCATGCATAATCATAAAGAGAAGACTGTCAATCACTGAGTAGGACCGCCCACTGGACACAGCCATACAAGCAATGGAATTTCAATGCATAAAATGCAACTTTTACTGAAACTTTTCCCTAGAAAATACATATCAATCTGATCAGCGCCTCCTGCTGTATAATATCCTGAGTGCAGTTCAGACACCAATTTCAACATAAATGCCCTAAAGAATAAACAAAAAGAAAATCTCCTAACATGAGTCCAAAAATTTGATTAAATGACTGTAAGCCATGCAGACACTTTGCAGGACAAAAAGGGTTATATAGGTGATATCACACAATATCAAATTATTGGAATTTTCTTATGATGTTACATCTCATTGAGAACTATTATTACACTGATGATTTGTGTGTAAAGCTCACTGAATATTCAGAAAGGACAGCTGCTCATTTTCTTATTGCTTCCAATAAGCTGTTTCATTTATTAGATTGTACTTTATACAAAGAAAATGCACATTTCACTGTGCTGCATCAGGTTTTGATGATGTTTGTTCAATGTGTGTTTTTTCACTTTTTACCATCTGTGTCTCACTGGTGTTTCTTGTATGTAACAAAAACTAATAGAAGTTTCTCAAGCTTCTCACAAAAAGTTGATTGCTATCTGAGTTTTTCACAAAGGGTTTGCTCTCAACTGTGTATAAAATCGACGATTGAAATGCAAGACAAAAAATCATATTGCACTCGCCACAATGTTATTCAATTGGGCAGTGTTCATTTGCGAGTTGTTCCTCACCTGGAATTTGAGTGAGGAAAAATCCATGGTCCCTTTCTTAGCCTATTAATATCAGCTCACAACTGTCTGTGTAGCCTTTGCTGGCTATTAAACATATTAGGGACCCCACATTATTTTTAGTGGGGGTCCCCCATTTATAATAATCAGTAAAGGCTAAGCTGACAGCTGTGAGCTGATATTAATAGCCTGGGAAGCTCCATGTTTATTGTCTACTTCACAGACTATTAAGGCAAGCTCTCAGCTGTCTGTTTTCCTTCAGCTGGGTAACAATAATAAGGGGGACAGCACACCATTTTTAATTTTTATTTTTTTATTAGCTAAATACAAGTACAGAAATCTACACTTCCAAAGCACTGATTGTATATTGTATACAGTATCTCAATGACATATTTCTTTCAATCTATATAAGACTTTTATTAGTTATAAAACTATCTTGGAATGACAAAGTAAATTACTTTATGTGAAAGCTGATGTTAAAAATGCATTGCATACAGATTGCATACACATGTCATACAGATGCTAGGTGAGGAAAATATGCACACTCGCATAGCACTTGCATGACATATGGATGCTAGGTGAGAAAAAAAACATGACACTCGCCTGACACTCTCCAACTTTTCTGGCTGAGAATTTCCGATACTTTATATATGAGCTGAACTTTGATGTGGTCATAAATCTTCACTCAAACAGAAAATAAAAGATTTACAAATTCCCCATCAGAAAGAACTGACTGACGGATTCTCAAAAGCTCAGGAAATGACATTGACTTTGCCCTAATTTGTTGTCAGTCGGATGCCATCAGCAAAGACTTGATTAAAAATGAGCGTTGTCCCTGTAATATAAAGCAGTGTTTTCATTATATATTATTTTTACTGTAGTGGTAGAGTCATGTTCCTGTACTACTCCTGTTAAGCTCCAAAAATTGCTTATAAACTACATTAAATCTTGGCAAATAGTAATTTTATAGAATGAATATAGTATTAAGAATAAGACTTTCCTACTTACTGCAACTTTTCAGAAAAATTCTTGCAGTAATCAACGGCAATCAGTAGAAGATTAGCAGATCAGGCAAAATTCAAATTTGCCTGTAAGCACAAATTTTTTCAGGAAATTTGATATGCAGAGAAGTAATTCCTCGTGAATGTAATGTCCCGTATCATGCTTTGGGATCTCTCTAAACCCCAGGACTAGGACTGAGTGGACCCGTGGATGGGCAGGTTTGGTCCAACCTTTTTTAAAGTCTTGTTCAGGACCCAAACTTGACTTGAACTTGACCCCGGGCCCCGAACCCCATATAAGTCAATGGGGACCCAAACTTCAGTGCTGTAAAATGGTTGTAAAATGGCCGGAGTAAGGGCTAGGGGCTGCAAGAGGAAACAAATTGTGAGTAAGAGCAGGACAATTATCCTGCAAACAAACGTGGCACTATATGAAGTAAATGAATAACATAAAAATTTTAAAAGTCCAGTTAAAAATTTCACCCATAGAGCATGGGTGCGGAGTACCCCCACACAAGCTGATAAACAATTTTACCCCTGACCATGGGGCACAGAACCCCACAGAAACTGATTAAAAACTTCACCCACAGACCAGCGTGCAGAGTACCCCTACAGATTTCATCCACAGACCATGGGGCAGAGTACCCTCACAGAAGTTAATTAAAATTGTACCCTCAGAGCCTATGAGGGCCTGGAATTTTATGCTGTAAAGAGTAGATTTAGCTTTTTGCCACACTACTCGTATAGACAAAGAGGTACAGTTAAATTATTTGTTTGACCTACAAATGGCAAAGCGACAACTGCTGCTGAGATTTAGTCATTTGCCACACTACTAGAAAAGACACAGCGGTCCAGTAAAATTGTTTGTTTGCTGTATAAATTGCTGCTGAAATTTATTTATTTGCCACACAACAAAGCACAGTAGTACAGAAAAATTGTTATTGTTATGTTTTTTACTACAGTCATAAAGATTTACCATACTAACTAGATTACATGGTGTTTATCTGTATTGATATTATGTTATGTGATGCTGGTAATTAAATACGTGGTACAATACACAGACTCCAATATTGCATTATCAATTATATTGCATTGAATTTCATTATATGTTTATCTCTTCCCAACCCTAACATGTATAAGTGGCATGTACTATGTTGACACCTGTATCTTGCCTATCTTTTTGTCTGCCTATACAGGTGCTTCTCACAAAATTAGAATATCATCAAAAAGTTAATTTATTTCAGTTCTTAAATACAAAAAGTGAAACTCATATATTACATAGAGTCATTACAGACAGAGTGATCTATTTCAAGTGTTTATTTCTGTTAATATTGATGACTATGGCTTCCAGCCCATGAAAACCCAAAAGTCATTATCTCAGTAAATTAGAATACTTTATAAGACCAACTTGAAAAAAATGATTTTAAAATCCGAAATGTTGGCCTACTGACATATATATTCAGTAAATGCACTCAATACTTGGTTGGGGCTCCTTTTACACCAATTACTGCATCAGTGTGGTGTGGCATGGAGGTGATCAGCCTGTGGCACTGCTGAGGTGTTATGGAAGCCCAGGTTGCTTTCAAAGCAGCCTTCAGCTCATCTGCATTGTTGGGTCTGGTGTCTCTCATCATCCTCTTGACAATACCCCATAGATTCTCTATGGGGTTATGGTCAGGCGAGTTTGCTGGCCAATCAAGCACAGTGATACTGTTGTTTTTAAACCGGGGATTGGTAGTTTTGGCAGTGCGGACAGAAAAAAAATCTGCATTTTGACAATAGTGGATTTTTTGAATATTCAAGTAGAATTCAATTGCACTTGAATATATTTGTTCATCTCTAGCAATCATCGGTACTGGTGGGCTTCACTTCAGATTCTTTACAGCTTTTAAAGATGGCTAGCTGATGATCTGAGAGATCTGAACCATAACCCACTTTTGCATTTTGCATAATCCTAGCCTAAGGAGATTAGATATCGACAGGAAAGATGAAAAACATATTAGACCAGCAGCTGTAAGACGAAACCAACCGGGATTGAGATAGGACTCGCACTTTATTGTACTTGCCTCATTTCAGATTCACACTTGAACTCTCCCAATGTGATTAGTATGGTATTTCTCCTCCATTTCAGAGATTCTTCCTGCTTTTTACACCGTACATTATGAGATCCTAGATTGCGTGTTTGACAATAATTACCAGCTGATTAGTCCATGTAAAAGTCACATTCTGGCACCGTCACTGGCTTAATAGATAATATTGACTTTGAATACGTATAGGATTCTGTAATTACCGGGGAGTCTAATTTAATTTCATAATGTTTGAACAGGAAACTACATCCCACGGTTCAGAAACAAATCTTCATTGCAGAAAATCTGACCATCAGGTGTAATCGTTCCTGTTTGTCCAACTGATTTCATTTCTGGGATGTAAGTAGAAATTTAACCCTACATGATCTAGCTTCCTAAAAAAAAATTGTCGTGACTCTGAATCAGTACAGTTAAATGGACCTGTTCTACAATATACTGTACCAGTATATTTTTGCCATTGCACAAAATAAATAGTTACTATAGCGTACTAACGAAACATATGATGCTCTCTGGCCATTACCTAATTAACTCTGATTGGGTAATTAGTTTACGTGAGCAATGTTTGGCTAGATAGTCATGACCAAAATGTTGGTACCCTCAAATTTTTTTTCCAGTATATGAACTATTACTTTCAGAAAATTATTGCATTTACACATGTTTTGTTATACACATGTTTATTTCCTTTGTTTGAATTGGAACAACACACAAAAAACAGGAAAAAAGGTAAATTGGACATAATTTAACACAAAACCTCCAAAATTGGCCAGATAAATTGTTAGCACCCTCAACTTAATATCTGGCTACACACACTTTGGAAAAAGTATCTGCAATCAATCAATTCCAATAACCTTCAACAAGCTTCTTACACCTCTCATCTGGAATTCCAGACCACTTTTTCTTGCAAACTGCTACAGATCTCTCAGATTTGGTGGGTGACTTCTTTCAACAGCAATTTTAAGATCTCTGCACAGTTGTTCAATAAGAATTAGATCAGGAGTCATTGCTGGCCACATTGCTAGCTGCAAAACATGCTGGTTGGGGACTCGAACACTGCTCTTGAGCAGTCATGATATTCGATCGAGTAATGAGCATTGCGAAGCACCCGTTGTTCGATCAAGTATTGAGCAGTGGTGAGCACACTCTCTCATCACCATTCATTTCAAATCAAATTCATTCATTATGTAGTTTTCTAGAAAGTCACATTTATCAGAAGCAAACTTTTGCAATTTGAATCCAAAAGTCCAGAAAAATGTCTGCCAGATAAATCAATAAGTTCCCAATTTGCTGTAACTAGTACCAAAACACATAAAGGAACTTTTATTGAAGGATTTATAACAGATGTGTCAGGGACAAGACTTTGTGGCACTTGCTAATACTGTATATAAGTATTAAAAAAAATGTTCCCACGAAGCTCCTCCGCCGTAATCCACATTCCTCAATGTTTCCTGCATCTGTGAATAGCAGTTAAATGTTGCTATTTACAAGCGTCGGGTAGTGACAACTCTCATCATAGCTGCTGGCTCTCATTGAGTGAAGCATTGAGCCACCAACTCTGATGAGAGTTGTTCTCACTACCCGGTGCCTGTGAATAGCAGTACTTTACTGCTATTCACAGATGCCAGAGATATCGAGGAAAGTGAATTACTGTGGAGTAGCTTCATGGAGAATGAGAAATTATGTAAGAGAGTCTTTGTTCAAATAAAGTATTTTTTTCTGTGCTAGTGTGTTTTTTTTATTACTGAGTTAGTATTAGGGTTGTCTGATAGACACCACTCCATTACTAAACCCTGTGCCTGCTGACATGAACACAAAAAATTATTACCTCAATTGTCACTGCGCTAGGGCAATCAGGAAGAGCCTGAAAAAGCTCCAGAATTGGTGCATCCATTAGATGCAACAATTCTGGAGCTTTGCCAGGCTCTACCCGATAGCCCTGGTATGGTGGCAGTTGGAATAATTGTTTTGGGGGTTGATGTCAGCATTATAATGTTATAGATGCACCATTTCTGGGGCGACTGAAGGCTGGTATTTTTAGGCTGGGAAGGGTCAATATTCATGGCCCTTCCCAGCCTGATATTAGCCTCCAGCTGTCTGCTTTACCTTGGCTGGTTATAAAAAAGTGAGGGGGACCACATGTCACTTATATAAATTATTTATTTACCTTCCAGCAGTGACCTGGGAGTCATTGATGTATCCAGGCATCTTCCGTTTGCTGTTCCCCTTACATTTCAGTGCTTATTCCATCCATTTCAGTAATATTCCTGCCCTCCATCCCTAGGATCCCCTGGAAAAATGCTTGTGTTATTCATTGACTTCTGTTATGATTGTGGACGGGATCTCCTTTTCCGTCCTCGCAGGGTTAATTTTGTGTGGCCTCCCTTTGATTCCAGAAGAGCTATAAGGAACCGCCCCTCCCAGGGGTTCCTTGTCAGTGATACATTCATTCCTAGCTGAGTAGATGACCCTTGGTGTGCTTGCATACTACTTTGTCTATTTCTGCCTTCAAATGTTTGACCCGATCCGTCCTCCCATTCTGAGTATTGCCTTGTGATTCTGTGCTGATTGTCTGTTTATGGTTCTGACCCTGGCTTTATATTCTGACCTCCCTCCTGTCTGACCCATTGGTACTTCTCTGATATCTTCGGTTTCCTGACTTCTGTCTACGTCCTGACAACTCTTTGCGTTTCATCCTTTGGCACTACTCCAACCTCCTGGCTTGACTTCGGCACATCCTTACTACTCTCTGGCTTTGCTGGTTGCCTTCGCTACTCAACGTCTGGCCCCGGCCACTTCTCCAGTGGTCACGTGCTTCAGGTCCTTCACACCGACAGGTACGCTCACTGCCTCTCTCTCCACACACTTTAGGACTTTCTGGTTTCCCTGGAATATGTGTACAGACTTCTGTTTAAAGTCTGCATCAGTGTTCATTATAACTTCCTTTAAAAGCAATGTGAGCAGGGTGCGCTACAGAAATGCAATAAAAATAATGGTACTACATCCAGTAGTTAGACAACAATGCAATATGAAAGAAGAGGAAAAGATCTACATAATGATGTGCACACTCATGAATATAGAGAAAAATGTGCACATTGCACAATGTTTATTGGCAAAAAAGAGATATACATTAAAAAACAAGTAAAATCGTACAATGGTCCAGGTCCTAATGCTCACAGTGATATAATGTGCAAAATCAGAAATGTGCTCCATAATCAACAAGAGATAGAGGCTTATAGAGTATTGGGGACACTACAATATAGTGTGTCCCATCCAATGCGTGCAGATGAAATTGAGCCTTAAACAAGTGGCAAGCATACAAAGGTCAAGACCAGTGTTTATAATCAAACATGAGCTCATTAATACTACAGTCCCCAACCGAGACTAATAAAGAGAAGGCAGTTCCCCAACGTAAGAGATAATGAAGCAAGAACACTCCTATTTGGTCATGTGTTGGGTAACAGAAACCAAGACCTTATGAAGCACCAGCCCATGATAAGTAATATAAGCCCTCATAGGAATAAAGAGAGTCAACTCAGATAGGGCAAGAAGGGCTGAGAAAAGGGCATATATCTGTCTCTGGTCACCAAGAATAAAAAAGATCTTCAGGCTGGGAAAGAGATGGCACCTGGGGTAAAGTGAGATGGGGCTTATAGCACTGAAAGTTAGCATCTAAGGAGGGTAGTCTAGGCACAGGGGAAAATATCTGCTGACATCCGATGTGAGGAAATCCTCAAATAGTCCTAAAAGCATATGGAGCAAGAGAGCATGAGTGGACCAGGGACATGGCTCCATGCGTATCGTTGTGTCAAGTATGGCTTCATCAGGGGAAGTGTTGTCTCTCTGGCCAATCAGAACCTAAATACAAGTCTAATTAGGCATAATATCATACCGGTGACAATCGTGGTGCAGTTATACGGAAGCAGAAGCAAAATGCCTCATGATGCGCTGTGCAAGTAGGGGCAGATGTCTCTGCCCTTACAATTAGAGCGCATCTACAAAGGACAAATCGGTGATGATGGAAGGTGAGGGAGACGGACAGCAACAAAGCAGCAAACCGTGCAGGCACAGATGTGAGCAAACAGAGCACATGATCAGTTCCTTGGAGGCATGAAAGAACATACAGCCACTTATGGCCAGAATGTAGATATAACTAAATACTGTATATAGAAGAATAGAAAGCACAGGACCCGATAAGGTCACATGCGGATCAAGGAGAGCAAAAAAGTACACTACTCTGACTTTGGTCTTGGTAAAACACAGCGGTTCTACACCAGCAGATGACATGGCTCCCAAAACCATCATTGATTGTGGAAACATCACACTAGACCTTGGAAATCAAGGTTTCAGAGTCTGGAGGAAGAATTGAGATACATACAATCCAAGCTGCTTGAGGTCTAGAGTGAAGTTTCAACAATCAGTGATGGTTTGGGGAGCCATGTCATCTGCAGGTGTAGGTCTATTGTTTTTTATCAACACCAAAGTCAGTGTAGCCGTCTACCAGGAAATGTTAGAGCAAGTCATGCTTCCCTCTGCCATCAAGCTTTTTGGAGATGGAAATTTCATTCTCCAGTAGGAGTTGGCACCTCTCCACACTGCCAAAAGTACCAATACCTGGTGTAAAAACAACAGTATCACTGTGCTTGATTGGCCAGCAAACTCGCCTGACCTTAAACCCATAGAGAATCTATGGTGTATTGTCAAGAGGAAGATGAGAAACACCAGACCCAACAATGCAGACGAGCTGAAAGCTGATACTATCAAAGCAACCTGAGCTTCCATAACACCTCAGCAGTGCCACAGGCCGATCTCCTCCATGCCACGCCGCATTGATGCAGTAATTGATGCCAAAGGAGCCTTGACCAAGTATTGAGTGCATTTACTGAACTTACATTTCAGTAGGCAAACATTTCGGATTTTAAAATCATTTTTTCAAGCTGGTGTTATAAAGTATTCTAATTTCCTGAGATAATGACTTTTGGGTTTTCATTGGCTGCAAGCCATAATAATCAACATTAACAGAAATAAACACTTAAAATTCATCACTCTGTTTGTAATGACGCTATATAATATATGAGTTTAACTTTTTGTATTGAAGAGCTGAAATAAATTAACTTTTTGATGAGATGAACCTGTAAATGCAGTATATCTTTCTTCACTAGCTCAAAAAAGATTTTGATAGCCAGAACCATAGAAGGGAGAAGTCATGGATTGTTTTTTTGGGGGGAAGCATGTTCTACTTGTATCTGACTAATTTTCTTGAAGTAGATCAACTAGATCGCGAAAGACCTATTGGTCTGTCTCATCTAAAGTTTCAATCAAATCCAGTTCCCATATAAGACTTGAAGTGCCAGATTCCTGCAAAAGAGACAAAGGTCTTTCACCAATGTAAATTTATCAATGTATTGCATTGGGGAGGTCAACTCTCTTTGTAAGACCGAGATCTTAGTTGATGATGTGTAGTGTGCCTGAGGGTACCTGCATATCCATCGCCTGAATCAAAGAGGGTGGTAACGTATTCATTTGAGGAAGGTTTAATTGTAATAGGAGGTTCTGCGGCTCTGTTCCTGGTTGTACTTACAAAGACGTCTCTGCCACTTGCATCCTCGTTCTGTGTCCAGCTTAATTGCGACTGAGAATAAAAAAATCACTGGTAACATTGTCCACCACTCAAGGATAGTCATGAGTCTCTACATGCTGGTACTGCAGGTAATTCCCTTGTTATTGATTACCATGGTGTCTCCATTTGAACGTCTGTTAGTTGTCAAAATCCCTTTGGTCCCTTAAGTATTTTGCTCTCTTCCTCTGAGTAATGTCCTTTTCATATTTATCAATAATGTACTTTTGTTTCACTTTAAATGGCTGTACTTGTTGTGCTTCATCAAATTAGGAGAGCTTGAATTCCAGGGCCTTAGTGTTTGCTTTTATGTTGGAAAAAAGTTCCTTACCATGCTCAAGGAGCATGTTAATGATGATGTTTAATCAGTGAAGAAAGCCTTGTTCCCAAGTGGTGCGAAAGCTGGACGTAAGTTCCCAGACCGGGTATATGGATACCCTATGTTCCACCACAACATGATCCCCATTTTGTATGCTGAGGTCTGATTTTAGCCGAGAAAAATCTGAGTTGGAAGAGGGTTGTCAGATGACGTAAAAATATTTGAGGATTGGGCACGCCAAGCTGCCTCCTGAGTGTTCCAGTCTATGTTAAATAGCTAAGCCACAAGACTGTCATCGGTAAAGAATATAACAATATTTATAATATACAAGCAATATATACTTTAGACTCATTATTCGAGTCAAGCGGATCCGGGCATACGACCTGCTCAATTCAAGTAACGAGCACTCGAGTTTTCTAGTGCTCGATCATCACTAGTAATGAATTTGATTAATTATGTATTGATGCAATACTCTCTTTTCTATATCTACAGTTGTGGCCAAAAGTATTGACACCCCTGCAATTCTGTCAGATAATACTTAGTTTCTTCCTGAAAATGATTGCAAACACAAACTCTTTGGTATTATTATCTTCATTTAATTTGTTTTAAATGAAAAAACACAAAAGAGAATGAAGCAAAAAGCAAAACACCCAAACACAGTTGTGGCAACCAGAGCCCCCATTATGGGTATGATAACCAAAGCTTTTCAACAGAATTCACCCTGAAGCAGTATACCAAGATCCAGCGGTCCCCACAATATCTCCATTTAGTATTCTCCCATCCAGCACTCCCAACACACTCTCATCCAGCTTCGGGTACCTCCTCCAACAGGTAGTATCAACCTGTCTCCAGCGTACCTTACTTTAATTATCTCTAAACCCCTAAGACCAGTATATGTGCATCCAGATCTGCTCTTCTGCGCAGGGCTACCCACAAAATTCACCATTTTGAGATTTGCTCTTCAAACCTGTTTGTTAGACCTGGAGCTTATGCACCAAAGCTGGAAGACAGCCGCAAGCCACAATTCATTGGACCACAAGCCACATGTGGCTCCCAAGCTACAGGTTGGGGACCCCTGCCTTATACTGTATGCCAGGAAATCTTTGTGTGAGATTTCATTTATATATCCTGAATTCGCTCCTAGTTCACACATTCACAATGCAAATTGCAAAACAAGGAGTGAGAAGATGGATCCGCTGTTACAGTTCTATTGATTGTGAGACCATGGTGCATATGAAATTTACTACTCAGGTAGAGCTTTAGCCAGTTGTACATCATTTAAGCTGTTTTTCAATTTTCTTCTAAAGTTCCAATCCATATAATAGCTCCATTAATGATAGTTTTGTTGCTCTGTTGGCAGTTTTGATTCTGCATACTAGATTACATTTTGTACATTGGTCATTTGTATCCAAAGTCCAACCACGTTGTTCTCTATAACTAATTCCATTTAGGTGCAAAGTTTCATGTCAGATTTTATTTAAGGCAAATGCATTTCTTTTTTTCATTTTTTTTCTTGCTATTACAGCTCTAATTTATTTTGTTAGGATTGAAATACACTAATTTCTGTGAATTAATCCCTGTTGCCAATATTTCTTCAATTTGCATCTTCCAATTTCACAGCTAGTTCCATCTTTCTTTGCAGCAAATCCTTTATGAAAATGGAAAAAAGTTACAATTGTTCCTACAAGAAGCACATTAGATTTTTCCTCCACAAGCTGAAAACTTAATGAATGGATCTCCTGAACCGCAGAAGACTTCAGAGGACTCGCTGCTTTTAAATTGAGTCTTCCACCCAAAGCTGCCTCCTATGTTACACATGAAAAAAGACTATATTCCTTCTGGTTTCCCTGTGAATGACTTTGTATTTTAGAATTCCATAGTTACTGACCTCCGCTATTCATTGTGAAGTCAATAGATGCTGGATCACGCAATAGAAGATTTTTCACTAGATTCCAGTACCTCCTATTATTTAGCCAGACATCTTGTGTTCAAGGGAGAAAACAAGCGATAATGCCAAGGATTCAGAGATTTCATTTTGTTGCGAAACACTGAAACATTTGCAAGCGGCTTCATTTTCATGAACCATTCATTCTTGGGAGACATTGAAAAGATGAACAAGAGAAGAATAAGAACATCTGTAGATTCTATTGTTATATGGATTTTGGGGGAATAAAATGAACTCTGTGGGAGAAATTTTCATTGAATGGTTGCTGCTTAAGGCTGCCCTTTATCATTAACAATTAGTATGTTAAAAACAAAAAGGAAATAATACCAAATGCAAGAGCGAACCAAGGAGCAGGAAGAATATAGGCGCTCCTAAGACTAAAGTCACACGAAGATATAGTCTCTCATCTGATAGGCTGATTTCGCAAGTTACACTCTGATAAAACTATAGTCAGAATTTGGTCAGAGTGTGATCACAGTGTGATCCGATTCTCTCGCATGAGAAGATGGAGACATTTTTTACCCACAACACCCGTATCATCCTCTACTGAATGAGGGCCCCCTCAGTATAAACATTCACATTCCATATACACATGTACACACTCGCACTTTCTAACAGCTGCGTGGGTTGAGCGATGGGCCGTCAACCAGTTATGATAGAGGTGGAGAGTAGAGAAAGCTCTTCTTCTGTATTAGTAAAGCCATAACTGGTCAAGGGCCCACTCCCATTTCCCATCTTTGTCAATAATGGCTCTTTCACGCAACAATTATTTTTGGTTTGTGTGCTATTCATCATTTTGGTAGATACTGTAGATCACGGACCCAAAACAGTGATTATGCTTTTGCATTCTACTTTTTTGCATGAATGTACGAGTCTGCTCAGGAGCCGATTCTGCTTCATATCCAGTTTTCAGCTGTGACCATGCTGATATCTACAGTCCATGCAAATGTAGCAACGTGAGTGAGCCCCAATCACCGCAGTTGAACCACTTAAATGCTGTACATAATCTGTGACAGCAGCACTTAAATGATAAGTGCACACCGGTTCCCATAGGCCCCCACGTGATACAACCAATGGCCTTGTATTTGCCAGCTTAGTTTTTCTATGAAACTCGGTCACTAGTTGAACTCCACAGAAGAACCACAATATCTTTGTGTAATGTCATAAAGAAGGATTGGAGTACGCCGTATACACAATTAGACAATAACAGTTCAAGTCCCCTAAGGGGATTAAAAAATGAAGAAAAATAAAGAAAATGTTTAAAAAATACATATTAAATAAAAAATCTAATTATTAGAATCACCCTCCTTTTCCTCCAATAGAAATAAATTAATAAACAAATGAATACAAATAAACATATCTATCATCACCAAGTCCAAAAAAAAGTCCATCATAAAATTATTGAAATCATGATTTTGTACTGCATTAACTTTTTGCAGGTTTCCAATTTGGTGTACATTGGACTCGAAGGACTACATTGGACAAGGAATATCTTTATCAATGTCTTTAATTTAATGATAACATAGGGACAATGACAGTTTTTAACACTTCATTAGAGCATTAGTAGAGTTGAGCAACTTTTGTTTTTTTAGGGTCGAGTTTCGTTTCATGAAACCCGACTTTTCCAAAAGTCGGGTCGAGCAAAATCAGCCGACTATAGGGAAAAGTCGGGGCTCCGACGAAACACGAAACCCAATGTTAGTCAATGGGGAATTAAAGTTGGCAGTGAGAGGAGGACAGGAAACACACCTACAGTGACCCATTTGAATGCCAAAAGCACCAATTCTTATTACTTAAGCTTGTCAACCTTAATTTACTTCATAATACTAGTTATGCACTGAAAAATGGGGGTTATTTGGCTACAGTTGTGGGGGGGTAGGGCTGGCTCCAGGTTTTCGTGGGCCCAGGGCCAAAGAGCGCCCCTTTAACACATACCACAACTCATGATGCTCCGATACGGCAGAGAAATAGCAGTATAGTACAATGAAAAATACTTCACTTCTTACATCTCATGACTGATATCCATTTTAAATTCTCCAATACCTCCAAAAACGGACAGTATATAACTCCATACAGTATTATGGCCAGCACTTAGTGCGCTATACAGAGTAATGAGGCCCATATATTTCTCCATATGGAATCATTGATCCCATATAATTTTTCAAACCGTATATGATGAGCTCCATATATGCTATAGTATATGTTGGTCCCAATGGATGAAGCTCCACTATCTTATTGGCCCAAATAATGCTCCATATATAATGGGCCCCATTTCTATTGCGCTAGTGTATAATGGGCCCTGTAAATGCTGCTCCAGTGTCTGATGTCCACCTTTGGAATGCTCCAGTGTATGGTGGGCCCCATATATCATTCACCAGAGTATAGTGCTCCCCAAAAATTGCTGTCCCAACATTGAAAACAATTACATAAGTCTCCTTGCTAGGGAATCCCTGCACTACTCTTAACTTCTTGCCGTCCCCATCTTCCATCTCACTCCACTTGGCTGTTTAGGCCCTCCCACCGGCAGAGACACTTTTGCGTACTATGCGGTGCCCTGTGCCAGTGCCATCGCCCATGAGTATGCCCCCCCACCTGCTCAAGGAACCTGCACTTTCATCTGCACTTTCCTCTTTGTCACCGTGTAAGGTGGTATAGTATGTGGGAAGGGGAACCTGAGTTTCCTCTGGGTCAGATTCTGGCAGTGTAGAGTGCGAGGGGAATGCAGTGGTCTGGGTCAATGTACCAGCAGCATCATCCAGCAGTTGCTGGGCCTCAGTGCACTTGTGGCGTCCCCAAGAGTGCGGTCGCCACTGTGGCATTACCTTCCTCCTAGGGAGTGTGTTGTCAAGCTTGGGAGCAACGAAGGATCTCTCTAGCAGTGAAACCAACACACAACACATTTCCCACTCCAGGCTAGCAGGGAGACCTCTGAACCTGACTGATGAGGAGCTGCTCTCTGTGGTCGGGAGGAGGTAAGTTAGGGCACTCTGTGCAGGGAAGGGGAAGTGTATGGACGTGAGAAGGGGAGCTGGAGGATGAGCAGAGTTAAGGCTCACTCCTAGCTGGAGCGCATGGTCCCGATTCCGATCTCCGAGTTTGTAGGGACACTGACGTTCCTGCAGCAGAAACCGGGGGAAGTAGCAGCTATAAATGCTCTGTACCCAACTAAGGCTCGGAGGCCCCAGCATCGACGTGTGGGAGCCAGAAGGAAAAGGCTACAGCTGTCTGCCATACAAGTAAAGTCTGAGGAACATCTGTTAGACAGGAGGGGCTTCAGTGAACCACGGTCCTGTGAGTGTTTCCCCCACAAGCGCTAGAAAGGAGACGTTCAGGAAGGTACATGTTGGCGGAGTGTTGGAAGGGAGCTTTCCATTTTGGTCCCGGAGGTTGGCTGAGGTCCTGACCCGGAGGACACAGCACGGAGGCAGGCATCTGTGTAACCTGCAGACTGTGAGTAAAGCTTTGGAACTGCACGCTCTGGTGTCCTACAGTTATTCCAGCACCGCTACAGCTGGGTACCAGCACCTACACCGCCTGTGCCTTTCCCCCATGACTACATCTACACTTCCCTGGGACTCCAGCTCCACCTGTTGGGAGCTTCATCATTTTTGCTGCACAACACCATCAGTCCCAGAGGATCTGCATGCAGCGTCGGCCTAACATCTATGTTGCCGAACACCACAGGTGGCGTCAAACTATCTACAGTATATAAACTCTTTACCATTATACCACGCCATTTACAAGGGCGCCCAAGGCCACCATCCGGGTCACCGCTGCTGTGACACATCCCACTGACACCGGCCCGATACCGAGTACCCCACAGCCCTGGGAGGGTGACCCATATGCCGACTGCTGATCGTGCGGCGTTATTCCCACGAACCTCCAAACAGCGTCCATGAAGGCAAAGTTTTTGGTTTCCGGGGGCAGTATGATTGCAAACCTGAACCTTAAAGGAATGTCCAAAAGGGCACCACCAGGAGTGGAGCCTGTGGCTTAACTGGACTCCACCCGGGAAACCACAACCATGCCACCTAAAGAAAAGATGCACACTTTGAAAGCTTTGTCGATTCTGTGTGTGGTGTGGTATGTGTGTTTGTAGTTGTGCTAGCGATTTCTCAGCTTTATTCCGTTAACAACCGAGACTCCAGCATGCCCCCGCAGTACACGTCAAGCTTACTAGAGGGATAAGCGAGGCTCTGGCACGTGAGATCGAGCAAAAACAGGTCTAGCATTCCCGTACATGTCCAGGGCTGCATGCACGCTACACTGAAAGGACCAGCTTTTGTCGCTTACAGGTGCAGATAACCTGCTGAACTCCATTAGTGATGGGGATCTGGGATTCAGATTATTCCCCGCGAACGATGATTTCCCAGTAAGTTCAGGTCAACCGCAATTCTGGAGTTAGGCCTAACCGTCATTCCTGAAAAAAATTACGTTTCCAAACCACAGGTGCTGTGTAGCTTGCTTAACAGCTCGGCAGCCGTTCTCAGGCCAGTATGGATTCAACAACATTGTAGAAAGTTGATAAAGGGTACAGTTTCACCGGATAACACGTATATATGTAGCCTAGTTTACACATTAAAAATATATGTCTATAGATCAGGAGGCAGACTCAGATGTTCTCAGGCCCAGTATGGATTTGACCAGATTGTACAAAGTTGAGAAAGGGTACTTTATCACTGGATAGCAGGTATATATAGCATAGTTTAAACACGTAAAATCTCCGTGTTCTCAGTATGGATTACACAGCAATCTAAAAAGTGGAAAAAAGGAAATGCATTTGAGGCGTACACAACTATATACTTTTGGTGTTATTTTTAAATCTTCATATATATTTCTGTCTCAGTAATACAGTCCAGCCTCTCCGCAATAGGAAATGAGATGCATACAATTACTGACATAAAGGCTAGTGATTGCATAAATCTAGGAATTACTATTCACGGGAAAAATTTCCATCACAATTCTCATAGGCGATGCTGACCCTCAATTAATTTGTGTGTTGAGACAGTGAAAACATTTTTTTGTGAATAAAGTCTATCGCACTTCCGTTGATTCCATCACTGTTACTCATCGCAATCAAATTTTTATCACAGGGAGCGATGTAAACATGGTGCTCACTGGCTATCATGATCTGTCACAAAACTTTGGAGTGCAAAAGACAGAAGCCACAGGCCGTAGGCGATTCTATTTGATTGGCATGAGAGGGCACATTTTAAAATGTGCGCCGGAATGTCACACGTTTGTAAGTAGGAAAATTGTGAAAGCTGATGATTAGCCACCACTGCATGTCATTGTGAGTCGACGTCCATAAGAAATGGAAGCCATTGATCATCTGGAGCTAGAGCCCGGCCAGCAGGACTGGGCATAGCTACATCTTAACCATCATCTTTCAGTTCAATCAATTTGTAGTGGCACTCCCAGTGAAGGATTTGACAGCCCAGACTACAGAGCGGAGGAGCAGGGGGAGATAAACATTGCAAATGCTGGGGCCCTGCCCAAGAAGGGGGGGCACACTCGTGGGCGTCGGTACTGGCACTGTGCCCCTCATAGTACGGCGGTGTGTCTGACGGCAGGTGTGCACCACCACCGTCAGAGACACTTGATTGCACTATGAGGGACCCTGTGCCAGTGCCCGTGCCCAAGAGTCGGCCTACCCACCTGTCCAGGGCAACGGCATTCGCACGGTTTCGTGCGCTAGGTGGTGACTCCGGCCATGGGGGAAGGCAGCCCAGTTAGCTCCGTTTACAAAGTGGCATATGTTGATGTGGGACATTCAGCTGCTGCAAAAGGCGAAATAGGTCAAGTTCGCGGAATAGGAGGACGACCAAAGCAAGCCATTTTTCGGGCAACCTATGTGTCATCAAGGGAAGGTGGGATAAAATCCTTGGAAACCCATGCATGGTTCATTTTAATGAAGGTTAGATCATCCACATTTTGGTTTGACAGACGGGTCCTTTTTTCTGTCAGGATTGATCCAGCTGCACTGAAGACTCTTTCCAATAGCACACTTGCAGCTGGGCAAGCGAGCTCCTGTAAGGCATATTGTGCCAATTCAGGCCAGGTGTCCAGTTTAGCGGCCCAATAGTCAAAGGGGAATGACCTGTGTGGGAGAACATCGATATGGGAGGAAAAGTAGTTTGTAACCATAGTTGACAACTGCTGTCTCCTGTCACTTTCCATCGATGCAGTATTACCAGTTGTGTGAGCGGTACTTGAAAAATCAGTCCACAACATTGTCATGAAACCCCTGTCTCCAACGCCACTACTGCTGTGTGCACCACGAACACCTCTGCCCAGCTGCCCCCGGCCCGTACGGCTCGTGTGAGAACCATCACCACTGCTGTGTGCTGGGAATGCCTCAACCAACCGGTTTAACAGAGTTGCTTGTTTATTAGCCAATATTAGGTCAAGGTTCTCCTGTGGCATGATGTTTTGTAATTTGTCTTTATAGCGTGGATCCAGGATGCTGGCCAACCAGTAGTCATCATCGTTCATCATTTTGGCAATGTGGGGGTCCCTTTTTAGGATCTGCAAGGCATAATCTGACATGTGGGCCAATGTTCCCGGTGTCAATGATGCACTGCGAGTGCTGGTTGGAGGAGCACTTTCTGGCAAATCCACATCCCTCCAGTCACGCACAAACCCTGTACCAGACCTTGCCACGCCAACATTTTCAATTGCCCCACGAGATGCATCCTACTCCCCTAAGTAATTATCCCCATCATCATCCTCCTCCTCCTCTTTTTCCTCCACCTCGTCCAGGAGAGGTCCCTGAGCAGACAATGGCTGAATGTCATCAAGGATTCCCTCCTCCTCTTCCTCCTCATCAACATTGGCTGCAGACGCCTGCTCCTTAAGGTGCGTCAAAGTTTGCATGAGCAGACGCATAAGTGGGATGCTCATGCTTAGGATGGCGTCGTCTGCGCTTACCAGCCATGTGCATTCCTCAAAACACTGAAGGACTTTACAGAGGTCTTTCAGCTTCGACCACTGCACACCTGTCAACTCCATGTCTGCTCTCAAAGTGCCTGGCCGTGTATCCTCCCACAAATGCATTATGGCCTGCCTCTGTTCGCACAGCCACTCAACCATGTGCAGGGTGGAGTTCCACCTTGTTGCAATGTCGATAATGAGGTGGTGGTTGGGAAGGTGGAGCAATCGCTGCAGCTTCTGCATACGAATGGAGTGTACAGGCGACTGGCGGATGTGCGCGCACAGTCTTCGCACCTTCTAGAGCAGGGCTGTTAACTCCGGATAATTTTTGAGGAAGCACTGCACCACCAGGTTCAAGGTGTGAGCCAAGCAAGGTATGTGGCTGAGTTTTGAAAGGGCTATGGCTGCCACAAAATTATGGCCGTTATCACTAACTACCATGCCTGCCTCAAGATGTATACTGCCCAGCCATGACTCAGTTTGTCGCTGAAAGTACTCGGCCAGCACCTCCGCGGTGTGTCTGTCGCACAAACACATCATCTGCAACACAGCCTGCTGATGCTTTCCACTAGCTGCTCGATAGGGGGACACCTCGTGTGCAACAGTGGCAGCTGCAGATGGAGTGCTCGTACGACTGCGCTCTGTGGACGAGCTTTTGCTTCTGGAGGAGGAGGAGGAGGAGCAGGGTCGAACGCCTACAGCCAACTGTTTCTTATACCGTGGGCTAGGCAGCACTGTCCCACCACCGCTGTCCCCTGTGGACCCTGCATCCACCACATTAACCCAGTGCTCAGTGATGGACACGTAACGGCCCTGGCCATGCCAACTGGACCATGCATCTGTTGTGAGGTGCACCTTTCCACTCACTGACTGCTTGAGTGCATGGACAATGCGGTCTTTCACATGATGGTGGAGGGCTGGGATGGCTTTGCGAGAGAAGAAGTGGCGACTGGGTAGGTCATAGTGTGGTACTGCATAGGCCATGAGTTTGCGGAAAGCTGCGCTTTCCACCAACCGATAGGGCATCATCTCTAACGAGATTAGTTTGGCAATGTGGACGTTCAAACCCAGTGTACGCGGATGAGAGACTGAGTACTTTCTTGACCTACTCATAGTCTCTGGGAGGGTGAGCTGGACTTGAGAGCTGCATATGGTGGAACTAGCAGTGGACAGGGCGGACTGAGAGAGGGTTGATGATGGTGATGGAGTTGGTGTTCTTTCTGATGGCCTATATTCATTCTTTCGTTGATATAACAGTGGGATTCCCTGACTGCTGTGGCCTTGCAACGACACCTCAACATTTGCTGCTGTGCTAACCGGTGGGCTTACAGTGGGGGAAACAATGTAGCATTGCTGACTACCTTCTTTGTGATCAGTTGCACATGTGGTACTTGAGGTTTGGTGTTGTGTCCACACTTGCAAGTGCATGCTGGTTAAATGTCTAAGCATGCTACTGGTATTCAAATTTTTCAGATTTTTCCCTCGGCTAAAGGTCTTTGCGCACTTCTCACAGATAACCTTGGCATGATCATGAGGATTTTGTTCAAAAAAGGGCCACACTGCACTCTTCCTACTTTGGAAGACATTTTGCGGCCTAGCACGCTGTGCTATTTTGACCGTCTGGACAAGCTGTCCAGCAACTCTTTTGATTTTTGGAACCTGTCTTTGGAGTGCTCCGGGCCTGCCAGATAACAGCTGTTGTGATGTTGATGTCTGCTGTGGATGCTCCTCCTCCTCATCTGAGCTATTGGAAGCAGCACCCTCTTCCCCCAATGGATGCCAATCTGGGTCAACAACTGGGTCATCCATCACCTCCTCTTCAATGTCATGTGCACCTTTCTCTGTGTCACAGTGTATGGTGGTATAGTATGCGGGAAGGGGCACCTGAGTCTCATCAGGGTCAGAATCTGGCTCATTACACTGCGAGGACAAAGTAGTGCTCTGAGTGAATGTACCAGCAGAATCATCTATCAGTGGCTGTGCATCAGTGCACTCCATGTCAGATTCATCTTGGCCTGGGTAATTCACCATTTCACTTGATAACCCAGGCATGGTATGTGAAAACAGCTCCATGGAGTAATCAGTTGTATGGCCTGCGTCATCCTTCAATCTTGGTTGGGATGAAGGACACAAGGAAAGGTGTGGTTCATGAACATGAGCCTCCAATGATGACTCAGTGCTTTTATTTTTTACAACTTCAGAAGAGGAGGCGATAGAGCTGGAGGCTGAGTCAGCAATGTAAGCCAAAACTTTTTCTTGAACCTCTGGCTTGAAAAGCGTTTTGCCAACTCCTAGAAAACTAAGCCTTCGAGGCCTTGTGGAGCCAGACGATGACGCAGGCTCAACACCTCCTGCATTTGGTCCTATTTTGCTTTTGCCACTACCATCAGATCCACCACCAACACCATCATTACCAGCTGGCAACCCCCGCCCAATTCCACGGCCTCTTCCACCAGCATTCCTCATTTTTGGTAAAAATGTACACAAAATCCCAAAAACTATATAGTAATGTAAAACAAGGTACAAGGTGTATATAGGACAGGGGAGATGTAGAATTTCTGAACACACTTCTGGACACTGTTGGATTGTGTGAGGCCCAGTGAATATCACACCGCTATGTAACAGGCTCAATGTCGCAGGTGTGAAAAATGTCACTATAGGACAGGGGAGATGTAGAATTTCTCAACACATTTGTGGACACTGTTGGATTGTGTGAGGCCCAGTGAATATCACACCGCTATGTCACAGGCTCAATGTCGCAGGTGTGAAAAATGTCACTATAGGACAGGGGAGATGTAGAATTTCTGAACACACTTGTGGACACTGTCGGATTGCGTGAGGCCCAGTGAATATCACACCGCTATGTCACAGGCAGAAATTGGCTAGTGTATGACAAACTACAAGGTGTATATAGAATTGGGCAGAATAGGAATCTCTCTAGAGTGTAGGTCTGTAAGAACGGAACAAGTCCTCGACTTATCCTTACAGAGTCACACACAGATAGCTTCACTGTGGCTGTGATAACAGCCGTTACACGGTACTGAGAGAGGAGCGTGCACGTACACCTCTGTCCGGTGTCGGAAAATTGTCAAGCTACGTGTTTTTTAAGTATACGGACTGACACACGCTGTCTCTCTATAGTTTTGAATGTGATCAAACAGCAAATATACTTAACTGTTTGAAAATCAGACAAAACTAGAAGGTGGAGGTCTGTAAGAATGGAACATATCCTCGACTTATCCTTACAGAGTCACACACAGATAGCTTCACTGTGGCCGTGATAACAGCCGTTACATGGTACTGAGAGAGGAGCGTGCATGTACACCGCTGTCCGGTGTCCGTAAAATTGTCAAGCTCCATGTTTTTTAAGTATACGGACTGACACACGCTGTCTCTCTATAGTTTTGAATGTGATCAAACAGCAAATATACTTAACTGTTTGAAAACCAGACAAAACTAGAAGGTGGAGGTCTGTAAGATTGGAACATGTCCTCGACTTATCCTTACAAAGTCACACACAGATAGCTTCACTGTGGCCGTGATAACAGCCGTTACACGGTACTGTGTGAGGAGCGTACACCGCTGTATGGTGTGAAAAAATGCACGCTCAGTACCTCATCAGGACAAAAAAAAAATTTGGATTGCTTTTAAAAAAGCAGTTTGCAGAGCAGTGGGAAAACAGCAATGCAGCTATCAGGAAGCCTTATAAGGCAGCCTAACAACCAACACAGCTGATCCAGCAAAATATAGCCTCCACTTGCACTGCACACACAGTGACTGGTGTGTTGTACAGGCAAAATCGCTAGCAGCAGAAGCAGTTTTTGGTGTCTTCTTCCCTGCCTAAAGCTCTCCCTACAGAATCAGCAGCAGCAGCTCTCCCTATTCTGAGATCAGCATGAGTAACATGGCGGTCGGCATGCATGCCCTTTTACACCCCCTGTGATGCCCCCCAAAGCAAGCCAATCACTTGCATGCCCTTCTCAAAGATGGTGGTGACCCCTGCCTATGTCATCACGTTGCCCACAGTGTCCGTGGATCCTGATTGGCTGAAAAAGGGTGGAAAACAAACTTTTGAAACGCGACTTTGGAGCTAAAGTCGCCGAGCTCGTGGCCGACCTCAACCTGGGGTCGGGTTTCGTTTCATGAAACCCGACTTTACCAAAAGTCGGCGACTTTTGACATTTTTCGACCCGTTTCTCTCAACTCTAAGCATTAGTATTGTATCTGATAGACAACTGTTTACTATTGTAACATCCCTGGAACTTGGTATCAGCCAATGTTGTTTGTCGCCCAAGGGTTGTTGCCCACCCCCCAAACAAAACACACGCTATTATTCAATTACCCAACACAGGTGTATTGATAAGAGACAGTGTACCCTCAGAAACGGATCATTCAATGTTACAGGTTGTCTTTGGGGTGACTACTGGCTGGTGATTTTAGAGAGTGAAGAGTGCAATATCCATGGACCATCCTATTAGTGATCAGCGAATTTGTTCAGAAAATGATCGCCAAGCATAAATTCGGCACGAATATGGCATATTTAGATTCGTGATTGGAAACCCGAGCAAAATTTTATAAAATCGGTAAAAATCAGTAACATTCGGTAACAGTGCGGGAAAATATTTGCGTTGCCACAAAGATATTTTCAGTACTTTAGCAGCGATAATGGTGGTGTATCATGAGCATTTGGCACGATTTTGATTAAGGGAGGGGGTTTGCAGAGCTCAGCATGGCGTTCTTGTAAGCAGTCATTTTTTTTCCTAACTTTATGTGTGCACATTGCGGCTAGACAATCGAGAAACACCCACAATGTCCTGACACAACGGCTAATCTCATTGGCTGCTCAAACCACATGTCCCTCTCCATAAAAATAGCAGACATCTTGTTTTAGCACCATTTTGACTAGAGTTGAGCGACTTTGGTTGGATTGGGTTTCATGAAACAAAATTTGTTTCAGATGAAACTGGTCCGACTAGGGCAAAAAAAAGTCGACTTTTATTCCCCATTGACTTGCATTGGGGTCGGGTTTCGGATGAAACTCCGACTTTTTTTGCCCTAGTCGGACCAGTTTCATCTGAAACAAATTTTGTTTCATGAAACCCGATCCGACCAAAGTCGCTCAACTCTAATTTTGACACAATAACAGTGCAGAGAGGCTGCTCCTGACACTGCCACTGTTAACAGCAAGATTTTATCTAATTACTTAGGTGGTTGTTTATAAGTCAAAGAGTGTAGCTAGACAGTGTCTAGTGTGGTTGTAACATTTACCTTCCGGAATTTTTTTTTTGAGGGGGGCATTACTGAGGTCCACAGACAAAGCCAGCAGGGCCCATGTTGTGCACTGCTTCTATTGTGCTCCGTGCATGAGTATAGCATTCTAATTAATATTTTTTCACTAGCTAAATGTGAAAAATCCTGCTGTATCCACATTTCAGCTAGTTAGCTTGGTGGTTGTATATCATTCAGATAGTGTAGAGAGCTATTGTCCAGTGTGGCTGTTAAATTCACCTTCCAGCATTTTTTTTTATTTTTTGGTCATACTGAGGTCCACAAAGAAAGCCAGCAGGGCACGTGTTGTGCACTGCTTCTATTGTGATCCGTGTACAAGTATAGCATTCTAATTCACATGTAGCTAGTGAAAAATTATTAAACATGCTGCTGTATCCCACCTTGTTATTTAGTGCTGTGGTGATAAAAAAAACTGTCTGCAGACCTAAGGTACATAAATAAAAAGTTATAATTTTTTCTGTTGCTAAATATGAACCAGCCTGCTGTATCCCAAGTTGTCATTTTGTGGCAGTGATATGAACCATTTGTGACGACTCCTGGAGTGGACCCTCTGGGTCGTGACACCAACCCTCCCAGGGCGAGCTGACCTAGTGAAGACCACCCCTATACAGGGAGTGTCAGGGGCAAGCCCCAGGGGGTGAGGCACCACGACTGCTGGCACCAGGCGGCCGGCTCATAGGAGACACGAGTGGGTGAGTGTGTCTGCAGGAACGTGTAAAGCGTGGACACGGGAACACGTGGTATACAGAGACTTCGTGAGTCCGGGTGTGAGTGAAGCAGGATGCGTGCAAGGAGCACGTCAGAGCACTGAGTCAGGCAGCAGGTGTGCCAGGAGGTGTAACAGAGTACAGGAGCAGGGTGTGTGCCAGAGGGCACAAATGAGCATAAGACAGAGAGCAGGATTGGTACGTGTGCCAGGAGGCACAACAGAGTAAGAGACTGAGTACAGGATCAGAGCATGTGCCAGGAGGCACAACTGAGTATGAGACAAAGCACAGGGTTCGAGTGTGTGCCAGGAGGCACAACTGAGTATAAGACAGAGCACGGAATCAGAGTGTGTGCCAGGAGGCACAACTGAGAATAAGACAGAGCACGGAATCAGAGTGTGTGCCAGGAGGCACAACTGAGGATGAGTCAGAGTACAGGGTCAGAGCATGTGCCAGGAGGCACAATCGAGTATGAGACAGAGCACAGGGTCAGAGCGTGTGCCAGGAGGCACAACCAAGTACAAGGCAGAGTGCAGATTCAGAGCGTGTGCCAAGAGGCACAACAGAGTGCAAGGCAGGGGTCCTGAATACAGCGCACAGGCAGGCAGGGACATGGCAGACCAAGCCAGGAAGCACAACAATAATCAGGCACCTCCCCTAGCGGGAGGTCATCTGATATAGCACATGACTACTACTGGTTCCGGGTCAGGACCTAGCCAGAAAGCACATGACCACTACAGGTTCCGGGTCAGGTCCTCCATTACCATAGAGAGGACCGAGCCCTATACAGCACTGACAGGAGCGCGCAAGCGCAAACGTGACATGTAGGAGGAGACCCGGGGACGAGAGCTGCGCGTGCACACACGACGGGACCCCGGAATGACCGCAGCTCCGGAAGAGATGACGTCGGGACCGAGGTCCCGCCCCCAGGTGAGCGCGGCGTGACACCATTAAAAAATATATAATTTTTCAGTTGCAAAAAGTAAGACAATCCGCCATATCACACTTTGTCATTTGGTTGGGTTGAATTAAAGCTGTAGAGGCCTGATCCAGAGGCCACAAACAAATTCTTCTGTTATAAATGTCATACAGTAAGGAACCTGACTTTAAAAATAGCTTGTAGCATCTAGTGTGTTATAGAGGCCTGATCCATAGGCCACAAAAATTCTTCTTTTCCTAGTGTTATACAGTACAGGACCTGACTTTAAAATAGCTTGTAGCATCTAGTGTGTTACAGAGGCCTGATCCATAGGCCGCCAAAAATTCTTCTATTACTAGTGTCATACAGTACAGTAGGGATCTGAATTTAAAATTGTTTGTAGCATAACTTCTTTGTCATACAGGCCTCATCTGTGACTACCATGATATTTCAACTTTCAATTTAATGTCGCTGAAATTCCGCTGTTTGCAGAGGTGGTGCAGAGTTTAAAATCTAATTTTTTGTTGAAAGTACTGTGCTTATACCACACTATCTAAGCAACATAACTGGGAAAAAAGCGAAGCCATGGTGAAAGGAGAATTAGGCTTGGTGTTTAAGGTGTACGTGGGGTCGGTGGCAATGTTTTTGAAAGCACTAGTGAAGCAACGTCACGTCCTATGCAAAGACAACTGATGACTTAGGCCTCTTGTGGCATCCGTTCACATCAGTTAAGAACGGATCCGCTTGTCCGCCTTTTTGGCGGATTTTAACTGACACAAAAAACTGAAGTGTGAAAGAGGCCTTATGTTACTGGACAGGCTACACCACTACCTTTCTTTGGCAGATGCACAGCGGTATGCATTGTTTATGATGCCCAGAAAGGGTATGTACTCGAGTGGATGGCAAGTGCAGCTTCAAGTGGCCCCTCCTATTCTTCCTCCACTTCAACATCACACCCAGTACAGTCCACAGAGGTGGCACCAATATATGCATGAAAGGAGAAAAAGCACTACTGCAAAAACGCGCACACTAACCCAAAATGCTACGTAAATATGTCGGGGTCGTAAACGACAATGAATCCTCATTCACCAGTCATTCCAAATCATTGTGCGAGCGCAAAACATCTGGTACCAATTAAGAATGACTCAGACACGCAGCTGATTCAGTCTTAGCTAATGTCCTGCATCCACACCTGTCAGGAGCAGTACATCAACTGGCTTTATTTACAAATACACAATACTATATTGAGTGTTAGGGGAAGGCGTGCATTAGGCGGGGTTTATGCAGTATACATCTAGTGTCCAGTCTCTCTCTGATTCGTCAAAACGTCTCCCATGGTTACTTCTTCTTCACATCCCTGAGTTATCTTTTTTAGGAGAAATGAAACTTAACTTAACTCTTTAGACACTGAATTTAAGTGAAAGTGAACACTGGCAGCCATCTTTAATACAGTTACATTTGCATTAGCAAGCAATTAGGAAAAACTTATTGTTTCACAGTATAAAAGTATAAAAGTTATATAAGAAAATATATTTTCACCTTGACAATCCCCCCTAAACACTAAGTTTTTCCCTTAATGAAAGATCCTTCGAGACTGTCCATGCGATGGGAAAAGGGGAGGTGGATTTCTTCATCCAGACACCTCAGAAGCTCTCCCCTAGCGAGAGGCCTCCAGGCAGCTGAACCCTTCACTAACCTCACATGGAGTTCTCCCGCTGTCCCTAAACTAAGTCTCTTAACATCATCTGAGAATGGGGGGTTTTGTCTACTCTCTTGAGGGGAATATACTTAGGGATCTCCCCTAGATCAGTACCATCGTACTCTGGTGGGTCTACTTCTTGATTGAGGAAGGTGCCAGTCGGAGTTGCTTTGGCAATAACCTTTTTATACAAGGGAATAACACAACAAAGAGTTATCGATCCAATTACAAGGAGGGCAATCAGTACTATACAAGCTTGTTGAAGGAATCCCTTGAGTCCACCCAACCAGCCGGAAAAGAAAGATGTGTCTACTCCAGCATTAGTTTTCAATTCTGCTGCTAACCCAGTTATCTTTTTAAGGGCTATCATGGTTTTTCCATTCACTCCAGAGTTCTGAGGGATATAGGTACAACACTCCTCTCCCACCATCCCACAAACTCCTCCTTTCTCAGCTAATATCATATCAAGGGCTAGTCGATTTTGGAGTGTCATTCTAGTGTTAGGGCCCAATTCTTCAACTATACCTTGGAAGGCATCTTGGCTGAAATTGACAAACCTTTGTTCACTGTAATATATGTAATTGATCCATTCAACATTTTTATTAATCTGCACCTGTGGGATTATAGAAGCAAAGCCAGCATAGATCTGGTTCTGGGCTTTAAATTGGTCAGGCACCCCCCTTGGCACTCCAATAGCATCAATATATACTAGTGGATCTTCTTCATAACTCATATGGAGCTGATCGAGGCTTCTCCTTTTCCTGGTAGGTTCATCAGGTATCTTTGGATCCCAGGGTAGAATCTTGAACTGCATAGCTAGTTTAACAAGGGTGCATTGGCCTGTCCAGGCATTTGGCAACCTAGGGCGGAGCTTACCATCTCCACATAACCAATAAATGTCATACATATATTGTGTATGTTTGATTAACAAGTCAGTATCTAGAGAACTATTCTCTTTGCAGAAACCTGTCTCGAAGATCCCTACTGGTGTACCTGTGGTGTCGTGGGAATTATAGCAGGTGTAATTGTCAGCTAATACAGTTACTTCTCCTGGGACCTTTAGTTTGGGTTCCTTATGAATTAGTGGGACGTAATCTGGGCAATCAGTGGGCTTCAAACCTTTCAACAAATTCATGACACAGGCAGTGGTGTTGTCATCAGGGAAAAGTAATGCATGTGTGTATAGGTGTGTATTCGCAGCAGCACAAGCAATACATCCTACAGAGATATTCTGGACTTTTACATTGTACCTCACCCATTCTAACCACAAATTTTTCCTTGGGGCTGTTTGTGTTTCTATGGAGAAAACCTCTTGCCAACTGAGACCTGGAATGGGGATCACTTCATTAACTACATTTTGCAAACGCTCACCTGGGCCTATTTTAGGTGTACTGGTAACGGGGGCCTTGGTTGGTCTGAAGCTAATATCCTGAAGCCGTATATGGCCTAAATACGCATAAGGTCCAGCACTAAATACATAATTATAATGCCTTCCTAGTACGAACGTCTGCAGATCAGCAGATTGAGGGCTTTCAAGATTTAGGAGAAGGGGGTGACAGCTTCTACCCCATTTACAGCCCCTAAATGGTTGCAGAAGGGCTGTTAGATGCATTCTCTCACGAAGACTCCTACCCGTCCCATCCTTGGGGAACATGGCTTCGCTAGGTTTATATCCCCAATCATTCCCCGTACTCCAGGCAGCATCTGTCCAATAATGACAATTATTGTTGTCTTGTCTGGTAACACACATATAGAACTGGATGATCCCCTCTACCACCCGTTCAGTCTCAAGGCACTTGACTACATCACAGAAATCAAATCGCCAGATATTCACCGGGGCTGTCAGGTTTACCCAGAGAATAAAGGGACCAGAATTCTTATTTACAATAGGGGCCGAAGAGGTAGGGGCGAGGATGGCCCCCAGTCCCAAGGTCAAAAACAACAGCAACATTTCCCTTCAGTCACTACTGTGACTAAACACTGGTTCGGTCTCTTTTACAGTGTGAAGCATGAATCCAGGTGCTCTTTCCTTCAAGTTTTACTGCAGTGGGGGTGACCAGGATCACCGTGTAGGGTCCTTCAAATCTCGGCTGGAGACAATCTCTGCGCACAAACTTTTTCACATACACCAGGTCTCCTGGCACAAAGTCATGGACCACGTCACCTGTGGATTCTGGAAGAGAAGCAGAAACTGTAGAGTGGGTGTTAGACAGTTCCTTAGACAATGCATTCACAAATTGTACAACTTTATCATTTGTCTCAGACAACTCTTGTGGCCTAATGTCTCCTATTTTAGGTGGAGCACCAAAAAGAATCTCAAAGGGAGTCAGGCCGTGTTTTCCCTGTGGGGTGTGTCTGATATGGTATAGGACCACGGGGAGCAAATCTGGCCATGGGAGTGGGTAGTCCTGGCTCATTTTAAGCAACTGGGTCTTAATTGTGGAGTTCATTCTCTCAACTTTGGCTGAACTGAAGGGGTGATAGGGGGTGTGCAGACCCAAATCTGTCCCTAACATGTGCCACAATTCCTCGTAGACATTGGCAGTGAAGGCTGGGCCTTGATCTGATTCAACAACTTCGGGAATTCCAAATCTGCACGAAATTTCAGTGATGAGCTTCTTAGCTGTAGTTTTGGCAGTCATGTTGGTCACTGAGTAGGCTTCGGGCCATCCTGAGAACATATCCACAGCCACTAGGACGTACTCATACTTTCCTGACTTGGGCATCTGAATATGATCAACCTGGATTCTCTGCCAAGGGTAGTCTGGTTTGGCAAGATGCTGAAGTGGAACCTTGGCGGTGGCTGTTGGGTTACAGATGGCACAGACTGGGCAGGCTCTTGAGTAGGCTGTGACAGTGGTAGAGATTCCTGGGGCCCAGTAGAGCTTCTTGATACAGGCCAGAGCTTGGTTCTTTCCTCGATGAGTTGATCCATGAGCCCATGCTGCAATGGCTGGATACATTCTTTTGGGTAGACAGGGTTTCCGATCCACCTTATAGAGTCTAGGAAATTGGTATTGTCCGGCAGAACTACGATTCCCATGAATGGCTCCTGCAGCTTCCCACTGCTTCTTTTCTTCTTTAGAGGTCAACTTTTGTTCTTCCCACAATCTCTCTTCAGGTGGTCGGGCTGGCTTCCAGACAGATCCGGTGGCAGGGTATTCCATTTCCATGTCTTCTATCAACTCCCTCTTCTTTCTTCGGGCTTCGGACTTCTCAAAGTCTCGTTCTTCTTCGGCTTGGGTAGCTTCTTTGGTTGCCTGTTCTCTTGTTTGTGCTCTGGTAAGCACAGGCATCACAGGTGTATCAGTGCCTTCCCAACAGGGTTTTTCTGGTGCTGTTTCTTCTTCTTCCCACTTTGCTGAGACATTCTTTATGGCAGCAGCTTTGGCAGCTTGATCTGCTAAATGGTTTCCTCTAGTCTCCTTCGAATTGACTTTCCCGTGAGCTTTGACCTTGATCACCGCAATTTGTACAGGTAGCTCCAATGTCTTCATCAGGGCTTTAATCCTTAGTGCATGTTTAACAGGGGTTCCTGTAGCCGTAATGAACCCTCGGGACTTCCACAGGAATCCAAAATCGTGACAGATTCCATAGCCGTATCTTGAGTCAGTGTAGACATTGGCCGTCTTCCCTTCTGCTAGATAACATGCTTGTTGTAGGGCCACAAGTTCGGCTTCTTGAGCCGAAAGGTGAGGTGGCAAGGCTTCAGCCAGAAGGACTTCTGTTTCAGTGGTGACCGCATATCCAGTGTGGAACTTGCCATAAGAGTCTGCAAATCGAGATCCATCAGTCCATAGTTGCAAATCAGGGTTGAGAAGTTCTTGAGTTACCACATTTTGTGGTGCAGAGGCTTCTTGTTCCAGTGCTTTTATACAGTCATGCGGGTCATCAGGTGACCTCCCGTCTGGTAAGTCCTTATACCCGTCAGGGAACTCCCCCCTAGAATGTGGAAGCAAAGTGGCTGGGTTGATGGTAGTACATTTCTGGAAGGTGATGTTGGAGGGCAGAAGTAGAGAGCACTGAAGTCTGAGATGTCTTTGGCTCGTTAGATGCTTAGGAGATGTTTGTTGGAGGACAGCAGAGAGATCATGTCCAGCTTGAATGACCAAGTCATGACCAAGTGCTATGTCAGCAGACTTATCCAGAAGAACATGGGCTGCATGCACAGCCTTGAGGCAGGAAGGAGCAGTTCTGGCAACAGGGTCTAGCCTGGCTGAGTAGTAGGCCAGAGGACGGAAACGATCAGCATGTTTCTGTGCCAGCACACCAGAGGCATGTCCTTCAGATTCTGAAACAAAGAGATGAAACGGCTGAGTGTAGTCAGGGAGACCCAGAGCAGGGGCGCTGACAACAGCTTCCTTGAGAGCCAGGAAACAGTCCTTTTGCTGAGCATAGATATACGGATTTTCAGCATGATCCCAGTCCGGTCCTCCAGTCTTGAGGCAATCATACAAAGGTTGCATGAGTCTTGAAGCATCCGGAATCCACTGTCTGCAGTAGGTAATGAGTCCTAAGAAAGACTGCATAGCAGAGTATGTCTTTGGATAAGGGATATCCTCGATTGCATGTTTTCTATCCTCGGTGAGGTGTCTCGAGCCTTGAGAGATGCAGTGTCCGAGGAAGACGACTTTCTCTTTGCACCACTGGACCTTGGCCTTTGAGACTTTGCAGTTGGCAGAATGAAGAAAAAGGAGCAAGGACTCAGAAGCAGCAAGCAGATTCTCTTCAGTTCCACAGAGGAGTAGGTCATCAACATACTGGAGAAGCGTGACATGAAGATTCTGTAACACCCACGGATCCAGGGTCATCTTCATAGCATGAGTGAACTGGTTAGGGGAGTTCTGGGCACCCTGTGGTGTCCTGGTCCAGGTCAGCTGAGATCCTTGAAACGTGAAGGCAAATAAAAACTGTGAGTCTTCATGAAGCGGGACACTGAAGAAAGCATTAGCCAGGTCAATAACGGTGAAGAGTGTTGCTGAAGTAGGCACTTGAGAAAGCAAGGTGTTTGGGTTGGGTACCACAGGAGTTTCCAAGATGGTGGCTGAATTGACTGCTCTGAGGTCCTGTACAAGTCTGTACTTCGGAGGGTCTCCAGGAGCTGTCTTCTTCTTCACTGGAAACAGGGGTGTGTTACAGGGTGAAACACATCTGATTAGCACTCCAGAATGTAAGAGGGAGGTAATCTGAACTCCAAGGCTCCGCTCTTGGGCAGCCTTAAGCGGATACTGAGGTAGTCTGGGGTATGGGTGCCCAGGTTTGAGGTGGACTTTTACTGGAGGCACTTTGAGCAGACCCACATCCTCAGGTCCAGTTGACCACAGAGTGGTAGGTAGATTGGGCAAATCCGGGGAAGGTGTCGTTTGCAGAGTCATCATCATCAGAGGGAAAGCCTTAAGGACACAACGATCTTCAGTGCCTTGTTGTGAGGCAGGATCTTGTAATTGCAATTCCATCCCTTGATCACCGAAGATGATGGTAGCGTGAAGCCTTTGAAGGAGGTCAGCTCCTAGAAGGTTGACGGGGCAGGTTTCAGACACCAGAAATTTGGCAAAGACACCAGAGAATGGGCCAGCTGGGACGGGAACAGTGAGTGGTGATGAGGTTTGTTGACCTTCAACTCCAATACATGTGAGGAAATCTGAAGACAGGGAGATTGTAGGAGGCAGCTGAGATGAAGAGATAACAGAGGTGGCCGCCCCAGTGTCCACTAAGAACTTGAGAGGTTGATTGTCCACTTCCAGGGTCACTGTACCACAAGACGAGGAAGTACAGGTGGCGGGAAAAGTGGGCACCGGTTGGCCTGAACTTCATGAGTGTGGAGGAGGAAGAGGTCTCTGAGGGTGCCCCCTGCGAGGACAACTTCTTCTCATATGACCAGGGCTGGCACACTCCCAACACAGAGGTCTCCCTTGGTCATCACGAACTGGTCTGTCCCTGTAGTTTTGGCCCTGGGACCCTCTCGGCCTCAAGCGTGGTGATCCATACCGATCCTGAGCCTGATACACCATAACAGGTACTTCTGAGGCTTCTGCCATATACATGGCTGGTTTCTTCTTGCCTTTGTCCTTCTGTGCTTCCTTCTCTGCTTCCTTTTCTGCTTCTTTTTCTTCCCTTTGAAGCATTTTCTGATAACTCTTCACAACAGTGAGGGCCTGTTTTAGGGGACCATCAGGTAATTCGGGACGAAGCTTCATGACCTTATCCTTCAGTGGATCTTCCAGACCATCAATAAAAGCACGGACCAACAAGGCTGCCTGCGTCTTCACATGAGTTGAATAACCCAAGTCTTCAAACTGCATAGTTAGTCTGGCAGCGTATTTCTCCACAGCTTCACCAGATTCTTGTTGTATATCCTGTATTGATCCTGCTTCGTCACAGAGACGATCCTGGGCCCACTTTGTGAGTTGAGCGATAAACTCCTTTCCAGACTTGAACTTGTTGAGAGGTCCTGCTTTAGTGGGGTTCAATTCCTTCATGATGGTGGGGAGAAAATATTCGGAGGCTTTGATTGAGGTGATGCCTGATAGATCAGACCATGTAGCCCCGTAGATGCTCCTAGTCTGTTCCAGTTTCCTTACATACTGCATGGGAAATTTGTCCGGGTCAGGTAACTTGTTAACAATAGCATCAATTTGTACCGGAGTGAAGGGTTTGTATTTCAGCTTCAGCCCTTCTTCTTCTTCGTCATGTGTCACTGCCTCATCCTTCGGGGCAGTTGGGGGTGCTGTGGGTATTACCTCATCCAGGGGCTTTATACCTGTGTGCATCAGTGGTATCATGTATTCAGCTACCAAGGGCATGATGCCCTCTAATCCGGATTCATGGTAACAGACGATCCTAACTTCTTGTAAATCGAGATCTGGGGTTGATTGGAGACAATTCTTGATGACTTCAACGTGTTCCTTCATATAGGGGCCCAGTGGGTATCCAAAGAGTCCTGAAGATATCAATGGTATAGCCAAAGTTCTACGAGGAAGTGTATCTCTCCCTAGCCGTCCTGCAAAGATAAGCACTGTCTGTAAGGCGGTCTGCAATATTGTACGGCAATGCTCGGCTGTCCTGTAATCATATATAGGGCCTGCAGTGTGTAACACTATATCACAGGGCAAATTCCCTCCCTGGGTGGACATAGCGTCTCCTGGATGCAAGGGGCCATAATTGGTAAGGTAGGCCTGACACTCTTGGGTTATGGCTGGGCCTCCCTTTTTAGCTATCTGTTGGGCCAAACCACCTCTATGCGACAGGGTAGAGTTAGCTGGGTTCACTATGGCTCCTACCTGGTGGGTAACTATGTCCCCATACCCCACTGAGAAAAGAACCTGGGAGCCCTGAGGTGTGATGTAATAGCGTGAATGACAGGGGAACCAGATTTCAGGGTCATGGGGCAACCTAGAGGATTTGTTGAGAGGGGTAGGTAGTGGGCTCCTTCCGGGCCGGGGGGATTCGAACGGACCTAATAGCAGTGGCGGGGCAGGGGGAATTGTAGCAACCTGATTGTCAGAATCTTCTGATCCCTCATCATCTCCGATAGCTTGGCGCCTCATACGCATTACGGACCGGAAAGCCGTACTGCCGGTCAGGGCATCAAGAGTGAAGGGACCTTGACCAGGTGTATTTACAAATATCACAGTGGGTTGCACCGGGAGACTAGGCCCAGAGGCCGGAACAGAAACAGGAACATTAGAGGTGGGAACAGCATCGGTCGGTGCCGGAGGTTTCTCAGGAAGTGGTGGTCCCTGATAGTACTCGCCGGAAAGTGTTACCAGCGGACATAGTGGCTGGGGAGGAATTCCGGGTGCACCAAGATGGCTGCCGGTGGAGGCGTGGCATGCCCCACTTCCGTCCATGGTCTGGGCGGAACCCCAAGGACGGCCCGCCCCACACACACGGCAGGTTTCCACCCAGGTTGGATTCTGCACGCCACAAACAGGACACACCCACGCTTCTGGAGAGCTCGTCTTGTCGCCATTATAGGGCGGTGGTTGGGACTGCATTTTCATCATCAGTGGCACGGCGGCCATTTTACAATCTATAAGATCACAGTTCAAAGGCATTTTATAACCAAACACAGGTTCCGCATTGTCTGATCCTCCTTCCCCATCAATCTCTTTCCATCCTTCATTCTTCAAGCCTCGCGCAACTCGCAGATGAGCTTGTGCTTGTTCTAACAATCCTTTATCTTTCAACATGCCTCGTTTGTTCTCTATGAGATTATGCCACATAGCCGGCTGTAATCTCCCTGACGAGGGCAATCCTACATGCTTATACAATCTCTCAACATTCTTGACTGCCTTCTTGCCTTCCCGTGACGCTACTATTGCCTTGACCTCCACAGCATCCTCATCTAACTTGTGGGGCACAGACTTCTTCTGCTTTAAGATACGCAGCATGACTCTTACAGAATACTATGGTTCTCTGCAGAAAAACCACTGGTAGCGATATCAACACTGATGTTCCACAGTACGGAGCCTCACGTTCGACGTACTAGGAAAAGAGCCTCGCGCTCAATATTTCCTTTCCCTAACCTTGAACAGCAGTGATTAACAGATTATCCTGCCACGATATTCCAACAGTCGGGAGGCGGTCTCCTATTGAGAGCCCTCCACAGAAATACAGGTGGTCCCTTCTCGGGACGTCTTAATTACCTAGCTGGTACAATATCACAGAGGCTGCGTCTCCTATCCCTTCCTCTAAGTTGCCCCACAATCTGCAACTAGCTCAATTTATCACTCCACTTCACTACTAGACAATAGTCACGGGTAGGGTGGTTAAATGGAGTACAATGACCGGTAGAGGAGGTGTGGTGTACACGAGGACGCGCAGAATGCGACGTCTCTCAGTTGCTGGTTCAGAGCGTGGCACAGGATCGCGCTCAGTCTCACCACTCGACCGGTCACCCCTCAGACCCAAGGAGACCACAGACAAACCAATAACGGCTGAGACACTAGCAAGTGTGACACATACAGTGTATATGATCTCACTTACCGTGTTTTGGAGGGTGATCAGTCCTCGAGGTCAGCCACTACAGGTATCATCCACAGACATCCAAGCATGGGTCCAGAGGAGCCTCGGATCACTGTCCACGCCCCCCGTTGGGCTCCAAATTGTCGGGGTCGTAAACGACAATGAATCCTCATTCACCAGTCATTCCAAATCATTGTGCGAGCGCAAAACATCTGGTACCGATTAAGAATGACTCAGACACGCAGCTGATTCAGTCTTAGCTAATGTCCTGCATCCACACCTGTCAGGAGCAGTACAACAACTGGCTTTATTTACAAATACACAATACTATATTGAGTGTTAGGGGAAGGCGTGCATTAGGCGGGGTTTATGCAGTATACATCTAGTGTCCAGTCTCTCTCTGATTCGTCAAAACGTCTCCCATGGTTACTTCTTCTTCACATTCCTGAGTTATCTTTTTTAGGAGAAATGAAACTTAACTTAACTCTTTAGACACTGAATTTAAGTGAAAGTGAACACTGGCAGCCATCTTTAATACAGTTACATTTGCATTAGCAAGCAATTAGGAAAAACTTATTGTTTCACAGTATAAAAGTATAAAAGTTATATAAGAAAATATATTTTCACCTTGACAATAAATATACCGTAAGTAGATTTTATTAGCACACAAGAGACGAATACATTTTTCGCCTTTCAAGTAGCCAAACATAAAAACCCGGTATAAATCTGGTATTGCTGTAATCACACTGACCCGAAGAATAAAGTCGCCTAATTACTTATACCGCATGAGAAATGACATAAAAAATAAATAAAACCAATTCTTCACCTACTGTTGATTTTTCATTTGGCCTCCCAAAGATCGTTGTAAGGCTTGGCGCGCATTTATCATGCGCTCTGTGCTGAGCGCTTACACCGGGGTTTTCATGTAAATCTCTTAAATACGTGATTCAGTCAAAACCTGGCAGAAAATTCCCTATAATGAGGCAGATGGAGTCATTGTGGATGCCATAGGACCTGTGATCCGGCGGTGTCCGTCTTTTTAGAATTGCATAAAAGTGTTGTCAGCCGCAGTTTTATGCACTTCTGAAAATGACACCACTAAACAAAGGCCAGACGGAGTCCAGACTAAATCTGCTGCCTCATAATAGTGAATGGATCCCTCGGGGGTTTCATCTGTCACATCACTCGGAGATTTAGATGGAAACCCCATAGTAAATAGTCAGTGTAAAATGTCAGATTAATGTGATCCCAAAAGTTATGTAAAATGTTCCCAATAAAAGCTTCAACTCAATCCACAAAAAAAGCAAGTCCCCACTCAGGTCCGTCATCTGTTAATGAAGATAAATGGGCTTCCACGTTACTGGTAGCACAAAGGCTCTGGAAAAGTGAAATAGCTCCTCGCTCCCCAAAAGAAACTCAGCAAATTCTCCGCTCCCAAATCCAAATGCCCCCCACCCTTTTGAGCCCCATTGTGCATAAACAACATTTAGCGCCCACATGTTTGGCTTTGTTGTAGAGATGGGAGACCACCTAATTTACAGGTGCATGTTTCCAGAAGCATGAGCTTGGCATAATGTACTGGTGACTGCAATGTACTGGTCACTAAAGCATACTGGTCACAATGGCAGTTTGCAATTTTCGCTCAGTAACATCCACTGTTGACTGTTTCTGGAAAACACCCATGGAGTCATAATCATTACTACTTCAGTAGATAAATTCCCAAAGTATTACAATTTCCAAAATGGGGTCACTTGAGGGGGGATTCTGCTTTTCTAGCACTTAGGGGCTCTTTATATGGAATCCACAAACTAGTCTAGGAAAATCTGCGCTCCAGGAGGCAAATAGCACTCCATTCCTTCCGAGTCTCTCCGTGTGGCAAAGCAGTACTGTACAGCCACATATGGGATATTTCTATATTCAGCAGAAATTGTGGGACACATTCTGGTGCCATTTTTACCCACTTCCCAGTGTGAAAATATTAAACCGTAAATTACTTGTTCTTCACTGCCCAATGATATAAAAATTTGTGACACACCTGTCGTGTCAATATAATTACTGCACCCCTAAATGAATTCATTGAGAGGTTTAATTGATAAAATGGGGTCACTAATGGGGGATTCCGCTTTTCTGGCACATCAAGAGTTCTGCCAATGTAACATGGCACCCTCAAATAAGTGCAGCAAAATCTGCACAATAATATGGTGCTACTTCCCTTCTGAGCTCTGCACTGTGCCTCAAAAGTAATTTTTGACCACATATGGGGTATTTGTGAACTCAGGAGAAATTGCACAAACAAACTTCGTGGTCCATTTTCTCCTTTTGCCCTTGTGAAAATACAAAATTTGTAGCTAAAAAAGATTTTTGTGGGAAAAACGTGATTTTTTTTTCACAGCTTAAAGCTATAAGCTTCTGTGAAGCACCTGGGGGTTCAAGGTGCTCAATACACATTTAGGTAAGGTTCCAATGGGGTCTAGTTTCCACTGTTTAGGCACATCAGGGGCTCTTCAAACGTGACACGGTGTCTGCTAATTATTCCATTACATTTTGAATTCAAAAAGTCAAATGGTACTCCTTCCCTTCCAAGCCCTGCTGTGCGCCCAAACAGTAGTATTCTCCCACATACGGGTAATCGACGTACTCAAGAGAAATTGCACAACAAATTATATAGAGCAATGTCTCCTGTTACCCTTATGAAGATGCAAAATATGGAGTTAAAAAAGATTTATTTGTGCAAAATGTGTTTTTTTTTATTTCCATGGCTCTACGTTATAAACTTCTGTGAAGCACCTATGGTTTCAATGTGCTCAATGCCCATCTAGATAAGATCCATAAGGGGTCTAGTTTCCAAACTGGTGTCACTTGTTGGAGGGTTTCCACTCTTTATGCACATCAAGGGCTCTCCAAACATGACATGGTGTCCGCTAATTATACCAACAAATTTTACATTCAAAAAGTGAAATGGGTCGCTGATGTCTGCACGATACCCCCACCCAGGTACTATTTGATTCAGGCTCCATGCCCAGTGCCTAGTGCTTGACCAGGCACATTTAAAATGACCATGGTGTCACTTCTACTATCACACTGAATGCGATTAACTACTATACTGCAGTCTGTTACTGATGAAGTCCAGTGATGCCGAAACGTCTATTATTTTCTGGCTGCATTAAAAAATCCAAAAAAATATTCTGGAAGTTGAGTGCCAAGTTTTCTTTATTATTAATGTATGGTGTGGGGCCCTACTTGAGCACCTTCTGAAGTTGTGCATACAGTGTTTTTCCTTTACTAGAATTGTAAAAATTGGCGTGGTCAGGAAGGTGAAAACAGGCTTTGGGGTGAAGGGCTCCCATCAAAGCTTTTATCCAAGTAATATATTGTAATCATCATATTATGTAACACTGTGTGCTTACCAATACTTATTTTGCCTTTCAACTCAACTAATTCTTCCCTTTGCTCTGTGTAGAAACAGGAAGTCTCTTGTCCCTGCATTTATCATACCCTTCAACTCCTGACCCAGCTGTTCTACCCCTACACCCTGCCATTGACTTTTGCAGTGAGTGATGAGTCTTTCAGGGAAAATTAAGCCATGGAGCTTTGAAGGATTCAGCTAGTTAGTTTTTAATCACATGATGACATAGACTTAATAAAAAACAGAAGAATTAGCTGGGTAGAAAGGCAAAATGAGCAATTGTAAGTACACAGTGGTATATTATATGATGACTGCAATTTATGAAGAGGATAAAAATTTTGATGGGAGTGCTTCTTTAATAATAAAGTTGGTCTATACATCAAAAAATAGATAACATCTTCAAATATCACATATTGGTGATAAGAAAAAAGACGTTTAAACATTTCTGGTGCTCTGTGTCCTTAGTTATAGAGAACTTAGAATCTTCCATTCGACTAAGGATGCAGACAGCGCCAGAAATGCGTAAGTGATTTTTCAGCTACCATCATGTGGATTTTAATTGTTTATATATAAACTTGGCACACACCAAAGGTTTCTGATGCAGAAAGGTGATTTTTAATTATACAACAGTACATACATACACAGACTTTTCTGTCTAGGACCTTCATCAATGTACGATATATTGTACTGTGAGATTCTTAGTGACTGGGCTTTGTGAGATAGACCAATCCTGTGAGGAGGCACATGAAGCCGTCCCACTGCGTGGTGGTTTGTGGAGTGTGGACGCAGTATCCGCCGCGAATCCCAAGTCACTTGGGATTCGTGGCGGATACTGCGTCCACACTCCACAAACCACCACGCAGTGGGACGGCTTCATGTGCCTCCTCACAGGATTGGTCTATCTCACAAAGCCCAGTCACTAAGAATCTCACAGTACAATATATCGTACATTGATGAAGGTCCTAGACCGAAACGTCTGTGTATGTATGTACTGTTGTATAATTAAAAATCACCTTTCTGCATCAGAAACCTTTGGTGTGTGCCAAGTTTATATATATTTAGTTCACGGATTGGGATCCTACTTGGGCACCACCTACAATTCTCAGGGTTGTGCCAACGGTTTTGTTCTTACGATTTTAATCGTTTGACATATATAGAATAAAATTTGAAGATTTTATCTCTTTTTTTGGGATGTACTGATCAACTTTATTTTTCTCGGACAAATTTCTGGGAGTCAGCAGTATTTGAAACCGCAGCCATCTCATGTAAAGGACAGATTTCATCATTCATTGCCTGGTGAGAGATTTATCTAATATTTTTTCTCAGTGATTCCCTTTTATAAGTTATTAGAAGGTAACAGTCTGCTCTGCTTTTAGTTGTAGATATGAAAATGAAATTACTTTGTGTTTGGTAAGTTCCAGTACACACTGTGACATATTAGCAATAAACTCATTTCCTTTTATTGAAGAATTATTAAAAGCAGGGCAGGATGAAGTGTCCTAGTCATTGCAGCCGAGAGATTTCTGGCACTTACAGTAGGATTTATCGCGAGTGCTTATATGGAGTGATATGATAAGTTATTAGAAAGAACAGATGCAAAGAAGCGCCATATAGAACAACACAGGAGAGAATGCTGCACATTAATCATCATAATATCCAGTGCTTTATATCAGTCGCCGCCGCTATGATTTGCCTACACTTCAGCAAGGTGACATTAACTTATCTAGATCGCACATGTGTTTCAGATTTAGGAAAGAAAATGTGACCTATGTGGTGTAACATATTTTATACTGACACCCCATATTCTGGAGCCAATATATGAAAATAATAACACCATGCTAGCGTTCCCCGGCTCGCACAGCAATGCCCCGTAATGAGACAGCAAAGCGTGCTGAATTAAATTTGCATATCAATTTTCATAGCATCTCACACTCTCGCCACACTCATTAGAAATTAGAATATGAGCACTATTTCCTTTGTACATTTAATTAAAGCTGGTAAATTGATTCTCTACACTCTGATTCCGCTTGTGTCTCCGCATGTACAACCAATATCCTGGCATTGACCTTGTGTAACTGGAACGTGCCGGCCCTGAAGCTAACCGTAGATATCTTGGCTTGATAATGGTTGGCTTGTCGAAAATTGACTGGCAATCGGTGCTCATTAAGATATGTAAAGAGTGTGAATGTAGCGATGGTGTTAGGAAAAGCAGAATTACTTTGCTGTCAGAGTCAATGAAAGGTGACTAGACCCACAGGGCGCACAGGAATGTCAGCTAGAGGATGGCGCACACCAAGAACTGGTGAGTAACTTGGAATAAGGGCAGTCAGTAGAGATAAGGAAAGGTGTGACTCGAATGTGAAATAGTATTACCAGCTAGCGAAACCTAATTCCCCAGACTTCTGATAATAACACTTTGGATAGGTCCTTCCCCCGGGGACTTGCATTCATTTACAGCGTGTAATAAGGTTGTGTCACTTGAGTATACCTGATACTTTGTGTTTTTGCTTTCGACCCCCTCTCTGTGGATTTATGTCTTTTAAATTATGGAGAAACCAGAGGAGGAGCAGTACAATTATACAACCACAGAAAGGTGGCTTCGATTAAGCAATGCTTCCGAATTAGGAATTTTTTATTTCAAAATGAAGAAATTCATAGATATTCACTTAAAGGGAAGGTGCCATCCAAAAAATTTTTTTTCAGCAATTGAAAAAATGTGAAGAATTAATGTTTGCATTTTCTTAAAAAATATTATCATTTGTTTTTAATTTTGTAAAATAGTTTAAGAAAGAATTTTAAAAAGTTTGGCATTACCACTTGTTAACACTAGGGGGAGCAGCTACTGAAATTTGGCACAAAAACCTAGTGTACAACTAGCTCACTTTACTGCCCTGCAGTAATTATGGGCGGAATCTGCTGACATGGGTGTGGTGTCTCCACTCCTCGCCTTCTGGGTGTTTGCTAAGGGAAAAGAGAGGATGACATTTAGGAACACAGTGAGTAGCTATTTTGATGGGGCCTGCAAAGTTACTGACTGTCTTTGCATGCAAAGTCTGGATGAGAACAGGTCACCAATCAGCAGAAATGTTTCCTGGATTTCTGTGGAGCAGACAAGCAGACGGTCCATCCATGTGTATAAAACACAGCACTCTATGTACAATCCCTGGCACAGAACAGGGTGCCCCCCATAGACCAGCACACTGCTCTCCTGAAATACTCTGTGCTGCTGTCACCCTGCTCCTTCCACCATACAGTGGGGCAAAAAAGTATTTAGTCAGTCAGCAATAGTGCAAGTTCCACCACTTAAAAAGATGAGAGGCGTCTGTAATTTACATCATAGGTAGACCTCAACTATGGGAGACAAACTGAGAAAAAAAAATCCAGAAAATCACATTGTCTGTTTTTTTTTCATTTTATTTGCATATTATGGTGGAAAATAAGTATTTGGTCAGAAACAAAATGTCATCTCAATACTTTGTGATATATCCTTTGTTGGCAATGACAGAGGTCAAACGTTTTCTGTAAGTCTTCACAAGGTTGCCACACACTGTTGTTGGTATGTTGGCCCATTCCTCCATGCAGATCTCCTCTAGAGCAGTGATGTTTTTGGCTTTTCGCTTGGCAACACAGACTTTCAACTCCCTCCAAAGGTTTTCTATAGGGTTGAGATCTGGAGACTGGCTAGGCCACTCCAGGACCTTGAAATGCTTCTTACGAAGCCACTCCTTCATTGCCCTGGCGGTGTGCTTTGGATCATTGTCATGTTGAAAGACCCAGCCACGTTTCATCTTCAATGCCCTTGCTGATGGAAGGAGGTTTGCACTCAAAATCTCATGATACATGGCCCCATTCATTCTTTCATGTACCCGGATCAGTCGTCCTGGCCCCTTTGCAGAGAAACAGCCCCAAAGCATGATGTTTCCACCACCATGCTTTACAGTAGGTATGGTGTTTGATGGATGCAACTCAGTATTCTTTTTCCTCCAAACACGACAAGTTGTGTTTCTACCAAACAGTTCCAGTTTGGTTTCATCAGACCATAGGACATTCTCCCAAAACTCCTCTGGATCATCCAAATGCTCTCTAGCAAACTTCAGACGGGCCCGGACATGTACAGGCTTAAGCAGTGGGACACGTCTGGCACTGCAGGATCTGAATCCATGGTGGCGTAGTGTGTTACTTATGGTGGGCCTTGTTACATTGGTCCCAGCTCTCTGCAGTTCATTCACTAGGTCCCCCCGCGTGGTTCTGGGATTTTTGCTCACCGTTCTTATGATCATTCTGACCCCACGGGGTGGGATTTTGCGTGGAGCACCAGATCGAGGGAGATTATCAGTGGTCTTGTATGTCTTCCATTTTCTAATTATTGCTCCCACAGTTGATTTCTTCACTCCAAGCTGGTTGGCTATTGCAGATTCAGTCTTCCCAGCCTGGTGCAGGGCTACAATTTTGTTTCTGGTGTCCTTTGACAGCTCTTTGGTCTTCACCATAGTGGAGTTTGGAGTCAGACTGTTTGAGGGTGTGCACAGGTGTCTTTTTATACTGATAACAAGTTTAAACAGGTGCCATTACTACAGGTAATGAGTGGAGGAAAGAGGAGACTCTTAAAGAAGAAGTTACAGGTCTGTGAGAGCCAGAAATCTTGATTGCTTGTTTCTGACCAAATACTTATTTTCCACCATAATATGCAAATAAAATGAAAAAAAAACAGACAATGTGATTTTCTGGATTTTTTTTTCTCAGTTTGTCTCCCATAGTTGAGGTCTACCTATGATGTAAATTACAGACGCCTCTCATCTTTTTAAGTGGTGGAACTTGCACTATTGCTGACTGACTAAATACTTTTTTGCCCCACTGTATATCAGGCCCCTGTCGCCTTTCACACATCGCCAGGACAGGATCTGAGGTGAGGAATGGGATCTTTGGTCACGGAGGATGGCAGGCAGCAAGGATTCTGGGAGCAGGGTGACATTAGCACAGAGCATTTCAGGAGAGCAGTGTGCTGATCTATGGGGGGCACAGAGGGAGATATATGGTCGAGGAGCAGGGTGACAGCAGCACACAGTATTTCAGGAGAGCAGTATCACACGGGATAGGATTAGATACACGGCTCAGCAGTCAGTATCACACAGGATAGGATTACATACACAGCTCAGCAGTCAGTATCACACGGGATAGGATTAGATACACGGCTCAGCAGTCAGTATCACACGGGATAGGATTAGATACACAGCTCAGCAGTCAGTATCACACGGGATAGGATTAGATACACGGCTCAGTAGTCAGTATCACACAGGATAGGATTAGATACATGGCTTAGCAGTCAGTATCACACTTAGAGGATTAGATACACGGCTCAGCAGTCAGTATCACAGGAGAGGATTAGATACACAGCTCAGCAGACAGTATCACACAGGATAGGATTAGATACACGACTCAGCAGACAGTATCACACAGGAGAGAATTAGATACACGGCTCAGCAGTCAGTATCACACAGGATAGGATTAGATACACAGCTCAGCAGTCAGTATCACAGAGGATAGGATTAGATACACAGCTCAGCAGTCAGTATCACACAGGATAGGATTAGATACACGGCTCAGCAGTCAGTATCACACTGAGAGGATTATATACACAGCTCAGCAGTCAGTATCACACAGGAGAGGATTAGATGTCCAGCAGATTGCCAAGTGTTTTTGTGGCGCCCCTGTGGCTCAGTCGCCACAGAGGTACTGCACCTTCTAAGGTGTAGTGCCCCACCATCCAGGTAAGGTGGGAACTCCTTTCCATGCTCCAACACTCGCACCCCACACAACAGGGTAGTTCTGCACAACCACATTGCGGCTCAGTGCTTAGAGAGTAGCAGAGCACCTCTGGTGGTTCCCTGCTTGGAACACTGGATGTCCTGGGAGGTGGGTGGAGTTAAGATACATAAAAGGGTGGGAAAGTGTAGGATGTGAGGTTCAGTCTGGCAGAAGGTTAGGCGGGTAGGAAGTCACTCAGACAGGAGTGAGGATCCCTGGAAGAAGGAATGAGGAGGGAGTGCTGCAGCTACCTCAGTGATCTGAGCCAGGTGGCACGGGAAAGAAAAAGAAGGAGGAAGGCGTAGAACTGAAACCTAAGTTTCCAAAAGAGAGAGAAAGACAAGTACGGAACGAAGGAGTAGAGAGAACAGAGAGGACGTGGGTTGGAAGAGGAACCCTGCCTATAGGTTCTCAGCGCAAGGCCGGGGCCCGGTCCGCGGGGTTGTATGGACACTTATGGTTCTGCAGCAGACACCGGTGGAGTAGTTGGCTGTAAATGCATTACTCCCATCTAAGACTTGGAGCACAACAGCAATCGGATAGAGAGCCGGGACTCAGGAGAAGGGAGTCCCCGAAGCAGGCTACAGCTGTCTGCTGTACAAGTAGAGTTCTTGGGAACATCTGTTAAGAGGAACTCCAGAGTACCACAGTACTGGAGATCTTCACACTTAAAGGTGCAATAGAGGAGTCGTTCAGGAAAGGTACATGTTGGCGGAGTGTTGGAGAGGAGCTTTCCATCTTGCCTGGAGGTTGGTTGACACAGCGCAGAGGCAGGCACCATTGTGTACCGCAGACAGTGAGTAAAGCTTTGGAACTGCAAGCCCCGGTGTCCTCTATTCATTCTTGTGCCAACCCGCTCAGCACTGCTACATCTGGGTACCATACTTTACACTGCCTGCGTCTCTCCTCAACCATTATAACTACACGGCCCTGGGGCTACAGCTTCACCTGCGGGGAACTAAACCATCTGCAACACATCACCAGCCCCAGAGGATCCGTATGCAGCTCCGGCCTAACATCTCACTTGCCGAACACCACAGGTGGCGTCACGAACTATTCCATTACATTTTAAACTCCCTTTGATTACTTGGGTGCCCAGGGCCACGGACCGGGTCACCGCTGCTGTGACACATTCCCCCTGACACCGGCCCGATACCGAGTACCCCACGGTCCTGGGAGGGCAACCCATTTTGAAACAGCAGGGAGCAGCTTCTCCTATGTTTTGCAAGAGGGCAGCAGCTGGTTCGGGTGTTTTGGAAAGAGCAGCTCGGTCTCCAGGAGCTCGTCCTGTATCCCTCTCCTGCAGCTGGTATGTGCAGAGTGAACATCCAAGCCCTGTTATGGTGGAACAGTACAGCATCAGTGATAACAGGGCTTGCAATAGAGTGTAAATGGAGTGAAAAGGAAAGCACTGGGCTCCAATAAGATGGCGCCTGGCCACACCTACAGCTGAGAATTGAGCTGCCCACAGAGGCGTGCCCAGTTCACTCCTGATGCAGCTGCAATGAAAGAGATAGGGGTCGGGAGCCAACTGTTATGTCATATGCCAGGGACTGCCGTAAATGAGCATGGAAAGTGTCGTTCAGCAGCCAGAAAGGTAAGATGGCAGCCCCAGTGGCTGCATTAATACAGTAAAAAAAAAAACATACACACCACTGAGTCAAGCTTAGGGGACAATATCTTTTTATTCTATTTTCTTTTTTACATTAAATTATGAAAAAACATGGCACCTTCCCTTTAAGGTTTGGATGTGGGAAATCATATTGCCCCAAGAAGATCTGCCTACTTGAACACAGAAATTTTCAATTTTATTTTTCATTGTTTCATTGTCACATTCCAGCTATATGTATCTGTACTTTCTAGTGAAGTTACTTTGGGGTACATAGAACTGATTCTTTTTTTTTAAACTTTCTCTGGTGTGGGGAAGGAAAACTAAAAATACATCAGTTTTTTTTGGTGGCCCAAAAGCAGGTGGACAGAAAATAATAACATTTTATTTTGATTTATATATAAAATTATATTTACTAACACAAGCATAACATTGACAATTAAATTTTATTCTGAACAATAATACAAAAGCCCTTAAATTTTATCAACTTCAGGTGCTCAAACTGTTTTCCATCACAATTTGCACAGCTTTGCAGTCTGCCTCTTACGCTTCGACAAACATTTTTGCACAAGTCTCTTTGGGTATTAATTTCTTGAAATGCATCTCTTATGTAATTTTTCAAATCACTGACACTTTTTGGTTTTTGACTATAAAATTTGCACTTTAGTAATCCCCAAAAGAAAAAAATCCATTGGGGTCAAGTCTGGTGAACGTGCGCCGGCGAATCAAGTGGGCCTCTTTGGCCAATCCATTTATTAGGAAAAGTTTCATCAAGATACTCGTGGACTACTCTTGAATAATGTGGAGGGGCCCCGTCTTGTAGGAAATAAAGGTCATTTGAATTAGGGTCCCGTTACACATAGCGACGCTCCAGTGATTTCATCAAACGATACGACCTGTAAGGATCGCTGGTACGTCGCTATGTGGTCGCTAGTAAGCTGTCAAACAGCCAGATCTACTCAATGACGCAGCAACGATACAGCGATCTGTATAATGACCTCAGCAGTCGTTGGGACCTTGTCACACAGCAGCTATTCTGACGACTCACGCCTGCGTCCATGAGTTCTGCGTCGCCAACGAGGTCGCTTGTCAGCGTCAAACACAGCGATGTGCGCTGGCCAACAGGACACCAATGATCAAAAAATGGCCTAGGACATTCGAGCACGATCAGCGATATCCAGCGGGGGGCGGGTTGCTGCTATGTGTCACACGTAGAGAGATCACTGGTGAGGTCGCTGTTGCGTCACAAAACCTGTGATGTTTGAGGTGGCTGTGGCGTCACAAAACCTGTGATGTTTCAGCGATCTTGCTAATGATTTTGTTATGTGAGACGGGGCCTTTAGGCTCTTGCTGTAACTTGGGAACAACTTGATTCATTAGAATTTCGAGATACTTATCTCCTGTGATCAGTTTCACTTTACACCATGTTTGATAAATCTCCCCCTTCATAACCCTATTACACATACTGTCCACCTACTTTTGGACCAGCCTGTATATACATACACACAGCCCCACAGCCATGCCTGTTGTGGCCAGAAATCAGTAGCCTTATAGGCATAAATGAGGCTGTCCAGTTCAGGATAATAACTTAGAATTGAGCGGCTCAAGCAAAATTTGAATTTGCATGTTTGTCCTTTTTTCTCCCCAAGTAATTTGATTCAGAAAGTAGTTTTTCTCTGTTAAGTTAATTTCTCTTATTATGTTCAGAGGTATCTTTAGACTCTGGAGCACAATAAAGGAAATATAAAAAAAAAAATAAAGAAATCCTTACACTCATCTTACCACTCACCTCTCTGGCTCCTCTGTCCTCTGTCTCGGGCTCCTCGTCCGTTCCTCGCTGTATCTTCTGGTCCTTTGTTGCTTATGTCGAGTCCTGCACATACAGAGAAGGTTGTGGCATCATGATGTCAAGAGCGGCAGTTATCAGAAGATGCAGCGAGGACCAGATGGAAGGCAGTAAGTAGTGGATGGACTGGAGAAGTGAGTTGTAAGGTGAGTATGAGAATATTTTTTAACTTTTAGAAGGTAATTTATGGTTCACCAAAACAATGGCCAGCACCCTTCATTTTTTTGAATCTACACACTAGTGAATTTCAAAAATAAAAGCCACAATTTGAGAATGCTGATCTTTGTAGAATTTGGGTATAATCAATTCCACTCTAATTTATTTGCTCATCTCTCCAAAGACCTATTGCTGGTCTATGACTTGTGGTCCGTAATCATACTGTGACAAAAGGATATGTGAATTCAGCCATTTTATTTTTCTGTATCCATAAAATGTATTAATTAGCTTTTAGTATTTTTTTTTAAGAGTGAAGAATGTCAAGAAAAGGAATTCTTTCTAATTCAGTAGAAAAGTTATATTCATTTTATGGACCACTCCACATACCACAGTAGAAATTATGTATTGCTCATGATGTAATACAGTATGTTTTCATTATACATTTTTTGGATAAAAATTGTTTGTTTTTTTGGATTGGAATCTCTTCAAAAAATAAAGACTTTATAGAAAAACACTTTTTGTCTCACCAGAACACTTGAAAAAGTCATTTATTTATTACCTGCACTTTGTAGATGGAATCACAAAGCATTATTACCTGCCATTCTAGCACTGTTTAATAGGCAAATATTAGCGCTTCACTCCAACTTTTTTTTTATTACAGAGCTGAAGTGGTACTACTAATGTAAGTTCCCTGCCCTAGTCTTATACTTACCAGTCATTGTCTTCATTTTTTATTGGCACCACTCTGGTTGTCTTCTGCAGGTTGTGACCTGCCAGATATGTCTTTGAGAGCCAGAACGAGGCTCTTTGACTTGCATTGAGAGTTTTTGACTATTTCCTCTAATGTCCAGTCAGTCAGAAGTTGTGGTACAGAATGGTGGTGCATCACCAGAGTGGAGCCGGGAAGAGCTAAAGAAGGCTAGCTAGTAAATATAATACTAAAGTCAGGGAACTTTGAATAGTTGCAACACTTCAGCGCTTTAATAAAAAAAAGGAAAACGCAGGAGTGGTGCTTTAAAGACAGACCTGTGGATCTCTATTAGGTCCCTGGCTGTCATGGTACCTAATTGTTACTCCACAACTGAGTTAAGGGCCAGTCACACTAAGAGATATCGCTAGCAATATCGCTATAACTAGTGACGTTATAGCGATATTGCTAGCGATATCTCTGTGTGTGATACTTACCTACGACCGGCTCCCCCGCTGGTTATCGCTGATCGCGCGAGAACGTTCAGGACTGTTTCTCGTCGTCAGCTTCCTGCGGCGAAGACGAGCGACGCGTGGACGCGGGCGGGAGGACGCAGGATCGCCTGGTCTGACAGGTAAGTAGCGACCCCCGTCCTCAGCGATGTCGCTAGTGAGATCTGCCTGTGTGGCAGCTCACTAGCGACCACTTAGCGATGTACCAGCGATCCTGACCGCGTCATATCGCTGGTCGGGATCGCTGGTACATCGCTAAGTGTGACAGTACCTTTAGATGTGGCAGTTACTATTGATGATAGCTCTCTAATCTCAGCAGTTGAGGAAAGGACCCTGCAGTGTTTTGCAATAATATCTGAATTGATATTGACCATGGGATAACAGCAACTTTATAGTATGGCACATATCTCAAGAGTATGTCTTACTCCTCTGTACTATTACATCACAGGTTTTATTGAAAATTCAGCTCCCTTAATTATTTTCACTAAGACCTACCTCTGCTCAAAGCCACACAACTTATACAGGGTCCCACTACCTATACAATGTATGGAAAATACCTTAACTGTGTAATGGCCACTTGACCTTATCATGTATGGGATCTGTCAAGCATTAAATCGAGTATTATTACTTAAAGAGTTTTCTAGGACGTTAACAGTGATGGCTTATGCGTAGGATAGGTCATCAATGTCTGATAGGTCAAGGTGTTCAGCAACTGGTCAGTTTTGGCCACAGCCATCATCAGGAACAGCTGATTTGCAGGTGTGCCTGGTGTCGCACCTCCACCGATCAGATACTGATGGCCTATCCTAAGGATAGGTCATCAATGTTAAATTCCCAGAACACCCCTTTAAGTGTGTAGACTGAGAGACCATGTTCAGGCTAAAACATAACTGCAGTAGGGAGCACAGTAATAACAAACTGGAAAAATTAAGTTTAATAATGCCTAAAGATCAATAACATCCAGGCATTTGACCATAGCTAGAGGACATGTAGAAGATCAAGGATTAATAGCACCCAAAGTAGAACTCAATATTTAAACAGTAACCTTCTATTTAATTTTTATTTAATAAACTAGCTGAAGGGCCCGGCGTTGCCCGGGCATAGTAACTAACTGTGGTTAGTTATAACAAATTATAATTATCCTCCATCCCATAGTCCCATGCCCATATACCCATCATACATATTCACGATCCCATAGGCCCGTGCCCATATACCCATCATACATATCCTTCATCCCATAGTCGAGTGCCCATATACCCATCATACATATCCTCCATCCCATAGTCCCGTGCCTATATACCCACCATACATATCCGCCATCCCATAGTCCCGTGCCCATATACCCGTCATGTATATCCTCCATCCCATAGTCGAGTGTCCATATACCCATCATACATCCTTCATCTAATAGTCCCATGCCCATATACCCATCATACATATCCTCCATCCCATAGTCCCGTGCCTATATACCCATCATACATATCCTCCATCCCATAGTCCTGTGCCCATATACCCATCATACATATCCGCCATCCCATAGTCCTGTGCCCATATACCCATCATACATATCCGCCATCCCATAGTCCCATGCCCATATATCCGTCACACATATCCTCCATCCCATAGTCCCATGCCCATATACCCATCATACATATCCGCCATCCCATAGTCCCGTGCCAATATACCTGTCATACATATCCTCCATCCCATAGTGCAGTGCCCATATACCCATCACACATCCTCCATCCCATAGTCCCATGCCCATATACCCATCATACATATCCTCCATCCAATAGTCCAGTGCCCATATACCCGTCACACATCCTCCATCCCATAATCAACCATTATGACATCATAATGAGCAGCGGCAGGGCTTGCAACCTATGATGACATCAGCGTCGCCATAGCAACCACTGTGACATCACTATGAGGGGCGGGGCTTGATACGCACACACTGTTTCCCCAGTATGCAAATAGGGGCATTATGACATCATAATGAGGGGCGGGGCTTGACGCGCACACACTTTTCCCCCAGTATGTAGATAGGGGCAAAATTGTTTGGTGAATTGGAACGCGCGGGGTTAAAATTTCACCTCACAACATAGCTTAGGATGCTTTCAGGGTCCAGACATGTGACTGCCAAATTTTGTGGCTGTAGCTGCGACGGTGCGGATGCCTATCCCAGACATACACACACACATACATACACACATACATACATACATACTTTGAGCTTTATATATTAAATATACCTGTATGTCATCTCCTCCTGTATATAGTATATACCTTTATGTCATCTCCCCTGTAAACAGTATATACCTGTATGTCATCTCCCCTGTATATACACAGTACCTGTATGTCATCTCCCCTGTATATAGTATATACCTGTATGTCATCTCCCACTGTATATAGTATATACCTGTATGTCATCTCCAGGTTCCTTCCCATCTGTACATGGTGGAGGTGCAGTGTCCCCACAGCACAGAGCATTTCTGCGCGGCGGCTCAGCACCCTGAGCATAATACTATTTAGTTAGAAATTGTAAAGAAGGAGTAATTTAGAGTGACAGTAGGTGTAGCTGGAGGCGTAGTCTCTGCTGAGACATTTCCGTGGCGCTTGAGGAAGCAGCTGTTGCCTCCCTTTCTTCCATTTCTGTACTCCTTTCTGTAAGTCTTGGCTCCCTTTCTTCTTTCTATAGGTCTTGCTCGTTGAAGCGTAATACAGCTTTTCTCTTAGAGAAAGCAGATTTCAACCTTTTGGAAGTGTAGAAGGAAGGGCCCCTGCCACGTGTCTGGGCCGGAACCAAGGGGACCATCATCAAGGTTCCTAGGGGGACTGTTTCCGGGGGACAGAATTAAGGGGCGGACCACAGAGACTTCCAGAACAGTTGGGGGAGGAGCTTATATAAAAGGGGTGGACCACAGAGACTTCCAGAACAGTTGGGGGAGGAGCTTATATAAATGGGGCAGAGGACGCCAGCCAGAGTGAGTCAGCAGATTGGGAGAGGAGAAGCAGGAGACCTACAGGGCGCCAGGGAGCCAGCGCCTCCGGCAGCAACCAGAGGGGAGGACAGCAACAGGAGAGACGAGAGAGAGACTCACTGTGGACCGCAGGGAGACGGCGCCGAGCCGACCGACAGAGGACCACCGCCCGACTCCAGCCCGTTGCCTGCCCGTGTCCGTTGCTGCCTCACTCCAGCCTGTGGCTGCATCCTGCCTGCTGCCGTCAGCGGCCATTACCGCTTCACTCCAGCCTGTGGCTGCGTCCTGCCTGCTGCTGCCCGCGGCCATTACCGCTTCACTCCAGCCCACGGCTGCGGCCTGCCCGCTGCCGCCTGCAGCCGTTGCCATCACACTCCACCCTGCGGCTGTGGCCTGTCCGTTGCCACCCTCAGCTGCCGTGCCGCTTCAGTCGGCGGCTGGGGCCTGCCCGTCGCCATCCGCGGTTCCCCTAGCCTAGCTTTGGGTTGTGCCGGCGGCCTGCCAGTCGCCACTCAGCATCGCCGCTGCCCGTCCCTGTCCAGGGGTTGTGGCCTCCACTCTCCTGCTCTCAGGTGGTATCCCGCTGCCTCTGCTGGGGGGCATCCCGCCAACGAACTCTCCTAGGGCCTGCTGTGCCTCCACCTCGCCTGGTCGTAGGAACACCTGAAGTCTTCGCCTGATTCTAGGCGGCTGGGTCCAGCGGCTGTGACGCCGAAGCACCGTCGAACAGCACGCCATCGGACGTCAGAACAGCTAAGTGATACATAGTAACTAAGGACCCGTAGTTGGCCATACCTTGGCCCTATAGTGACCGGCCTTTGCTGGGTTAGTCGTGTTCGCATTATCAGTGTATCCTTGTGTTTGGTCCCTGTGAGGACAATTGTTGTTATCTTGTTTGGTGGCTCAAGATAGCCCCTATCGGCATCTATATATATAAAAGTTACACCTTATATTTTGATCCGTCTCGCGACTCGTCACTGCATCCCGCGTACCTGCCATAATACCATTTAGGAAAGAGCTTCCACCCCATAAATGAGAAAAAATGTGTCTTTCTTTGGATGAACTCATTAGGAAAGTGAGAGGGTGGGTGAATGTTGCATCATGCTTAATTATGTAATTATGTCATCTCACTTATCCTAATTGGCAGAATTCATCTAATGTCTGTTGTGCAAATCATATTCTTGATACTTGTAGCGTCAGATCCATATATTAGAAGGTAGCCTGGTGCATCTCCCAGTTGGAAGGCCATTTTGATCTGTTAGGAGTGAATTGCTTCTTATCATTGAACCAGAAAATTAAGTCCATAAAAATATGGAAAAAAAAATCAACGTAGCCTGGATTATTACAATTATTTTTTAAAGGATCTAGTAGCAGACCCAATATAATACACAATCACTGAAATGTTAAAGGCATTTTTAAACATTACTAAATATTTCTGTTAGGAGACATTTATGAGTTAATAACTCTGGAATACTTCAACAGATCCTATCAATTCTGAAAATTTTTTTTTGCGACATTTTGTACCTCATGATAGTGGTAAAAATTCTTCACTATGACTTGTGTTTATTTGTGAAAAAAATGAAATTTTATGAAAATTTTGAACGTTTTGCAATTTTCACATTTTTAATTCTTATGGCCTTAAATCAGAGAGTCATGTCGCACAACATAGTTGATAAATAACATTTCCCACATCTACTTTATGTAAGAAAAAAGTTTGAAACATAATATTTTTTGTTTGGGAGTTATAAGGATTAAAAATTGACCAGCGATTTTTCATTTTTCCAGCAAACTTTACAAAACCATTTTTTTAGGGACCACATCACATTTGAAGTGACTTTGAGGGGTCTATTTGACAGAAAATACCCAAAAGTGACACTATTCTAAAAACTGCACCCCTCAATGTGCTCAAAATCACATTTAAAAAGTTTATTAACCTTTCACGTGCTTCACAGGAATTTTTGAAATGAGGAAGAAAAAATTTAGACCCAATTGTTTTTTATTCTTGCAAGGGTAACAGGAAAAAATGGACCTCAAAATTGTGCAATTTCTCCTGAGCATGTCGATACTCCATATGTGAGGGAAAACCACTGTTTGGGCACACGGCAGGGCTCATAAGGGAAGGAGGGCAATTTGACTTTTTGAATGTAAAATTTGCTGGAAAAATTAGCAGATGCCATGTTGCTTTTGGAGAGCCCCTGATGTGCCTAAACAGTGGAAACTGCCCACAAGTGACACCATTTTTTTACACTTGACCCCTAAGGGAACTTATAATAATAATAATAATAATAATACTTTATTTTTATATAGCGCTAACATATTCCGCAGCGCTTTACAGTTTGCACATATTTTCATCACTGTCCCTGATGGGGCTCACAATCTAAATTCCCTATCAGTATGTTTTTTTGGAGTGTGGGAGGAAACCGGAGTGCCCGGAGGAAACCCACGCAAACACGGGGAGAACATACAAACTTATCAAGATGTGTACCTTGAACCTCTAGGTACTTCACAGAAGTTTATAACATTGAGCAGTGAAAATAAAAAAAATCACATTTTTCCCACAAAAATGTTATTTAGTCCCAAATTTTGCATTTTCTCCTGAGTATGCAGATACCCCATATGTGGGGGTAAACTGCTGTTAGTGTTCATGGCAGGTTTCACAACAGAAAGAGTGTCGTTTTCAAATTCAGACTTTGCTGGAATGGTCTGCCCTTGTCAATGTCTCGTTTCAAGTGTCCCTGATGTGCCTAAACAGAAGACTATTCCCATAAATGACACCATTTGGAAGCTAGACATCTCAAGGAATGTATCTAGATGTGTGGTGAGCACAAGGATCCCAGCTGATTCACAGAAGTTTATAATGTACAGCCATGAAAATAAAAAAAACAAACATTTTTTTTCACAAAAATGTTATTTTAGTTCCAAATTTTATATTTTCAAAAGGATATCAGGAGACAATGGACCCCAAAATTTGGTGTGAAATTTTTCCTGAGTACACCAACACCCATATGTGGTTGAAAACCAGTTCTGAGACACAGTGCAAAGCTCAGAAGGGACAAAGTTTTATATTTGAGTTCACATTTTGCTGGACTGATATTAGCAGGGTCCCTGAGGTGCCAGAACAGCAGAAGCCCTTAGAAGAGGCCCCATTTTACAAACTACACCTCTCAATGAATTTATTTAGGGGTTCAGTGATCATATTGATAATAGGTGGCTCACAGAATTTGATACCATTGCGCAATGAAGAAAAAAATAATTACATTTTTACCACAAAATATTTTGTTTTCGACCCAGATTTTACATTTTCACACTGGGAAATGGGTAAAAATGGCACCAAAATTTGTTACAATTTTTGCTAAATGTAGAAATACCACATATGTGACTGTACAGTACTGGTCAGCCATACAGTGAGACTCCAGATGGACAGAGCGCTGTTGGCAAATAGCGCCTAGTCCCTCCCAAGTCTCTCCATATGGCTAACCATCCTGGACAACAGAATTTTTTATAATAGTTTGAAGACACCATATGCAGAGCCCCAAAGTGCTAGAAGAGCAGAATCCCCACTCAACTGACCACACTTTGTCAATCATACCAATTGGAAATATATTTACAGGTGTCATGATGTTTTTGACTCTATAGGTGTTTTCGAGAAACAAGCAGCACTGGATGTTGCTGAGTAAAAATTGCAATCTGCCGTTGTAGTGACCCATACGTTGTAGTGACCAGTACATTGTTGTGCCCGTATATTGTGCCCACCTCATGCACCTGTAAATTAGATGGGCGCTCATCGCTACAGAAATGCCGGACGGAGAGGAATGGGAGACTGCTGAATGCATGGCTCGGGATCTCTGCTGTGCAGCTACAGAAACCCAATGCCTAACATAACCCCCCCTCTTAGGGCCCCCTCCTCTCTGAGCCTCGCTACGCTCAAATGCCGTAATGAGAAGCGGAGTGTGGATGTTCTCCACTGGCCTCCAGTTCCGAGCCTCTGGACCATGACCCTTCCAGTCCACCAAATAAAACTCTTTACCACGCACCACCCTGCATCCCACGATGGCATTGACCTCAAACTCGTCCGAAGACAGGTCTGATGTCCCGGCAGATGACTCTGAGAACCGGGACATGTGAACAGGCTTAAGAAGGGACACGAGGAAGGTGTCAGAGATAGCCAAGTGTGGTGGAAGGGCCAGACGGTAGACCAAAGGATTGATCTGCTCAAGAACCTTGAAAGGGCCAATGTAGTGAGGAGAGAACTTAGTGGACTCAACCGCAGCCTGATATTACGGGCGGAGAGCCACACTGTCGCTCGGAGCAGGTCGCTAATGCATGTCGGCGGAAGACCTCATTCGCTCCTTAGAGGCCCGGATGGCATCCTGAGTGTGGTCCCAAATGTCATGACCCTCCACCACCCAGTCTGCCACCCTAGAATCGGTGGACGACACAGCATAGGGAAAGGGACACGCGGATGCTGGCCGTAGTTAAAGAGGAATGGCGTCTGACCAGTGGAGTCGGCCACAGCGTAACAACGCAAACTCCGCCTACGGTAGCAAGGATGCCCAGTCATCCTGTCTGTCCAAGACAAAATGTCGTAGGTATGTGTCAAGGGTCTGATTGGCTCTCTCAACCAACCCATTCGTCTCGGGGTGGTAGGCCGAGGAGAGATTTAGCTCAATACTGAGCAGACTACAGAGCTCTCTCCAGAATTGAGATGCAAACTGGGGACCCCGGTCACTGACTATCTTGTCCGGCATACCATGCAGGCGAAAGACATGTTTTATAAACAAAGCTGCCAGGCCTCGCGCTGAACGTAGCCGCGAGAGTGGTACCAGGTGCACCATTTTAGAAAAATGATCGGTGACAACCCAGATGATCGTGCTGCCACTGGACTTAGGCAGGCCGACCACAAAGTCCATGCCGACCATCTCCCAAGGTCTGTCTGCCACAGGCAGGGGGTAAAGAAGCCAGACAGTGCTCTGACGAGAAGACCTGTTCTGGGCGCAGGAAATACATGCCCGAATATAATCTACGTCTCGTGCCATGTACGGCCACCAATATGTCCTCGCCAAGAGTTCGGTGGTCCACTTCATCCCAAAGTTACCTCCCACCCTGGATGCGTGGACCCAAGAGAGAACCTCTGGCCGCAGACAGGCGGGGACAAAGGTCTTGCCCCAGGGCACCGACTCTAGAGCGACCGGGGCCACAGTCCTCAAGCTCTTGGATGGGACGATTAGCCGAGGCTCAGTCTCCTCTTCCTCCAGTGACACCACGGAGCGAGAGAGAGATTCGGCCTGGACATTCCTCTCACCGTACAGATAGTAAAGGGTGAAACAGAATCGGGAGAAAAACAGCGACCATCTGGCCTGACGGGAATTCAGCCACTGAGCCGTTTGTAGATATACAAGGTTTTTATGGTCGATGTACACCTGGAAGGGGAGCTGCTCACCCTCCAGAAGGTGTCTCCACTCGGAAAAGGCCAACTTCATGGCCAACAACTCCCTGTCCCCGATGAGATTGTTCCTCTCCGCCTGTGAATAGGTCTTAGAGAAGAAGATGCAGGGATGCTTCTGACCTTGAGCATCCTTCTGATAAAGGACCGCTTCGGCACTGACAGACGAGGCATCTACCTCCAGGATAAATGGTTTATCCACATCGGGACAGTGGAGGATGGGAGCGCCAGCAAAATGTGTCTTGATATCTGAAAAGGCCTTGGAGACCTGTTCAGACCATACTTTAGGATTGGCTCCCTTCTTGGTGAGGGCAACCAAAGGAGCCACCAGGGTGGAGAAATGGGGAATGAACTGGCGATAATAATTAACGAACCCCAAAAAGCGCTGCACCGCCTTAAGGGAGTGGGGTTCTTGCCAGTCCATTACTACCTGCAATTTGACCGGATCCATAGGCAAACCCTTGGCCGAGATGATGTATCCCAGGAAAGCCAAGGACTCCTGCTCAAACTGGTACTTCTCCAACTTGGCGTAGAGGGAGTGCGCTCGCAGGCGGTCGAAGGCATTGCAGACGTCTCTCCGGTGGGAAGCCAAATCTAGAGAGAACATAAGAATGTTGTCCAGATAGACCACCACCGAGGTGGAGAGCATTTCCCGGAAGACGTCATTTATAAAGTCTTGGAAGACGACTGGGGTATTACAGAGGCCGAAGGGCATGACCAGGTACTCATAGTGGCCATCCCTGGTGTTAAAGGCTGTCTTCCATTCGTCCCCTGCACAAATACGTATCAGATTATAGGCTCCCCGCAGATCCAACTTGGAAAATAACTTCCCTCCATGTAACCTATCGAACAGTTCCGATATCAAGGGCAGAGGATACTTGTTCTTAAACCGGTTATGGCGTTAAGGCCCCTGTAATCGATGCAGGGACGTATGTTATGATTGGGTCACTGAGGAGGAAAGCAAGACCAAGCTAAGCCACAGAAATCCAGAGAGGTTGGTAACTAAGCGGATTGCAGATCCCTGATCCTATCCACACAACTAGCAGTAGCAGTGGAGCGTACCTACGATGATTCTAGATGCATCGTCACAGCCGGAGAACTAAATAAGCCTAAAGCAAGAAAGGGGAAATCTAAACTGCCCCAGAGTAGACCCCAAAGGAATAGATAGCCCCCAAACAGATATTGTCGGTGAAACAAGATGAAAACACAAGCGCAGGTAGGAAAATAGGCTGAGCAAACGATGGGGCCCACACTAACTAGACAGGACAGGAAAGGAAAGACACTGTCTGCAATCACGCAAAAAACCCTGCAAAAAATGTCCAACACGTCTGATAGAAAAATACTGAAGTCATTTGACTTCACCCACTATATCAGCACTCTGACATATTCTGAAAGCAGAGCAAAAAGAGGCCAATCTAATAAGGGACAAAAACAAACTGGCACAAGCAATAACAAAAGGAAGGAAATTCAGCACAGCCCCAGCCAGGGCTGGCTGACAACACAAAACCAAATCAAATGTGAACATTAGCAAAAAAACACTTAGCATGAGCATGCAGGGACTGAGCTGGAAACTAAGACCTCAGGAGGCAGGAAAAAATCACCAGCAGGGATAGAGGGAGTCGGCTGTCTTAAATCAAGTCAAAAACTCCAGATGTCCAATCGTCCTCCTCATTATCAGGTGGCAGGCCTCTATTAATTAGATCAGCTCCATTACCTCCTGTAACCACCAGAGAGAGCCGGGAAAGAGAACTCGCGACCCCTCTGTCAATATAACCAGCTCCACTAAGGGCAGCGGGAGGCGGACAAAGTCAGAGCAGGGATGGCCGTGGAGACATGGGAGACAGCCTCTGTAGCTACTTGAACAGCGACCGAGGTAACATCCGCAGCTGAGGTGGAACGCTCTAGCGCTGCCAACCTGCCCTCCAGCTGCTGGATGCATCTATGCAGTTGCTGCTCGTCCACCATTACTAGCCAGACCCTGGCACTAGTATAATGTTAGGGACTGCGGAGCGCACCAAATAATATGAAAAGAGATATGAGGTGCGTTTGCAGCCCGGGGTCCACCGTGCAGAGATGAAACCTGCTGCTGAGTAATGGCGGAACAAGATGGTGGCTAAACGCTTTCTTACACGTGGGTTAACTTCACCCAGTGTGACAGAGCTCGGCTGAGTGAGCGCTAATTATGGTCACAGAGCCCTGTCCTGGAGACACCGGACTAGCGCTCCTCTAGACCATCAGCGCTCGGCGCCGCGGCTGCGGTGCCGGCAAAAGGTAGTAATATATTTAATCACACCAAGTGCACACAGTGCCGCTTCGGAGGATGCCACTAACCACCCAGGACGGGGAGGAAAGTGCTAGAAGTGCACACGGCGTCGCAGGGCTTTCACAACTACCTGGTGTGGTACGACATTGCCCGTAGCAGGGAGGCACAGTCGGACGCTAGTGTGCGTAGACTACTGGGAGCACAGTGGCTTGAGCATAGCAACCCATTGGCACTGACTCTCACTCTGAACCCCTAACCAAGATACGTATCAAAGGGAGGGGAGTCTTAATGAGTCAGTCACCAGATACATGAATCCATCATCATACACACAAATCAGCATAAGAGTCTATACTAGCGCATGGCCGTGCGGCCATGTGGCTCTTTTATAGCAGCGTCCTTCCGGGACCATCCTGACCTCCCTGATGGTCCAATCAGAGCTGGAGAAGGACCTGAGCATGTGACCTCTGATCTCCAATGATAGATTATCCCAAGAGCATGCTCAGTGGACCGAAAGGAGGACTTAGTCCCTGAAGTAGCTCGCTGCTGACCAGCATGCATTGCTATAGCTGGACCAGAGGTGGCAGCAGCAACCAAACCTACAGAGCTGGTCTTTGCAGAGCGTCTGGATTGATGAGTCTGCTGAGCAGCCTCCTCTGCGGCTGGAGAGGAATGTGAGACTGCCGAATGCAAGGCTCAGGATCTCTGCTGTGCAGCTACAGGAACCTGACGCCTAACAGATGGGATAGCTGGGACATCGTTAGGTTGATCGCTGGTGAGCTGTCACATAGACAGCCCCTCCAGCGATCAGGACCAGCAAGCAAGCTTTTATCTAAGGTAAACAGCGGGTTTCTAAGAGCCGCACAGCTCTTGGATACCCGCTGTTAACCCTGGAAACCAGCGTGCATGCTGGTATCTAAGGTAAACAGCGAGTTTCTGAGAGCCGCGCGGGAGCCCATTGATCAAAAAATGGCCCAGGACGATTCTGCACCCTGCACGATCAATGATATCAGGTGCCGGGGGCCGGTCGCTGATGTGTGTTACACACAGCGATATCGCTGATGCATCACAAAATCAGCGATCTCGCTGTGTGTGACGGGGCCTTTAGATTAACCCATTTGTTATCAGTTTTAATCTTCAGAGTATCTTTGTGGATCTGCAGCAGCCTTAAGGGGGTTTCACACATAGCGATATCGCTCGAGCGTCGCCGATATTGTAACACAACAGCGATATCGTTAGCAATCTCGCTAAGTGTGAAATGTAGCGGCGACCGGACCCCCCGCTGGTTATCGGTGATCGAGCTTGAATGAGCAGGTCCATTTTTCCATCGTTGGTGTCCCACTGGCCAGCACTCATCGCTGTGTTTAAAGCTTAAAAACGACGAGCGACATCGTTAGCGACGCAGAGCTCAGCGATACAGGTCTGAATCGGTTACAATTAAGTTGTGTGAAAGGTACTCAACGATCAATGAGGTCGTTATGCAGATCGCTGATCTGTCTTGCGTCGTTGATGAGATTGGACTGTTTGAAAGCTATCTAGCGATCATGTAACGACTCACCAGCGATCTTTGCCAGGTCGGATCGTTATCGTTATCGCTGGTGCGTCGCTATGTGTGAAGGGGCCTTTACACTCTATTCGTGGTTTTGTGAACACAATCAAACCAGGTGAGCACCACTGTGCATATTCTCTTAACAATTTTAACCCTGATAAGACCCTATTTGTGAATTTTATTCTTTCCAGTTTTCTTTGCTGAACTATATTCCACCCAATGAAGGCACAATGCCAAAGGAAGCAAAACAACCCCAAAAATCTTTGAACCATACATGACGGTAAGTACTGTGTTCTTTTCTTTGCATTTTTAGTAAACAGTTGAATTATGTGCTTTACCAAAAAGCTCTATCTTGGTATCATCTGTCCACAAAATGCTTCTCAGAAGGATTCTGTCTAAAGGCCCCGTTACACATAACGATGTCCCAGCGATCCCACCAACGATCCGACATGGATGGGATCGCTGGCACATCGTTAGACAGCCCCTCCAGCGATCAGGACCAGCAAGCAAGCTGGTATCCAACGTAAACAGCGGGTTTCTAAGAGCCGCGCTACTCTTAGAAACCCACTGTCGACGTTGGATACCAGTATGACGTTGGTTTCCAAGATAAACATCGGGTTTCTAAGTGCCACGCGGCTCTTAGAAACCCGATGTTTACGTTGGATACCAGCGTGCAGCGTCGCTGATCGCTGGCTCCTGCTGCCACACGCAGCGATGCGTGCTGACCAGCGGGAGACCTGCGATGAAAAAACGGCCCAGGATGATCCAGCATGATCAGCGATACCTGGCGGGGGGGCCAGTCGCTGCTGGATGTCACACACAGCGATATCGCTGGAGAGATCGCTGATGTGTCACAAAATCAGTGATCTCGCCAGCAATATCGCTGTGTGTAACGGTGCCTTTACTCATGTATATTTTGGGAAACTGGAGTCTAGATTCTTTATGTCTCTGTGTCAGCAGTGGGATCCTCCTTGGTCTCCTGCATTGCATGTCATTTCATTCAAATGTGGACAGATAATTTGTGATGACACTGAAGCACCGTGAACCTACATAACAGCTTCAATTCCTTTGATTGGGGCTGCTTAGCCACAATCTGGACAATCCTGTGGTGCAACCCTTCATCAGTTTTTATCGGCCGTCCACATCCTGATATATTAGCTACAGCGCCATCGGTTGTAAACTCCTTGATTATGTTGTGCACCATGAACAAAGGAACATCAAGATCTCTGGAAATGGACTTGTAACCTTGAGATTATTGTTATTTTTTGTTAATTTTGGTTCTCAAGTCCTCAGACAGTTCTCTTCTCCTCTTTCTGTTTTCCATACATAGTTTGGCACACACAGACACACAATGCAAATGTTGAATCAGCATCCCCTCTTTTTATCAGGTTTCAAGTGTGATTTTCACATTGTCCACACCTTTTATTTGCCTCAGGTGAGTTGGAATGAGCATCACATGTTTGAATCAAAGTTGTTTACCTACAATTTTTGAAAGGTCAGAGCAATTTTTTTGTGGACCATTTTTGGGGTTTTGTGTGAAATGATATCGAATTTGACTTTTTTTTCCTCAGTTTTTTGTGTTGTTCCAATACACACAAAGGAAATAGACATGTGCATAATGAAACATATAATTTTGACAATTTCCTGAGAGAAATGCTTCATTTTCTGGAACAATTTCATGGGTGGCAATATTTTTGGCCATGACTGTATGTCCCCTCTACTGGTATATACAGTCATATGTTAAAGTTTGGGCACCCCTATTAATGTTAACCTTTTTTCTTTATAACAATTTTGTTTTTTGCAACAGCTATTTCAGTTTCATATATCTAATAACTGATGGACTCAGTTATATTTCTGGATTCAAATGAGGTTTATTGTACTAACAGAAAATGTGCAATCTGCATTTTAACAAAATTTGACCGGTGCAAAAGTATGGGCACTGCAACATAAAAGTGACATTAATATTTCGTAGATCCTCCTTTTGCAAAAATAACAGCCTCTAGTCGCTTCCTGTAGCTATTAATGAGTTCCTGGATCCTGGATGAAGGTATTTGTGACCATTCCTGTTTACAAAACAATTCCAGTTCAGTTAAGCTTGATGGTCGCCGAGCATGGACAGCCCGCTTCAAATCATCCCACAGATGTTCAATGATATTCAGGTCTGGGGACTGGGATGGCCATTCCAGAACATTGTAATTGTTCCTCTGCATGAATGCCTGAGTAGATTTGGAGCGGTGTTTTGGATCATTGTCTTGATGAAATATCCATCCCCTGCGTAACTTCAACTTCATCACTGATTCTTGAATATTATTGTCAAGAATCTGCTGATACTGAGTAGAATCCCTGCGACCCTCAACTTTATCAAGATTCCCAGTGCCGGCATTGGCCACACAGCCCCAAAGCATGATGGAACCTCCACCAAATTTTACTGTGGGTAGCAAGTGCTTTTCTTGGAATGCTGTGTTTTTAAGGGTACCGTTACACATAGCGATGCACCAGTGATCCTGACAATGATATGGATCGCTGGTGCATCGCTAAGTGGTCGCTAGTGAGCTTCCACACAGGCAGATCTCACCAGCGACATCGCTGGGGTCGGGGGTCGCTACTTACCTGTCAGACACGGCGATCCGGACGTCCTCCCGCCCGCGTCCACGCATCGCTCGTCGGCGCCACAGGAAGCCCAGCAGGAAGCGCCCGACGAGAAATGATCCAGGAGCTTCTCGCGCGACCAACAATGAGCAGCGGGGGAGCCGGTCCGAGGTAAGCATCACATGCAGCGATATCGCTAGCAATATCGCTGCAACGTCACAAAATCGGTGACTTTACAGCGATATTGCTAGCGATATTGCAGTGTGTGACGGGGGCTTTAGCCTCCATGCATAACGCCTTTTTGTATGACCAAACAACTCAATCTTTGTTTCATCAGTCCACAGGACCTTCTTCCAAAATGTAACTGGCTTGTCCAAATGTGCTTTTGCATACCTCAGGCGACTCTGTTTGTGGCGTGCTTGCAGAAACGGCTTCTTTTGCATCACTCTCCCATACAGCTTCTCCTTGTGCAAAGTGCGCTGTATTGTTGACCGATGCACAGTGACACCATCTGCAGCAAGATGATGCTGCCGGTCTTTGGAGGTGGTCGGTGGATTGTCCTTGACTGTTCTCACCATTCTTCTTCTCTGCCTTTCTGATATTTTTCTTGGCCTGCCACTTCTGGGCTTAACAAGAACTGTACCTGTGTTCTTCCATTTCCTTACTATGTTCCTCACAGTGGAAACTGACAGGTTAAATCTCTGAGACAACTTTTTGTATCCTTCCCCTGAAAAGCTATGTTGAATAATCTTTGTTTTCAGATCATTTGAGAGTTGTTTTGAGGAGCCCATTATGCCACTCTTCATAGGAGAATCAAATAGGAGAACTACTTGCAAGTGGCCACCTTAAATACCTTTTCTCATGATTTGATACACCTGGCTATGAAGTTCAAAGCTCAATGAGGTTACAAAACCAATTTAGTGCTTCAGGAAGTCAGTAAAAAGTAGTTAGGAATGTTCAAATCAAGAAAATGATAAGGGTGCCCATACTTTTGCAGCGGTCAAATTTTGTTTAAATGCAGATTGCACATTTTCTGTTACTACAATAAACCTCATTTGAATCCAGAAATATAACTGAGTCCATCAGTTATTAGATATATGAAACTGAAATAGCTGTTGCAAAAACCAAAATTGTTATAAAGAAAAAAGGTTAACATTAATAGGGGTTCCCAAACTTTAACATATGACTGTATATTCCCCATCCTGGTATACATGTTCCCCATTATTGTAGTATATAAGTCTCCCATCCTGGTTTATATGTCCCCCATTCAGGATCCATGCTGGTGTTTATGTCCTCCATCCTGGTATACTGGTATATATGTACCCCATCATGGTATATATGTTTGCAGTTCTGCTGTTGTTCTGCAAGGCATATAAAATATTAAACAATTCTACTCACCTTCACTAGCTCCTACGACATGTGTTTTCCTCTTCTGAAGCCAGCGCAGATGTCGGCAGTTGATTTCACAGTGCCAGCAATGGACAGCACATGACGTCACTGCCGTTCACCGCCAGTAACTTGCAAACCAATTTTAAATGCCAACCTCTGATTGGCCAGCAGCCTGTATTGCATTACAGAGACCCGGCAGGTCTCTACACCGCAATGCAGTTCAGCTCAATGTGCATTCTTGGGTGCACGACCAGCTAAAATATGTGATGGCGTTGGTGAGTCCCTCCCCACATGGGCCCAGTTGCCAAAATGTACAATAAAATTCCAGTTCAATGATTGGCCTTGTGCATATCAGACTACACATGGACAGCACATGAACCAATGATCATTCGATGCACCCACTTTAGAAATGAAAGTGTGCTACCACCAATGGGTTCAAGGGTCACATAGCCCGGATATGATGTAGACCTGGGCAAGGAGCTGCACATCCGACTCCAGATGCCGATGTGACTACTCTGAAATTTCTTGTGGACTCACGCCTGTTGTTGCCATAATACCAATATGCATACCGCAACATAGAATATATAATTTATGCCCTTAAGGTACTGTCACACTAAGCGATATCGCTAGCAATATCGCTATAACTTGTGACGTTATAGTGATATTGCTAGCGATATCGCTGTGTCTGATACTTACCAACGACCCACTCCCCCGCTGGTTATCGCTGATGGCGTGAGAACGTCCTGGACCGCTTCTCGTCGTCAGCTTCCTGCAGCGCTTCCTGTGGAGAGTTTTGCGACGAGCGTGGAGCCGGGTGGGAGGACGTCAGGATCGCCTAGTGTGACAGGTAAGTTGCAACCCCCGTCCCCAGCGATGTCGCTGGTGAGATCTGCCTGTGTGGCAGCTCACTAGCGACCACTTAGAGATGCACCAGCGATCCTGGCCGTGTCATATCGCTGGTCGGGATCGCTGGTGCATCGCTAAGTGTGACAGTGCATTGAATCTATGTGAAATGTACCTAGCAATTGACTGACCTTGTGGTGGAGATGTGCACCATGCTCTTATCTATTATCTCACACCAACATGATAAATACTTTATTTTCACCCTGCCCCGCTGCTTAACGCTTAATCCCTAAAATCCCAAACCATTGAACTGACAATCAGGATGAGGGACTGAGCTAATTGCTGTAATTTTCATATCACTCCATGTTTTCCCTAATCTCTTCAGTATACCATCACTTTCCTCCTCTCTCCTGTTATCTCTCGCAGCATTTCTAATATGACATATCAAACTAGTTTGGCTTACTAAAATCTTGGCAGACTTAAATGCTGGCTCCCAAGTATTTCCCTTATGCAGCAAGGTGCCATTACTCCAATTTTACCGTGTCCAGAGCGCAGGTCAGCGAGGCAGATATTAGCATTTGATTACTTTGGGGCTTACCTGTAGCTAGAATTCTGCAGATGGTTGGAACTATTGTGCCTGTTTCTTTCCAACTATCTAATATTTCCCAAAGGCAATGCATGAACGAAAACTATTTAGGTGAGGCGAAAACAGCAACACGTCCTCTGGAATATTATTCGTTGCAGTTCCCCTTATGGGATGTTTTCGTGTTGAAGAATTTATTTTGATTCACAATTTCTCCTTTTTTTTCAGGCCTTAAATCTTCTCAAAATAATTTCACATTAGTACTTAATGAATCTGGATATACTGTTTTTACACTCATTTCTGGGTGAGATAGAGCCACTCACTGTTGAAATTACCTTGAGTTTGGCTAGTGTCACACGATCGTATATTCAATCATCTGAGAAAATCATGTCTATTATGGAAATCACGCTCAGATCAGAGATTAACCAGCATGTGATAGTAGTATGATCTGTTTCTCTTGGATGAGGGGAAGATGAAGGAATAAAAATTCTTCATCTCCATTCTGTTGGACTGTACTGAGATGTCATGCAAGTGCAGTCCAATGATTTTCTTGCACTCATTAACTTGCATGGTTGATTATGATCAAAAATTCATATCCAACTCAGGCATGCTGCAATTTTTTTTCCAGGGACAGGCTCTGTCTGAGGAAAAAATCAGACATATGCCGGGCCCTGTAGAATAGCATTGGTTCGAGTGCAATCCAATGTTTGGTCAGATTGCACTCGGGCTGAAAATACACTCACCTTCACAAGCCCTTAGTGTCCAAATAGCTAGCACCAGAAATTGGAACCTGTTAAAGGGTTATTCCCAGAATTGCATTATTTTTCACAATACATAATTAAATGCATGCTCATTATTAATATACAAACTGAGCCTAATATAATGGTTCTTTTTTGTACCTCTGTCTTTTTTCATCTCCAGCTGCCCTTCTGTGCATCCAGCTTCACATAGCAGAATGGGTAGTCCGTTTCATATCTACTAACAACTACAGTACATTTCCCAACAGCACATTGCTTCTCCTCAGTACTGCAGGCCCCTACCACCTCCCCTGTGTACCCCTGACTAGCCCTATCTCAATTATAGTCAAGCTCAACTACAGTTGTGGCCAAAAGTATTGACACCCCTGCAATTTTGTAAGATAATACTCAGTTTCTTCCTGAAAATGATTGCAATCACAAATTCTTTGGTATTATTATCTTCATTTAATTTGTCTTAAATGATAAAAGACAAAAGAGAATGAAGCAAAAAGCAAAACATTGATCATTTCACACAAAACTCCAAAAATGGGCCAGACAAAAGTATTGGCGCCCTCAGCCTAATACTTGGTTGCACAACCTTTAGCCAAAATAACTGAGACCCAGCTTTCTCACACTGGGCCCTACATTATGCTGCAAAATTTGTTGGTAGACTTCTGCCTTCATAATGCCATGCACACGGTCAAGCAGTCCAGTGACAGAGGCAGCAAAGCAACCCCAAAACATCAGGGAACCTCCGCCATGTTTGACTGTAGGGACCATGTTCTTTTCTTTGAATGCGTCTTTTTTTCTCCTGTAAACTCTATGTTGATGCCTTTGCCCAAAAAGCTCTACTTTTGTCTCATCTGACCAGAGAACATTCTTCCAAAACGTTTTAGGCTTTTTCAGGTAAGTCTTGGCAAACTCCCGCCTGGCCCTGGCTTTTTTATGTCTCGGGGTAAGAAGTGGGGTCTTCCTGGGTCTCCTACCATACAGTCCCTTTTCATTCAGATGCTGACGGATAGTACGGATTGACACTGTTGTACCCTCGGACTGCAGGGCAGCTTGAACTTGTTTGGATGTTAGTCGAGGTTCTTTATCCAACATCCGCACAATCTTGCATTGCATTTCTTGTCAATTTTTCTTTTCCGTCCACATCTAGGGGGGTTAGCCACAGTGCCATGGGCTTTAAACTTCTTGATGACACTGCACACGGTAGACACAGGAACATTCAGGTCTTTGGAGATGGACTTGTAGCCTTGAGATTGCTCATGCTTCCTCACAATTTGGTTTCTCAAGTCCTCACACAGTTCTTTGGTCTTCTATCTTTTCTCCATGCTCAATGTGATACACACAAGGACACAGGACAGAGGTTGAGTCAACTTTAATCCATGTCAACTGGCTGCAAGTGTGATTTAGTTATTGCCAACACCTGTTAGGTGCCACAGGTAAGTTACAGGTGCTGTTAATTACACAAATTAGAGAAGCATCACATGATTTTTCGAACAGTGCCAATACTTTTGTCCACCCTCTTTTTATGTTTGGTGTGGAATTATATCCAATTTGGCTTTAGGACAATTCTTTTTGTGTCTTTTCATTTAAGACAAATTAAATGAAGATAATAATACCAAAGAATTTGTGTTTGCAATCATTTTCAGGAAGAAACTGAGTATTATCTGACAAAATTGCAGGGGTGTCAATACTTTTGGCCACAACTGTATTTGCAGAATTCACCTTATTCTTCAGGGTTCATATGCTTCTGTCTTGTACTCTTGTGAGCAGGTTGCGTGATGCAGTGACAGACAGAAGGCAGAACAAGGGTTAACAACTTTATTAACAGGGGATACTCCACGCAGGGATGTAAATGGTTAACAGGGGCATAAACAGTTCAAAGGCTTAGCAATACGCAGAATTAAAGAACAGCAGAAAGAGTATCACAGTTCTTGTTGGGTCACTTATTCTGTCAGATGTTGCCGAGGATGGGATGAATCATGGAGCAGGAGATGATGTCCACAAAGGCTGGCGTGGTACTTGTCCGGTGGGGGTTCTGAGGATAATGCGGATCCGGCTTCTGGCAGCAGTGGTCGCTCTCCAGTAGCTTCCATTGCCCCTAGTCCATATACTGATGCAGCCGGGAGAGTGCGGGCTTCCACGCTTTCTGCTCCCACCATGGTCCAGCAGATGTACACTGGGGAATCAGGGCGCAAATAATGGTCCTGCACCTGGTCTCTTTTGGGCGGTACATGCACGGTACTCACAGGCCCGGATCGTCTGGCACCTTGCTTTGTGGTGACCGATAGGCACCCTGCACGTCTCTCCTCACAGTCTGTGCCAGCGGCGGAAGTGGCGGTTAAGGTACTTTGGTGCAGGCCTGTGCTGTACGGATGCTCCAGGGCCGGAGCACTCCCTTGTCCCTGCTGTGCGCTGTCTGCTCCCACCAAGTCCACATGTTTCCGCACGTACCTGAGCTGTACCCCCTTAACTCCACCCTCTGCTTCCGCATGCAAGGATTGATCCGGACCCTTTAGCTTTCCCCTGGACAACAGAGGAGACAGCCCCGACAGTTCCGGAACCAGCACAGAACAGGTACCCGCGGTACGGTCCTTCTTCTTACACCGTGACTGATCAATATTATTTTCTGCCATCTACATCTGCAGTGTGATGTTATGTCATTAATAGATTCTGGGAAAACTCAACTCTCATCCACAACAGTGAAGAGCTATGTTTGTGTTTGATGATGAAAAAACAATTTTGTGAAACTTCAAATGCAGTTCTATTGATTTATATGACAGAAGATAATCCTCTGCCATATACATGAATAGATCAGCATTCAAAGTGTGATAGTATTGGTTTCTCAACAGCAGACAACAAACAGAGTTCAACTTGTCTCAGTCCCGCAGTACTGTAAAGCCCCATTCCACAATATATCTCTCCTCTCAATTCCTCTAAACAGATATGAATTTGCAGTACATCTTTCTTCTCAACCCCTCTATACAGAGCCCCATCCTGCAGTAAATCGATTTTTAGCTACAAGTTTATAGGTACCCCTGTCTCCCGGTTTGAGTTGCATCACTGTAATGAAATATGATCCTGCCAGTTTTGTGACATCATCCTTTTCAGTAGAAGCTCTATTAAAGACACAGCCCAGCTTTGCTGGCAGGATGAAGGCTGAAGGCTCATTCTGATATCAGTGATTTTATTTCATATGTAAAAACACTGTTGGGTTTTTCATTCAATTTTCATCAGTGTTTGATCAGTGTGTTAGTTTTTACCATCAGTTTTACATCATTGATTTTCAAAAATTAAAAAGAAATAAACAAACTACAAAGTTTCTGCTACATATTAAAAACTTAACCAGAGACAGCACATAGATTGCACGCCTATGGCATAATTTTCACAGACCCATAGATTTGTATGAATAATGATGATCCTTGACGCCAATCAAAAATGGACAAGTCTATATGATTTTTTTGTGTACACTCAGTCTGCAAAAATCATGGAAAAAATTTATAGCACTCTAGACCATAATGGGTATATGTTTTATCCGAGAAAACCATGCATAAAGCATGTATGTGCTAAACAGAAGTCGGAATGTGACTCTGCACCGCTCATGATGGACCAGGCCACCTTGTAGCTACAGGACAGGTTATAAATGGGTTATATTGGCACACATGAATAAATAAGTGTACATGGTGATCACTTTGGGAAAACCTTTTAAAGCACCCCTCCAGCATTTTTTCTTTTTCAGCGCTAGAGTCATATACTCACCCTTTTACCTCTTCACCATTTTTTTCGATCTCGCGTTGCCATCTTGTGAGTGCAGCTTCCGACTGCCGGACATCAGAAGCTACATCACAAGCTTTCAATCCATGTGTACGGGAGCAATAACGAGGCCACAATGAGGCTCTCATAGACTTGTATTGAAAAATGACCTTGGCTCCATGAAACACTGGGGCTGCCGCCTGGTCACTTTTAGCTAGAGACCAATGGGAGCGGCCCTGGAAAATGACAAAGGTGGCAGCAGGTGAGTATAAGGCAAGGAAATTGCATTTAAAGTACCACTCCTGAGTTGCAATAAAAAAAAAAAAAAACAACACTGCCGTGGTGCTTAAAGCAACTGGACCACAGAAATAATGCAAAGTACTGTGCAAAAAATGGTAAAATACAGTTTTGCAATGTTACACAGAACTTGTGGTTTTTGTCAAGGTGCTGTTTAAGAAGAAAGCTGCCATGTTCTTTCTAATTCCTTATTAATCTTTGTAATATAGGTATTTTTGAAATAGCATCATTTTGAAGGAACTTGCATGTATTTTTATATGTGACAATTTTTGTCCAGCAAGCTGGTTTACTGAGAGCAAAGTTTTTATCATCATGGTCATGATCCATTATGCCCCCATTCAGTGCTAATATCGCTAATTATTTTCCATTTGCACACCTAGTCCTCTTTCACACGTCAGTGTCTCCGGTACGTGTAGTGACAGTTTTCTCATGTACCGGAGACACTGACACATGTAGACCCATTCAAATGAATGGGTCTATGCACATGTCAGCGTGTTTTTATGGACCGTGTGTCCGTGTGCAAAATACGCTGACATGTCCGTTTTAACACGGACACACAGCCCGCAACACGTGCTGCACACGTGCACATGGAGAACAGTTCACACTGTCCTCCGTGCTCAAGATCAATGGCCCCTTACCAGCCTGAGAATATCAGACCTCACCTGTCGGCAGAGCAGGAGAGCAGAATCACAGCGGCGTTCAGCACCAGCCACCGGGAACAGCGCTTACTGTAGCGCTTCTTCCCAACGGCTGTCCGTGTGGTCCTCATGCGGCACAATGTGGCACACGGTAGGCACACGGATGTTCTACGTTTTCACATGGACACACGGACACGGATAGCTCCAGTACCATGTTTACCGGTACCGGAATTATCTGGACATGTGAAACTGGCCTGAGTAACATTAACAACCCAGAATTTCTGTTTTTAGAACTTGATAAAAGAGGCAACGAAATCCTGGAGACTATCCATGAAAAGAACTTAACATTTTGGGCACAGTCAGACAGCTGTATAAAATGAACGACAATTGCATTTCATCGCTCGGACTGGCCAGCGGCTCTCCTGACCCGAGTGTGACAGCTGAATAGAAATACATGCTGTCACGCTCAGGTCATGAGGCCCGCTGGCCAGTCCGAGCATTGTGACCCGATTGCTGTCCAAGTTAAGCAGCTATCTGACTGCACCCTTACTCTTACGATTTTCTGTGGATCTCTGTCTCATCGACAAAGTATTTATATTGAACTAAATAAAATGTAAGGCGTTCGTGAATTTATTTTCTTTGCTGAATACATTTTTGACTGTAGTCATCATTAGAGTTGAGCGAAACGGGTCGAAAAAATTCAAAAGTCGCTGACTTTTGGCAAAGTCGGGTTTCATGAAACGAAACCCGACCCTAGGATGAGGTCGGCCACGAGATCGGCGACTTACGCGCCAAAGTCGCGTTTCAAAAGTTTGTTTTGCGCTCTTTTTCAGCCAATCAGGATCCACGGACACTGTGGGCAACGTGATGACATAGGCACGGGTCACCACCATCTTTCAGAAGGGCATGCAAGTGATTGGCTTGCTTTGGTGGGCGTCACAGGGGGTATAAAAGGGCGTGCACGCCGACCGCCATCTTACTTCTGCCGATCTTAGTATAGGGAGAGGTTGCTGCTGATTCTGTAGGGAGAGCGTTAGGCAGGGAAGAAGACAAAAAAAACTGCTTCTGCTGCTAGCGATTTGGCCTGCACAACACACAAGTCACTGTGTGTGCAGTGCAAGGGGAGGCTATATTGTGGTGTATCAGTGATGTTGGTTGTTGGGCTGCCTTTTAAGGCTTCCTGACACGCTGGCATTGCTGTTTACCCACTGCTCCGCAAACTGCTTTTTTAAAAGCAATCCAATCTCCCTTATCCTCTCGTCACTTTGGTCACAGGCAGCTGTGCCATCGAGCGTGTCACATAGCGCTCAGATATCAGTGGGCCGCACACAATCCACAAGTGTCCAGTGTCCAAAAGTGTACGCAGAGATTCAAAATCTCCATTATCCTCTCGTCACTTTGGTCACAGGCAGCTGTGCCATCGAGCGTGTCACATAGCGCTCAGATATCAGTGGGCCGCACACAATCCACAAGTGTCCAGTGTCCAAAAGTGTACGCAGAGATTCAAAATCTCCATTATCCTCTCGTCACTTTGGTCACAGGCAGCTGTGCCATCGAGCGTGTCACATAGCGCTCAGATATCAGTGGGCCGCACACAATCCACAAATGTCCAGTGTCCAAAAGTGTACGCAGAGATTCAAAATCTCCATTATCCTCTCGTCACTTTGGTCACAGGCAGCTGTGCCATCGAGCGTGTCACATAGCACTCAGATATCAGTGGGCCGCACACAATCCACAAGTGTCCAGTGTCCACAAGTGTACGCAGAGATTCAAAATCTCCATTATCCTCTCGTCACTTTGGTCACAGGCAGCTGTGCCATCGAGCGTGTCACATAGCGCTCAGATATCAGTGGGCCGCACACAATCCACAAGTGTCCACTGTCCACAAGTGTACGCAGAGATTCAAAATCTCCATTATCCTCTCGTCACTTTGGTCACAGGCAGCTGTGCCATCGAGCGTGTCACATAGCGCTCAGATATCAGTGGGCCGCACACAATCCACAAGTGTCCAGTGTCCAAAAGTGTACGCAGAGATTCAAAATCTCCATTATCCTCTCATCACTTTGGTCACAGGCAGCTGTGCCATCGAGCGTGTCACATAGCGCTCAGATATCAGTGGGCCGCACACAATCCACAAGTGTCCACTGTCCACAAGTATACGCAGAGATTCAAAATCTCCATTATCCTCTCGTCACTTTGGTCACAGGCAGCTGTGCCATTGAGCGTGTCACATAGCGCTCAGATATCAGTGGGCCGCACACAATCCACAAGTGTCCAGTGTCCAAAAGTGTATGCAGAGATTCAAAATCTCCATTATCCTCTCGTCACTTTGGTCACAGGCAGCTGTGCCATCGAGCGTGTCACATAGCGCTCAGATATCAGTGGGCCGCACACAATCCACAAGTGTCCAGTGTCCAAAAGTGTACGCAGAGATTCAAAATCTCCATTATCCTCTCGTGACTTTGGTCACAGGCAGCTGTGCCATCGAGCGTGTCACATAGCGCTCAGATATCAGTGGGCCGCACACAATCCACAAGTGTCCAGTGTCCAAAAGTGTACGCAGAGATTCAAAATCTCCATTATCCTCTCGTCACTTTGGTCACAGGCAGCTGTGCCATCGAGCGTGTCACATAGCGCTCAGATATCAGTGGGCCGCACACAATCCACAAGTGTCCAGTGTCCAAAAGTGTACGCAGAGATTCAAAATCTCCATTATCCTCTCGTCACTTTGGTCACAGGCAGCTGTGCCATCGAGCGTGTCACATAGCGCTCAGATATCAGTGGGCCGCACACAATCCACAAGTGTCCAGTGTCCAAAAGTGTACGCAGAGATTCAAAATCTCCATTATCCTCTCGTCACTTTGGTCACAGGCAGCTGTGCCATCGAGCGTGTCACATAGCGCTCAGATATCAGTGGGCCGCACACAATCCACAAGTGTCCAGAGTCCAAAAGTGTACGCAGAGATTCAAAATCTCCATTATCCTCTCGTCACTTTGGTCACAGGCAGCTGTGCCATCGAGCGTGTCACATAGCGCTCAGATATCAGTGGGCCGCACACAATCCACAAGTGTCCACTGTCCACAAGTGTACGCAGAGATTCAAAATCTCCATTATCCTCTCGTCACTTTGGTCACAGGCAGCTGTGCCATCGAGCGTGTAACATAGCGCTCAGATATCAGTGCGCCGCACACAATCCACAAGTGTCCAGTGTCCAAAAGTGTACGCAGAGATTCAAAATCTCCATTATCCTCTCATCACTTTGGTCACAGGCAGCTGTGCCATAGAGCGTGTCACATAGCGCTCAGATATCAGTGGGCCGCACACAATCCACAAGTGTCCACTGTCCACAAGTGTACGCAGAGATTCAAAATCTCCATTATCCTCTCGTCACTTTGGTCACAGGCAGCTGTGCCATCGAGCGTGTCACATAGCGCTCAGATATCAGTGGGCCGCACACAATCCACAGGTGTCCAGTGTCCAAAAGTCTACGCAGAGATTCAAAATCTCCATTATCCTCTCGTCACTTTGGTCACAGGCAGCTGTGCCATCGAGCGTGTCACATAGCGCTCAGATATCAGTGGGCCGCACACAATCCTCAAGTGTCCAGTGTCCAAAAGTGTACGCAGAGATTCAAAATCTCCATTATCCTCTCGTCACTTTGGTCACAGGCAGCTGTGCCATCGAGCGTGTCACATAGCGCTCAGATATCAGTGGGCCGCACACAATCCACAAGTGTCCACTGTCCACAAGTGTACGCAGAGATTCAAAATCTCCATTATCCTCTCGTCACTTTGGTCACAGGCAGCTGTGCCATCGAGCGTGTCACATAGCGCTCAGATATCAGTGGGCCGCACACAATCCTCAAGTGTCCAGTGTCCAAAAGTCTACGCAGAGATTCAAAATCTCCATTATCCTCTCGTCACTTTGGTCACAGGCAGCTGTGCCATCGAGCGTGTCACATAGCGCTCAGATATCAGTGGGCCGCACACAATCCACAAGTGTCCACTGTCCACAAGTGTACGCAGAGATTCAAAATCTCCATTATCCTCTCGTCACTTTGGTCACAGGCAGCTGTGCCATCGAGCGTGTAACATAGCGCTCAGATATCAGTGGGCCGCACACAATCCACAAGTGTCCACTGTCCACAAGTGTACGCAGAGATTCAAAATCTCCATTATCCTCTCGTCACTTTGGTCACAGGCAGCTGTGCATCGAGCGTGTCACATAGCGCTCAGATATCAGTGCGCCGCACACAATCCACAAGTGTCCAGTGTCCAAAAGTGTACGCAGAGATTCAAAATCTCCATTATCCTCTCATCACTTTGGTCACAGGCAGCTGTGCCATAGAGCGTGTCACATAGCGCTCAGATATCAGTGGGCCGCACACAATCCACAAGTGTCCACTGTCCACAAGTGTACGCAGAGATTCAAAATCTCCATTATCCTCTCATCACTTTGGTCACAGGCAGCTGTGCCATAGAGCGTGTCACATAGCGCTCAGATATCAGTGGGCCGCACACAATCCACAGGTGTCCAGTGTCCAAAAGTCTACGCAGAGATTCAAAATCTCCATTATCCTCTCGTCACTTTGGTCACAGGCAGCTGTGCCATCGAGCGTGTCACATAGCGCTCAGATATCAGTGGGCCGCACACAATCCTCAAGTGTCCAGTGTCCAAAAGTGTACGCAGAGATTCAAAATCTCCATTATCCTCTCGTCACTTTGGTCACAGGCAGCTGTGCCATCGAGCGTGTCACATAGCGCTCAGATATCAGTGGGCCGCACACAATCCACAAGTGTCCACTGTCCACAAGTGTACGCAGAGATTCAAAATCTCCATTATCCTCTCGTCACTTTGGTCACAGGCAGCTGTGCCATCGAGCGTGTCACATAGCGCTCAGATATCAGTGGGCCGCACACAATCCACAAGTGTCCAGTGTCCAAAAGTGTACGCAGAGATTCAAAATCTCCATTATCCTCTCGTCACTTTGGTCACAGGCAGCTGTGCCATCGAGCGTGTCACATAGCGCTCAGATATCAGTGGGCTGCACACAATCCACAAGTGTCCAGTGTCCAAAAGTGTACGCAGAGATTCAAAATCTCCATTATCCTCTCGTCACTTTGGTCACAGGCAGCTGTGCCATCGAGCGTGTCACATAGCGCTCAGATATCAGTGGGCTGCACACAATCCACAAGTGTCCAGTGTCCAAAAGTGTACGCAGAGATTCAAAATCTCCATTATCCTCTCGTCACTTTGGTCACAGGCAGCTGTGCCATCGAGCGTGTCACATAGCGCTCAGATATCAGTGGGCCGCACACAATCCACAAGTGTCCATTGTCCAAAAGTGTACGCAGAGATTCAAAATCTCCATTATCCTCTCGTCACTTTGGTCACAGGCAGCTGTGCCATCGAGCGTGTCACATAGCGCTCAGATATCAGTGGGCCGCACACAATCCACAAGTGTCCAGTGTCCAAAAGTGTACGCAGAGATTCAAAATCTCCATTATCCTCTTGTCACTTTGGTCACAGGCAGCTGTGCCATCGAGCGTGTCACATAGCGCTCAGATATCAGTGGGCCGCACACAATCCACAAGTGTCCACTGTTCACAAGTGTACGCAGAGATTCAAAATCTCCATTATCCTCTCGTCACTTTGGTCACAGGCAGCTGTGCCATCGAGCGTGTCACATAGCGCTCAGATATCAGTGGGCCGCACACAATCCACAAGTGTCCAGTGTCCAAAAGTGTACGCAGAGATTCAAAATCTCCATTATCCTCTCGTCACTTTGGTCACAGGCAGCTGTGCCATCGAGCGTGTCACATAGCGCTCAGATATCAGTGGGCCGCACACAATCCACAAGTGTCCACTGTCCACAAGTGTACGCAGAGATTCAAAATCTCCATTATCCTCTCGTCACTTTGGTCACAGGCAGCTGTGCCATCGAGCGTGTCACATAGCGCTCAGATATCAGTGGGCCGCACACAATCCACAAGTGTCCAGTGTCAAAAAGTGTACGCAGAGATTCAAAATCTCCATTATCCTCTCGTCACTTTGGTCACAGGCAGCTGTGCCATCGAGCGTGTCACATAGCGCTCAGATATCAGTGGGCCGCACACAATCCACAAGTGTCCACTGTCCACAAGTGTACGCAGAGATTCAAAATCTCCATTATCCTCTCGTCACTTTGGTCACAGGCAGCTGTGCCATCGAGCGTGTCACATAGCGCTCAGATATCAGTGGGCCGCACACAATCCACAAGTGTCCACTGTCCACAAGTGTACGCAGAGATTCAAAATCTCCATTATCCTCTCGTCACTTTGGTCACAGGCAGCTGTGCCATCGAGCGTGTCACATAGCGCTCAGATATCAGTGGGCCGCACACAATCCACAAGTGTCCAGTGTCCAAAAGTGTACGCAGAGATTCAAAATCTCCATTATCCTCTCGTCACTTTGGTCACAGGCAGCTGTGCCATCGAGCGTGTCACATAGCGCTCAGATATCAGTGGGCCGCACACAATCCACAAGTGTCCACTGTCCACAAGTGTACGCAGAGATTCAAAATCTCCATTATCCTCTCGTCACTTTGGTCACAGGCAGCTGTGCCATCGAGCGTGTCACATAGCGCTCAGATATCAGTGGGCCGCACACAATCCACAAGTGTCCAGTGTCCAAAAGTGTACGCAGAGATTCAAAATCTCCATTATCCTCTCGTCACTTTGGTCACAGGCAGCTGTGCCATCGAGCGTGTCACATATCGCTCAGATATCAGTGGGCCGCACACAATCCACAAGTGTCCACTGTCCACAAGTGTACGCAGAGATACAAAATCTCCATTATCCTCTCGTCACTTTGGTCACAGGCAGCTATGCCATCGAGCGTGTCACATAGCGCTCAGATATCAGTGGGCCGCACACAATCCACAAGTGTCCAGTGTCCACAAGTGTACGCAGAGATTCAAAATCTCCATTATCCTCTCGTCACTTTGGTCACAGGCAGCTGTGCCATCGAGCGTGTCACATAGCGCTCAGATATCAGTGGGCCGCACACAATCCACAAGTGTCCAGTGTCCAAAAGTGTACGCAGAGATTCAAAATCTCCATTATCCTCTCGTCACTTTGGTCACAGGCAGCTGTGCCATCGAGCGTGTCACATAGCGCTCAGATATCAGTGGGCCGCACACAATCCACAAATGTCCACTGTCCACAAGTGTACGCAGAGATTCAAAATCTCCATTATCCTCTCGTCACTTTGGTCACAGGCAGCTGTGCCATCGAGCGTGTCACATAGCGCTCAGATATCAGTGGGCCGCACACAATCCACAAGTGTCCAGAGTCAAAAAGTGTACGCAGAGATTCAAAATCTCCATTATCCTCTCGTCACTTTGGTCACAGGCAGCTGTGCCATCAAGCGTGTCACATAGCGCTCAGATATCAGTGGGCCGCACACAATCCACAAGTGTCCAGTGTCCAAAAGTGTACGCAGAGATTCAAAATCTCCATTATCCTCTCGTCACTTTGGTCACAGACAGCTGTGCCATCGAGCGTGTCACATAGCGCTCAGATATCAGTGGGCCGCACACAATCCACAAGTGTCCACTGTCCACAAGTGTACGCAGAGATTCAAAATCTCCATTATCCTCTCGTCACTTTGGGCACAGGCAGCTGTGCCATCGAGCGTGTCACATAGCGCTCAGATATCAGTGGGCCGCACACAATCCACAGGTGTCCAGTGTCCAAAAGTCTACGCAGAGATTCAAAATCTCCATTATCCTCTCGTCACTTTGGTCACAGGCAGCTGTGCCATCGAGCGTGTCACATAGCGCTCAGATATCAGTGGGCCGCACACAATCCTCAAGTGTCCAGTGTCCAAAAGTGTACGCAGAGATTCAAAATCTCCATTATCCTCTCGTCACTTTGGTCACAGGCAGCTGTGCCATCGAGCGTGTCACATAGCGCTCAGATATCAGTGGGCCGCACACAATCCACAAGTGTCCACTGTCCACAAGTGTACGCAGAGATTCAAAATCTCCATTATCCTCTCGTCACTTTGGTCACAGGCAGCTGTGCCATCGAGCGTGTCACATAGCGCTCAGATATCAGTGGGCCGCACACAATCCACAAGTGTCCAGTGTCCAAAAGTGTACGCAGAGATTCAAAATCTCCATTATCCTCTCGTCACTTTGGTCACAGGCAGCTGTGCCATCGAGCGTGTTACATAGCGCTCAGATATCAGTGGGCTGCACACAATCCACAAGTGTCCAGTGTCCAAAAGTGTACGCAGAGATTCAAAATCTCCATTATCCTCTCGTCACTTTGGTCACAGGCAGCTGTGCCATCGAGCGTGTCACATAGCGCTCAGATATCAGTGGGCTGCACACAATCCACAAGTGTCCAGTGTCCAAAAGTGTACGCAGAGATTCAAAATCTCCATTATCCTCTCGTCACTTTGGTCACAGGCAGCTATGCCATCGAGCGTGTCACATAGCGCTCAGATATCAGTGGGCCGCACACAATCCACAAGTGTCCAGTGTCCACAAGTGTACGCAGAGATTCAAAATCTCCATTATCCTCTCGTCACTTTGGTCACAGGCAGCTGTGCCATCGAGCGTGTCACATAGCGCTCAGATATCAGTGGGCCGCACACAATCCACAAGTGTCCAGTGTCCAAAAGTGTACGCAGAGATTCAAAATCTCCATTATCCTCTCGTCACTTTGGTCACAGGCAGCTGTGCCATCGAGCGTGTCACATAGCGCTCAGATATCAGTGGGCCGCACACAATCCACAAATGTCCACTGTCCACAAGTGTACGCAGAGATTCAAAATCTCCATTATCCTCTCGTCACTTTGGTCACAGGCAGCTGTGCCATCGAGCGTGTCACATAGCGCTCAGATATCAGTGGGCCGCACACAATCCACAAGTGTCCAGAGTCAAAAAGTGTACGCAGAGATTCAAAATCTCCATTATCCTCTCGTCACTTTGGTCACAGGCAGCTGTGCCATCAAGCGTGTCACATAGCGCTCAGATATCAGTGGGCCGCACACAATCCACAAGTGTCCAGTGTCCAAAAGTGTACGCAGAGATTCAAAATCTCCATTATCCTCTCGTCACTTTGGTCACAGACAGCTGTGCCATCGAGCGTGTCACATAGCGCTCAGATATCAGTGGGCCGCACACAATCCACAAGTGTCCACTGTCCACAAGTGTACGCAGAGATTCAAAATCTCCATTATCCTCTCGTCACTTTGGGCACAGGCAGCTGTGCCATCGAGCGTGTCACATAGCGCTCAGATATCAGTGGGCCGCACACAATCCACAGGTGTCCAGTGTCCAAAAGTCTACGCAGAGATTCAAAATCTCCATTATCCTCTCGTCACTTTGGTCACAGGCAGCTGTGCCATCGAGCGTGTCACATAGCGCTCAGATATCAGTGGGCCGCACACAATCCTCAAGTGTCCAGTGTCCAAAAGTGTACGCAGAGATTCAAAATCTCCATTATCCTCTCGTCACTTTGGTCACAGGCAGCTGTGCCATCGAGCGTGTCACATAGCGCTCAGATATCAGTGGGCCGCACACAATCCACAAGTGTCCACTGTCCACAAGTGTACGCAGAGATTCAAAATCTCCATTATCCTCTCGTCACTTTGGTCACAGGCAGCTGTGCCATCGAGCGTGTCACATAGCGCTCAGATATCAGTGGGCCGCACACAATCCACAAGTGTCCAGTGTCCAAAAGTGTACGCAGAGATTCAAAATCTCCATTATCCTCTCGTCACTTTGGTCACAGGCAGCTGTGCCATCGAGCGTGTCACATAGCGCTCAGATATCAGTGGGCTGCACACAATCCACAAGTGTCCAGTGTCCAAAAGTGTACGCAGAGATTCAAAATCTCCATTATCCTCTCGTCACTTTGGTCACAGGCAGCTGTGCCATCGAGCGTGTCACATAGCGCTCAGATATCAGTGGGCTGCACACAATCCACAAGTGTCCAGTGTCCAAAAGTGTACGCAGAGATTCAAAATCTCCATTATCCTCTCGTCACTTTGGTCACAGGCAGCTGTGCCATCGAGCGTGTCACATAGCGCTCAGATATCAGTGGGCCGCACACAATCCACAAGTGTCCATTGTCCAAAAGTGTACGCAGAGATTCAAAATCTCCATTATCCTCTCGTCACTTTGGTCACAGGCAGCTGTGCCATCGAGCGTGTCACATAGCGCTCAGATATCAGTGGGCCGCACACAATCCACAAGTGTCCAGTGTCCAAAAGTGTACGCAGAGATTCAAAATCTCCATTATCCTCTTGTCACTTTGGTCACAGGCAGCTGTGCCATCGAGCGTGTCACATAGCGCTCAGATATCAGTGGGCCGCACACAATCCACAAGTGTCCACTGTTCACAAGTGTACGCAGAGATTCAAAATCTCCATTATCCTCTCGTCACTTTGGTCACAGGCAGCTGTGCCATCGAGCGTGTCACATAGCGCTCAGATATCAGTGGGCCGCACACAATCCACAAGTGTCCAGTGTCCAAAAGTGTACGCAGAGATTCAAAATCTCCATTATCCTCTCGTCACTTTGGTCACAGGCAGCTGTGCCATCGAGCGTGTCACATAGCGCTCAGATATCAGTGGGCCGCACACAATCCACAAGTGTCCACTGTCCACAAGTGTACGCAGAGATTCAAAATCTCCATTATCCTCTCGTCACTTTGGTCACAGGCAGCTGTGCCATCGAGCGTGTCACATAGCGCTCAGATATCAGTGGGCCGCACACAATCCACAAGTGTCCAGTGTCAAAAAGTGTACGCAGAGATTCAAAATCTCCATTATCCTCTCGTCACTTTGGTCACAGGCAGCTGTGCCATCGAGCGTGTCACATAGCGCTCAGATATCAGTGGGCCGCACACAATCCACAAGTGTCCACTGTCCACAAGTGTACGCAGAGATTCAAAATCTCCATTATCCTCTCGTCACTTTGGTCACAGGCAGCTGTGCCATCGAGCGTGTCACATAGCGCTCAGATATCAGTGGGCCGCACACAATCCACAAGTGTCCACTGTCCACAAGTGTACGCAGAGATTCAAAATCTCCATTATCCTCTCGTCACTTTGGTCACAGGCAGCTGTGCCATCGAGCGTGTCACATAGCGCTCAGATATCAGTGGGCCGCACACAATCCACAAGTGTCCAGTGTCCAAAAGTGTACGCAGAGATTCAAAATCTCCATTATCCTCTCGTCACTTTGGTCACAGGCAGCTGTGCCATCGAGCGTGTCACATAGCGCTCAGATATCAGTGGGCCGCACACAATCCACAAGTGTCCACTGTCCACAAGTGTACGCAGAGATTCAAAATCTCCATTATCCTCTCGTCACTTTGGTCACAGGCAGCTGTGCCATCGAGCGTGTCACATAGCGCTCAGATATCAGTGGGCCGCACACAATCCACAAGTGTCCAGTGTCCAAAAGTGTACGCAGAGATTCAAAATCTCCATTATCCTCTCGTCACTTTGGTCACAGGCAGCTGTGCCATCGAGCGTGTCACATATCGCTCAGATATCAGTGGGCCGCACACAATCCACAAGTGTCCACTGTCCACAAGTGTACGCAGAGATGCAAAATCTCCATTATCCTCTCGTCACTTTGGTCACAGGCAGCTATGCCATCGAGCGTGTCACATAGCGCTCAGATATCAGTGGGCCGCACACAATCCACAAGTGTCCAGTGTCCACAAGTGTACGCAGAGATTCAAAATCTCCATTATCCTCTCGTCACTTTGGTCACAGGCAGCTGTGCCATCGAGCGTGTCACATAGCGCTCAGATATCAGTGGGCCGCACACAATCCACAAGTGTCCAGTGTCCAAAAGTGTACGCAGAGATTCAAAATCTCCATTATCCTCTCGTCACTTTGGTCACAGGCAGCTGTGCCATCGAGCGTGTCACATAGCGCTCAGATATCAGTGGGCCGCACACAATCCACAAATGTCCACTGTCCACAAGTGTACGCAGAGATTCAAAATCTCCATTATCCTCTCGTCACTTTGGTCACAGGCAGCTGTGCCATCGAGCGTGTCACATAGCGCTCAGATATCAGTGGGCCGCACACAATCCACAAGTGTCCAGAGTCAAAAAGTGTACGCAGAGATTCAAAATCTCCATTATCCTCTCGTCACTTTGGTCACAGGCAGCTGTGCCATCAAGCGTGTCACATAGCGCTCAGATATCAGTGGGCCGCACACAATCCACAAGTGTCCAGTGTCCAAAAGTGTACGCAGAGATTCAAAATCTCCATTATCCTCTCGTCACTTTGGTCACAGACAGCTGTGCCATCGAGTGTGTCACATAGCGCTCAGATGTCAGTGGGCCGCACACAATCCACAAGTGTCCACTGTCCACAAGTGTACGCAGAGATTCAAAATCTCCATTATCCTCTCGTCACTTTGGGCACAGGCAGCTGTGCCATCGAGCGTGTCACATAGCGCTCAGATATCAGTGGGCCGCACACAATCCACAAGTGTCCACTGTCCACAAGTGTACGCAGAGATTCAAAATCTCCATTATCCTCTCGTCACTTTGGTCACAGGCAGCTGTGCCATCGAGCGTGTCACATAGCGCTCAGATATCAGTGGGCCGCACACAATCCACAAAGTGTCCACTGTCCACAAGTGTACGCAGAGATTCAAAATCTCCATTATCCTCTCGTCACTTTGGTCACAGGCAGCTGTGCCATCGAGCGTGTCACATAGAGCTCAGATATCAGTGGGCCGCACACAATCCACAAGTGTCCACTGTCCACAAGTGTACGCAGAGATTCAAAATCTCCATTATCCTCTCGTCACTTTGGTCACAGGCAGCTGTGCCATCGAGCGTGTCACATAGCGCTCAGATATCAGTGGGCCGCACACAATCCACAAGTGTCCAGTGTCCAAAAGTGTACGCAGAGATTCAAAATCTCCATTATCCTCTCGTCACTTTGGTCACAGGCAGCTGTGCCATCGAGTGTGTCACATAGCGCTCAGATATCAGTGGGCCGCACACAATCCACAAGTGTCCAGTGTCCAAAAGTGTACGCAGAGATTCAAAATCTCCATTATCCTCTCGTCACTTTGGTCACAGGCAGCTGTGCCATCGAGCGTGTCACATAGCGCTCAGATATCAGTGGGCCGCACACAATCCACAAGTGTCCAGTGTCAAAAAGTGTACGCAGAGATTCAAAATCTCCATTATCCTCTCGTCACTTTGGTCACAGGCAGCTGTGCCATCGAGCGTGTCACATAGCGCTCAGATATCAGTGGGCTGCACACAATCCACAAGTGTCCAGTGTCCAAAAGTGTACGCAGAGATTCAAAATCTCCATTATCCTCTCGTCACTTTGGTCACAGGCTGCTGTGCCATCGAGTGTGTCACATAGCGCTCAGATGTCAGTGGGCCGCACACAATCCACAAGTGTCCACTGTCCACAAGTGTACGCAGAGATTCAAAATCTCCATTATCCTCTCGTCACTTTGGGCACAGGCAGCTGTGCCATCGAGCGTGTCACATAGCGCTCAGATATCAGTGGGCCGCACACAATCCACAAGTGTCCACTGTCCACAAGTGTACGCAGAGATTCAAAATCTTCATTATCCTCTCGTCACTTTGGTCACAGGCAGCTGTGCCATCGAGCGTGTCACATAGCGCTCAGATATCAGTGGGCCGCACACAATCCACAAGTGTCCAGTGTCCAAAAGTGTACGCAGAGATTCAAAATCTCCATTATCCTCTCGTCACTTTGGTCACAGGCAGCTGTGCCATCGAGCGTGTCACATAGCGCTCAGATATCAGTGGGCCGCACACAATCCACAAGTGTCCAGTGTCCAAAAGTGTACGCAGAGATTCAAAATCTCCATTATCCTCTCGTCACTTTGGTCACAGGCAGCTGTGCCATCGAGCGTGTCACATAGCGCTCAGATATCAGTGGGCCGCACACAATCCACAAGTGTCCACTGTCCACAAGTGTACGCAGAGATTCAAAATCTCCATTATCCTCTCGTCACTTTGGTCACAGGCAGCTGTGCCATCGAGCGTGTCACATAGCGCTCAGATATCAGTGGGCCGCACACAAACCACAAGTGTCCAGTGTCCAAAAGTGTACGTAGAGATTCAAAATCTCCATTATCCTCTCGTCACTTTGGTCACAGGCAGCTGTGCCATCGAGCGTGTCACATATCGCTCAGATATCAGTGGGCCGCACACAATCCACAAGTGTCCACTGTCCACAAGTGTACGCAGAGATTCAAAATCTCCATTATCCTCTCGTCACTTTGGTCACAGGCAGCTGTGCCATCGAGCGTGTCACATAGCGCTCAGATATCAGTGGGCCGCACACAATCCACAAGTGTCCAGTGTCCAAAAGTGTACGCAGAGATTCAAAATCTCCATTATCCTCTCGTCACTTTGGTCACAGGCAGCTGTGCCATCGAGCGTGTCACATAGCGCTCAGATATCAGTGGGCCGCACACAATCCACAAGTGTCCAGTGTCCAAAAGTGTACGCAGAGATTCAAAATCTCCATTATCCTCTCGTCACTTTGGTCACAGGCAGCTGTGCCATCGAGCGTGTCACATAGCGCTCAGATATCAGTGGGCCGCACACAATCCACAAGTGTCCAGTGTCCAAAAGTGTACGCAGAGATTCAAAATCTCCATTATCCTCTCGTCACTTTGGTCACAGGCAGCTGTGCCATCGAGCGTGTCACATAGCGCTCAGATATCAGTGGGCCGCACAAAATCCACAAGTGTCCTCTGTCCACAAGTGTACGCAGAGATTCAAAATCTCCATTATCCTCTCGTCACTTTGGTCACAGGCAGCTGTGCCATCGAGCGTGTCACCTAGCGCTCAGATATCAGTGGGCCGCACACAATCCACAAGTGTCCAGTATCCAAAAGTGTACGCAGAGATTCAAAATCTCCATTATCCTCTCGTCACTTTGGTCACAGGCAGCTGTGCCATCGAGCGTGTCACATAGCGCTCAGATATCAGTGGGCCGCACACAATCCACAAGTGTCCAGTGTCCAAAAGTGTACGCAGAGATTCAAAATCTCCATTATCCTCTCGTCACTGATCACAGGCAGCTGTGCCATCGAGCGTGACACATAGCGCTCAGATATCAGTGGGCCGCACACAATCCACAAGTGTCCACTGTCCACAAGTGTACGCAGAGATTCAAAATCTCCATTATCCTCTCGTCACTTTGGTCACAGGCAGCTGTGCCATCGAGCGTGTCACATAGCGCTCAGATATCAGTGGGCCGCACACAATCCACAAGTGTCCACTGTCCACAAGTGTGTGCAGAAATACTAAAACTCCCCTGTCCTATAGACACCTTGTACCTTGTTTTACATTACTATATAGTTTGTTGGATTTTGTCTACATTTATACCAAAAATGAGGAAGGCTGGTGGAAGAGGCCGTGGAATTGGGCGGGGGTTGGCAGCTGGTAATGATGGTGTTGGTGGTGGATCTGATGGTAGTGGCAAGAGCAAAATAGGACCGAATGCAGGAGGTGCTGACCCTGCGTCATCGTCTGGCTACATAAGGACTCGAACGCTTAGTTTTCTAGGAGTTGGCAAACCGCTTTTAAAGGCAGAGCATCAGGAAAAAGTTTTGTCTTACATTGCTGACTCAGCCTCCAGCTCTATCGCCTCCTCTTCTTCAGTTGTAAAAAGTAAAAGCACTGAGTCGTCATTGGAGGCTCATGTTCATGAACCACACCTTTCCTTGTGTCCTTCACCCCAACCAAGATTGAAGGATGACGCAGGCCATACTACTGATTACTCCATGGAGCTGTTTTCACATACCATGCCTGGATTATCAAGTCAAATGGTGAATTACCCAGGCCAAGATGAATCTGACATGGAGTGCACTGATGCACAGCCGCTGATGGATGATTCTGCTGGTACATTCACTCAGAGCACTACATTGTCCTCGCAGTGTACAGAGCCAGATTTTGACCCTGATGAGACTCAGGTGCCCCTTCCCGCACACTATACCACCATACACGGTGACACAGAGAAAGGTGCACATGACATAGAAGAGGAGGTGATGGATGACCCAGTTGTTGACCCAGATTGGCATCCATTGGGGGAAGAGGGTGCTGCTTCCAATAGCTCAGATGAGGAGCATCCACAGCAGACATCGACATCGCAACAGCTGTTATCTGGCAGGCCCGGAGCACTCCAAAGACAGGTTCCAAACATCAAAAGAGTTGCTGGACAGCTTGTCCAGAGGGTCAAAAGATCACAGCGTGCTAGGCCGCAAAATGTCTGCCAAAGTAGGAAGAGTGCAGTGTGGCAGTTTTTTGAACAAAATCCTCATGATCATGCCAAGGTTATCTGTAAGAAGTGCGCAAAGACCTTTAGCCGAGGGAAAAATCTGAAAAATTTGAATACCAGTTGCATGCTTAGACATTTAACCAGCATGCACTTGCAAGCGTGGACACAACACCAAACCTCAAGTGCCACATGTGCAACTGATCACAACGAAGGTAGTCAGCAACGCTACATTGTTTCCCCCACTGTAAGCCCACCGGTTAGCACAGCAGCAAATGTTGAGGTGTCGTTGCAAGGCCACAGCAGTCAGGGAATCCCACTGTTATATCAACGAAAGACTGATTCTAGGCCATCAGAAAGAACAACAACTCCATCACCATCATCAACCCTCTCTCAGTCCGCCCTGTCCACCGCTACTTCCACCATATGCAGCTCTCAAGTCCAGCTCACCCTCCCAGACACTATGAGTAGGTCAAGAAAGTACTCAGTCTCTCATCCGCGTACACTGGGTTTGAACGCCCACATTGCCAAACTAATCTCGTTTGAGATGATGCCCTTTCGGTTGGTGGAAAGCACAGCTTTCCGCGAACTCATGGCCTATGCAGTACCATGCTATGACCTACCCAGTCGCCACTTCTTCTCTCGCAAAGCCATCCCAGCCCTCCACCATCATGTGAAAGACCGCATTGTCCATGCACTCAAGCAGTCAGTGAGCGGAAAGGTGCACCTCACAACTGATGCATGGTCCAGTCGGCATGGCCAGGGCCGTTACGTGTCCATCACTGCGCACTGGGTTAATGTGGTGGATGCAGGGTCCACAGGGGACAGCGGTGGTGGGACAGTGCTGCCTAGCCCACGGTCTAGGAAACAGTTGGCTGTAGGCGTTCGACCCTCCTCCTCCTCCTCCTCCTCCAGAAGCGACAGCTCGTCCACAGAGCGCAGTCGTACGAGCACTCCATCTGCAGCTGCCACTGTTGCACACGATGTGTCCCCCTATCGAGCAGCTAGTGGAAAGCGTCAGCAGGCTGTGTTGCAGATGATGTGTTTGGGCGACAGACACACCGCCGAGGTGCTGGCCGAGTACTTGAAGCGACAAACTGAGTCATGGCTGGGCAGTGTACATCTTGAGGCAGGCAAGGTAGTTAGTGATAACGGCCGTAATTTTGTGGCAGCCATAGCCCTTTCAAAACTCAGCCACATACCTTGCTTGGCTCACACCTTGAACCTGGTGGTGCAGTGCTTCCTCAAAAATTATCCGGAGTTAACAGCCCTGCTCCAGAAGGTGCGAAGACTGTGCGCGCACATCCGCCGGTCGCCTGTACACTCCGTTCGTATGCAGAAGCTGCAGCGATTGCTCCACCTTCCCAACCACCGCCTCATTATCGACATTGCAACAAGGTGGAACTCCACCCTGCACATGGTGGAGCGGCTGTGCGAGCAGAGGCAGGCCATAATGCATTTGTGGGAGGATACACGGCCAGGCACTTTGAGAGCAGACATGGAGTTGACAGGCGTGCAGTGGTCGAAGCTGAAAGACCTTTGTAAAGTCCTTCAGTGTTTTGAGGAATGCACACGGCTGGTAAGCGCAGACGACGCCATCCTAAGCATGAACATCCCACTTATGTGTCTGCTCATGCAAACTTTGACGCACCTTAAGGAGCAGGCGTCTGCAGCCAATGTTGATGAGGAGGAAGAGGAGGAGGGAATCCTTGATGACATTCAGCCATTGTCTGCTCAGGGACCTCTCCTGGACGAGGTGGAGGAAGAAGAGGAGGAGGAGGAGGAGGATGATGGGGATGATTACTTAGGGGAGGAGGATGCATCTCGTGGGGCAAGTGAAAATGTTGGCATGGCAAGGTCTGGTACAGGGTTTGTGCGTGACTGGAGGGATGTGGATTTGCCAGAAAGTGGTCCTCCACCCAGCACTCGCAGTGCATCATTGACACCGGGAACATTGGCCCACATGTCAGATTATGCCTTGCGGATCCTAAAAAGGGACCCCCGCATTGCCAAAATGATGAACGATGATGACTACTGGTTGGCCAGCATCCTGGATCCACGCTATAAAGGCAAATTACAAAACATCATGCCACAGGAGAACCTTGACCTAATATTGGCTAATAAACAAGCAACTCTGGTAAATCGGTTGCTTGAGGCATTCCCAGCACACAGCAGCGGTGATGGTTCTCACACGAGCCATACGGGCCGGGGGCAGCTTGGCAGAGGTGTTCGTGGTGCACACAGCAGAAGTGGAGTTGGAGACAGGGGTTTCATGACAATGTTGTGGACTGATTTTTCAAATACCGCTCACACAACTGGTAATACTGCATCGATGGAAAGTGACAGGAGACAGCAGTTGTCAACTATGGTTACAAACTACTTTTCCTCCCATATCGATGTTCTCCCACACAGGTCATTCCCCTTTGACTATTGGGCCGCTAAACTGGACACCTGGCCTGAATTGGCACAATATGCCTTACAGGAGCTCGCTTGCCCAGCTGCAAGTGTGCTATCGGAAAGAGTCTTCAGTGCAGCTGGATCAATCCTGACAGAAAAAAGGACCCGTCTGTCAACCCAAAATGTGGATGATCTAACCTTCATTAAAATGAACCACGCATGGGTTTCCAAGGATTTTGTCCCACCTTCCCCTGATGACACATAGGGTGACAGAAAAATGGCTTGCTTTGGTCCACCTCTTCCTGGTACTTCACCTATTTCGCCTTTTGCATCAGTTGAATGTCCAACATCAACATATGCCACTTTCTAAAACTCCCTAACTGTGCTGCCTCCCCCCCATGGCCGGGGTCACCACCTAGCGCACGACACCGTGCGAGTGCCGTTGCCCTGGACAGGTGGGTAGGCCGACTCTTGGGCGCGGGCACTGGCACAGGGTCCCTCATAGTGCAATCAAGTGTCTCTGACGGTGGTGGTGCACACCCGCCGTCAGACACACCGCTGTACTATGAGGGGCCCAGTGCCAGTACCGACGCCCACGAGTGGGCCCCCCTTGCTTGGCCAGGGCCCCAGCATTTGCAATCTTTACCTCTCCCTGCTCCTCCGCTGTGTAATCTGGGCCGTCAAATCCATACTGTGCCTGACACCGTCTGAGCCTGCCTCCTGAGACATATATTTTGAATGTGTATGCTATCCATACATGTTATCCAGGGATACGGTACCCTTTCTAACCTTTGTGCAATGACGTGCAATCCATACTGGGCCTAACACCGTCTGAGCCTGCCTCATGCTGTATAGACATATATTTTGAATGTGTACGCTCTCCATACATGTTATCCGGGGATACGGTACCCTTTCTAACCTTTGTGCAATGACGTGCAATCCATACTGGGCCTAACACCGTCTGAGCCTGCCTCATGCTGTATAGACATATATTTTGAATGTGTACGCTATCCATACATGTTATCCGGGGATACGGTACCCCTTCTAACCTTTGTGCAATGACGTGCAATCCATACTGGGCCTAACACCGTCTGAGCCTGCCTCATGCTGTATAGACATATATTTTGAATGTGTACGCTATCCATACATGTTATCCAGGGATACGGTACCCTTTCTAACCTTTTGCAATCACGTGCAATCCATACTGGGCGTGAGAACGGCTGGCGAGCTGTTAAGCAAGCTACAGCACCTGTCCAGACAAGTACAGGGATTCCCTAGCGAGGAGACTTATTTGATTGTTTTCTATGTTGGGACAGCAATTTTTGGGGAGCACTATACTCTGGAGAATGATAGATGGGGCCCACCATACACTGGAACATTCCAAAGGTGGACATCAGACACTGGAGCAGCATTTACAGGGCCCATTATACACTAGAGCATTAGAAATGGGGCCCATTATGTTTGGAGCATTATTTGGGCCCATAAGACAGTGGAGCTTCATCCATGGGGACCAACATATACTGTAGCATTATGTGGAGCTCATCATATACTGTTTCAAACATTATATGGGACCAATGATTTTGTATGGAGAAATAGATGGGCCTCGTCATGAGATGTAAAAAGTGAGGTATTTTTCATTGTACTATACCGCTATTTCTCTGCCGTATCGGAGCATGATGAGTTGTGGTATGTGTTAAAGGGGCGCTCTTTCGCCCAGGGCACATAAAAACCTGCAGCCAGCCCTCCCCCCCCACAAATTTAGCCAAATAACCCCCATTTTTCAGTGCGTAACTTGTATTATGAAGTTAATTAAGGTTGACAAGCTTAAGTAAGAAGAATTGATGCTTTTGGCATTCAAATGGGCACTGTAGGTGTGTTTCCTGTCCTCCTCTCACTGCTGACTTTTATTCCCCATTGACTTACATTGGGTTTCGTGTTTCGGGACGACCCCGACTTTTCCCTATAATCGGACGATCTTGCTCGACCCGACTTTTGGAAAAGTCGGGTTTCACGAAACGAAACGCGACCCTAAAAAACCAAAAGTCGCTCAACTCTAGTCATCATCATTTTACAGTTTACAGTGAATGAAGTTGAAGTATTCAAATCAGAAAAATGGGCTGTAGAGATGTATCACTTATAATCATAATGATTTATTATGGTTTTAAAATTCATAAGTAAAAAAATATTGTTTGTCTATGATTTTTTGATAAGCTATTGACAAAAAAATAAAACATCAAGTTGGTAACCCTGCCCAGAATGACAACATGATGGGCACTTTTGAGCATGTTTCTGTATTTAAATGGATATGTTTGTATTTTCATAGAATATATAGGGGAAAAAATGGAATACCCATTCGACATACATTTCTGCAAATATCTATTGGATTTAAAACAGATCTGTATCTATTTTTTATGCTTTTTTCCCCAGAAAACAAGTAACCTGATATTCCTCCTATGTCACCTAAAAAATATATAACGGATCCCTTTTTAAGAAAAAAACGGATGCAACAAATATTTTAAAATTGCATGAAATAACAGATATTCTTGCTTTGAAATACATCCGCTGCCTCTGTTTTACATGGATCTGCTTTTTTTGTTTTACAATATAAATGAGTGAGGCTGAACACGGTGTGAAGCGGAAGAAAGACCAAAGAAATGGGCTGGAGTTGTTATAAAACAAGCAACTTTGCAAATTTACCTCATATTAAAAAATCCTCTCTGTTCTGAAGAATTAAGAGATTTTTATTCTATTATATTTTGTTATTAGATTATTCTATATCTACTGCTTGTTGCCTTTTATTGTCGGCTTTTTTTGCAGTTTGCCAACCATTGCTAATGTCCTAGGCATGGAGTGCAGAGCATGAAAGCTCTTTGCTACAAAGATAGCAATCACTGCATCATGATCCAGACCAGGTTTTGAGTCCTGTTTTTCCATGTTCCCGTCTGGTCATTTCAGGGGTTAACCTTTCTCTCAGCCTCTATTTGGGTTCAGGTTTCCGATTTATCGCCATTGCATCCTGCAGGTGATGTCAGTTATAGTTCTGCCTATGGCGTGAGTAGCTGATTCTGTTACATCCTGATTTGTCCTGCTGTTATTCCTGACTACACCTGTGTCTGTGTTATTCCCTGCTCCCTGTCCCTACTCGGTGTGTCCCCTTTGTGTCTGGACTTTTTGGTACTTGAACTTGGCTCTGACCCTGACCTGCTTTTGTCTCTTGTCTCTGGCATATCCGTTCCTGACCCCCTGGTTGTCTCTGACCTTGAGTTAGCATATTCCTTTGGTACTGAGCTACAGTCTAGGATTTGACCTGGCTTGTTTGACTTGTCTGCTGCCACATGGTGGTACCTTCACTGCTGCATGGCAGGTCTGCTTCATCTGTGTGCTTAATAATAGAATGGCGTGCACTCAGGTCATTAGAGAGACAAGGTGCTGGTGAAATGGACCATAAAGGACCCAACTAAGCATCCGAAATATAATTCACCGCACACTTTTGTTGAATACTTTGCAAAAATTTGTGAATTTTATTCAAAAACATCCAGTCCAGAAAAAAATGTGCCAAGACAGGACAATAGAATTGCCAAGCTTTGGACCTGGGGATGTGACCGGGGTGGCATACAACAGAGGCAGCGCTCCCGCGCCCTGTCTCATCCACTAGATGCGTTGGTGTCAGCGCAACCAGCGGACGAGACAGGGTGCGGGAGCGCCGCTTCCATTGTATACCACCCCGGTCACATCCCCATATCCAAAGCTACCTTTCACGGCCACTACAGTCTTTGTTTGGCCTCTTGGCAATTCTACAGGCTTACAGCTACCCAATACAGCCATTGCAGCCTTTTTCTGGCCATATCCATATATTCCAGTACCTGGGGACATCCCAAGGGGATCCATATTTATTACAAGTGCCAGATTCACGATACTGAAGTTACTAAGTACCCCATGATTAAGATCCGGGAGGATCAAAACGTTGGGTACCTCAGCTGTATATACTACTGTCTTGGTACACTTTTTCTGGACTGGATGTTTTTGAATGAGATTCACAAATTTTTGCAAAGTATTCAACAAGAGTGTGCGGTGAATTATATTTCTTATGATCATCTGTGTGCTTGACCTCTCTTCACTCGATCGCCACCTAGTGGAGCTAGCTTCTACCTGCATTGCAGCAGCGTGATACACTGCTTTGAAGCCTGACACATCTATGAATCCAACCAGTTTTAATGCCCCTACGCTCCTCTGAGCCTGAGCTACCGTGGCGCCCCTGCAGTCTGGCCACAACAATGGTATCGCCTCCCTAACTAGTGGTGGTATCATGTTTGGAAGTAAATGGAGCTCCCTACACTAAGTAAACCACGCATCCACACACAAGCTCATTTCCTGACCAGAAGGGGGAGCACAAGCCCCTAGTTTGTAGGATGACTGCCTCTTCTGGCTGGGGGGGGAGTAATAGAGAGAGGGTAGAGTAGTGTGAGGAAGGGAAGGGAGGAAGGAGCACATGGAGTTTCCAGGGTTGGAGCTATAGAAGTTTCACCCTAGGATTACAACGAGAACAGGACACCAAATTCCCGGGCTACCAGAGACTGCAAATCCTGAGAGCAGAATCTGGAGACCAGGGGACTGCAGGCTCTCTGGCCACCTCTCAGGGCCATGGTTCTGGGCAATCGCCACTGTGATATCCCTGATAGACAGCCTGCCTGGCTACCGAGTACCCCCGACCCGCTTGACACTACCCCTACTTGCAGCATAGGACAGCACACAGTTCAGGCCAGCTGCTGTTATTAGTCTGTCATGTCAACCTGGGAGATCTGGGGGTAGAAGAACACTGCATATTGTATATCACAGATCATCCATTTAGCCTGTGCATTTGGATCCCAAGTTAAATAAATTTGGTTTCCTTTGGTACTGAAGAGGTTAACGACCCTTTCTATGCTGGCCAGAAACATGCAACTCCATTTCTGCTGCTTCTGATTTGGTCATTAATGGAGCTGATAAAGAGTTTGTAATAAGTATTTGTGATGCCACAAGTGATATCTGGTCAGAGGTGACCAGCACTGCAGTGCAGATCCTCTGGGACTGATGGTGTGATGCAGCAGAGTTGGAGTAGCTCTCCACAGGTAGAGCTGTTGTCCCAGGGCAGCAGTGGTGATGCAGAGGATGTTGTGTTTGCTGATGATAGATGTAGCAGTGCTGAGTGAGTGTTGAAGAAAGAATTCAGAAGACACAGCTGGGTGCAGTTCCAAAGCTTTACTCACAGTTCTCGTGCACAAAGATGCCCACTTGGTGCTGTGTCCTTCAGGTGAGGGGCTCAGTCAACTCCCAGACAGATGAAGAACACCTCTCCAGCCTCCAATCAGTATATGCCTTTCCTGGCTGTTTCACAGTGTTGCTTTCTCACCTCTTCCTACACAACACCTCAAAGTCATTGTCCCAGGCCAGCAGCCATGAACCTTGTCGGATAATGTACTCTCTGCGTTTCCTTGCTCCCTTTTGGCTGCCTTTCTGGCGAAGATAACTGTGGTTTGTGGCTGAGGTACCTAAAGGTGCCTCATGTGTCATCTTTCTAGCTGAGTCCATTGTACACCCTACTAGGCTAGGGTCCGATACCCTTCTGTGACCTGATCCCTCCACCCGATGTCTGTCAGCGTGGAACGAGTCCCACAGGCTGTATAGTCATTGCTCCATGCCTCTAGGATCCTTTCCCTCCAACAGGAGTTTCCTTCAGTCTCTGTCCCTTCCAGCAGCTCCTCCAGATCAGGAGCTGCTCTATGCCCATCTCTTCCCTTCTTCCCCTATGGGAAGACTCTCTGCACATGTCCTTCCACCTCTTCCCCTACGGGAAGACTGACTTAACTTCCCTTCTATTCTCCCACTCTAACCCTCAAGCTCTACCCACCTCCCAACACCCTTTATGACCCAAGCAGGGGTTGTCCAGGGTGCCCTGCTACTCTCCTGACGAAACCGAGGACGGTGAAACGCGCGTCGGGGCTTCAGCGCGTCTCATGGGCATCTCTGCACTTATTCAGGATCATGTCACAAGGTATTTTTCCTGTACATTATAGTCTGGCTGGCGCTACTACTTTTCTCACTGCATTGCGGTATATATAGCTACTGCTAGGATCTATTGCATGGACTCTCTGGTGTCTCTATTCCAAGCCCAACATAGAGGCATATATTACTGTGAGATATAGACAACCAGTTAGTCTATGCTACTACCCTAACCTTGGGCATTGGCTCTAGTATCTCTAATGTGTTATAATAACACCACTTACTCAATACTACCATTCACTTTTCAGCAGCTTTTTTATTCTGCTTAACTGTGTTACATTTTACATCAAGCCTATTTTACACAGATGCAGAATTTCTTTTACCATTATCTAGGATTGTAGTTGACTACTAAGATAGTATACTTTGATATAACTATATACTATTTGAACATAACTATAGGTTTCAACTTTGGCATTTTGAGCATGCTTAGATAATACTGTTTATTGAAACTAATTTTCTACATACAATCTGATTTTGGTATTTAGTCCTATATACTGGGAAGTACATTTTTTGCCTGCTTTATGCAGACTTATAGCTGCTGCTACTAGGGTATTTAGAGCCTGGATTGCTGTTACTGATACTTTGATATTGTGCAGATTTCAGCCCTGAGATGTTTTTTCTGTCTGGCACTATATTTGTCAACTACCTATTATGCCATTATTTTTTAGTTGCTATATTTTCATCTACCTCATTACAAGCGCTTTGTACATCTTTATTATAAGTGTGCAATAAAGTTTAATATTTTTGAATTAAATCCTCTCTACATTTTGTGGTGACTTCCCTTATTCATTAGTTATTTTAATTTTACCTTAACGATAGCCTCATGACCGTTTTGGATTGAGACTGGAGTTTCTCTTTGTTTTGGTTATACTCTAGGGAGTGTGTTGGTTGCAGGTGTAAGAAAACTGTTAGGTGCCTACACCTTACCTGGGTAGTGGGATACCACACCTTTGGTTGAGGTGCAGTACTTCTGTGGCGACTGAACCCTCAGGGGCACCACATTAATTCTTCCTATAAAACCTGGCCAGACCTTCTCTGTCTTGCCAGTGAAAGCTCTTACGTCCTTGCTCTTAGAAGACCCTGTGCTGAATAGGAGTTTGTTGTTGCTATTAAAGATTTGTCTTCCTGTGCTGTGTGCTAAAGCTAAGTAGTTGTAGTTTGCATTTGGAGCTGTGGTGTTCTATACATGTTCTTATACATGTGTGTTTATCTCCTGGTCCCTTTCTCTTTTTAGCTTATTCCTCCCAACCCATATCCTCCTATCTATTGTTGGTTAGTGCTTTTGTATGATACAGGTTTACTATTATCCCTGTTTTGTCTTTGTGTCTGGTTTACTATTCATTTTGGTTCCATTCCTCATGTGGTGGGGGAGGGGACAGATAAGGATTATAACTGGAGCATAGTAAGGTTGGAAACTTGGACCTCTCTACCTTTATGAGTACTCCTGGGATAGGGATAGTTAGGGTCCAAGCTCCAAGTATAGTTTGAAGCCCCTCTTCCTTACTGAAGACCGCCACAACATGACAGCTGCTCAACTATATGTTGATCTGAGCTATCAGTCAATCAGCAGTACACCACTTATAAGCAAGCAGGAAGCCAGGAGATAGTGGAGCGCTACAATGCTTAACTACTATGCTTAGACAACTTCTTTAAACGGAATCTGTAGGGATATTTTTTCTCATATATTTCTGTTAGAAAACTCTAAGCAGCTGTTCACATCTGTGTTTCTTCTGCGGACCATTAATATCAAACTAACCCATCAAAATCAATGGGTCTGTAAAGTAGCAAGCAGGAAAGCGGGATGCAGTGACAGGACACAGGCAGAACAAGGGCTAACAGGTTTATTTCAGGTGAATACTCCACGCAGGGAGATAAAGGGTTAAACAGTATGAATGGAAAAGGATGTAGGGAGACAAAGGGTTATACAGGGGAGACAAACAGTGCATAAGATCAAAGGATATTCTTAAGGTAAAGAACAACTGTTCTGCCTATTCATGTGCAGCAAGACATTTCTTAAGTGCTGTTCCAGCTATGTCGATTAGATCTCATAGTTGTCCTCTTTTTCCTATTCTTGGTGTTAGGGGCTCCTTTCCCTTTAATGGTTATTCTGTTCAGAACCGCCCCTTCATCTTCTGGGCTGAAGCATGTAGCCATTTTCCCTCGGATCCCTGAGCTAATTGCACGTGTCCAGCTTCCTGCAAAATCACGGCTTATATCAAGCGGATTCCGTTTTTACCTGATATCATCCATATTGTGTTCATCAATCTCCGATATCATCCACTTCTATATCTCCGATCTCATCCACATTGTGTTCATCAATCTCCGATATCATCCACTTCTATATCTCCAATCTCATCCATTATATCATCCGTTTGTTAGGAACAGCAGAAAGTACTAAATAAAAATAAATAATAAAGTGCGTTCACCGCTCGGGGTACACCGTGCAGTAGGTGTTACACCGCTGCTAGGTAATGACAGAGGAGCAATATGGCGGTATAATGCGCACGGGTTCAACTTCACCCGGAGTGCGCAGAGCGGGCTCTGTTCACACACAGAGGTGCTGCAACAAAAACATACAAAATGCTGAGCCTGTTAGAGTCACAGGCCTCAGGTAAATGCACACACGGTATCTGGTCACAGGAGCAGGACCTAAGGCAGAGGAGCTGCGCCCTCTAGACCTACCATGTGTGCGGCGTCACTTCTGCGAACGCCAAGAAGGGCTGCAACTGCAGCGCGGCGTAGGACACTGCCGCTCGACGACAAAGCCAGAAAGCAAACGCAATGTCGGACGCTAGCATAGCGGTGCGGTGTGCACAGTGGCTTAAGGCTTGCCACTGACTGGCGCTGACTACTAAACTAATTCCCTATCCACATGCATAATATCAGAGGGCAGGGGTTTCTTAATGAGTCAGTCACCAGAGTCATACATCCGTCACCATTCACACTTAGGAAGAATAGCCTATACTAGCGCATGGCCGAATGGTCATGTGCACTTTTTATAGCTGCGCTGGACCTTCCAGATCTCCGAGATGGACCAAAGAGATCTGGAGCAGGACCTGGGCACATGACTCTCGATCTCCAAAGGGAGATCGTCTCGTGAGCATGCCCAGTAGGAGCACAGAGGAACTTAGTCTCTGGAGCGGTCTGCTGCAAAGTAATCTTCTCTGCAGTAGATAGACAGCAGGAGACCGCGGAATGTGAGGCTCTGGATTCCTGCAGAGCAGTTGCAGAAAGCTGACGCCTAACACCGTTCTCATCTACCATTGTTGTTCACATCATCCTAATAAATATAGAGCTCCAAACAGCAGAAAATGGTGGCACTCCAAGGGATGAATTATATTCATTTAATGACACATAAATTACCTGTCAAGTCGGGGTAGTGGTAAGAAGTGCAGAGAGGCTGACAACGGCCGTTTCGCACTACTTTTAACCACTACCCCGACTTGACATGTAATTTATGTGTCAATAAATGAATATAATTCATCCCTTGGTGTGCGACCGTTTTCTGCTGTTTGGAGCTCAAGATTGATTGCTATGAGGTCAAGCACTCGGGAATAGCTCAGTGTGGATCTACTGCCAGCCGTACACCACCTGTGCAAGCAAGGTAAAAGCGGTGCCGTCCGCTCTGTATCTTAGTGGTCTAATAAATATAGACTTAAGCACCCATACAGTCTTGTTTCTGGGAGTGGATGAAGGGTTTAGCTGTATGCTGGAATCCACACAGCGTCATACGTGGAAGTAGGCAGAACAACAACGGTTCAAAATAACGGCGGTCCACTAGCATAGATGTCAGGAAGTCCTTTATCTGCAGCTCCTGCTGCGAACTCAATGGCGCCGGCAACGACTGGCGTGGTGTCCTCTCTAATAGGATTAGGCAGAAGACAATACCCTGTCTTCTGGTAAGTGATTGGCCTACGGCACCTTCCACTGCCTCTAGTCCTCATACTGCATTTGCGTGCAAGGGTACAGGCCATGGTACTGTCTAAGGCCAATGTGTCTCCTATACCACTCTCATCACAGTCTAGGTCAAACAAGCCCAAAGTGGCTGATGCTAATGAGGATCACGGTCTTGCACGAGCCCAACGTGGCTCAGCAGGTGTTTACTGGCACAGTCAGTTTGCAAGTGTCCGTCTTGTCCCTGGTCACTCATATGGAGCACGTGTGTTGTTCTCATGGACACAATACGTTCTGCATCTTGCTTTCTGGTAGTCCCTGGCACACCCTGCACGTTCCTATCCCCCTCTGGTTCCCGCTGCTGTTGACGGGAAATGGCAGTCGCTGGCCTGCACAATGCTGGTGCTCCCCAGATTGAACACTTCTCTCTCTTGGCTGCTGCATGGCTGGCTCTGCTCTGTCCTGTATGTACAGCTCTACTCTGTCCTGTGTGCACAGTTCTGCTCTATACTGTGTGCACAGTTCTGCTCTGTCCTGCACCCGGCTTCTCTCCTGGCAGCAGTCACTCTATAGCCGGTCGGACCCTGCCACACTGCCTGTACTCAGTGGGGGAAGGGGCAGCTGAGCGCACCGCTCACCGCTCTGCGTTCGCACCAAATTTTCGTCCTTTGTGCACTTTTTCCTTTTATGTCCCAGACGCTGTGCGCCTTTTTCTGACTCTCCCCACCCTTCTCCGTTCTCCTCACTCAGGCTTCCCCCAGACAGCAGGAGAAGGTCCGCCCCACTCACAGCCATTCTAGTTCAGGACCCGGCATGCAGGTACCCGCGGTCCAGTCAACCTCCTTACAGGTCCATAAAAAAAGTGACAGCACAAGGATTTCATCCAAGTACTGTCCACTTCTTTTTTTTGCATTTTCTTTCTTGCATTTGCTATCATTTTCCACAAAGGAGTATCACTATTAAAAACAGTATGGTGGAGAAGCTCCTTCTTCCTCCCATAAGCACAGGAGGAGCTACACAGTCTACACATACTCATACTATTTCTTTTGTGGTTTTCTGCATTATTGCAGAGGACATTATTACAGGAAGGGGCCAGGATGGGGACGTTATTACATGATGGGGAATTTTATTACAGAAAGGGGGAAGGATGGAACAATTTCACATGGGGAGTGAATAAGTGTGTCTTTATAGGCATTAGATCGCTACAAAGGCCCATATATTTGACTAACATGCGGGTGTAGCCCAGGAATATATTTTGCATCGGGGCCCATCAGACTCTAGTTATGCCACTGATGCTTGGAGTTAATTAATTTTTCCTCATTTAGTAACACTTTAATAACTGTGATAGTAGAAGAGGTTCTCCTTACTCCTAGTACTACAGGAAGAATTGTACAGTCTGAAAATATGTGGTTGTTTTTAAAGTAACACGTAAGCTTTTAGCTCTGGGAAAATACTATTTCAATCACACATGAAGGAACAAGGCCTTTTAAGTTAGTTAATCTTTGTAAGATTCCCTAGTGAACATATACTAGGTATAATTGCCAAAAGAAACTTCTGTTCCAGCCATAGAAAAAAGAAGAATTTTCTCAAATATGACAAAATCCCGTATTTCACAGAACAAGTTTTCCAGTATTAGTAACAGTGATGTGCGGAATAGCAATTTCTTATGATGATTCAAAAGGGCAGGGTGGCATTTGCAGGCCGTGCTGGCAGGAACATTTGACATCCCACTGTTCAGAGGAGATGATGGCTCTGTGTCATGCCAGCTGCCCCCCGCAAACCACGTGCTGAACGGCACCTCCGCTCTTTGTCAAGGAGACTGGCAGAGCTAGGACCAGGCATCAAGCCACTTGAACAGATGGATCTGATCTCAGTCAGCCAGGAGTCCATGTATGTGCATTAAATATGAATGCGAAGAGCAGAAATCCCAGCTCCGCTCCGTGTTCACTGTTCTGATTTCCAGGTGCTTGTCATTGCTCATTCTTGGCCAAATTTATTTTCAGTCCACACGAATATATCACGGCATTCACATTTTGCCACCCCTTGGTGTGTGTTAATGTGCGGCACTCAATTGTGTGTCCCCGGATGCTGCGCATGATAAATTCTTCTTGGTTCTGCTCCACCATGCATTAACCCTGTAGTCAGAAATCTGCTGCAGCCATGAAACTAACTATGGTGTATACATAGATTTTATAACTTTTACAGTGTTAGAAATTACTTCCATTTTCAAGGGTAAATGCTGTATTGTAGCTGTCTTACACTTTTGTTTACATTTTTACTTCCAAAAAATATTTTCTATGATTTTTAAAAGTTAAAGATTTTGCATGTCACCTTTTATTACGTGGCACCCCTGAGGCTCAAACGCCACAGAGGTACTGCACCTTCTCCTAAGCTGTGGTGCCCCACCATCCAGGTAAGTTGGAGGCTCCTGACCACGCTCCAACACTCGCACCCCACACAATAGAGTAGTTCAGCAAAACCACTTTGCGGCTCCTTGCTTAGAGAGAAGCAGAGCACCTTTGGTGGTTCTCTGCTTGGAACAATAGATGTGCTGGGAGGTGGGTGGAGTTCAGAATATATATATATGAGCGGGATGGTTTAGGATTACAGGTCAGTCTGACAGGAGGCCAGTGAGAGAGGAAGCCACTCGGGAGGAGTGGGCATCCCTGGAAGACGGATGGAGGAAGGAGTGCTGCAGCTGCCTCAGTGATCTGATCCAGCTGGCACGGGAAAGGAAAGAAGGAGAAAGACATTGATCTGAAGCCTGAGCTTCCATAGGAGAGAAAGAACAAGTACGTAACGTAGGAGTAAAAGGGAACACAGAGGACGTGGGTTAGGGGAAGAACCCTGCCTAGAAGTTCTAAGCGCAAGGCCAGGTGTTATGAATGTGTCACCGAGGAGAAAAAAGCAAAACAAGCTAAGTCACAGAAAACCAGAGAGGTTGGTAACTATGCAGATTGCAGATCCCTGATCCTACCACACAACTAGCAGCAGCCGTGGAGCGTACCTACGATGTTCCTAGATGCTTCGTCACAGCCGGAGGACTAAATAAGCCTGAAGCATGAAAAGGGGAAAACTAACTGCCCCAAAGCAGACCCCAAAGGAATAGATAGCCCCCACACATGTATTGATGGTGAAACAAGATGAAGGTACAAACACAGGCAGGAAAATAGGCTGAGCAAATGATGGGGCCCAAACTAACTAGAAAGGAAAGGAAAGGAAAGACACTGTCTGCAACCTGCAAAAAACCCTACAAAAATAATGTCCAACACTTCTGATAGCAAAATTAACCCTGAAGTCACTAGACTTCTCACACTATATCAGCACTCTGAAATATTCTGAGACAGAGCAAAAAGAGACCAAACTAGTAAGGGACAAAAAGCAAATTGGCAAAATACTGATAAATAAGAGTGGAAATTCAGCACAGCCCCCAGCCGGGGCTGGCTGACCACACAAAAAACTGAATAGACCAACAAAATCATATGTGAACAGAGCAGAAAAACTTAGCTTTAGATGACTGGAACAGAGCTGAAAACCAAGAGCTGACAAGCAAGAAGGAATACCAGCAACTGAATAGGGCGCCGGCTGTCTTAAATACAATCTGAGACTCCTGAGGTCCAATCGTCATCCTCATTCTCAGGTGGCAGATCTCCACCGATCAAATCAGCCTCACTACCTCCTGTTACCACCAGAGGGTGTCTGGAAGGGGAACTCACAACTGGTGAACCAGAGAATGAACTCACAACGGCCGGGGCCCGGTCCCCGAGGTTGTATGGACACTAATTGTTCTGCAGCAGACACCGGTGGAGTTGTGGGCTGTTAATGCACTACTCCAATCTAAGACTTGAGGGCACAACAGCAGCACGGATAGAGAGCCGGGACTTAGGAGTAGAGAGTCCCCGAAGCAGGCTACAGCTGTCTGCCGTGCAAGTAGAGTTCTTGGGAACATCTGTCAGGAAGAACTCCTGTGTAACACAGTACTAGGAGATCTTCACACTTAAAGGCGCTATAGAGGAGAAAAGGCACATATGTTGGTGGAGTGTGGAAGGGAGCATTCCATCTTGCCTGGAGGTTGACTGAGTCCCTGACCCGGAGGACACGGCACAGAAGCGGGCACTACAGACTGTGAGTAAAGCTTTGGAACTACATGCCCTGGTGTCCTCCATTCCTTCCTGCGTCCATCCGCCTGGCACTGCTACATCCCCTGCGTCAAACACTACAACATCTAAGTGTCTCCACATCTATACTGCCCTGTGACAACAGCCCTGCCTGTGGAGGGCTATACCACCCTTGCTGCACCACACCATCTGTCCCAGAGGATCTGTCTGCAGCGTCGGCTTTGCACCTCCCTTGCTGAACACCACAGCTGACGTCACGAACAATTTAACTACCTTTCACCATTCACATCTCCCTATTACTTGGATGCCCAGGGCCACGGTCCGGGTCACCACCACTGTGACACATCCCACTGATACCAGCCCGGTACTGAGTACCCCGCAGCCCTGGGAGGGCGACCCAACTTGGCGTCACGAACAGGATGAAGAGACCCGATGCCATCGGGTTCTGTGCGCCTAAGATTTATTGTACTTAAACCTTTTGAGAATGTGCAGAAGACCCAATTTAATAGACTGTGAAATGAACATTAAAAATGGCCGTTGGCGTGGAGAAGAAGGGCGTGATGAGATGGGAGGTCCTAGGAAAAGACCGCGAACAGTCTTGGGCCTCCCCTGCCAGAATTACTATGTGACAGCAACATGTCTCACCCCCCGAGAGATTCGTATACTGGCTTGGTATCGAGGTGCTGGAAGAAGACGCCGCCCCAAGAAGGAGGGGCAGAAGCCAGTGGCGGGAAAGGGGCCGAGAGAGGAGGGAGAAGAACGCCAGAACGCCATGATGGAAAGAGAGAAGAAGACAGAAGAACGGGGGGAGGAGAATCCACTCGCCGCCAGGCCGCCCCTGTGGAGGCTGCGACCGCTGATACATCCCCTGCAGCGTCCGCCACCACCTTACAACCGATATTGCCATTGGGTGAGCCCCGTCCGGAGGAGATATATGAGGGCTCTGGAGCAGAACAGAGGGCTGGGACCGCGTACCCGTCTGGACCGGGCGCGGTTGCACCGGCCTCCACCGACGATCCCAGCCGAAACCGGCCTTGCCCCTGCCTGGATCCAAGTGCGGTCCATTCCATCTACAACTCCGGGAGTTGCGGCTGCCGCTGTCCACTACCAGGTGCCGGGATCGGAACCGCGCTTGGAGGCACAAGGTACGACCACTGCCCCCGACCTGACCCTAGTCTTGGGAATGGGACCCACAGATAGGAATGGCCCAATTGACCTCCGCCGGCACCCCCAGGCTGCGGTGCTGCCACCCGAGGTCCCGATGGACACTGAGGAATCGGACCCCGAGGAACCGGTGACAGCGCTGGCTGAGTCACCAACGGCAGCAGAAGCGCCATCGGAAATAGCAGATATGCCGTCCCCGCACGCAGTAGACGTTTCTATGCCCCTTTCAATTACCCCTACCAGTCCCTATCTCTCCTTGTGGGAAGCAGAGTACATGTGATTAGCTAGCAACCAGCAGCAGGATGAAGACACCCAAAGTGTTACATCTGGTAGCAGTTCCCAATCAGCAGCTTCCAGAACCCCAGGAGGGGACCAGCACTAGTAACCTACATTAACTCTCATTACCCAGGAGGGTTTATTTGCACCGTTGTGCCTTTTGTTCTATTTTTCTATTTTTGATTATCATGGTTTGGTTTTGTTTTTTCCAGAGTTGCCCTGTTTATTGGCAGCCTTTACATTTGAACTGAGCGATCATGAACTTGGAGTGATCCAAAAACTGTGTTTGTAAATAGTTGCATCTCTTTAGGTGCCCTATCTTGGTTTTACATATAGACACTTTGTGAAGATTACGTCTACCTCATTTGGAGCATGACTCCAATCAAAGGACAAGAGAGCCCGGCTGGGAGCGGTGTCCAGCACTTGTGAGAATTATTGAAAAGTTTTAATGTGAAGTATTTGATGATGTATCTTATAAGAGTATTGGTAACTAGGAAATGGCTTTTATATAGAATTAGAATTGTTTTGATACAGAGATGAGACATTTGAATAAAGAATTGAAAATGTATTTGATGAACCAGGCATCACGGTTATCACTCAGTGGAGAGAAAGTAGAAAATGTGCACTAAAGAGAGAAAAGAAATGTGTTGATGAAGAATACTGAAGTGATAGAGAGTAACAGATAATAGCACGTTTAATTAAGTATTATATGAAAAAAATTGCACTTTTGACTAAGAATTTTAGATAGTTAATTAATAATTGTTTGCAACGCTCAAGAATGAGTGCCTCTCACATTGGGAAGTTTAGTATAGGAAATGTTTTTTCAGCATGATAAAAATTTGCATGTTCCTGTACTGTCAACTTTGTTTACCTTGCAGCCCGCAGATGTGCTGTGTTTACCAGTGGGGTATGTGGTGCCCCTGAGGCTCAGTCACCACAGAGGTACTGCACCTTCTCCTAAGGTGTGGTGCCCCACCATCCAGGTAAGTTGGAGGCTCCTGACCACGCTCCAACACTTGCACCCCACACAATAGAGTAGTTCAGCAAAACCACATTGCGGCTCCTTGCTTAGAGAGAGGCAGAGCACCTTTGGTGGTTCCCTGCTTGGAACACTAGATGTGCTGGGAGGTGGGTGGAGTTCAGAATATATATATATATATATATATATATATATATATGAGCGGGATGGTTTAGGATTACAGGTCAGTCTGACAGGAGGTCAGTGAGAGAGGAAGCCACTCGGGAAGAGTGCGGATCCCTGGAAAAGGGATGGGGAAGGAATGCTGCAGTGATCTGAGCCAGCTGGCATGGGAAAGGAAAGAAGGAGAAAGACATTGAACGGAAGCCTGAGCTTCCATAGGAGAGAAAGGACAAGTACGGAACGTAGGAGTAAAAGGGAACACAGAGGACGTGGGTTAGAGGAAGAACCCTGCCTAGAAGTTCTAAGCGCAAGGCCGGGACCCGGTCCTCGAGGTTGTATGGACACTAATGGTTCTGCAGCAGACACTGATGGAGTAGTGGGCTGTAAATGCATTACTCCCATCTAAGACTTGAGGGCACAACAGCAACACGGATAGAGAGCCAGGACTTAGGAGTAGAGAGTCCCCGAAGCTGGCTACAGCTGTCTGCCGTGCAAGTAGAGTTCTTGGGAACATCTGTAAGGAGGAACTCCAGTGTAAAACAGTACCAGGAGATCTTCACACTTAAAGGCACTATAGAGGAGATGTTCAGAAAAGGCACATAAGTTGGCGGAGTGTGGAAGGGAGCATTCCATCTTGCCTGGAGGTTGACTGAGTCCCTGACTCGGAGGACACGGCACAGAAGTGGGCACTACAGACTGTGAGTAAAGCTTTGGAACTACATGCCCTGGTGTCCTCCATTCCTTCCTGCGTCTATCCGCCTGGCACTGCTACATCCCCTGCGCCAAACACTACACCATCTAAGTGTCTCCACATCTATACTGCCCTGGGACAACAGCCCTGCCTGTGGAGGGCTATACCACCCTTGCTGCACCACACCATCTGTCCCAGAGGATCTGTCTGCAGCGTCGGCTTAACACCTCCCTTGCCGAACACCACAGGTGGCGTCACAAACTATTCATTTAACTACCTTTCACCATTCACATCTCCCTATTACTTGGGTGCCCAGGGCCACGGCCGGGTCACCGCCACTGTGACACATCCCACTGATACCGGCCCGATACCGAGTACCCCGCAGCCCTGGGAGGGCGACACAATTACACAGAGTACAAATTCCCACGTTGAAAGGGAACCTGTCACATGAAATAATAATAATAATAATAATAATAATAATAATCTTTATTTATATAGCGCCAACATATTCCGCAGCGCTTTACAGTTTAACAGTTTCAAAACACAAGTCATAAGTAACAACGTTAACAATACAATAATTAAAGCAAAATAAGACAAAATAAGATGAACCTGCTCGTGGGAGCTTGCAATCTACAATGAGGTGAGGGAGATACAAAGTACAGGTGTGTATTTACAACTGTGTATTTACAATGATGGTGCAGCGATCCTGAGGGAGTGAAGGATGGATGGAGATAGTGAATGGGCTACACACACACACTTACACATAGAATGACTTTGATTAGTGAAAGTGATAGGCCGCCCTGAACAAATGTGTTTTGAGAGAGCGCCTAAAACTATGCAAATTGTGGTTAGTCCTAATTTCTAGGGGTAGAGCATTCTAGAGGATAGGAGCAGCACGGGAGAAGTTTTGGAGTAGGGAGTGGGAGGTACGGATTAGTGCAGAGGTTAGTCGAAAGTCGTTTGCAGAGCGCAGCGATCAGCTAGGCCGATAGACAGAAATGAGGGAGGAAATGTAGGGGGGTTCCGCACTGTGGAGAGCTTTGTGGGTGAGAACAAGTACTTTGAATTGGATCCTATAATGAATGGGCAGCCAGTGTAATGACTGACGAAGAGCGGACACGTCCGAGTACCGATTAGCCAGATGGACGACCCTGGCCGCTGCATTAAGTATGGACTGGAGAGGGGATAATCGAGTGACGGGGAGGCCAATTAATAGAGCGTTGCAGTATTCCAGGTGGGAGTGGATCAAGTGAGGGTTTTTGTTGTTTCCATGGTGAGAAAAGGGCGGATTCTAGAGATGTTCTTTAGGTGAAAGCGGCAAGAGCGGGCAAGAGATTGTATATGGGATGTGAAGGAGAGATTGGTTTCAAACATAACACCCAGACAGCACGCCTGCTGCCGGGGTGTTATTGTGGTAACACCCACGGAGAGGGAAATGTTATATTTAGGGAGGTTAGTAGACAGCGGGAGCAGAAGAAGTTCAGTTTTGGAGAGGATGAGTTTCAGATAGAGTGTGGACATGATATTGGAGACTGCGGACAGACAGTCACTGGCGTTCTGTAGTACTGCGGGGGTAAGGTCGGAGGAAGACGTATATAGTTGTGTGTCATCAGCATAAAGATGGTACTGAAAGCCAAATCTGCTGATGGTCTGTCCAATTGGGGCCGTGTAGAGAGAGAAAAGAAGGGGGCCAAGGACTGAGCCCTGAGGTACCCCAACAGCAAGAGGAAGAGGAGATGACGTGGAGCCAGAGAACAAAACACTGAAGGAGCAGTCAGAGAGATAAGAAGAGAACCAGGAGAGAGCAGGGTCCTTAATGCCTAGTGACTGGAGCCTAGAGAGTAGGAGATGGTGGTCAACAGTATCGAAAGCCGCAGATAGGTCAAGAAGAATGAGCACAGAGTGGTCACCATTACATTTTGCTGTCCGAAGGTCATTGGTCACCTTGATGAGTGTAGTTTCAGTACAATGTAGGGGGCGGAAGCCGGACTGTGAAGGGTCTAGAAGGGAGTGAGTGGAGAGGTAACGGCTAAGTCGGGAGTAAACTAGGCGTTCCAAAAGTTTAGAGATGAAGGGGAGATTGGAAACTGGTCTGTAGTTGCTTGTGCAGAATGGGTCGAGAGCAGGTTTCTTTAGTAATGGAGTAACAATGGCATGTTTGAAGGAGGATGGGAAAATGCCCAAGGAGAGGGAGAGATTAAAGATTGTAGTTAGGTGGATTGTGACGACTGGAGAGAGATACTGGAGGAGATATGAGGGAATGGGGTCGGTAGTGCATGTAGTCGGACGAGAAGAAGAGAGGAGTCTGGAGACTTCTTCTTCTGTGATGGGATCAAATGCGGAAAGTGAGCCAGGGGAGATGCAGTTAGGGATGGGAGTCACAGCACTTGGTGGTTGGGAGCAGATTTCCTGATGGATATTATCTTTTTTTTCTATAAATTGGGAGGCCAGGTCATCAGCACAAATGTCTGTTATAGGGGCTTGTGCTTTTGGTCTGAGGAGGGAGTGAAAAGTGTCAAAAAGTTTCTTGGGGGTGTTGGCTAGTGAGGAGATCAGGGTGGTGAAGTAGGTCTGTTTGGCGAGGTGAAGGGCAGCATTATAGGTTCATAACATAAATTTGAAGTGGATGAAGTCTTGTGGTGTGCGGGTTTTTCTCCATAGGTGTTCAGCACTCCTAGAGCATCGCTGGAGAAGTTGAGCTTGCGATGTCAGCCAGGGCTGTTTTACTCTGTGCTTGGAGGTTCTGAGGGTGAGGGGAGCTACTTGGTCAAGGGTGCTTCTAAAAGTGTCATTGTAGTGATGAACAGCCAGATTAGGACAGGAAAAAGAGGAGATTGGGGACAGTGATGAGTGTAGGGATTCTGAAAGTGTCTGAGGGTTAATGGCTTGTAGATTTCTGACTGTGTGGTAGGTTGCAGTGAGCTGGGGTGGGCGAGGATTTGTGAGCGTGAAGGAGAGAATGTTGTGGTCAGAGAGAGGAAGCGGTGAGTTATTTAGGTGAGATATTGAACAGAGCCGGCCGAAGACCAGATCAAGGGTGTTACCGTCCTTGTGTGTCTCAGAGGTTGAAAGCTGCGAGAGGCCTAGAGAGGTGGTTAGTGATAGAAGCTGGAATGCAGATGTGGAAGTAGGGCTGTTAATGGGGATGTTGAAGTCTCCCAGGATCAGATTTGGAAGTTCTGAGGACATGAAGTGCGGCAGCCAGGCTGAAAAGTGGTCAAGGAAGTGGGTGGGTGAGCCTCGGGGCCGGTATATGACCGCTACCCTGAGGGGGAGGGGATGGAAGAGCCTGATGGTGTGGACCTCAAAAGAAGGGAATAAGAGTGATGGAACTGGGGGGAAGACCTGGAAAGTGCATTGTGGGGACAGGAGTATGCCGACTCCACCACCATGTCTGTTTGTGGATCTCGGGGAGTGAGAGAATTGTAAGCCACCATAGTAAATGGCAGCAGGAGAGACAGTGTCAGAATCCTGAATCCAGGTTTTAGTGAGGGCCAACAGATTGAGAGTTGTTCAGAAAGTAGTTGTGTAGGAAAGGATGCTTGTTACAAGCAGCCCATGGATTCCAGAGGGCACAATTAAAAGATGGAGATGAGGGAGTGCAATTAATATTAATAAGATTATTATGGTTTCAATATGAGGTAGGGTAGGGGTTGAGGTTGGGGGATGGTGGACCAGGGTTGGGGGAGATGTCCCCTGAAATCTGTAGGAGTATTAAGATAAAGAGCAAATAGTTTTTGGAATTGTAAGCTGTTTCTTTCTGCGATGTGTTTGGGCAAGATGGGCTGAGGTTTCTCAGGAAGGTGAGGATTGCATGGGAGTTGTACATGGGAAAGGGAAGTATAGAGGGGTTGATGTGTATGAGTAGTGATGGATGGGGGATCACAGGAGGATAAAAATAAAGCACATGGTTAAAGGGGAGAGCAAAGTGTGGGTTCCCTGACTCCTGCCCTGATTAACTGTTAGGCGTCAGGTTTCTGCGTCTGCTCTGCAGGAATCCAGAGCCTCACATTCCACGGTCTCCTGCTGTCTATCTACTGCAGAGAAGATTACTTTGCAGCAGACCGCTCCAGAGACTAAGTTCCTCTATGCTCCAACTGGGCATGCTCACAAGACGATCTCCCATTGGAGATCGGGAGTCATGTGCCCAGGTCCTGCTCCAGATCTCATTGGTCCATCTCGGAAATCTGGAAGGTCCCGCATGGCTATAAAAAGCGCACATGACCGTTCGGCCATGCGCTAGTACAGACTATACTTGCTATGTGTGAATGGTGACGGATGTATGACTCTGGTGACTGACTCATTATAAAACCCCTTCACTCTGATATTACGCATGTGAATAGGGAATTAGTTTAGCAGTCAGCGCCAGTCAGTGGCAAGCCTTAAGCCACTGTGCACACCGCACCACTACGCTAGCCTCCGGCATCGCGCTTGCTCTCTGGCTTTGTCGTCGAGCAGCAGTGTCCTATGCCGTGCTGCAGTTGCAGCCCTTCTTGGCGCTCGCAGAAGCGACGCCGCACACACGGTAGGTCTAGAGGGACACAGCTCCTCTGTCTTGGGTCCTGCTCCTGTGACCAGATACCATGTGTGCATTTACCTGAGGCCTGTGTCACTAACAGGTTCAGAATTTTGTATGTTTTTGTTGCGGCACCTCTGTGTGTGAACAGATCCCGCTCTGCGCACTCCGGGTGAAGTTGAACCCGTGCGCATTATACCGCCATATCAGCACCTCTGTGTGTGAACAGAGCCCGCTCTGCGCACTCCGGGTGAAGTTGAACCCGTGCGCATCATACCGCCATATTGCTCCTCTGTCATTACCTAGCAGCGGTGTAACACCTACTGCACGGTGGACCCCGAGCGGCGAACGCACTTTATTATTTATTTTTATTTAGTGCGTTCCGCCGTTCCTAACACTAACTAACTGCTATTAACCCGCAGATATGGAGTTAATTTACAAGTTAATAGCATTTTGTACCTGCCTGGTGCCGACACATTGAGCCCCGCTGTCAGGAGCCCGGCAGGGCTCAGGTTTCAGTCAGGGGGGTGGCACCGGCGCATGTTCAGTCACCCCTCTGTGTCTAGAGTGCAGCCGCTGTATTCTCGCCCCCAGGGTTTCTTTTATTCTGATTGTTCCATTACTGGTTTTGGTTTATAAATACTGATGTAAAATACTGACCAAATACTCAAAATGTGCACGTGGCCTTATGAAGCCTGAGATTTTATCCAAAACAATAATAGTCAGCTGTAAAACTCTCCATTATATTTTCCCTTATCACTGTCACTATCATTGCCAATACTGTATCCACACATATGGATTGGATGCTTTCTGACCATAGATCCCTACATCATATAGTTATCTATGGAATGAGATAAATATCAGCAGTTCTCTCAATGGGGTGGGGGATGGGGAGTACAAAAACGGCACTATATATCTAAACTGTCATTTTAGTGACAGGTTTTATTGACAAGAATGGGGATTTGTAATATCTGTGACATTTAGGAAATATAGCGTGGTATACAGTACTGTGTGATAACAGTGCACATACTGGTATGACGTGACATCGGTGAGCCATACATTTTCTGATACAGAAAATTTAGCCTGCTTTATAAATATACACTGCTCAAAAAAATAAAGGGAACTCTTACACAACAGAATATAACTCCAAGTAAATCAAACTTCTGTGAAATCAAACTGTCCACTTAGGAAGCAACACTGATTGACAATCAATTTCACATGCTGTTGTGCAAATGGAATAGACAACAGATGGAAATTATTGGCAATTACCAAGTCACCCTCAATAAAGGGGTGGTTCTGCAGGTGGGGACCACAGACCACATCTCAGTACCAATGCTTTCTGGCTGATGTTTTGGTCACTTTTGAATGTTGGTTGTGCTTTCACACTCGTGGTAGCTTGAGACGGACTCTACAACCCACACAAGTGGCTCAGGTAGTGCAGCTCATCCAGGAAGGCACATCAATGCGAGCTGTAGCAAGAAGTTTGCTGTGTCTGTCAGCGTAGTGTCCAGAGGCTGGAGGCACTACCAGGAGACAGGCCAGTACACCAGGAGATGTGGAGGGGGCCGTAGGAGGGTAACAACCCTGCAGCAGGAAAGCTACCTCAGCCTTTGTGCAAGGAGGAACAGGATGAGCACTGCCAGAGCCCTGCAAAATGACCTCCAGCAGGCCACAAATGTGCATGTGTCTGCACAAATGGTTAGAAACCGACTCCATGTGGATGGTCTGAGCACCCAACATCCACAGATGGGGGATGTGCTCACAGCTCAACACCGTGCAGGACGCTTGACATATGCCACAGAACACCAGGATTGGCAAATTCGCCACTGGCACCCTGTGCTTTTCACAGATGAAAGCAGGTTCACACTAAGCACATGTGGCAGACATGAAAGAGTCTGGAGTTGCCATGGAGAGAAATCTGCTGCCTGCAACATCCTTCAGCATGACCGGTTTGGCAGTGGGTCAGTAATGGTGTGGGGTGACATTTCTTTGGAGGGCCGCACAGCCCTCCATGTGCTCACCAGAGGTAGCCTGACTGCCATTAGGTACCGAGATTGAGATCCTCTGACCCCTTGTGAGACCATATGCTGGTGCAGTTGGCCCTGGGTTCCTCGTAATGCAGGACAATGCCAGACCTCATGTGACTGGAGTGTGTCAGCAGTTCCTGCAAGATGAAGGCATTGAAGCTATGGACTGTCCCGCCCGTTCCCCAGACCTGAATACGATTGAGCACATCTGGGAAATCATGTCTCGCTCCATCCACCAATGTCACGTTGCACCACAGACTGTCCAGGAGTTGGCGGATGCTTTAGTCCAGGTCTGGGAGGAGATCCCTCAGCAGACCATCCACCGCCTCATCAGGAATCATAGAATCATAGAATCGTAGAGCTGGAAGGGACCTCCTGGGCCATCTGGTCCAACCCCCTGCTCAAAGCAGGATTCGCTAAATCATCCCAGTCAGATGTCTGTCCAGCCTCTGTTTGAAGACTTCCATTGAAGGAGAACTCACCACTTCTCGTGGCAGCCTGTTCCACTCATTGATCACTCTAACTGTCAAAAAGTATTTTCTAATATCTAATCTGTGTCTCCTCCCATTCAGTTTCATCCCATTGCTTCTAGTCTTTCCTTGTGCAAATGAGAATAAAGTTGATCCTTCTACAATGTGACAGCCCTTTAGATATTTGTAGACAGATATTAAGTCTTCTCTCAGTCTTCTCTTTTGCAAACTAAACATTCCCAAATCCTGCAACCTTTCCTCATAAGACAGGGTTTGCAGACCGGTCACCATTCTGGTCGCTCTTTTCTGAACTTGCTCCAGTTTGTTGATGTCTTTTTTAAAATGTGGTGCCCAAAACTGAACACAATATTCCAGATGAGGTCTGACCAAAGAGGAGTAGAGGGAAATAATGACTTTACGTGATCTAGACTGTATGCTTCTGTTAATACATCCTAGAATTGCATTTGCCTTTTTTGCTGCTGCATCACACTGTTGACTCATATTCAGTCTATGATCTATTAGTATACCCAAGTCTTTTTCACATGTGATGTCACTTAGCCCTATTCCTCCCATTCTGTATATGCTTTTTTCATTTTTATTGCCCAGATGTAGTACTTTGCATTTCTCCCTATTAAAAACCATTCTGTTAGTTGCTGCCCACTTCTCCAGTTTATTTATATCTTTTTGAATCCTCTCTCTCTCTTCTCTAGTATTAGCTATCCCTCCTAGCTTTGTGTCATCAGCAAATTTAATCAGTTTACCCTCAATTCCTTCATCTAAATCGTTGATAAAGATGTTGAACAATACAGGGCCCAGGACAGAGCCCTGTGGTACCCCACTTGAGACATTCTTCCAACTGGATGTGCAGCCATTTACGACCACTCTTTGGGTCCGATCACTAAGCCAGTTTTGAATCCACCTAACAGTTGCCTTGTCCATTCCATACTTAGTCATTTTTTCAATAAGGATTGTATGACAGACTTTGTCAAATGCTTTGCTGAAGTCAAGATATACTATATCTACAGCATTTCCTTGATCCACCCAATCAGTGATTCCGTCATAGAAGGAAATTAAGTTAGTCTGACATGACTTATTAGTTACAAACCCATGCTGACTCTGTTTAATCACTTCATTCTTATCCAGGTACTGACATACATGTTGTTTAATAATTTGTTCAAAGATCTTTCCTGGTATAGAAGTCAGACTCACCGGCCTATAGTTGCCTGGGTCCACCTTCTTCCCCTTGCCCAGGCATTGTAGGGCGGTCATACAGGCATGTGGAGGCTACACACAATACTGAGCATCATTTTGACTTGTTTTAAGGACATTGCATTCCAGATGGGGTCCACACTCTCTCAACATTCCACTTTAATTTTGTGTGGGACTCTAAATCCAGGCCTCCATTTGTTAATAAATTTGATTTCCATTGATAATTTTTGTGTGATTTTGTTGTCAGCACATTCAACTTTGTACAGAACAAAGTATTCAATGAGAATATTTCATTCATTCAGATCTAGGATGTGTTATTTTACTGTAGTATTCCCTTTATTTTGTTGAGCAGTGTATTTGATAAACTATAAGCAATTGAACATGAGGAAATGTATCAGAAAAAAATGTCTGTTACAGATTGTAAGAGGGGGCCAGGATGGTAGTCGTAGCCAAGGATGCTGAGGCTCTGGTTTCCTGGCCTTGTCCTACAGGAAAACTTTCAGTTTCTACAGGCGTACCTGTTTGGGGTGCTGGTCCATGGACAGGGATGCCTCTGCGGTGGGACCCAGCTCCTGCACACTTGGTTTCAGTGCTCAAGGTTGAAATAACGGACACATATACCGGTTCAGAAGTCAACCCAATGATTTTACTTTGCTTTTCATCGTTCCTGGACACATCATTCCTCCTGCACTTTCCCTTTCTTACTTTCTGTATCCTCATGCGCATTACGGGGTAGTAGCGTCCTTGGTGGTACCGCAGCATCACTCCTGTAGGACCTCAAGACATAGGGGATCCCGTTCATCCGTTTTGCCCCGGATTTGCAAGCTTCAGCCCTATTAAAGATCTGCCACATGGTGAATATTCTGCGGCCTGCACGACTTTTGGACCATGTATTCCTTTCCTTTCCTGCTGCTGTCATAAACTGCAATTTCCCTGCATGCTCCAGTCTTATCCAGCACCCTCCTGACTGTGCACATGCTTTTTTCTTAAAACAATGTTGTGTCGCTGATATGGCATCCTGGGCTTAGAGCCCTTGTGGACTTGTCGGGCGTGCTCGCCTTTCTGCCTTAATCCTATAGTCTACACTTACTTAACAAATAGCAGCTCCTCCTACTGTTAACCCTTATGTAAACTTCCTTATCAGCTATACCTAACAAGGCCCACTAGTAAACCCCCATCTAGTGGCCCGCAACAGAACTATACTTATCCATGTCTATGAACTCTATACTAATAGTGCCCTCCACTATTGAACCCGAAGGATGCACTGGCTTACCCTAAACTTATACATCAATATGCAAACATAATACAATATGTACAAAATGGTAACACATAAAAGGTGGCAGTACCAATGAAAAAGGTGGTAATAAACAATAGTGTAGCAGTACCAAAGCATAATCATATCTGTACAATATTTACAATATATTAAATACTAGAACTCCTAAAAGGGGAGGTCGCATTACAGGGGTATTCTACTTCAATCCCCTACGCAGATAATGAAGCACTCGGTGGTGAGAGCGCTAGTATACATGTGATCGCTGTTCGACTACAGCGGTTTTGTGTCGGCAGCTTATGTTGCTGGAGAATCTGCACTGGATAAGCAGGATTAGTATAGGTGAGCAAGGTATTTAGACAACTGCTTTAGAAAAAACAAAACAAAACTCAGACCTCTATAAAAGCATATTGGCAAATAAAATCAGGAAAGAATTGTGGAATAAGGCTAGGTTCACATTTGTGATTGAGTCTGCAGCGTAACTGAAAACGCATGCAAACGCATGCTAGGGCAGTGTTTTTATCCGCTTCAGCTTACACATGATTGAAAAAAACACTGCGTTTGTATGTGTTTGCATGAGTTTCTGCATGCGTTTGCGTTTTTTATGCGCATGCGTTCCATAGGGAAAAAAATTTCCGGGAGAATTTCCTTGACACAGGCCACACACAATGAGCGTGTCACATGGGATTTCTGTATGTAGACCCTTGAATAGATGAAATCCTCAGATTTTGCTCCTGTATCCTGCATCAAGATGGATCTTCGCATGGAGAGTTTCAATTGGAATCTGGATTTGGATGTCAACTTGTTTCTTGCCTTTGCATTTGCTTGTGAGTAAGAACTCTGAGAGAGCCGTGGAGCCTACCACTCCTTATTCAGTGAGCTCCGTGAAAACCCGGATAAATATTTTTTTTTTTTGAGCTGGATTAATTTCTCTTTTTTTGGATAAATATTTTGAGTACACGAGGATGTCCCAAGAGAGCTTCCGGGATTTGCTGCTTCGTGTACAAGCATCAGCAGGCAGGACACCCAGCTACGTAGCGCAATTCCTGCTGAGGAATGTCTGCTGGTGTCACTAAGGTATGTAATATTTAAAAATAAACACCTATCATAATTATTATTGTTATGCAATGTACTTATTTTTTTTTCCTTTTTCTGTTTTGCAAAACTCCTGTCATAAATATTATTGTTCTGAATTTTTTTTTCTTTCTCTGTTTGGCAGATTCCGGGCTACCAGAGAGAGCCTATCATCGCTCCATTTCCAGTTCCGGATTGGTGTTTCCACCCTTTCTGGGATTGTAGGAGACACCTGCCGGGCTTTGTGGGACATTCTGCGTGAGGAATTTATCCCCCTACCCACCACGGAAATCTGGCAGGAAACTTCAGAAAAATTCTTGGAACTTTGTAATTTCCCCAACTGTTTGGGAGCAGTGGATAGAAAACATATTCGGATTGCCAAACCTGCTAGAAATAGATCCGAGTACTTTAATTATGAAAAATATTTTTCCATAGTGCTCATGGCCATTGCAGCTGCAGACTGTAGCTTTGTCGCCGTGGACATTGGAACTTTTAGCTGTGATAATGACTCCCAGACATTGGTCAACGATTGTATGGGAATAATTTTAATTCCCTCCTGTCACAACCTATTCCCAACACTGAAGGCCTGCCAATGCCATTTGTTGTGGTTGGGGATGAGGCCTTTCAGATGTGCGGAAACCTACTGAAACCATACTCCAGTCAGGACTTGAACCACACAAAAACGATTTTTAATTACCGACTGACCAGGGCACGAAGAACTGTGCCTTTTGGTATGCTTGTCTCGAAATGGCGCATTTTAGGGACAGCAATTAATCTCAAAATTGAGACAGTCAATGAGGTGGTCAAGGCTTGTGTGGTTTTCCACAACTACATAATGGCTGAAGAGCGACCAAACGTCGACCTTGATGAACCTGTTTGTAACCCATTGCCAGATTACCATCATCACCCTCTGCAGTCAACAGTTGGTTGAAGTTGCCCAAATGAGGGATACATTTGCGGCCTACTTTGTTTCTGATTTTGGACGTGTGGCATGGCAAGATGAAATGGTTTAGTAAAATGTTCTTGTACTGTTATGTACCTGGAATGTACCTTTAATGTTTGCTGACAATAAAACAACTCTAGTGAAACACCTGTCCACTCCCTGTTTCATGCAGATTGGGTTATGTCACCCATGCTTTACACTACACCTGTTCTCTCTGTCAGTGCTATGGTAGATGATGTCTGATTAGTTCCATCATCTCTTCAGTCTGCATTAATCTGTAGTCCAATGGAGCTAATCCACCTCATATCCTTACTCACCTGCCCGTATGTCAGAACTACAGCAGTGCACTCACGGTGCAGAAAACCCAGCATCCTGATCTGGGCAGGTGAGCATTGCTGACCACTGACCCTTTGTGCTGTGTTAGTTTTTTTTTGAGGATTTTCAGTCCTCTTTGTGCTTTTGCCACCTCATAGCTCCATGACAGACACACGAAGCAAAGCTGCAGTCTAAATCAGAGAAAGAAAAGGAGGAGCAGATTGTGTGTCATGGAGCTATGAGGTGGCAAAAACACAGTGTGTGGAGACGGCGATGTGTGAGTTGACGGCGCACAGTGTGTGTTGCCGGCAATGAAAGAGACAAAGAATAAGCAGTGATAGGGGAAAAACAACAAAATTTTATTAAAAAAAAAATTACTTTTTACAAAATAATAAGGGGGAAATGTTATGGACCTGGGGGTGTAGAGATGGGAGGATTGGCTCGGTGTGGACGATGAAGGGGTTCCAGGGGAAGGGCCAATGAAATGTGTGGGGTCTGGGAGGTCAAGGATGGAAGTAGACACATTAGGAGTGGCAGCATGGGACAAGAGAGACACATTGAAGGGAGAGACAAATTGGACAACACAGACACATTGGGAGTTGAGGGTGGAGGTAGTACGACAGAACTTGTTTCCCATCTCTTCTTTTTGTGTTTGCCTTGATTCAATTGGTGGCTTTTTCATCTCCTTGGGAGGGTGGGAGTGGTGGGATCCGGAACCGGCTTGGTGGTGGATGTGGACGGCCGTGCTGAATCCGTTACTGGCATGGTGGTGGCGGTGGACAAAGGCGCAGGAGCAGGACTCGGCGTGGTGGTGGAGTGACTTTTAGTAGCACCTGGCATGGTGGTGGCGCTGTAGTGGTGTGCGGCAGGACTGGGCATGGTGGTGGCCGTACAGTGGTATGCAGCAGAACTTGGTATTGAGGTAAAGCATGTTAGTGGTGGCACAGTTGGAAATGCCACGTGTGGCTGCTGGAAGTACCGAGTCTGCTGCATAGACTGAATGTAAGCATCATTGCAGGCCTGCATAACATTGAGCTGAAGTTCAGGCGTAAGGTGTTCCGACATGTCCCACTCTATTGCAGTAAAAAAATGGTGTGCTGGTCTCTGGAGGTTGGCTTCCAGACAGTCAAGGCGTTGATTGACAGCCTGGAAAAGTGTGTTAATATGGGTCAAACCACTTTCCAGTCTATCTCCCACCGACTTCAGGCCATTCGGGAAGACCGAGCTCAAGTGAATAAACTTGGGCATGAGTGTCCTCTCCGAGGCCTTCTGCCGCTGGTGGAAAGACCCCAAAAAACAGTGGCAGGGGAACACCGGATGGACCAGCTGCCTATTCTCCAGCCTGTAACGCTGGCCCACTTGCTGCATCGCTGGTGGATGGCTGGGACTGGTCCGAGGCTGTTTGATGAGGGACCACTCCAGAGGACAATCCAGGTTCCAGGGTGCTGCTCCATGTTCTGTGAAAAGAAAAGAAAAACATTACTACCAAAAAATAACAATTGTACAAGCACCAACTCCTATGGAATAGAAAAATTCAGATTAGGGAATACAACACAATGGAATACAGTACAAAATACACGTTCTCTGAGCAAGGACAGGCCTCAGGAAGCCAGCATCTGGTGATATTTATATTTCCGGTTCCTTGCTGCAGCACCACTACGAACTTGGATCTCCTGTCTCAGGTCCTTGTTGAAATGATCCTTCATTGAACGCCAATGGGTTCTGACTTTGTTCACTGTGAAGGGGGCAAAAAATTGTTAAGCAATGCACTTAAGGCTGGGATCACACAACCGTGTGTGATGTGAGAAACTCGCAGGAGTTTATTGCATCACACACGGTTGTGTTATCCTGGCCTTACAGGTTCACTGCCATTTCAGACCACATTGCAATACTTACGAAATTCCTTTCGGACTCGTGGCGTGGCATTGTCCCAGTCATCCATCATCGATCGGGCCAACTCATTCCACAGCTGCCAAATCACCACATTGTCCGAGTGCTGCGGCTCCCGAGTGTCCCACAATTCAACTCGCTCCTCCACTAGTGTGATCAGGAGGTCGTTGTCCAGGTATTCCTCCTCCCGTTGTGGAACCTAGAAATTAAAGAAAAACATTAATGTTGGAAAGATAAAACAATTAAAAAAAAGATCGAGAGAAAAAACAGTAAAGAAAAACAATAAACAGTCAAGAAAAAAAAGAAAAAAACTTACACGCTGTCTTACCACCGGAACTTGGGCCTGAGTCTGCTGCTCCTGCTCCTCTGCACTTGTTGAAGTGTTCTGTAAAAGAAAGTACATGATTTTGCCACGTGGATATGTAAAGGGACAGTGAATACTTACCAATCAGTTGCAAATGTACTCACTTCAGACTCCTGTCCGGTGTGTTCAGTGTGCTCTGGACTTGAGGCTATGGTGATACGGTGATTAATGCTGCAAGAAAGAGACAGAAATGGTTACAGACTGCAGGGAGAAAAACAGACACACAGACATTAGCTTGTATACTCACATTTTGGTAAATTCAGAGTCTTCACAGATATCTTCCACAGTCTAGAGTCTTCCAATCTCTTCCACGGTCTGGAAAATACTGGACTTCCAGTGCCCACACCCTCTTTTTATACATCTTTGTGTGGGGGGTGGCTAAAACAGTTTGTGTACATGTTTACTCAAAAAAATGCATGCGTATGCAAACGCAAGCGAATGCATGTCCTTGCGTATGCATGCGTTCCCATAGACTGTAATGCGTTGTTTTGATGCACTCCTTCCGCAAGCGTCCTCATGCTTATGGCCGCAGCAATGTGACGCCAGAAAAATTGCAACATGTTGTGTTAGCTGCGCCCCGCTGCACACGCCGAAACTACGCATGCGTAAGCAAACGTGGGCGAATGCATACAAATGCATGTCCTTACGTACGCCATGTAAAAGATAGTCACGCCTGGCGCATGCAGATGTATGCATCAGAAACGCTGCGGACACAACCGCAAATGTGAAACTGGCCTTAAACTATGTTCCAATGATGAACTTTTGGTGAGTTTATGATGTTGCAGATTTTCTGCACCATTTCTGCATCCCTAAAGTGGAATAGGCTACTTACTCTGGAACTGTATCATGGATTTAAAAAAAACAAACAAGCTAAAAAAAAAGAAAATGTAAGGGAGTGGGAATAAAATGAAAGAAAAGCTGGCTACTTTTGACCAAGGAACTAATGCTTTTTTAGTGTAGTCCATATCTGACAGCAGAGACATGGAAATGGAGGACGGGTTTTCAACTTTCCATGCCTACCTTCCTGCCTGTTAAACTTCAAACATGTATTTTAAGGAGGTCAGAGTAGGCAAAATATTGGACAGCAACCAATTAGTGAGATAAAGTCATTTCCTGTAACATTAGTGCTGGAAAAATGCTGATGAAAAGAAACCATCCAATGAAAACAAGTAAATGATAAATGACAGAGTATGAGAATTGAGACAGTTCCAGAACCTATCAGACTGGTATGTGCAGCAGTAGCTGATGACGGCAGTAGGACACTCCTTTTCTACGTGTATTGCGTGACATGACAGGTGCGTGTTGATTGTTTATGCAGAATGCGACGTATATAAATGCAAATAGTTCATTTACATTTGCTAAGACTGTCTTCATTGTGAACACAGTACATGTCTCATGCAGAAAAAGCGTGCACCACCTCACAGAGCACAGTGCTTCACCCTTGTGTAGTAGCCCTCGTGGGTTCACTTTGTAGCTGACCTTTCATGTGTATGACAGTCGGCTGCGTTATGACATGTTATTGCTTTTTCCATGAATTCATCTCTTATCATAAATAAATCTCCAGTATCAGATGCATAGAGGACTGACACATTTCATCTGGCAGGCAGGATATTGGTGAGGGTGTTGTAGATGGCTTTGATTCTTGCTCCAGGATAACCTTGTTCTCTGATCTCCTTATAATAGGAAACAAATATGGGCTGACATCGCCTTTGAGCAGATACAAGCCATAATCTGGTAAAGGTGCCAGGAATTTTCCACTGTCAAATCTAAGAGATTTTTTGATTGTTTAGTGGAGCATTTTATATGGTTACATATCTATTTCTTTGCTTCACTTTCCTGTTATTCGAATCTCAAAGGGATTGTCCACTACTCTGACAACCCCTTCTCAATTAATCTAATTTCTCCTACAAAATAAAAACAGCCTGTACACTCCCTTTGGTGTTGACACCATTCCAGCACCATTGGTGCTGGGTCTTTTATGGGCATGCACGATGTTGTTTCACATGAGCCCTGCAGCCAATCAGTGGCCGCTAATGGTCTGGTACACTCTCACTTCTTTCTGATGAGTGCTACAGCTGCTTGACTGCCTCCGGCTGCCAGTTAAGTCAGAAGGAAAATGAGAGTGAAGAAGCTCATTAGTAGCTCATGACTGGCTGCAGGGTTCATGTGACAGAACAATAGCATGTGAGCCCAAACATACCCAGTGCCGATGTCACTTGACAGTATCAAGAGTAGTTTTTATTTTACACACGGGAAAACTGGAATTGAGAAGGTGTTGTCTGAGAAGTAGCCATTCACCCTCTCTGATATTAAAGGGGTTCTCTTATCATCATAAATGAGTAAAATTGTAAAGGGCTTGTAAAAGGAAGCAACTTTTCAATTCTTTTCTTATTAAAAATCCTCTCCGGTCTCAAGTACTGAGGGATTTTTAATTCTGTCGGACTCTGCGACTCTGCGCTCTCTTTCAAACCACATATCCAAGCCCTCGCCTACTCCTGCCCCCTCAAACTCAAAAATATTTCCCGGATCCGCTCATTCCTCAACCACGAAACCACAAAAACACTAGTGCATGCTCTTATCTCCTGCCTCGACTACTGCAACCTCCTACTCTCTGGCCTCCCCTCTAGCACTCTGGCTTCGCTCCAGTCCATCCTACACTCTGCTGCCCGACTAATCCACCTGTCTCCCCGCTATTCCCCAGCCTCCCCCCTATGCCAGGCCCTTCACTGGCTTCCTATTGCCCAGAGGCTACAATTCAAAACCCTAACCATGACATACAAAGCCATCCACAACCTGTCTCCTCCATACATCTGTGACATGGTCTCTAGGTACCTACCTGCACGCAACCTTCGATCATCTCAAGATCTCCTTCTCTACCCCCCTTATCTCTTCTTCCCACCACCGCATACAATACTTCTCCCGTGCTTCCCCATACTCTGGAACTCCCTGCCACAACACATCACTCTCACCATCAACGGAAACCTTCAAGAAGAACCTTAAGACCCACCTGTTCCGACAAGCCTACAGCCTGCAATGATCCTTGGTCTACTGAACCACAGCAAGACCTGCTCTACCCTCTCCTACTGTATCCTCACCCATCCCTGTAGACTGTGAGCCCTTGCGGGCAGGGTCCCCTCTCCTTATGTACTTGTGTGTCCTTTGTCTTACACATTTATTATACTTATGTATATTATCGCTGGTGAGCTGTCAAACAGGAAGACTCACCAGAGATCAGGACCAGCGAGGACGCGGGTAACTAAGCGCGTGCGGCGCTTAGTTACCCGCTGTTTACCTTGGATACCAGCTTCCAGCGTTAGCTTACAGCGCTGGGAGCTCGCTGATCGATGGTCTCCTGCTGCCACACGCAGCGATACGTGCTGGCCAGCAGGAGACCAATGATCAAAAAAAGGCCCAGGACATTACTGCACGATCAGCGATACCCAGCGGGGGGGGTTGCGGTCTCTGATAGGTGTCACACACAGCAAGATCGCGGCTGAGGTCGCTGTTGCGTCACAAAACTTGTGACTCAGCAACAATCTCGCTATTGATCTCGCTAGCGATCTCGCTTAGTGTGATGGGCCTTTACAGTGTAGTGACATGACTTCAACAAACATCTTCAGTAGCATAATTGGTGAAGCTTGCAGAACAAGTTAAGGATACCCAGTCTTCCTAGCTAAAACAACACTTTAGCTGAGCTTTTTGGTGATTATTATCTTCCTGCCCACTTTTTGGGAGTTATGTAAACAAACCCCTGTGGCTGCCACCTTACTGAGTGTGCCCCAAGCCTCACTAATTCTTCTCAGACCCTCAGCCTCCAACACCTGGCTGACACTTTTCAGTTCCCAGAGACCCTTAGGGACATTAGGGAAGTTGCTGGACATTCGTCCCCTTTCTCAATGGAATTCTTCTCTGATGTTCTGACCCACCTGTTCCGACAAGCCTACAGCCTGCAATGATCCTCAGTCTACTGAACCACCGCATGACCTGCTCTACCCTCTCCTACTGTATCCTCACCCATCCCTGTAGACTGGAGCCCTTGTGGGCAGGGCTCCCTCTCCTTATGTACTTGTGTGTCCCTTGTCTTACACATGTTTATTATACTTGTCTATATTTCCCCTTTTCACATGTAAAGCGCCATGGAATTAATGGCGCTATATAAATGCATAATAATAATAAATAATAATAATAATACTTGTCTATATTTCCCCTTTTCACATGTAAAGCGCCATGGAATAAATGGCGCTATATAAATGCATAATAATAATAATAATATTGCTCATTGCTTAGATGACAAGACAGCTCTGCAGTCCATCAGAGGTGACCAGTTTCCTATGCAATGAGAGTGCATTTACAAACATCACTTGCAGTCTCAGTGAGTGCATTATTTGGCCAAGTGACGCTGGGTCGCCCCGTCGCTGGCTTCACCCAGGGCTGTGGGGTACTTGGTACCGGGCCGGTGTCAGGGGGATGAGGTGTCACAGCAGCAGTGACCCGATCCGTGGCCCTGGGCCCCAATATCGTTGGCGGTGGTGTTTGGTTGTAAAGTAAAGTTCGTGATGCCATATTTGGCAAGTAAGATGGTAGCCAGCGCTGCTTGCAGATCCACTGAGACTGATGGTGTGATGCAGCTAAGATGGTGTAGCTCCCCACAGGTGGAGCTGTAGTCCCAGGGCAGTGTATAGGTGCGATGGAGGAGTAGGGGCACCGAATGGTGTAGATGTTGATATCCTCAATGTGGCGGTGCTGATGCGGGAATGAACGGAGGACACCAGGGCTTGCAGTTTCAAAGCTTTACTCACAATTCGTAGTGCACACAGGTGCCCGCTTCAGTACCGTGTCCTCTGGGACAGAGGCCCAGCCGACCTCCAGGCAAGATAGGGCACTCCCCGCCAGCACCCCTCCACCATGTGCCTTTGCTGAACGACTCCTCTATAGCGCCTATTAGTGTGAAGAGCTCCAGCACCGTGGTTCTCTGAAGTTCCTCCTGTCAGATGTTCCTAACAACTCTCTCACTTGTATGACAGACAGCTGTAGCCTGCTTCGGGGACTCCCTTCTCCTGAATCCCAGCTCTCTATCTGTTTCGCTGTTGTGTCCCAAGTCTTGGATGGGAGTAGTGCATTTACAGCCAACTACTCCACCGGTGTCTGCTGCAGAACCATAAGTGTCCATACAACCTCGGGGACCGGGCCCCGGCCGTGCGCTGAGAACCTATAGGCAGGGTTCCTATCCAACCCACTCCTCCTCTCTGTTCTCCTTCCACTTCGTTCCGTACTTGTCTTTCTCTCTCTTATGGAAATGCAGGTTACAGTTCTATGTCTCTCTCTCTCTCTTTCTTCCAGGGACCCTCACTCCTGTCTGAGTGGCTTCCGTCCCAACTGACCTTCTGTCAGCCTCTCCTAACTCTCTCTCTGACGGCCCCCCTAAGGGACTGACCCTTCAACTCCCCTCTGGGAGACTGACCTGTAATTCTATCTTTCCCATTCTTTTTATGCTAACTCCACCCACCTCTCAGCACATCTCGTGTTACGAAGCAGGGTTCCACGAAGGGTGCTCTGCTACCCCCAGCTTGAAGCTGCTAGGTGTCCCTGCTGAACTATCCTGTGTGTGGGATGCAGGTGTTGGAGTGTGGCAGGGAGTTCCCACCTTACCTGGATGGTGGGGCACTACACCTTAGGAGAAGGTGCAGTACCTCTGCGGCAACTGAGCCTCAGGGGCGCCACAACGCAACAATGCCAATGGTCCGAATTGTCAATCATCAGGTGAGCTTTGCCCCTCTCCTCCCTGACCCCACATCTCGATAAGCAGGAAGCCAAGAAGCTGGGGAGTGGTGCAATATTTAATGGGTTTGCCCGGTCCTAATCAATGAGTCTGCAGTCACTCTATGTGACTGCAGACTTATGAATCCCCCCAGCGCATGTACTGTGCACTGTGGAGATTTGCCAATTTCTGAGCTGGGACCAGAGGGAATGTATGGATTATACAAACTCATGGCCAGTGGGCGCAGCCTCGCTTTCATACACTAATATAGTGTGAGGCCTCGCCCTCTAGTCGGCCACACTTACTGGACGTATGCAATACAAGTGTATGAAATGAGTCTGCACCCATGACTATGAAGGCCTCCATTGATGGAGAACTTACCACCTCTCTTGGCAGTCTGTTCCACTGATTGATCACCCTCACTGTCAAAAAGTTTTTTCTAATACCATCACTGTAAATAAGCACTTGTATTTTGTGTCTCCCCCCCTTCATTGTATTCATTGTAGATTGTAAACGCTTATGAGGCAGGGTCATCATTATTAGAGATGAGCGAACTTATTCAGAAAACATTTGGTAATCTCAAATTTGGTACGAATGTAGCACATGCAGATTTGGCTCGGTTTCTCAAGCATTTTTCCTCAGTCATCAAAATTCGGTCAAAGATCGGTTTTAACTTTGTTTAGCATAGTCCTGCTGTATGATGAGTGGGGGGGGGTGTTTTATGAGGTGAGGGGGTGTATCTAAGTCAGAGGGGAGTGGAGTATAATTTTTCCTTAAAATAACTTAATGTGTGTACTTTCTGGCAGCCAATCAGGGCACAGAATCCATCCACATTTGCTGGCTCCATCTTTTCAGTGTAACAGTGCAGAGAAGCTGCTCCTGCTGCTACAAGTGAGCTTGGCATTCAGATAGAATCTTGTCCTGTGGGAAATCGATCTTTCAGCATCTAACATTTATCTAAGTTTATGCTAATAGTGTTGTGCAGGCAGAAGTCCACATTTCCTATTCAAAATCGTTTGGGCTAAAACTGTGCTTCAGTCAGAAATCATGATGCTCCATTTGCAAATCCAAGTCGTTAGACCAAATATTGGGGTTCAGCCAGGAGGCCCCATTTGCTAATCCAAATCTTTTGGGCTAAAACTTAAGGCCCCTTTACATTTAGTGATGCACCAGCGATCCCGACCACGATACATCACGGTCAGGATCGCTGGTGCATCGCTAAATGGTCGCTAGTGAGCTGCCACACAGGCAGATCTCACAGCGATGCCGCAGCGATACAGCGGTCGTTACTTACCTTTCACATGTAGCGATCCTGACGTCCTCCCGTCCGCGTCCATGCGTTGCTCGTCGGCGCCAGCAGGTAGCCCAGCAGGAAGTGCCCGACGAGAAATGGAGCTGCGCGATCAGCGACAGACAGCGGAGGAGCCGGTCGGAGGTAAGGTATCACACATAGCGATATCGCTGCTGCGTCAGCAAATCGGTGATGCTTTAGCGATATTGCTAGCGATATCACTATGTGTAAAACCCCCTTTAGTTGCAGTCTGGAATCAGGAGGCCCCATTGGCTAATCAAAATCGTTAGGGCTAATAGTGCTGTTCAGGCATGTTATCTACGTAAATAAATACTGATAGTTCATTTAGTGACAGGTTACTGACAGGTCTGGGCCTAAGGTTGTGAAATGGCTAGTTAAAATATGAAGCTGCGGATGTGGTAAAACGCGCGTCAAGGTGCGTCCTAGTAGACCATATACCCAGTCTCATCATGGCTAGAGGTAGTTATCTTAAATGATCTATCGATATATGACTTTATGTGCCTTGACCCATGACTTGATATAATTTAACCCTCCACTATACTACTATGACTCAACCTGATGGTCTTTTCACTATTATGTCAGTTACCCTGATTCATCTGATTGCTCTATTATAATCTGGTGGCATTTTTTCAAGGCTGTTATCTGGCACTACATTTGCATTTTTCTATTTCATGCCTGGGTCTGAGTATTTTTGATAGATAATTGTAAAGTTAAAGAAATTTTCTCTGGATATATCAGATTGATATATTCTCTTCCTACTTATATGATTGATACAATTGCCTGATATGCCTAGTTATACATTGGGGTCTTTGCTTTTTAATTTTCTGTTTTTATGTCCAACTTTTATCGTACTTTTATGTGTATATTGCTGCTTATTATCTTCTACAGTTGTGGCCAAAAGTATTGACACCCCTGCAGTTCTGTCGGATAATACTCCGTTTCTTCCTGAAAATGATTGCAAACACAAATTCTTTGGTATTATTATCTTCATTTAATTTGTCTTAAATGAAAAAACACAAAAAGAATTGTCCAAAAGCCAAATTGGATATAATTCCACACCAAACATAAAAAAGAGGGTGGACAAAAGTATTGGCACTGTTCGAAAAATCATGTGATGCTTCTCTAATTTGTGTAATTAACAGCACCTGTAACTTACCTGTGGCACCTAACAGTTTGTTGGCAATAACTAAATCACACTTGCAGCCAGTTGACATGGATTAAAGTTGACTCAACCTCTGTGCTGTTTCCTTGTGTGTACCACATTGAGCATGGAGAAAAGAAAGAAGACCAAAGAACTGTCTGAGGACTTGAGAAACCAAATTGTGAGGAAGCATGAGAAATATCAAGGCTACAAGTTCATCTCCAAAGACCTGAATGTTCCTGTGTCTACCGTGCGCAGTGTCATCAAGAAGTTTAAAGCCCATGGCACTGTGGCTAACCTCCCTAGATGTGGATGGAAAAGAAAAATTGACAAGAGATTTCAACGCAAGATTGTGCGGATGTTGGATAAAGAACCTCGACTAACATCCAAACAAGTTCAAGCTGCCCTGCAGTCCGAGGGTACAACAGTGTCATCCCGTACTATCTGTCAGCGTCTGAATGAAAAGGGACTGTATGGTAGGAGACCCAGGAAGACCCCACTTCTTACCCCAAGACATAAAAAGCCAGGCTGGAGTTTGCCAAAACTTACCTGAAAAAGCCTAAAACGTTTTAGAAGGAAGTTCTCTGGTCAGATGAGACAAAAGTAGAGCTTTTTGGGCAAAGGCATCAACATAGAGTTTACAGGAGAAAAAAAGAGGCATTCAAAGAAAAGAACACGGTCCCTACAGTCAAACATGGCGGAGGTTACCTCATGTTTTGGGGTTGCTTTGCTGCCTCTGGCACTGGACTGCTTGACCGTGTGCATGGCATTATGAAGTCAGAAGACTACCAACAAATTTTGCAGCATAATGTAGGGCCCAGTGTGAGAAAGCTGGGTCTCCCTCAGAGGTCATGGTTCTTCCAGCAGGACAATGACCCAAAACACACTTCAAAAAGCACTAGAAAATGGTTTGAGAGAAAGCACTGGAGACTTCTAAGGTGGCCAGCAATGAGTCCAGACCTGAATCCCATAGAACACCTGTGGAGAGATCTAAAAATAGCAGTTTGGAGAAGGCACCCTTCAAATATCAGGGACCCTGGAGCAGTTTGCCAAAGAAGAATGGTCTAAAATTCCAGCAGAGCATTGTAAGAAACTCATTGATGGTTACCGGAAGCAGTTGGTCGCAGTTATTTTGGCTAAAGGTTGTGCAACCAAGTATTAGGCTGAGGGTGCCAATACTTTTGTCTGGCCCATTTTTGGAGTTTTGTGTGAAATGATCAATGTTTTGCTTTTTGTTTCATTCTCTTTTGTGTTTTTTTCATTTAAGACAAATTAAATGAAGATAATACCAAAGAATTTGTGATTGCAATCATTTTCAGGAAGAAACTGAGTATTATCTGACAGAATTGTAGGGGTGTCAATACTTGTGGTCACAACTGTATATTTTCATTCAAATAAAAATTTGTTTTTAATTTTATTTATGATCTATTGCTCCTTCATTTCTGCTAATGGTTTATAAAAGAGGGGAAGGAAACATACAATATAAGTGGGAAAAAGTGAGGTCATGGTGGAAGGAGCAATGGGATGGTGTTCGACGTGTACATGGGTTGTTTGTTAATGTTCCTGAAAGCTCAGTTGAATAAACACCATCTTGTCCTATCCAAAGACAGCTGACAACATCTGTTACTGGACGGACTACTTGACTCCCCTTTTTTAGCAGCCGCACAGTGGTACACCTTGTAGATAAGGGTCAGGAAGAGCATGTGCTCCAGTTGATGGCATTCACTGCATCAAGTGGTCTATCCTCTTCTTCTTCCAAATTAACATGACACACAGTACAATCTTCAGAAGTGGCACCCCAATCACCCTTGCCCCCCCCCCCCAATGTGTCACAAATTTACAACCAGCGAACTGACTGTGGTAATTCAAATATGGATCATGGATCAGTCTGCATGGGCATCAGAGGTCTACAGCAAAGAATCACAGAATTCAGAGGAGGAAAATATCTGCAAATGAAATGGCTGCCTCACAAATCTTGGCATCCCCAAGGCTTCAGGGATAAACCTTTGTGTGTAACACTTCCTCTACTGCTTCTGGCTCCTCCACCTCTACTAGGGCCACCACCTGCACCCCCAACCTCTCCCTTAATGAGACAAGCGTTGCCACAGTGCAGAAATCCCCCCACCTCCATAGCCAATGTTCATCGCAATCAGGCAGTATTAAAATTAATATGCCTTGTAGAATGCAGTGACACAGCTCAAGAGTTTCGGACTGCTATCCAGGCCGAGTTAGAGCAATTAGAATAGTCAGATCTGGGAATAACATAGTTAAAGCATCCAAGAAACCATAGAGCATTTGAACCATTTAAAGACTATTTTATTAAAGTTAATAGACATATTTTAAAATACATATTGAAACAGAGTATCACCACTAAAAGCAGGAAAAAATTTAGATCCTCAATCTAGTATACAGCCTTATAGGATATAGATCCATGCACCTGTGAGGAGACTGAAGGCACGTAGGATGCAGTAATGGACCGTACACAGACCAAGGGTGATCGGGGTTTATTTTACAACAAGAAACTCCACGCTTGGAAAAAATGGAGGGATATTATTCTCTAATACAGCAAATGACTTTTGTGGATAACTTAACGCATAAGAATAAGTAAGGCAGACAGTACAATTAAATACTACTTATCCCTCAGTTGTCAGTCATGGTTAAACTTCTGACCGTGACTGGAGGCACTTAGGATGTGTCACAGTGGAGGTCTGACATAGTCCTGAGGAAGCTGGCATAATATATCCTGACGATGGTGGTGTCCTCTCGTGGTCCTGGCGATGGCGGAAACTCCTCGGAATCCTGATGCAGGTCTTGCACTGCCGCAATCTTCTCACGGGATGGCTGTAAGCCTTCTGAGGAGACCACATGCCCCAGATGCTCAATCTGTGTGCGGAACAGATGAAATGTTTCTGGAGTCGGCTGAGTACTTGCTCAAGGCACTGTAAGTGATCTTCAAGCGTGGGAGTGAACACAATCATGTCGTCCAGGTAGATGAGAGTGGCTTCAAAGCTTAGATCTCCCAAACATTCTGCCTTCTATTGGTGAGTGACTCATCATACACGTATGTTAATACATTTATATATATACACTCACTGGCCACTTTATTAGGTACACCTGTCCAACTGTGTGTTAAGACTTAATTTCTAATCAGCCAATCACATGACGGCAACTCAGTGCATTTAGGCATGTAGACATGGTCAAGACAATCTCCTGCATTTCAAACCGAGCATCAGTATGGGGAAGAAAGGTGATTTGAGTGCCTTTGAACGTGGCATGATTGTTGGTGCCAGAAGGGCTGGTCTGAGAATTTCAGAAACTGCTGATCTACTGGGATTTTCACGCACAACCATCTCTAGGGTTTACAGAGAATGGTCCGAAAAAGAAAAAAAAACCAGTGAGCGGCAGTTCTGTGGCCGGAAATGCCTTGTTGATGCCAGAGGTCAGAGGAGAATGGGCAGACTGGTTCGAGCTGATAGAAAGGCAACAGTGACTCAAATTGCCACCCGTTACAACCAAGGTAGGCAGAAGAGCATCTCTGAACGCACAGTGCGTCGAACTTTGAGGCAGATGGGCTACAGCAGCAGAAGACCACCACACTGGGTACCACTCCTCTCAGCTAAGAACAGGAAACTGAGGCTACAATTTGCACAAGCTCATCGAAATTGGACAGTAGAAGATTGGAAAAACGTTGCCTGGTCTGATGAGTCTCGATTTCTGCTGCGACATTCGGATGGTAGGGTCAGAATTTGGCGTAAACAACATGAAAGCATGGATCCATCCTGCCTTGTATCAACGGTTCAGGCTGGTGGTGGTGGTGTCATGGTGTGGGGAATTTTTTCTTGGCACTCTTTGGGCCCCTTGGTACCAATTGAGCATCGTTGCAACGCCACAGCCTACCTGAGTATTGTTGCTGACCATGTCCATCCCTTTATGACCACAATGTACCCAACATCTGATGGCTACTTTCAGCAGGATAATGCGCCATGTCATAAAGCTCGAATCATCTCAGATTGGTTTCTTGAACATGACAATGAGTTCACTGTACTCAAATGGCCTCCTCAGTCACCAGATCTCAATCCAATAGAGCATCTTTGGGATGAGGTGGAACGGGAGATTCGCATCAGGGATGTGCAGCCGACAAATCTGCGCCAACTGTGTGATGCCATCATGTCAATATGGTCCAAAATCTCTGAGGAATGCTTCCAGCACCTTGTTGAATCTCTGCCACGAAGAATTGAGGCAGTTCTGAAGGCAAAAGGGGGTCCAACCCCTTACTAGCATGGTGTACCTAATAAAGTGGCCAGTGAGTGTATATATATATATATGTTTTTTATCTATGCATCCTTTATGTATTCAATTATACATTTTTCATTATCAATCCTTTTAATTATCTAGGGTCTAATATCTGGTTCATTAATTCTCAGAGTGGGTTGCTGTTTTGGCTTGTTTTCATTATTTTATTATTTAATTATTGTTTATTTTCCTGAGTCCTATAGCGCAGGTCAATTTGTACATTTTCATTATTTCATTTTAGTTTGGGCTGGCACCGACCCTCATTTGACCTTAGCAGCTGAGGATGTAGCTTTTTATTGTCGGGTAAGCGCTTGTGTGATTTTTTGTTTTTTTTATCTCCCAAACATCGTTGCATGAGTCACTGAAAGGTACCGGGAGGATTAGCCAATCCAAATGGTATTCTGTTGAACTCGTACAGGCCCATAGGTAGTATGAAGGTCGTCTTCACTTGGTTGTGTTCTGACATCGGCACTTGCCAGTACCCGCTAGCCAGATCTAGAGTGGAGAAGTATCTTGGGTTCCCCAGAGCAGACAAAGATTCTTCAATACGGGGTAGGGGATACGAATCTCGCACCGTACAGGCATTTAATTTGCAAGAACAACACAGGACCATCTTTAAAGTATACCCCAAATTACCCGAGAGCTGGCTGACCACAGACCCTGAGGACACAGCACCATGGCTGGTGATTGTAACCTGAAAGACCATAAGTAAAAGTGTGTAGACTGCACCCTGCTGTGTCCGCCAATTATTTTACTGCGTAATCTCCCCTACACAATAACTGTGACCATTATATACTACCCTATAACTGCCCTGAGGCCTAGCTCTACCTGTGGAGAGCAGTAAAAATCTCAGCTGCGTCACCAACTGCCCCAGTGGACATGAATCGCAGCGTCAGCCATCTATTGCTGAACACCATGGGTGACGTCACAACTCGATCCCCTATAAACTTTTCCCCTTACATTTTACTGCATACCCAGGGCCACGGACTAAGTCACTGCTGCCATGACATCCCCTGAAGAACTAATCGCCCGGACCGAGTACCCCCGGCCCAAGTCCTGCACTTACTTTCAGTCAGCTATCTGTGTTACCGTCCTTACATTTATCTGCCATTAGTGCTCCACCTTATATTTGTGCCACCTGAGAGTGTTTGGGCAGAAAATTTAGCTGTTGCATGAGGTATCAGGGTTGCCAGCAAAGAAGGCTTACACTACTCCCTTACCCACCTTGTCCTATTTGAAACTTCAATTCCAAGCTCTAAATGCATTCCCAGACCCTGATGTATCATGCATGGTCCATGGTTGACTGCTTCAGCGCCATTAGAAAACAAAAGCAAAAAACAAATATCCTAAAATAATAAAGTAAAAAATAAATTGCAAAAATGGCATGGAGGCAGTAATAATAATAAGTGTAAATAATAAGGGTATTTAGTAAACATAATTTTGATCAAAAGAATGTACAAGCCATCCCACCACGTCACAGCAACCCTTGTTGGACAGTCCTAACTCTTGTATTTAAAACCTTTCCACTTGTCAAAGGACGTAAATGTGAACCACCAATAAAAGCAGAGGGCAGACAGAATGGATTCCCCTACTCAGAAACAGGGCGGTCACAGCCTTATATGCACAGAATCTACATTGAACTAAGTGAGAAACTAGGTTTGAGCTGAAAAAGTAAATTAATGTGTATGCAAAATGTAATTGCATATAAACACATGACCTTTACACAGAGAAAACAAAAAGCAAAAAACAAATATCCTTAAATAAAAAAGTAAAAAATAAATTGCAAAAATTGCATGAAGGTAGTAATAATAATAAGGGTATTTAGTAAACATAATGTTGATCAAAAGAATGTGGAGCTCCCCGCGGGGCCTGGGGGTACTCGGTACCGGGCCCGTCGACTTCAATGAGGGGATGGTGTCACGGCGGCGGTGACCCGGTCCGTGGCCCAGAGGCGTCTGGTAATAAAATAGGGGAAAGTTGTGTGGTATTTATGTGGTAAAAATGAAAATAAAGTTTATAGATGGTTAAATACGTGATGCCACCTGTGGTATTCTAGTCAGAGGTGACCAGTGCTGCGGTGTTGTTCCCCTGAGACTGTTGGTGTGTCGCAGCTGAGGTGAAAATAGCTCTCCACAGGTAGAGCAATAGACCCAGGGCAAAGATGTTAAATTAATAGTAAAAATGGCTGTGAACTTTGGGGTGCAGAAAAATGAGAGTAAGACACAGAGAGGTGCAGTTTCATTTCCTTTTACTTGAAAGTGGTTGCAATACGGAGTACCACATGCAAGTGATGGAATGAGTCCGGCTCGCCTGGAGGCATTCAGGGGATCCACCTTGCCAGGTGGGGATTTAGGATCTTCCTTCTGTGCTTTGTGTGTGGGTCTCCGCTGTTTATAACTATGCTGCGACCCTCAATTGCGTGATGATTTCACTAACCTGTACGGCTGTCAGCATGAGCCTATTCCACGGGTACCATCCTTTTCACCGTCGGCCCCGGGCTCCTTATCTGCTGTCGTGCCCTCAGGTGTTCAGTGTTGCACAGGAATTTACAATTCCCTGTACTTTCAGATCCGTCGATCAGAACATACTGTACAGCTCCTGACCACCAAAGACTCTGACGTCCCTTTTCTCTTTATTAGCGCTTTGCTCTGGGGTCTGCTATATGCAGTTTTAGCTTCTCCAAAGTCTCTCCGTCTCTGCTCGTGTCCTTTCCCTCTTCACAGACCAGCTGCTGGTCTATTGAGCTCCTCTCAGTTCAGCTCCCTCCTCTGAACTGACTGGATCTTCCAGAAAGATCTTTTTACCTCACGTTTAACTGTTGTCATTTTTCCTCACAGCTCACAGCTGTTTTGTTTCCATGACAACCCCCTCAGCTCACCTCTAGCTGACTCACCAACCCCCTCTGCTGGCCAGAATTTATAAGGCATCTCCCTTTTCTGACCTGCAACAGGAAATTGTGATTTAATGTATTACCTGGCATGGGGGCCCCTTTCTGCCTCCAAGCATGACTTCACCTCTTAGAGGGAGGTAATGTCACTGTGACAACCGGACTCTGGGGTTTCACAAATGTACAAGCCATCCCGCTGCATATAAGGATGTGACCGCCTTGTTTCTGAGTTGGGAAATCCATCCTGTCTGGCCTATGCTAGATCCTTTTTCACATTTACGTCACTTGACAAGTAGAAAGGTTTTAAATACAAGAGTTAGGACTGTCCCGCAAGGGTTGCCGTGACGTGGCGGGATGGCTTGTACATTCTTTTGATCAAAATTATGTTTACTAAATACCCTTATTGCTATTACTACCTTCATGCAATTTTTGCAATTTATTTTTTACTTTTTTATTTTAAGGATATTTGTTTTTTGCTTTTTGTTTTCTCTGTGTAAAGTTTATGTGTTTATATGCATTTACATTTTGCATACACATTAATTTACTTTTTCAGCTCAGACCTAGTTTCTCATTCTGTGCTATTATAAAATGCTATACTGAGGGTCAATTGATCAGTCTGCTACCTGTCCTTACATTTTCCTAACATTTGTGCACTACCAAGCTGATATTTGGGCCACCTGAGTGTGGCTGAGCAAAAAACAGCTTGAGCAGTTGCATGAGGTGTCAGGGCTCCAAGCAAACAATACTTACACTGATCCTTTACCCACCTCATCTTAACTGAAACTTTGATTCAAAGCTGTATATGCTGGCCCAGACCCTGATACCTCATGCGTAGCCCATGGCTGACTGCTGCTATGCCATTGTCAAATTTCTACTGTGGGTGAATTGATACTTTTCTGGTGTCTGCCCTTAATTTGAGATGCTTGGTACGCTTTTTACCCCCTTCTTAAGGTGTTGTGCATACATTTGATTTTGCCTCCCATTGAATTCAATGGGGTTCGGGTACGTTTGCCGAACCGCTCAGTGAACATGTTCGGTGAACATTGAGACTTTTGCCTAGCAAAATCGAACTGGATCTTGAAAGGGTCGCTCATCTCTAGTCATTATCTTTGCTTTAATTATTGTACTATCTTTAACTTTGTTACTTTTCACTATTGTATATGAACTGCTGAATTGTAAAGCGCTACGGATTATGTTGGTGCTATATTAATAAAGATTATTATTATTATTATTAATAATAATATCTAATCTATATCTTTTCCCTTTCAGTTTCATTCCACTGCTTCTCGTATTTCCTTGTGCAAATGAGAAAAAGTGACATCCCTTCGAATATTTATAGACAGCGATTAAGTTTCCTCTTAACCTTCGTTTTTGCATTCTAAGCCTTCATTTTGCATTCTAAACATTCCTAGCTCTTTTAGCCGTTCCCTGTAGGACATACTCTGCATCCTGGTTGCCCTTCTCGGAACTTGCTCCAGTTTTTCAATGTCTTTTTTAAAATGTAGTGCCCAGAACTGGACACAGTATTCCAGATGAGGCCTGACCAAGAGGAGTAGGGGGGTATAATTACTTCAAGTGATCTAGACTATGCTTCTCTTAATATTTCCCAGAACTGTGTTTGCCTTTTTTGCTGCTGCATCACACTGTTGCCTCATGTGCTGTCTGTGATCTATTACTATACCCAAGTCTCTTACACACATGGTGTTGCTTAGTTCTATTCCTCCCATTCTGGAGATGTAATTTTCATTTTTCTTGACCAGATGTAGAATATTGTATTTCTCGCTGTTAAATGTCATTATAATAGTCGCTGCCTATTATTCTAGCTTATCTAGATCCTTCTGAATCCTTTCTCTATCTTCTCTAGTGTTATCTATCCCTCCTAGCTTTACATTGTCTGCAAATTTGATTAGTTTATCTTCAGTTACCTTATGTAGATCATTTATAAAACTGTTGAACAACACTGTAGCCAAGGCAGAGCCTTGTGGTACTCGACTTGAAACACTATCTCAATTGAATGTGCAACCATTTATTACCTCTGTTTGAGTACCATCACTGAGCCAGTTATGAATCTACCTTCCAGTAGAAGGAAAGGAGCTTACACACCTTGCAGCAGAATTACACAGTTTAACATAAGGAAAGTAAGGAAATTACATATAGCGAAGTGACAAAGCTTAAATAAAATGCCATTTCAAGCAGATGATCCCTGCAGTGCCAAGCAGAATGTCTATTGTGAGAAAGACTGAGATTTACAGATTGGAAAGGAAAAGAAGAAGGACATCTAACAACTTTAAAAGTATAATTTCCTTTACTGGAAATGGGACATCTACAACTAGACTTTTGGGCACCGATGGAAAGTTTTGAATATTGGGGTTTGTATATATCCAATATTGATGGGACATACATTCCCAACTTCAGGAAAAATCTGGGAAAAATATGCTAACAATAGCCATACCATGTTTACTATCTATGGAAAGGTAAAATCCCAATAAAAAATATGGCGGTGATCTCGAACATCTGCGATTGTCAGGAGTGAAGATATTGTTAATTTTGGGAATTTCATAAAATCCTAAAGGTCTGATAACATCCTACAACTCAGCCCACATCAGGTCATCAAGGGAAGAGGTGTGGATGTAACTTAGGTGCTGACAAAAGGTCAAGGTTAGAGTTGAGCAAAACGGGTCGGTCAAATTCAAAAATCGCCGACTTTAGCTAAAGTCGGGTTTTGCCAATCGAAACCCGACCATAGCGTGAGGTTGGCCATGATGTCGCCGAGCCAAGCGCCAAAGTCGCGTTTCAAATAATGCTTCCAGCACCTTTTCTCAGCCAATGATGGAGGGCGCACACTGTGGGCAACACGATGACATGGGCAGCGGCCACCACCATCTTAGAAAAGGGCATTGAAGTGATTGGCTGGCTTTGTGTGGCGTCACAGTGGCTATAAAAGGCTGTGACCGCCAACCGCCATCTTACGTCTGCCGATCTTAGAATAGGGAGAGGTGATTCTGAATAGGGAGAGCGTTAGGCGGGGAAGAAGAAAAAAAAATGCTTCTGCTGATAGCACTTTTCACTGTATAGTTAGTGTACAGTGAAAGGGGAGGATTTTTGTTGTGTGCAGCAGCGCTGGTGGTGATGAGGCTGCCTTTTAAGGCTACCTGATACCTGCATTGCTGTGTGCACACTGCTGTTCAAACTGCTTTTTTCAAAGCACTCCAACTTTTATTATTTTGTTCGGGTGAGTTACCGAGCGTTCATTTTTTCACACACCATATACTGGCTGGTATCATGGACAAATAGAAGCTATCTGTGTGTGACTCTGGAAAAACAAGCCGAGGAGATTTTCCAATTTTCCAGACCTACACCTTATAGAGCTGTCCACTTTTCAAACAGTTTTGTATATCTGCTGTTTGATTACGGTCAAAACTACAAAACAATACAGAGACAGCGTGTGTCACTCAGTATAAAAATAGATGGAGATTGACAATTTTCCATACAGACACCGTATAGCGGTGTACGCTCCTCACACACTACCGTGTACCAGCTGGTATCACGGACAAATAGAAACTATCTGTGTGTGACTCTGCAAAAGCAAGCCGAGGAGATTTTCCATTTTTTCAGACCTTATAGAGCTGTCCGCTTTTCAAACAGTTTCGTATATCTGCTGTTTGATTATGGTCAAAACTATACAGAGACAGCATGTGTCACTCCATATAAAAATAGATGGATACTGACCATTTTCCATACAGACACCGTATAGAGCTGTCCGATTCTCAAACAGTATAGTATATTCGCATTACAGTCACATCTATACAGAGTCAGCGTCTGTGTGTGACACTCCGTAAATACATATACGGAGATTGCTAGTTATACAAAAAACGTATGCAGGTGTACACTTCTGATACAATTCCGTATATCTGCTTGTTGGATTATGGTCAAATACATACTGAGAGAGCGTCAGTGACTAACAAAATAAATACGTAGATTTAATTTTTTTTAATACAACTTACACAGCTGACAGCTCTTCATACAGTACCATCTCTCTGCTGGTATTTTTGGTACATTTTCCCAAACATGAGGAAGTATGGTGGAAGAGGCTGCTGATGTGGGCAGGGAGGTGCAGCTGGTACTGATGGTGGTGGTGCATAGACTAGTTCTGGCAAAAGCCCAATAGCAGCTAAGGCAGGAGGTGTGGAGCCTGCAGCATCTTCTGGCCCAAGAAGGCCAGTAAGGTTCCCTTTTCTTGGAGTAGGAAAACCGCTTATAAAGCCGGAGCATCAGGAACAGGTTTTGGCATACATTGCCGAAACAGCCACCAGCTCTATTGCCTCCTCTTCTGAACGTTCGAAAGCTGCAAGCACGGAGTCGTCAGTGCAGGGTTCTGGTCAGGAAAAACACCTTTCCTTGTGTCCTTCACCCCCACCAAAAGTTAAGGATGTGGCAGCCCACACTTCAGATTACTCTATGGAGCTCTTTTCACATACCATGCCTGGGTTATCCAGTCAAATCCTGAATTCCCCAATCCAAGATGAATTTGACATGGAGTGCACTGATGCACAGCCACTGCTAGATGATTCTGCTGGTACATTGACCCAGAGCACTACATTGCCTTCGCAGTCTACTGAGCCAGAATCTGACCCTGATGAAACTCAGGTGCCTCTTCCCGCATACTATCCCACTTTACATGGTGACACAGAGGAAGGTAAAGAGGAAGGTGCAGATGACTTTGAAGAGGTGGTGATGGACGACCCAGTTCTTGACCCAGATTGGCAGCCATTGGGGGAGGAGGGTGGCGCTGGCAATAGATCAGATAAGGAGAAGGATCCACAGCATGCATTGACATTGCAGCAGTGGTTATAAGGCAGGCCAGTAGCTGTCCAAAAACAAGGACCAAAAACTAAAAAAGTTGCAGGACAGCTTGGCCAGATGGTCAACTTAGCACAGCGTGCAAGGCCAGAAAATGTATACCATAGTAGGAAGAGTGCAGTGTGGCACTTGTTTGTCCAAAATCCTACTGATAAGGCAAAGGTTACCTGTAGGAATTGCGGAAGGACCTTTAGTCCACAGAGCACAGTCGCACGAGCACTCCATCCGCAGTTGGCAGTGTTGCAAACAATGTGTCCCACTATCGAACAGCTAATGGTTAGCGTCAGCAGGCTGTGTTAAAGATGATGTCTTTGGACGTCAACAGACACACCGCGGAGGTACTGCCCGACCACTTGCAGCGACAAACTGAGTCATGGTTGGGCAGTCTACATCTTGAGCCAGGCAAGGTAGTCAGTGATAACGGCCGTAATTTTGTGGCAGCCATAGCCCATGCAAAACTCACACACATACCTTGCCTGGCTCACACTTTGAACCTCGTAGTGCAGTGCTTCCTTAATAATTATCCAGAGTTAACATCCCTGCTCCATAAGGTGTGAAGACTGTGCTTGCACATTCATCGCTCAAACGTCCGCTCCAGTCGTATGCAGAAGCTGCAGAGATTGCTCCACCTCCCCAAGCACCGCCTAATCATAGACGTTGCAATATGGTGGAACTCCACCCTGCACATGGTTGAGAGGCTGTGTGAACAGAGGCAGGCTGTAATGCATTTGTGGGAGGATACACGGGCAAGCAGTTTGAGGGAACACATGGAATTGTCGGGTGTGCAGTGGTCAAAGCTGAAAGACCTCTGTAAAGTCCTTCAGTGTTTTGAGGAATGCACATGGCTGGTAAGCGCAGACGACGCCATCATAAGCATGAGCATCCCACTTACGCGTCTGCTCATGCAAAGTTTGACGCACATTAAGGATCTGGCATCTGCAGTGGAGGAGGGAAGCCTTGATGACAGTCAGCCATTGTCTGATCAGGGAACTGTCCTGGATTAGGTGGAGGAAGAAGAGGAAGAGGAGGAGGAGGAGGATGAGGGGGATGATTATTTTGGGCAGGAGGATGCTTCTCAGGGGGCAAGAGAAAATGTTGTCGTTCCAAGGTCAGGTACAGTGCTTGTGCGTGACTGTAGGGATGTGGATTTGCCAGAAAGTGGTCCTCCACCCAACCGTGGCAGTGCATTATTGACACCAGGAACATTGGCCCACATGTGCGATTATGCCTTGCGGATCCTAAAAAGGGACCCCCGCATTGCCAAAATAATGAAGAATGACGACTACTCGCTGGCCAGCATCCTCGATCCATGCTACAAAGGCAAATTACACAACATTATGCCACAGGAGAACCTAGAGATAATATTGGCTAACAAACAAGCAACTCTGGTAAACCGTTTGTTTGAGGCTTTCCCAGCACACAGCAGCGGTGCTGGTTCTCCCACGAGCCATAGTGGGCACAATGGAAGAGGTGTTCATGGTGCACACAGTCGAAGTGGCGTTGAGGACAAGGGTTTAATGACCATGTTGTGGAATGATTTCTCAAGTACCGCTCACACGACTGCTAATAATGCATCGATTACAAGTGACATGAGAGAGCTATGGTTACAAACTACTTCTCCTCCCATATCGATGTTCTCCCTCACAGGTCATTCCCTTTTGACTATTGGACCTCTAAACTGGACACCTGGCCTGAATTGGCACACTATGCCTTACAGGAGCTCCCTTGCCCTGCTGCTAGTGTGTTATCTGAAAGAGTCTTCAGTGCTGCTGGATCAATCCTGACAGAAAAAAGGACCCGTCTGTCGACCCAAAATGTTGATGATCTAACCTTCATTAAAATGAACCATGCATGAGTTTCTAAAGATTTTGTCCCACCCTCCCCTGCTGACACGTAGGTTGCCAGAAAAATGGCTCGTTTTTGTCCCCCTCTTCCTCGGACTTGCCCAATTCCACCATTTGCAGCAGCTGAATGTCCAGCCTACACATCAACATATGCCATTTTCTAAACCTCCCTAAATGGACTGCCCACCCCCCCAAGGGCTAGGCTCAACACCTGGCGCACCCGGGCAAGTGCCGTTGCTCTGAACAGGGAGGCCCACTCACCGTCAGACACACCAGTGTACTATGAGGGGCCCTGTGCCAGTACCATCACCCATGAGTGTGCCCCCCCTGCTTGATCATGGCCACAGCACTTGCAAGTTGCAATACTTACCTCTCCCTGCTCCACTGCTGTGTAGTCTGGGCAGTTAAATCCTTCACAGGGATGGCCACTAGAAATTTGGTGTATTGATCGATGATGGTTAAGATGTAGCTATAGCCTGTCCTGCTGGCCTCTACCTTCAGATGATCAATGGCTAGCATTTGTAGTGGACATCAACTTACAAGCGGATGCTGTGGTACTTTATGTTCACCTTTCACAGTTGTGATAGTCACAGACGTGTGACATTCCTGCCACCATTTTTCAATGTCTCTTCTCATGCCAATCCAATAGAATCGCCTACGGCCTGTGGCTTCTGTCTTTTGCACTCCAAAATGGCCAGACACATCATGATAGGCAGTGAGGATCATGTCTACATCTCTCCCTATGATCATAATTTGATGGAGATGAGTAACGGTGATGTGATCTATGCTACTGCGATAAAGCAATTCTTTCTTCACAAAGAACCATTTTCGCTGTCTCCACAGACACGGTAATTGAGGGTCTGCATCGCCTCTGCAACATCTACCTGGAGGTTTTCCCGCAATGAATAATTCCCAAATTTCGGCTAACACTTGACTTTCCGTCTGTACTTGTATCCATGTAGTTTCCAGTAGCGGAGAGTCTGGACTGGCTTACTGAGATTAAAATATATACGAAGATTTAAAAGTACCACAACACTGTATACCGTTGTACGCTTCGAATACCTTTCCCTTTTTCTACTTTTTAAATTATGGTGTAATACATAGTGAGCCTGTGAGTGTCTGTGTCTGACTCCAGAAGTATAGATGGAAATTTACAATTACCCCTAGACTGGATACACCTGGTATGTGCTGATACAGTACCTTTGCTCAAAATTTTTTATTACGGTATCATCTATAATAAGTGAGTATGTGTAGTTTACGCCTTCTATATATACGGTGAATCAGAGATACCAATTTTTACCCTATACTCAATACAGCTTGTATCTTGTTATACAGTACCTTTGTTCGACATTTAGTATTACGGTCAAATCCATACTGAGTAAGCGTCTGAGAGTGACTACGGGACTATGTATATGGAGATTTCAATTGTACCCTATAATAAATATACTTGCTATCTTGTTATCCAGTACCTTTTTACCACATTTTCTACTATGGTCAAACCCAGACTGAGTGAGTGTCTGAGGGTGACTCCGGAAATATATACCAAGATTTCAGATTTGGCCAACACTTTATACAGCTGTACGCTTCTGATACAGTAACCTTTTTTGCTATTTAGATTCTGGTGTAATCCATAATGAGTCTGTGAACGTCTGTCTGTTACTCCGGAAATTTATTAGGAGCTTTAAGATTACCCCAGCACTGTATACAGCTGTACGCTTGTGTTACATTACCCATTTACAGCTTTTCATATTCTTGTGTAATCCATACTGGACCTGAGAGCGTTTGTGTCTGCCTCCTGAAACACAGTATATACGGAAATTCAGAATGTTTACACTATACTATATACACCTTGCATCTGATGATACTGTACCCTTTTTCAACTTTTTATTTTATTGTGCAATCCATACTGAGCCTGTGAGCATCTGTGTATGACTCATGAAATATATACACGTGAAAATTGCCTCTTCAGAAAGAAAGAGAACTTTTACTCTACAGCGCCACCTATTGGTAGTAGCGATCCTACAAGTCACAATCAACCCTTTAACAAGTCTTGTAATATGACTTAGGATACAAGCCAAATCAGAATCTCAATTTGCAGACACGGTGTTTCGAGCTATTGGCTCTCGTCAGTGCAAAGTATGAGATCTGATTTGGCTAGGTGAGAGGCTCTGGACTAGGGTCTAAGAGGTAAGGTTTCTCCTTGCGGAGAGTGACATGCCAGCTGTGGCTTGTCAAGGTAAGGAGGCTTATTCGCCGTGCAATGCTCCTCTGGGAAAATAATATGCAAATTGCCTCTTCAGAAAGAAAGAGGACTTTTACTCTACAGCGCCACCTATTGGTAGTAGCGATCCTACAAGTCACAATCAACCCTTTAACAAGTCTTGTAATATGACTTAGGATACAAGCCAAATCAGAATCTCAATTTGCAGACACGGTGTTTCGAGCTATTGGCTCTCGTCAGTGCAAAGTATGAGATCTGATTTGGCTAGGTGAGAGGCTCTGGACTAGGGTCTAAGAGGTAAGGTTTCTCCTTGCGGAGAGTGACATGCCAGCTGTGGCTTGTCAAGGTAAGGAGGCTTATTCGCCGTGCAATGCTCCTCTGGGAAAATAATATGCAAATTGCCTCTTCAGAAAGAAAGAGGACTTTTACTCTACAGTGCCACCTATTGGTAGTAGTGATCCTACAAGTCACAATCAACCCTTTAACGAGTCTTGTAATATGACTTAGGATACAAGCCAAATCAGAATCTCAATTTGCAGACACGGTGTTTCGAGCTATTGGCTCTCGTCAGTGCAAAGTATGAGATCTGATTTGGCTAGGTGAGAGGCTCTGGACTAGGGTCTAAGAGGTAAGGTTTCTCCTTGCGGAGAGTGACATGCCAGCTGTGGCTTGTCAAGGTAAGGAGGCTTATTCGCCGTGCAATGCTCCTCTGGGAAAATAATATGCAAATTGCCTCTTCAGAAAGAAAGAGGACTTTTACTCTACAGCGCCACCTATTGGTAGTAGCGATCCTACAAGTCACAATCAACCCTTTAACGAGTCTTGTAATATGACTTAGGATACAAGCCAAATCAGAATCTCAATTTGCAGACACGGTGTTTCGAGCTATTGGCTCTCGTCAGTGCAAAGTATGAGATCTGATTTGGCTATACAGAGATTTACTGTTATCCCTAGACGGTATAGAGCTGTACACTTCTCATACAGTACCATATATCTGTTGGTATTTTGGGTCCATTTTCCAAAGCATGAGGAAGTATGGTGGAAGAGGATGCAGACATAGGTGTGGGGGTCCACCTGGTACTGATGGTGGTGGTGGTGCATCTGCTGGTAGTGCCAAAAACACAATAGCAGCTAAGGCAGGAGGTGTTGAGCCTGCATCATGGTGTAACTCTGGAAGGCCTTTTCTGGGAGTAGGTAGACTGCTTTTAAAGCCGGAGCATCAGGAACTGTTTTTGGCTTACATTGCTGAAACAGCCTCCAGCTCTATTGCCTCCTCTTCTGAAGTTTAAAAAAATGCAAGCACTGAGTTGTCAGTGGAGGCTTCTGGTCAGGAGCAACCCCTTTCTTTTTGTCCTTCACCCACAACAAAAGTGAAGGATGCGACTGCACACACTTCAGATTACTCCATGGAGCTCTTTTCACATACCATGCCTGGGTTAATTAAAAATGGGGCCCATCATATACTGGAGCATTCCAAATGGGGGACATCAGACACTGGAGCAGCATTTATGGGGCCCATTATACGCTGGAGCATTAGAAATGGGACCCATTATATATGGAGCATTATTGGGGCCCATCATACACTGGAGGATCATCCAAGAGGCCCATCATATACTGGAGCATTCCAGATTGAGGACATCAGACACTGGAGCAGCATTTACGGGGCCCATTATACAGTGGAGCATTAGAAATGGAGCCCATTATATATGGAGCATTATTAGGGCCCATCATACACTGGAGCATCATCCATGAGGCCCATCATATACTGGAGCATTATGTGGAGCTCATCATATATCAGTTTTCAATGCGTAACTATTATTATTAAGTAAATTAAGGTTTACAAGCTTCAGTAATAAGAATTGATGTTTTTGGCATTGAAATGGGCACTGTAGGTGTGTTTACTGTCTTCCATTCCCTGCCGACTTTGCTTCCCCATTGACTTGCATTGGGTTTCGTGTTTCAGTCGGCCTTTGACTTTTCCCTATAGTCAGCCGATTTTTGCGAAAGTCGGGTTTGATGAAACCCGACTCGACCCTAAAAAGGGCAAAGTCGCTCATCTCTAGTCAAGGTTAGTTATGACCTGTATTCCTGCAGAGAGATTCATATAACCGGCCTTTGTGGAAAAAGCCACAACCTCCTCCATTAACCATTGGTCAATTGAGTAATTGCTTGGATGATAGGTGGAATATTGAAATGGAACATGCACTTTTTGGAGTAAAAAGTTGCAGAAAGTTTGAATGCAAAAATAAAGAGCATTTTTGATTTTGCGCACCATTTTGAAGCATGTGGCAAAAAACGTCAGCAAATACCACAAGACAAAAAAAAGTGACTTAAAGAAAACTGCAATTCACGAATTGGACCCTATGTGTTTATAAGACCACTCAGAGGTTTGTACTGTGAGTTGATGCCTGTTGAGGTTTTTGTTAGCACAACATTATGCTTTGCTTATATTGCACCTTCATATTCAGCGTTTTACTGACATCATCACTGTCCCCATCGGAGCTCACAATCTAAATTCCCTATGAGTATATTTTTGGAGTGTGAGAGGAAACCAGGGGAATCCCAAACAAACAGAATGATAACTTACAAATTCCTTGTAGATATTGTCCTTTGTTGAATTTTAAAACAAAATCTCAATGCTGCAAGATTATGGTAACCACTGAGCCACAGAGCATTGCGATGTATTGACTTTGTATCTTTATTAATTGTATTCCTTAATGGTATTTGCAATAAACATGAGAATGGACAACCCTTTGGGTACTTGGAGAATGTGAGTAAGTAGCACTAAAATAGTTCTGTATTCTAATCAGGGGTGGACATAAAATTGGTGCAACCTGTGCAGCTGCCCAGAGCCCAAAATGTAAGGGGTCCAATATGACCTCCAAAGCAGCTGGAATTGTGCAGTATGATGGACTAATGGTCTGCAAGGGGTCCATATATTGTTATTGCCCAGGAGCAATCCTCAACTGTATCCTCTTCTGCCCCTGCTATAATGTGTTCACAAGTCTGTAATATCTGGTGTAAAATGTTACACGGGCTGCACGGTGGCTCAGTGGATAGCACTGCAGCCTTGCTGGGGTCCTGGGTTCAAATCCCACTAAGGACAGCATCTGCAAGGAGTTTGTATGTTCTCCCCGTGTTTGCGTGGGTTTCCTCTGGGCACTCCGATTTCCTCCCACACTCCATAAACATACTGACAGGAAATCTAGATTGTAAGCCCCATCGGGGACAGTGACAATGTGTGTAAACTATAAAGCGCTGCGGAATATGTTAGCGCTATATAAAGATTATTATTTATTATTTACAAGGACACTCAAAGGCTAAAAACTTCCATTTGTTGCTTAATCATAAAAACGGACTGGAGCGGCAAGGCAAGTGTGGGATCCGGTGGCTGAGAGATGACTATTGTTTCGCTTCCTATAAGCTTCAACTGGACTACATCTTTTATGAAGCGAAACATTGCCTTTCAATCCTTGTGCCTTTTCATGCTGCACGTTTGTAAATGAGAGTTTGGCTCACTATCGGGCTTTTTATACAACATGGATGCCTGTCTCAACCACTCCAAGGATTAAGAAGTGCCGATTAGAGTTGAGCGACTTTGGTCGGATCGGGTTTCACGAAACAAAATTTGTTTCAGATGAAACTGGTCCGACTAGGGCAAAAAAAGTCGGAGTTTCCTCCGAAACCCGAACCCAATGTAAATCAATGGAAAATAAAAGTCGGCATTGAGCGGATGACATTCATCCACTCAATGCCGACTTTTATTCCCCATTGACTTGCATTGGGGTCGGGTTTCGGACGAAACTCTGACTTTTTTTGCCCTAGTCGGACCAGTTTCATCTGAAACAACGTTTGTTTCATGAAACCCAATCCGACCAAAGTCGCTCAACTCTAGTGCCGATATACTTATATCTATAATATTTAGTGCTTGCACTGCTTGGATCACAATATTGAATTCATTTTTCACTCCTCTTGATTTCACCTATGACCTAATTTGTGACGTTAGTTCAGACCAGAGACCCGACAGGTATAACGATCCGAGTACAGACGACTATATAGCACAGATGTGTGAACCAAGCCTTAGCCTAGTCTTTTTCCTCACATGCTGTAAACTGTGTCTCAATGTTCAATTCCGTCCCGCAGCCGTTCTCTCTTTTGTATTTGTGTCTGTGTAATTATAGATCGGGAGAGATAGGCTGAGAAATAATGTTTCCTCATTTACAATGCGCTTGCAATCCATAATGTATATAATGCAATCACAATAGCACTCTTCTTCAAAAGCCGTGTACGGAACATTGCAAAGTGTATAACATCAAAGCTTTGCCATGGAACTTAATCTTGAAAAATAAATAGCAGGTTTTTTTTGTAACTGCAATCAGACCTAAAAGTATGTCCCATTACAGTCAGCAGAAGAATTTCAAATCAGAAACGTAAGTGTATGGAAGTCATTTCGCAGGAGACAAACCCAATGACTTTAACAAAAAAATAAAACAGCAAATATGTATTTCTTTTTTCATCAGAACCTTCATTCTTTAAAATATTCAATAGCCTTGAGCTTCATCTTTTTCTCTTAGTTATCAGGTTTTACAAAACAAACTAGTTGCCATATGATCAGTAATTAAAATTAAATTTAAAAGCCAAGGTATACATGTAAGGCAACAAATAATCCAAGGCAGCCATTAGAGGTAAAGGTAGCCAGTTACTCAATTCATGCTGCCCAAACCATTGTCAACATGAATCAGACACTGGCTGCACAATTGCCCTCAGGTTTGTTACTCTCTGAAAAGCTATGGCATGTAGAGAGACAAGACTAATCCAGTGCCGCTCCCGATCCGCTTCTCTGTACAGGTCAAGTTGACTAATTGGTCTCACACTAGGTTTACACATGAGAAAGACCTGTCAATTAACTGAAGAGATGAAGAGAGAATCCAGCCAGGAGAAGCTTAGGACTGGTCTTGTCTCTCCTTATGGCTCCAGACTGACTCTTCAAATTATGTTTTCTCTTAAATGTTATAAAATTTTAAAGAATAAAAACATACCTGACTAATCTCTGATGCATGACCATGGTTTGGGAAACATGAACCTATAAGGCAGGAGTCCCCAACCTGTAGCTTGGGAGCCACATGTGGCTTGTGGTCCAATGAATTGTGGCTTGCAGCTGTCTTCCAGCTTTGGTGCATAAGCTTCAGGTCTAACAAACAGGTTTGAAGAGCAAATCTCAAAATGGTGAATTTTGTGCGTAGCCCTGCACAGAAGAGCAGATCTGGATGCACATATACTGGTCTTAGGGGTTTAGAGATAATTAAACTAAGGTACGCTGGAGACAGGATGATACTACCTGTTGGAGGAGGTACCTGAAGCTGGATGAGACAGTGTGTTGGGAGTGCTGGATGGGAGAATACTAAATGGAGATATTGTGGAGACTGCTGGATCTTGGTATACTGCTTCAGGGTGAATTCTGTGGAAAAGCTTTGGTTATCATACCCATAATGGGGGCTCTGGTTGCCACAACTGTGAGTGGGGAGGGAGTTGGATGTGGCTCATGACCCTCTCTCAGAGCTGAATGTTGCTCTCTAGGTCAGAAAGGTTGGGGACAACTGCTATAAGGATTGCTCCTGCCAGGGTGTTTTGCTTTGACCTTAAACACCAACGGCATAGGTTCTTCTGGGTGTATGTGTGGTGGTACTTTTTTGTAGATATTCTTTACTGACGTCGCATACCCTCAGATGGAACATGAGCACAGGTCTACAGTAATAGCAAAAAAGAATTCAGTCTAGATTTAGACATTATGCTGAACTTTATTAATGAACTTGATAGAATTTATATACATTTGGTATCTGGTGTAAATCGCTTTGTTCACTTCTCCTGCAGTTAATAGAGGCACAAGGAATTACAACTTAACTTGCAGGACATGTTTCAAATGCACATCATAGATGATTTAAAGGGAACCTATCAGCCCCCCAGGGCCTTTTTAAGTAAAAGAGCCATTTTCAGCAGCACTAAGTCTGCATTCTGTGAAGGTGGCTCTTATGTTTATTATCCCTAGGAATGCTGAAATAAAGACTTTTATAAATTGCCCGCCATACCTCTATTGCGTCGTGGAGGTATGTTTTCTCCCCATGTGTCAACCGCCCCGCAGTCGTCCATCATCCCACCCTGCAGTGTGTTATGATGTATTCACACTGCAGGGCTGGGAATCTGGTGCCTGTGCAGTGAGGATCTCTGCGCCTGTCCCCATCTCCCTCCTCCTCTTTCCTCCACCTTAATAAGTCAGCTGAAGCTCACTAAGACGCTGCAGAGTGCCATCGTATTACAGGGGAGGAAAGAGGAGGAGTGTGAATACATCTTAACACACTGCGGGACGGGATCTGGGGCCTCCGCTACACGCAGGCACGATAACATTTCATCACCACCTGATGTAAGTTCAGGGGCAGCGCGCACGGCGCATGCCCGAGAAATGTTTGCAGAGCTCAGGCGCTGGTCACGTAACGAGGAACAGAGGAGGCAGAGCACAGAGGCAAGTGGGGCATGATGGACGGCAGCCAGGCGGTTGACACAGGGAGAGAAAACATACCTCCATGACGCAATAGAGGTATGGTGGGCAATTTATAAAAGCCTTTATTTCAGTGTTCCTAGAGATAATAAACATAAAAGCCACCTTCACAGAATGCAGCCTTAGTGCTGCTGAAGGTGGCTCTTTTACTTACTTTGGGCTCTGAGCAACAGGTCAGATTCCTCTCATTATCATGGCCCTGCAAGCAGAGACGTACTTAGAGTTCACATGACACCATAGTAAAAGTTATATTTGGGCCCCCACACCTCAAAAATAGATATAGTTATATTTTGCTACTGAGCTGGAGATATATACCGTGTAAACTCATGTATAAGCCGACCCCCTAATTTTGCCACAGAAAACTGGGAAAACTTATTGACTCACGTATAACCCTAGGGTGGAAAATGCAGCAGCTATTGGTAAATTTCAAAGATAAAAATAGATACCAATAAAAGTAAAATTAATTGAGACATCAGTAGGTTAAATGTTTTTGAATATCCATATTGAATCAGGAGCCCCATATAATGCTCCATACAGTTCATGATGGGCTCCATAAGATGCTCCATTCAAAATACACCCCATATAATGCTGCAAAAAAGGTTAATAATGCCCCCACAAGATGCTCCATAGAATAATATGCCCCATATAATGCTCCATAAAGGTTATGGCTCCATAAGATGCTCCATAGATAATGCCCCCATAAGATGCTCCATATATTTTCCCCCCATAAAATGCTCCATAGATTATGTGCCCATATGCTGCTCCATAGAATATGCCCCCATATGCTGCCCCATAGAATATGCCCCCATATGCTGCCTCATAGAATATGTCCCCATATGCTGCCCCATAGGATATGCCCCAATATGCTGCTCCATAGATTATTCCCCCATATGCTGCTCCATTGAATATGCCCCCATATGCTGCCCCATAGAATATGCCCCCATATGCTGCCCTATAGAATATGCCCCCATATGCTGCCCCATAGAATATGCCCCCATATGCTGCCCCATAGACTATGCCCAATATGCTGACCCATAGGCTATGCCTCCATGTGCTGCCCCATAGGATATGCCCTCATATGCTGCTCCATAGAATATGCCCCCATATGCTGCTCCATAGGATATGTCCCCATATGCTGCTCCATAGACTATGCCCCCATATGCTGCCCCATACACTATGCCCCCATATGCTGCTCCATACACTATGTCCCATATGCTGCCCCATATGATATGCCCCCATATGCTGCTCCATAGAATATGCCCCATATGCTTCCCTATAGAATTTTCCCCCCAAATGCTGCTCCATAGAATAAGCCCCCATATGCTGCCCCATAGACTATGCCCCTATATGCTGCCCCATAAGATATGCCCCCATATGCTGCTCCATAGAATATGTCCCCATATGCTGCTTCATAGGATATGCCCCCATATGCTGCCCCCATAAAATACTCCATATATTATGCTCCCATATGCTGCTGCAAAAAAAATAAAAAAATGCCATACTCACCTCTCCTGCTCAGGACCTCACCTGTCTGGGGGCCATCACTGCTCACAGCTGTTTGCCATGTCGTCTGTCAGTGACGTTCAGGCAGCAGAGGGCACTGTGCGCACTAACCACATCACCGCGCCCCCTGCTGCCTAAACGTCACAGGCAGAGGATGCAGCAATGGACACCCCGGTCAGGTGAATATCGCTATACTTACCTCCCCTGGCGCGGTCTCTTCACTGCAGTCTCGCTTCTCCACGGTCTCCCTTCCTGCCTTCAGCGGTCACGTGTGACCGCTCATTACACTCATGAATATGCGCATATTCATGAGTTTAATAAGCGGTACCATGTGACCGCTGAAGGCAGGAAGGGAGACCGTGGAGAAGCGGGGAGCTGCAGAAACCGTACCAGGGGAGGTAAGTATGATCTGTGACACCCCCGCTCCCCCTCCCCCGCGGACCCCCAGGTATATGACTCATGTATAAGCCGAGAGGGGGACTTTCAGCCCCCAAAAAATGAGCTGAAAATCTCAGCTTATACATGAGTATATACGGTATCTACACCAGGATTCAGTTCTGCTGAGCCCAACCATGTATATATTATATTGTACTATATGTCTGGTATGTATACCATCTGTTGTCTGATATAGGGTTATTCCCCAAATAAATCAAGTTATGCCCAGTCCCAAGGATAAGGAATTACTTACTGACTTTTGAGGGACTGACCACTGGGACCCCCAGCAATCCTGAGAACAGGACTGCAGCTCAGCCATGAATAGATTGGAGGTGCGCATGCCTGACTTCTGCTCTATTCATTGTCTATGGAACTGATTGAAACAGCCAAGCACAGCGCTCAGCATCTCTATAGATAATGGGAAGCAAAAGCTGTTGCAAATGAGGGCCAGGACCGTAGTCGTGACCTGTACTCTGGTGGCAGCAGTGCCCAGCCCTTCCCCTACATGAAATACTATGCTCCTCGGCATACCTGCATCTTCAATCCCATCTTCACCCGGGCACTTCCCAGGCCATAACGGTGCCTCTTCTAGGCGACTCACATCAAGGGAGACAACTTTAACACTTTCTTTACTTAGGATTTCGTACTATGCATCCACAGTTGGTACATCATCACATTTGCTTGCTTCTTGATCTTTCCCTTGCTTGCTGTCACTTCTGTGCAGTACACTCCCGGACCGGACAATACTAGACTGCTTCCCAGTTCCTTCCAGGTCTGACCACACTACAATAACATTTTGAAACAGCCTGTTTCACCCCAGTACTGAATTCATCAATCACTACGCTTGGTGACCCCGGGTGAAGCATCCAGCCCATCTGTATCGACCTCGTCGAAGTGCCAACTCCTTTCATCTCTTTAGTCTAGCCAACTTCTGCCCTAAAAGTATTGGCCCAGGTGGTAAGACGCCACTTTTACTTTTTCTGTTCTGACCCACTGCTAAGACCTGCAGTGGCCGTGGGCAATAACGACTTAATGTTACGTGACTGCCAAGCTGTCCAGGCCTACAACCCATGTGGACTCTTGGGCACCCTGGCCCCATCTGTCTTGATTTTTTACAAGCTCCTTTCTTACTACCCGGCAGCCCCTCCTATAATTAACCCTCTATTATCCTCCTACCTATACCCCCACCTAGTGGCCCGCAACATAATTACAACTACCCAGTCTATAGAGAAACTATATACTAAGAGTGCCCTCCTCTAGTGTCCCAATATGCAAGCAGTTTTATTATACAAGAACAAGAGGTAATATATACACTTGTCCATACAATGCTAACACATTCAAGTGGCAGTACCATCAATAAAGAGCGGTAATGCATAATTGTACATGTAGCAGTACCACAGTCAATAATCATAAAAACATGTTTGTAAACATTAAAGACAGGCAAATAATCAGAGGGAAGGGAGGCATAAGAGACATCATACCCTATTCCTTTAACCCCTTAACGACCGCCGATACACCTTTTAACGGCGGTAATTGAGTGTACTAAAACCACTGCGCCGTTAATTCTCGGCGCTGTGGAGAAAGTACATGGCGCCCCCCAGTGTCGGATTTTCTCCGGGGTCTCAGCTGCCAAGGGTAGCCGAGACCCCAGAGAACATGAATCGGTCGGTTTTTACCGACCCCGCTTTTGCGATCGCCGTTATTAACCCTATAATGGCGACCACAAAAAAAGCCACGATTATGCATTACATTTCTCCTTCCTCTCATGTGAACGCACATCAGAGGAGAGAGAACTAGGGTCCACGATCCCCCCCGGTACCTCTCCGTGGTCCTCTGTCCCTTCCCAGGGGCTCCCGCATCCCGCCGGCGTCCTCCGATGGGCGCCTCCATCTTGAAAATGGCAGGCGCATGCGCAGTGCGCCCGCCAGGAATCTGCGATCAAAATTAAAAAAAGTACATAACCCCCCCGTTTATCACCCCCTTATATAGGCAAACATAATGAAATGAAGAAAATATTTTTTTTTCAGGTTTCCATTAGGGTTAGGGTTAGGGCTAGGGTTAGGGTTGGGCTAGGGTTAGGGTTGGGCTAGGGTTAGTCTTAGGGTTGGGCTAGGGTTAGGGTTAGGATTGGGCTAGGGTGAGGGTTGGGCTAGGGTTAGGGTTAGGGTTGGGCTAGGGTTAGGGTTGGGCTAGGGTTAGGGTTGGGCTAAAGTTAGGGCTAGGGTTAGGGCTAGGGCTAGGGTTAGGGCTCAGGTTAGGGCTAGGGTTAGGGCAAACTAGGATTAGGGTTAGAATTAGGATTAGGGATTAGGGTTGGGATTAGGGTTAGGGTTGGGATTAGGGTTAGGGGTGTGTTGGGGTTAGGGTTGGAGCAAGAATTGAGGGGTTTCCACTATTTACCATCTTTGGGGGTCTAAAAATTGGGGCCTAAAAAATCACTTTTGTGGAAATAAAGACTTTTTATTTTCACGGCTCTGCGTTTATAAACTTCTGTGAAGCTCTTGGGGGTTCAAAGTGCTCACCACACATCTAGATAAGCTCCTTAGGGGGCCTAATTTCCAAAATGGGGTCACTTGTGGGGGGTTTCCACTGTTTAAGCCCATCAGGGCCTCTGAAAATGCAACACGATGCCCGCAGACCATTCCATCAAAGTCTGCATTCCAAAATGGCACTCCTTCCCTCCCGAGCTCTCCCATGCGCCCAAACAGTGGTCCCCCCCACATATGGGGTATCGGCGTACTCAGGAGAAATCACACAACAAATGTGGGGGTATGATTTCTCCTGTTACCCTTGTAAAAATAAAAATTTTGGGGCAAAAAGATCATTTTTGTGGAAAAAAAATGGATTTTTTATTTTCACGGCTCTACGTTATAAACTTCTGTGAAGCACTTGAAGGTTCAAAGTGCTCACCACACATCTAGATTAGTTCCTTAATGGGTCTAGTTTCCAAAATGGGGTCAGTTGTTGGAGTTTTCCACTGTTTAGGCACATTAAGGGCTCTCCGAACGCAACATGGCATCCGATCTCAATTCCAGCCAATTCTGTGTTGAAAAAGTCAAACGGCGCTCCATCCCTTGCGAGCTCTGCCATGTGCTGAAAAAGTGGTTTACCCCCACATATGGGGTATCGGCATATTCAGTAGAAATTGTACAACAAATTTTGTGGTTGATTTTCTCTTTCAACTCTTGTGAAAATAAAAAAAATTGGTTCTGAATTAAATTTTTTGCAAAAGAAAGTTAAATGTTAATTTTTTCCTTCCACATTTCTTTAGTTCCTGTGAAGCACTTAAAGGGTTAATAAACTTCTTGAATGTGGTTTTGAGCACCTTGAGGGGTCTAGTTTTTAGAATGGTGCCATTTTGGGGTATTTTCTGTCATGTACACCCCTCAAAATGACTTTAAATATGATGTGGTCCCTAAAAAAAATGGTTTTGTAAATTTTTTTGTAAAAATGAGAAATCGCTGGTCAACTTTTAACCCTTATAACTTCCTAACAAAAAAAAATGTTGCTTCCAAAATTGTGCGGATGTAAAGTAGACATGTGGGAAATGTTACATATTAAGAAATTTGGGTGACACATCTCTCTGATTTAAGGGCATAAAAATGTAAATTTTTAAAATTGCAAAATTTTCAAAATTTTCGCCATATTTCCGTTTTTTTCATAAATAAACACAGGACTTATCGAATAAATTTTACCACAGACATGAAGTACAATATGTCACGAAAAAACATTCTCATAATCAGCGGGATCCATTAAAGCGTTCCAGAGTTATAACCTCATAAAGGGACCGTGGTCAGAATTGTAAAAATTGGCATGGTCATTAAGCTGCAAACTGGCTCTGTCGCTAAGGGGTTAAACATGCACAACTCTGCCCTATCCAGGATGAGTCAACAGGCCCCTGTTATCAGAATCTTGGAAGGAGGGGCAGTGGTTGAATCCTATGGATCAGAGAAAACTTGATTATTTGGTGACTATCCTTTTAAAGAGCCTGGCTGTTTTTATTTTCGTTACAATTACAATATCAAACAAGAACATAAACATACATACACATACATATATGCATACACACCTATATACACAAAGCTACACACATACAGTGGGGAAAAAAAGTATTTAGTCAGTCAGCAATAGTGCAAGTTCCACCACTTAAAAAGATGAGAGGCGTCTGTAATTTACATCATAGGTAGACCTCAACTATGGGAGACAAACTGAGAAAAAAAAATCCAGAAAATCACATTGTCTGTTTTTTTTTTCATTTTATTTGCATATTATGGTGGAAAATAAGTATTTGGTCAGAAACAAGCAATCAAGATTTCTGGCTCTCACAGACCTGTAACTTCTTCTTTAAGAGTCTCCTCTTTCCTCCACTCATTACCTGTAGTAATGGCACCTGTTTAAACTTGTTATCAGTATAAAAAGACACCTGTGCACACCCTCAAACAGTCTGACTCCAAACTCCACTATGGTGAAGACCAAAGAGCTGTCAAAGGACACCAGAAACAAAATTGTAGCCCTGCACCAGGCTGGGAAGACTGAATCTGCAATAGCCAACCAGCTTGGAGTGAAGAAATCAACTGTGGGAGCAATAATTAGAAAATGGAAGACATACAAGACCACTGATAATCTCCCTCGATCTGGTGCTCCACGCAAAATCCCACCCCGTGGGGTCAGAATGATCACAAGAACGGTGAGCAAAAATCCCAGAACCACGTGGGGGGACCTAGTGAATGAACTGCAGAGAGCTGGGACCAATGTAACAAGGCCTACCATAAGTAACACACTACGCCACCATGGACTCAGATCCTGCAGTGCCAGACGTGTCCCACTGCTTAAGCCTGTACATGTCTGGGCCCGTCTGAAGTTTGCTAGAGAGCATTTGGATGATCCAGAGGAGTTTTGGGAGAATGTCCTATGGTCTGATGAAACTAAACTGGAACTGTTTGGTAGAAACACAACTTGTCGTGTTTGGAGGAAAAAGAATACTGAGTTGCATCCATCAAACACCATACCTACTGTAAAGCATGGTGGTGGAAACATCATGCTTTGGGGCTGTTTCTCTGCAAAGTGGCCAGGACGACTGATCCGGGTACATGAAAGAATGAATGGGGCCATGTATCGTGAGATTTTGAGTGCAAACCTCCTTCCATCAGCAAGGGCATTGAATATGAAACGTGGCTGGGTCTTTCAACATGACAATGATCCAAAGCACACCGCCAGGGCAACGAAGGAGTGGCTTCGTAAGAAGCATTTCAAGGTCCTGGAGTGGCCTAGCCAGTCTCCAGATCTCAACCCTATAGAAAACCTTTGGAGGGAGTTGAAAGTCCGTGTTGCCAAGCGAAAAGCCAAAAACATCACTGCTCTAGAGGAGATCTGCATGGAGGAATGGGCCAACATACCAACAACAGTGTGTGGCAACCTTGTGAAGACTTACAGAAAACGTTTGACCTCTGTCATTGCCAACAAAGGATATATCACAAAGTATTGAGATGAAATTTTGTTTCTGACCAAATACTTATTTTCCACCATAATATGCAAATAAAATGAAAAAAAAAACAGACAATGTGATTTTCTGGATTTTTTTTTCTCAGTTTGTCTCCCATAGTTGAGGTCTACCTATGATGTAAATTACAGACGCCTCTCATCTTTTTAAGTGGTGGAACTTGCACTATTGCTGACTGACTAAATACTTTTTTTCCCCACTGTATATACACATATGCATACACATCTATTATATACTTACCTTGTAATGTCTTCACATCCTGTTAAGTCCAGATGTGTCTGGATCCCAGAATTCCAAGCGGCGGAAGTTCATCGACCGCCATATTGAGTCACTCAAGTGATGGGTGTCTCAATATGGAAACACAACTCACACACGCACTATATACGCCGTATGCACCACACACACACACAAACACACACTGTATATGCCGTATGCAGTCTCTTGTGCGGTACCAACAGCGGAACACCGTCGCCAACATGCCACTGCCGGGATCAGCTGAATGATTCACTGACTGCTGCCAACTTTGTACAGGAGGAGCACATGTGCAGTTTTAATGTAACCACCGCTATCTGTCTGCACAAAGATGGTAGCGGTCTGATTTACTGCGCCTGCGTGAATTCCGCACAGGTGCAGTGAATCATTTGGCTGATACCGGTGGCAGATGCCTGATGTGTCTAAAGGCAGAGGAAGCCGGTCACATTAAAGAGGTTTTCCCATGAACGAAGCATACCACATCTCCTGGGCAGGGAAGGAAGAAAAAGATAATACTGACATTACAGCAGGGGATCACAGAGGATTCATTTTGTGAGGTAAAATATTGTTTTTAAACAATATTTTACCTCACAAAATGTATCCTCTGCGATCTCCAGCTGTAATGTCAGTGAAGGAGAGAGACAGCAGACAAGGTAGATAGCACATGGGGTAGAGAGATCAAAGAAGAGAGCACAGACAAGAGAAGTCAGCACATGGGGAAAGAGAGAGTGGATAGGTGGGTGAGCACATGGGGGGAGAGATTCTCAACGCTGCAAAGCCTGACCCCATTGTGACATTACCGCCCTCCCAATGCGATAGCATCAGGTCTTCATCTAGTGCATTCATAAACACAGACGCACACACACATACATACACATACATATACAAATGCTCACACATGTATAAACATATATACCCAGGGGACGTGGCTTAGCTGGGATGGAGTGAAGAAGCTGCTTCCTAGTGCTCCTGGGACAGGGAGAATATACTTCACTTTAACTCACCTACAGGATCCATGTGTGCTTCCAGAAGAAGGGGAACTGGTTCCAGCAACACTCAGGTCCTTTCCCACCACAGAGAAACTGCCCTGACCCGCATGTTACAGAGCAGTATGCCGAAGGGGAAGCTAGTAACAGCCTCAGCAATGGCGTCCAGCACTGTGAGACCACGAGGTATGTCAGAGGAGAAGTCTGTGGGGAGTCAGGGAAGGAGTGCTCGGGTCTCACCTGGGGAGGGTGACTTAACCCCCACCGAAGCCCAGATTCAGTGCACACAAAGAATGCTGCAGACCAGGGAGATAAAGCTGGTGGAGATTGGCAGGGAGAGACCCAGGCAGAAGGCAATGCCACAGTACACTACAGCCCCATCCATGCAGTCTACCAGTCTGACTTCCACAGCCTGCAGGAGCTGATCAAAGCCCTTCCTACTGAATCAGACATAGACTCCCTGATAGCTAGGATAGAAGCTTTACAGGAAAGTCTTAGTTAGTCACCGGTTAACGGTATTTTTCGGAGTCCATGACAGCACCACCTGAGAGAGGGGATCCACCCTTCAGGAACAGTAAATCCTACAGATACATAAGGGCGGCACTTCTCCCACGCATCAGTTGGTTTACAGAGCACAAGAGGACCACAAGGTTAATAGCATGATTTATGTACAATACTTTACTTAACTATTTATTACCAGTGTACATATAAGAGGAAGAAATGCACACCCAAATTTAAACTGAAGGGAGGTAATGTACGGGTGCTGTCATGGACTCCGAAAAATACCGTTAACCGGTGAGTAAGACTTTATTCGGTCATCCATGACAGCACCACCTGAGAGAATTACATAGAGTAATAATTACTTTAGGGAGGGACTACAGCCTGCAGAACCCTGTCACCAAAGGAGAGGTCTGAGGAGGCACCTAGGTCTAGTCTATAGTGGTTGTAAAAGGGGCTCGGAGAGGACCAGGTAGCTGCCTAACATATTTGGTCAATCGAGACTCCGATCTCTCCGCCCACAAGGTTGCCATGGCTCTGGTGGAATGTGCCCTCAACTTGCCAGGAGCCGACCTGCCCTTTGAGGTGTATGCTAATGAAATGGCCTCCCTAATCCATCTAGCTAGTGAGCTTTTTGACGCCCTAAGGCCCTTCCTAGTGCCCTGATAGGAGACAAATAAGGCTTATCTTTCTTCCAGGGATCGGTAACTGCCAGGTATTCCAGGAGGCATCTCCTGACGTCGAGAGTGTGTAGTTTTCTTTCCTTATCTTTCACTGGATTAGGGAGGAAGGATGGAAGGACTATCTCCTGCGTTCTATGGAAACTGGAGGCTACTTTAGGCAAGTATGCTGGATCAGGTGTAAGTATTACCCTGTCATCTCTAAATTGAATATAAGGAGGAAGCCTAGATAACGCCTTGATGTCACTTACTCTACGGGCTGACGTCAGTGCTACCAGAAAGGCCACTTTAAGAGACAGATTTTTGGTTGAGGCTGATGAAATAGGTTCAAACGGGGCCTCTGTCATGGCCATGAGGACTAGGTTTAGATCCGATGGCATAAATTTATCTTTTACTCTTGGTCTATTGGTCTGGATCTGCCTGTCGCTTTAATAAATCTACTGATCCAATAGTTACTGGTGATGTTGCAATTAAAAAGGGCCCCTAAGGCTCACACTTGTACCTTGAGGGTGTAAAATAATGCATATTCTTGTAAAATACTCAGGACTAGTTACCAGATAAAAATGTAGTGGTTTATTTGGATTCTTCCATCAAAGAAAAGATTATTACAGAAAAACATAAAAAAATAGGTGAAAGAGAGATTGTCCATTAGTTCATAGCAAAGCAACATGTATTCTTCTTTCTCTGGGATTCCACATGGCATATGGCATCTGTCTCTGTTAAGAGCTTCTTCCGTAGTAAAGTTACATATATCAAGTTACATACCAGGTGTCCATTCAATGTCGTGTCCGAGCAAGGATGACTCCTCAAATGTGTTTCATGGTGATAGGGAAGGAGTGAGCATGACCTCTAGAGTTAGCCATGAATTATATACATCTCTTAAAGCATGTGGTCTCTATAAATGGAGTTGTCCTCTACCATGAGCCAAGCTTACAAAAATAGCCTATGTCGTGTCAGCTAAAGTAATGTACAGAACTGGGTGTAATAAGAATACAACTCCATAACTAATATATAAATCCATAACTAATAATATTTAACAATTCCCCCTTTTGAGGGAGACAGACATTAATTGGAACCCTCAAAATATAACAAGATCTTCTTTCTTCTTTTCTTCTTCCTTGACAAAATAATTTAATATCAATAATAATATCAGATTATTGTTATACGCACTTAATGATGTGAATTCATGTTATGGTAAGCCGTGAACAATATTCATATAAAATATGTGTAATTATGCTTCCCTATATCTAAATTGAAGCATCTCAGGTCCAGTCATCATCATCTGATGTCATCTGGTCTTCATTTTGATGTCTTCTGTCTTCCTCTTGGTTCTTTTTTAAAAACACAGTTTTTATTCCTTTGAGATAGCGTGTATTAAATCAAAGTCCATAAATTCAAATGTTGATAAGAAAACAAAGTCTATAGATGTAATGCAGCTTTAATATCTGTGCCGTGTCACCTTTAAAAAACTGGGCTTACATTGGCTCGCCTTGGATATTTCTGGAATCCTCCATCGGTACTGGTCTTTGAACAGGTGTCACATCTTTGGTCAGCAAAGCAAGGGTTAAAATGACTCTTCCTTGCTAAACATAGCACCATAACCAGTCCTCAGTCCTAATGCACAGGACACATGTCAGGGTTGTAGCTTCCTGACAATTACCTTATTGTTCACCAGCCTTCATTGAAGCTTTTCAGGTGATTGGAAACCTCTGGAACTTGGTAAGAACGTGATAACACAGTTCACCTCAGCATCATAGGATCATCGTCCTCTGGTTGTCAGGTCAGACACTTTAATTGTGACTGTCAGTGATGGATACTGCACTTGTAATTGACAGTAGTGAATTGTAAGTAACACAATCTTACTCAGTAATCATAGCTTTGTTACCTTCTGGGACTTCTGGATCAGATTCTTCTTCTTGCAACTGATAACAATCAATTTAGAAATATAAAAAGTCTTTATTAACGTAATTTCAGTATCTTGCTTGAAGTCTTCGTTCCCTATTCTATACCAAATCTGGTAATTTTCCTAACCTATAATATCACAGCGTACTATAGCAATCAGTAATATCCATATAATTGTTATCAGAATTTGCATCATATATGGATTTCAATGTTTGGAATAATAAAACAATAATAAGTGATAATACATTATTATCCATATTTTTTTCATGTGATAGAACATTTTTTTATGTCATAGGTGTAATTACCTTTTTCAATCCATAGGTGTCAGTGTGTTTTATGTAACCAGTGTTTTCATCTTTATTATTCAACTTTATTAATAGAATATATTCATTATACCAATAATATGTAGGAATGTATAGCCATGAAGCAAAATACCAAAATAAGAATATATGAGTGAGCGAATGAATGAATGAATGACTGAATGAATGAATAAAAGAATTGTTGCATATAACTCAGAACTGAAACATTTTCCTTTGTAATGGAACCATATCATCCCTATATTTAATGAAGCAATATTCTCAGTAGATATTACTTTACTAAATATTGGTGGAAGAATTAAAAATAATGAAAAATAAAAATAAGAATAAAATAAGAAATAAAGATAAGAATAAAAATAAGGCTTTTATGTTGATGCAGAGTAGTTATGTCTTCAGTAACATATACCCTTAATATTTCCATGATCTGGATTATTTCATAATTATCTTAAACTTGTGTTACCAAAATATTCAAATTATGCAACTTTGCATGTAATATTCTTCTTAGTGTAAAGAAATGACTCTTTATAATACTTAATATTATTATACCCAATCCTTATACCATTGTACCTTATTAATATTTCTTTTTTATTAAAATGTGTGAAGAAGAGGTATTAATCAAATGTGATGATGTAGTCAGGATCAAAAACATATTTTCCCCCTTAATACCAAAAAATATTGTTTTATGAAATAATTCATTTATCAAAACCAAAATTAAAATAATTAATTTATAAATTGTGTGAATTTATACTTGCTTATACCATTATTTGTCTGAAGATGTGTGACCATTAAAATTAATTTGAATATCATAAAATTATCCTTTGGAAAAATTAATTTAAATGTAGATTTTCTTCATAAACCATTTTGATGTGCGATTGCACTTATCCACAATTAACTAAATCAAGAAATTACTATAGGAATATATGTTGTGTAGATAATATTTCATTATATCTTAATATTCTAATAATTTAGCTGATCTGCATATTTCTCCTAAAAATAAAGGTTTTTGGGTTTTTTTTCCTCTCTTGCATTCAGAATCCTGAGGCCTCACATACAACAAACGTATCACATTACTCCTAAGCAGCTGCTCATACACGCATCTGTCACTGTCATTCAGACTGTGTCACATAAAAGTTTAAACCAAACTACCCCACATACGAAGGTGTGATGAATACACGTATTTTAACCCAAATTATCCTAATTATCAATTTATCAATCAATGCGCATTGTAAACTATTAAATTTAGTATCCTAATATTTCTTTGAATATTCCCCAAATACACATGACATAAATATATGTTGTATAGCTATACTTAAAACTTTAGGCCTGAAAAAAAATTCCTTTGATTTGCAAAAGCTGAGAAAGGCTAAAGGGACATAGTATACTGTTATACTTATTATTAGAACAAAGTTCAAATTTCACATGCTGTGGTTGTCATGTCATGCCATGCAGTAAAGGCATACACACAGATTTAAAATGCAGTTAGTTATTTTCTTTTAAGTGTTAAATATATGAAATCATGCAATTATTGCAACTTCCTGTGTAAATAAAGGCATAAATCCTTGTAAGAGAATTTTTCCCGATTAAGTCCTGCTTTGAAATGAAAATTCTAAGGAAAAATAAAAGATAAGGTTAATATCATATTCATAATTCTAAATTTTATTACTGGAGTAGATTTTAATTTTCACTAAAAAATACAGTTCTACAATCTCTACTTCTACAAACACTCTATATATACAGTATGAATATGTATATCTATAAAACTATAGAACTACAGAATTATACGCTATATAATAATTACATATAACTGACTAATTGAATAACACTGTTACACAACATTTAATTACATTTTTAGCCAATTCATAAACCCACTCTTTCCCTGTAAAAGATGTCTTTAAATATTATTGCTACTTTGAAGTTAACGGATTTTCTGAGCTGCTCCGATGGACCCTTCAGCTCAAAGTCAATGATGTCACTCACCACCTGCTTCTGTCTGTCAAATCCGGCCATCTTTTTTACAGAAAGAAGATCAGAACTTTGAATTTCATAGGGTTTATAACAAATATGTGATTTTCTTCGTTCTTCATAGATTTGATTTCGGGGAAAACTCATTTTAGAAGGCTTTGCTAATACAGGCTTCTGATAAGATTTTACTCTGCCTGTCTTCACAAAATTAGCACAATTTACTTTCCTTTCACGATTCTCGTGTTTTCTGGCAAAATCAAGGGATTGCGCACATTCAAATAAAGAATCTTTTTGTGGTGCAATAACACGAGATGCAGGATTTAAAAACGCAAATTTGGTTACAAAAGTCTTTATCAGGGACTGTGTTTTGACATTTTCAAAGAGCATTCTGTACAAGCGGTCAAATATGGACATAAATGTATAAGTGCATTCCTTCCGACCAATCCTTAATTTTTGAAGAATATCAATATCTGGATAATTTTCATTTGATGCACAAAAAATCAGAATTTTTAATCCGTCTTTATCATTTAAGTTCTCGTGTTTTTCACCAGATATCTTTAAAGATAATCTCCTAGCAAAGTTTACAGGGATCCACATTTTGAACAACTGATTCTTCTCCTCATTAGATAAATCAAATTTGTCAACACAGCTTTCAAAAACCTCAGAGTTTCTACAAACATGGATTTTGTTATCATATGCAGGAATGATTTTGCATATTTTTAACACATTTTTCCTTACTTTACTTCGGAGTTGGGCCTGTGAGTCGTCTATTCTTAATGGTCCGTCTTTCCCTTGTACGTCCTCTACGTCAGTTCTAAAGTCTCCTCCTACTTCTCCATCTTGTTCCACGTCTGCAAGGTCACCTTCAATGGCCGCTACAGACACTTGATTACAGTCTTGTTCAATCTCCCTAACTTTACAGCCAATCTCGGGAACATCACTATTTTCCTTCACACAGCAATCATTTTTGGATTTCTCTGACACAGATCTATGAAATACATCTACCATTTGTAGAATATTTTTTAATTTATCTCTTTCTCTATTGAAAAGCTTAGAATCTAACTTCAGATTTTCCACTTCACATTCTGCATATAAGCTGAGCCATAATACTTCTGAATTAGACTTGTCTACAGACTTAAATTTCAGTTTACTCTGCTTAGAAAAAGAATTAATGACATCCATTTCTCTTACCTTGAAATGTCTTAGCTTGTTCCTTTGATGGACAATGCTGGGCTCTTGTCTTCACACGTCTGGCTTCAGCACGTCTGCCACTTGTAGTACTTCTCAATCCATCTGGCAATTCTTAGTCCTCACTTCTAGGTTCCGTCTGATTCTTGTGAGTAGTGGAGTTCCTGACAACTTGCACATATGACTGACGTTGGCAAAGTTCAATCCCCCTTTTGGGCAAGTTGAGGGAAATCCGCAAAATTTCAGATCTGGCTGGCTCTCCAATGTAAAGTAATGCGTATTCTTGTAAAATACTCAGGACTAGTCACCAGATAAAAATGTAGTGGTTTATTTGGATTCTTCCATCAAAGAAAAGATTATTACAGAAAAACATAAAAAAATAGGTGAAAGAGAGATTGTCCATTAGTTCATAGCAAAGCAACATGTATTCTTCTTTCTCTGGGATTCCACATGGCAAATGGCGTCTGTCTCTGTTAAGAGCTTCTTCCGTAGTAAAATTACATATATCAAGTTACATACCAGGTGTCCATTCAATGTCGTGTCCGAGCAAGGATGACTCCTCGAATGTGTTTCATGGTGATAGGGAAGGAGTGAGTGCGACCTCTAGAGATAGCCATGAATTATATACGTCTCTTAAAGCACGTGGTCTCTATAAATGGAGTTGTCCTCTACCATGTGCCAAGCTTACAAAAATAGCCTATGTCGTGTCAGCTAAAGTAATGTACAGAACTGGGTGTAATAAGAATACAACTCCATAACTAATTTATAAATCCATAACTAATTATATTTAACAGAGGGTACTCTAGGATCTCTGCTATCGGTGTGGACTGCCCAGCTGCTACCCTGGAATTTTCCAGATCCTAACGTAGATCTTGGTTATGATTGACTTTCTGCTCTTAAGTAGGGTATTACTCAAGGCTGGGGAGAACCCTTTCTGTTTTAGCAGTGACCGTTCAAAATCCACACTGTCAGATGTAGGCCAGCCACCTGAGGATGGTAAACTGGGCCCTGGGATAGGAGATCCGGTATGTCTGGTAGGACCCATGGGTCGGACACTGACATGGTCCTGAGGCATGAGAACCATGCTCTCCTGGGCCAAACGGGGCAATCACTATGATTTTTGCCCTCTCCTTCCTGATTTTCCTCATCACCAGGGGAAGTAGAGATAGGGGAGGGAAGGTGTATGCTAGCTTGAAGTCCCACTTTATCAGAAGAGCATCTACTGCCAGAGGGCTTTCTCTGGGATTTAGAGAGCAAAACTGAGACACTTTCCTGTTCTCCCTTGTGGTGAAAAGGTCCACTTCTGTCTGCCCCCATTTTTGTGCTATCAAGTCGAAGATGGAGGTCTTTAAGGACCATTCCCCTTTTCTTAAAAGGTTGCAGCTTAGGAAGTCTGCCGTGGTGTTTTCTTTTTGTTTTATGTGCAGAGCTGTTAAAGACAGAAGATGTTGCTCTGCCAGTTGGAATGGCCGCTCTGCTACATTCATTAGGGGTCTGGAACGAGTCCCATCTTGGTGATTGATGTAAGCCACGGTGACCTGATTGTTGGTGAATATTCGAACATGATGACCCTGTAGATACATAAGGAGGCTTTTAACCGCTTGCTCTATGGCTGTTAGCTCTTTCAGGTTGGAGGACATTTCCACCTGATGGTGATCCCATAGGTCCTGGACTAAGACCTCCCCCATGTGGGCCCCCCAACCAGTAGGGCTTGCGTCTGTGGTGACTACCCGGGTTATGTTATATTCCCAAGGCACCCCTCTAGCCAAATTGCATTCCTCTAGCCACCAACCATGGGATTTTATAGTACATTGAGGAAGGTACCGAGCTCACAGGACGATTCAATAATGATAAAGTGAAAGTGAAAGTAAATGTCCTGCCTTTCACACATAAACCCGATACTCAGAGTGTACAGAAGATACAGATCTACCATGCCAGCAAGATACACTAATGAGCAGTGACAGAACTTATGCAGACTTACCCTAACTCTGCTGAATGAAGGTGCTGTGCCGATCACAGTGAATGATCCACAGAATTGCTGGATAAGTATGTGACAAGTTGGAAGGATGAAGTGAATGAGCTGGCTGACTGGAGTGCAAGTAGTGAAAAGAGCTGGGCAGAGGCTGATGAAGAAGCACGTTTTGCTTTGAAATGCGTAGGTTTTTGGCCCCAGCTAGGCTCCATAGCCTTAAGGTACTGTCACAATTAGCGATGCACCAGCGATCCCGACCAGTGATATGATGCGGTCAGGATCGCTGGTGCTTCGCTAAGTGGTCACTAGTGAGCTGCCACACAGGCAGATCTCACCAGCGACATAGCAGTGGTCAGGGGTCGTTACTTACCTGTCAGACGAGGCGATCCTGATGTCCTCCCGCCCGCGTCCATGCGTCGCTCGTCGGCGCCACAGGTAGCCCAGCAGGTAGCAGACGACGAGAAACGGTCCAGGACGTTCTCGCGCGATCAGCGATAATCAGTGGGGGAGCTGGTTGGAGGTAATCATAGAATCGTAGAGTTGGAAGGGACCTCCTGGGCCATCTGATCCAACCCCCTGCTCAAAGCAGGATTCGCTAAATCATCCCAGTCAGATGTCTGTCCAGCCTCTGTTTGAAGACGTCCATTGAAGGAGAACTCACCACTTCTCGTGGCAGCTTGTTCCACTCATTGATCACTCTGTCAAAAGTTTTTTCTAATATCTAATCTGTGTCTCCTCCCATTCAGTTTCATCCCATTGCTTCTAGTCTTTCCTTGTGCAAATGAGAATAAAGTTGATCCTTCTACAATGTGACAGCCCATTAGATATTTGTAGACAGCTATTAAGTCTCCTCTCAGTCTTCTCTTTTGCAAACTAAACATTTCCAAATCCTGCAACCTTTCCTCATAAGACAGGGTTTGCAGACCGGTCACCATTCTGGTCGCTCTTTTCTGAACTTGCTCCAGTTTGTTGATGTCTTTTTTAAAATGTGGTGCCCAAAACTGGACATAATATTCCAGATGAGGTCTGACCAAAGAGGAGTAGAGGGAAATAATGACTTCACGTGATCTAGACTGTATGCTTCTGTTAATACATCCTAGAATTGCATTTGCCTTTTTTGCTGCTGCATCACACTGTTGACTCATATTCAGTCTGTGATCTATTAGTATACCCAAGTCTTTTTCACATGTGCTGTCGCTTAGCCCTATTCCTCCCATTCTGTATATGCTTTTTTCATCTTTATTGCCCAGATGTAGTACTTTGCATTTCTCCCTTTTAAAAACCATTCTGTTAGTTGCTGCCCACTTCTCCAGTTTATTTATATCTTTTTGAATCCTCTCTCTCTCCTCTAGTATTAGCTATCCCTCCTAGCTTTGTGTCATCAGCAAATTTAATCAGCTTACCCTCAATTCCTTCATCTAAATCGTTGATAAAGATGTTGAACAATACAGGGCCCAGGACAGAGCCCTGTGGTACCCCACTTGAGACATTCTTCCAACTGGATGTGCAGTCATTTACGACCACTCTTTGGGTCCGATCACTAAGCCAGTTATGAATCCACCTAACAGTTGCCTTGTCCATTCCATACTTAGTCATTTTTTCAATAAGGATTGTATGAGATACTTTGTCAAATGCTTTGCTGAAGTCAAGATATACTATATCTACAGCATTTCCTTGATCAGTGATTCCATCATAGAAGGAAATTAAGTTAGTCTGACATGACTTATTAGTTACAAACCCATGCTGACTCTGTTTAATCACTTCATTCTTATCCAGGTACTGACATACATGTTGTTTAATAATTTGTTCAAAGATCTTTCCTGGTATAGAAGTCAGACTCACTGGCCTATAGTTGCCTGGGTCCACCTTCTTCCCCTTTTTGAAGATAGGAGCAACATTTGCTCTTCTCCAGTCTTCTGGCACTTTTCCTGTTCTCCAAGAATTTTCAAAGATTATGGAGAGGGGTTCAAAAATTTCTTCTGCTATCTCCTTCAGTACTCTGGGGTGTAATTCATCTGGACCTGGAGACTTGAATTCATTTAGGTTAGCTAAGTGTTTCCTCACTATCTTTCTGTTTATAGATATCCTGGATTCTTCTATTCCCTTAATAGGACAGTGAAGAACAGTTGATATTACATTTCCTTTCTGAGAGAAAACAGATGCAAAATAGGAATTTAAAAGTTCAGCCTTCTCAACATCCTGTCTTACCATTTCATCATTTTCATCCTGTAAAAATCCTATAGCATCTTTGACTTTTCTTTTACTTTTGACATATCCCCAAAATCCTTTATTATTGCTTTTGACATCTTTTGCAAGCCTCAATTCATTTTCAGCTATAGTTAATCTGATTTGTGCCCTGCAGGTTCTGCAGACAGCTGTTGTGAGTTCATTTTCCCCTTCGTCACTGAGGTCTGGTGAACTCCCTATTCTGGTAAAGGAAGGTAATGAGCCTGATTATCAGGCACATGAGCCTAATGAGGATGACTGGCTGAGTGGAGTCACGGACTCGATATAAGGCTGCCGATGCCCTTCTGCCCTGCGGGTGATTTCTCTGTGGACTTCTATGACACCAGTCTGATTCCTGCTCCTCTAAAGCTAAGTTTTCTGTTTTGCCTGTTAGCATTTTTGTTTTGTTTTTTGTTTTCCTTGCTTTTCTGTATTCTGCCATTCCCTGCTGGGGTGAGCTGAATCTCCTTTTGCCTGTAGCTCTGTCTTCAGAATATTCCTGAGTACTGACATAGCTTTTTTGAAGCCTAGCATCTTCAGGGCCTTTTTCACTGTCAGTCTGTTGGCTCTTATTTTCATAGGGTTTTTCACGGATTGCAGACAGCAGCCTTCCTGTCCTTTTCTATCTAGTTAGCTTGGGCCCCATCTTTGCTCAGTCTATCTTTCTGTCTGTGTTAGTATTTTCATCTTGCTTCACCGTCATTATATGTTGGGGGCTGCCTATTGCTTTGGGGTCTGCTCTGGGGCAGTTTAGATTTCCCCTTTCTTTCTTTAGGCCTATTTAATTCTCCGGCTGTGATCGAAGGGTCTAGGGCATCGTAGGAACTCCCCACGGCTACTGCTAGTTGTGTTGATAGGTTCAGGGGTCTGCAATCCGATAGCTGCCAACTTCTCTGGTTTTCTGGACTTAGCTAGCATTTCTGTTTTTGCCTCCTACGGTGACTCAATCATAACAGAATCACCCGCCATACCGCAATACCTAGGGTACTCAATAGCAGGAAAGAATTGTGCTTAAAAAAAAAAAAAAAAGGTGTGTGCATATTCTTTCCTCTATATCTCTGAGGCCGTATTGGGAATTTTTTTTTTCTCTCTCAATGGAGATAAAGCAATTGTATGATCGTGTGGAGCAGCTCGCTGCGGAAGTGCGGGGAATTTCCGCCTACCTTGCTCGTTCGCATGCTGTTAAACCAAAGATCCCTACACCTGATGTATTTTTTCGGGATCGATCTAAATTTTTGAGTTTCAAAAATAATTGTAAATTATTTTTTGCCTTGAAGCCTATCTCGTCAGGGAGCTCCACGCAGCAGGTTAAAATTGTCATCTCTTTGCTGCGTGGCGATCCCCAGGATTGGGCGTTTTCTTTGAAACCAGATGATCCTATTCTGATTAATGTGAATGCATTCTTTCAAGCTTTGGGGTTGTTGTATGACGAACCTAATACTGTTGATCGGGCTGAAAAGACCCTGTTGGCATTGAACCAGGGTCGAGATTCTGCAGAGTTGTATTGTCAAAAGTTCCGAAAGTGGGCGGTCCTTACTACCTGGAATGATAATGCTTTGGCTGCTCTCTTTCGGAAGGGTTTGTCAGAAGCCGTAAAAGATACTATGGTGGGATTTCCTGTTCCCTCTGGTCTGGACGATTCTATGTCATTAGCCATTCAGGTTGATCGGCGTTTACGTGAACGCAGGATTGCACGAGAGGTGTTGCCACTGGTTGAACAGATGTCTGAACCTATGCAATGTGATAGAGTTTTGTCTAAGGCGCAACGTCAGGAGTTCAGAAGGCGTAATAAGCTGTGTTTTTTCTGTGGAGATGCCTCGCATATTATTTCTGTTTGTCCTAAACGAGAGAAACGCTTTGCACACACGTTTTCTGTTGGTGGTGTTCAACCTAAGTTTCTTCTGGCAATTACTCTGATCTGCTCCCTGTCCACATTTTCCACCAAGGCTTTTGTGGATTCGGGAGCAGCGCTAAACCTAATGGACTTGGACTTTGCTAAACGTTGTGGATTTCCGATGACACCTCTGCAGACGCCTATCCCTTTGAGGGGGATTGATGCTACTCCTTTGGCTAAAAATAAACCTCAGTTTGGGACCAAGGTGGTCATGCGGGTCGCCCCAGACCATCAAGAAAATTGCAGATTTTTGGTATTGCATGGTCTGCATGATGCCGTTGTTCTGGGGTCTCCATGGTTGCAAATTCATAATCCAGTTTTGGATTGGAAATCTGTGTCTGTGGTGAGTTGGGGTTGTCGGTGTGCCTGTAGTGAGGCTCCGGTTTTTTCCACCTCTCCTCAGTCGCATGATGTTCCTGACTATTTGGCGGACTTTTATGATGTATTTAGTGAGAATGAGTCTGCGTCCTTGCCTCCTCATAGGAGTTACGACTGTGCAATTGAACTAAGCCCGGGGTGTAAATTTCCCAAGGGTCGGCTCTTCAATTTATCTGTACCCGAGCACGAGGCTATGCGGTCCTATATTAAGGAGGCATTGGAGAAGGGTCATATTAGACCATCCTCTTCACCCTTAGGTGCCGGGTTTTTTTTGTGGCCAAAAAGGATGGTTCTTTAAGGCCTTGTATTGATTATCGTGCCCTCAATAAAATTACTATTAAATATCAGTATCCGTTACCCCTGATTTCGGATCTATTCTCTAGAGTTAGAGGTGCTTGCTGGTTTACCAAGCTTGACCTCAGGGGGCGTATAATCTTATCCGCATTAAGCAGGGGGATGAATGGAAGACGGCGTTTAATACTCGGAGGGACATTTTGAGTACCTGGTGATGGCTTTTGGGCTCACTAATGCCCCTTCTGTCTTCCAGTGCTTCATGAACGATATTTTCCGAGACTTTGTCGATAAATTTTTGATTATCTATCTGGATGATATTTTGATCTTCTCCAAGGATTGGGATTCTCATGTGGAACATATTCGGACTGTGTTCCGGATCGTGAGGGAGAATTCCCTGTATGTCAAAGGATCGAAATGCCTTTTTGGAGTACAGAGGATTTCATTTTTGGGATTTATTTTGTCTCCGTCAACTATTGAAATGGACCCGGCCAAGGTACAGGCCATTTATGATTGGGTTCAGCCCACTTCTTTGAAGGCCCTCCAGAAGTTTTTGGGTTTTGCTAATTTTTATCGGAAATTTATAGCAAAATTTTCTAGTATTGCCAAGCCATTGACTGATCTAACTAAGAAGGGTGCTGATGTGTTGAATTGGTCTCCTGAGGCTGTTGCTTCCTTTCAGGAGCTGAAGCGAAGATTTACCTCCGCCCCGGTTTTGCGGCAACCTGATGTCTCACTCCCATTCCAGGTAGAGGTGGATGCTTCTGAGATTGGTGCAGGAGCTGTTTTGTCCCAAAAGGATCCTGTAACATCTAAAATGAATCCCTGTGCTTTCTTTTCCCGAAAGTTCTCTCCATCTGAACGTAACTATGATGTGGGGAATCGGAACTGTTGGCCATGAAATGGGCTTTTGAGGAGTGGAGACATTGGTTGGAGGGAGCTAAACATCAAGTTGTGGTCCTCACTGACCACAAGAATTTGATTTACCTAGAGTCGGCTAAACGCTTAAACCCTAGACAGGCTAGGTGGGCCTTGTTTTTTACACGTTTTGATTTTGTGGTCTCTTTTCTTCCTGGAACTAAGAATGTCAAGGCAGACACCCTCTCTAGGAGTTTCTTTGCTGATTCTCCTGTGGTGACCAAGCCTGCTACCATCTTAGGCGAAGGGGTAGTTTTTTCTGCCATCTCGCCCGATTTGAGACTTGCTCTGCAAGAGTTCCAGGCGGACAAATCTGAGCATTGTCCCAGTGGAAAGTTGTATGTTCCTGACCAGTGGAAGAAGAGAGTGATGTCTGAAGTTCATTGCTCTGCATTGGCTGGTCATCCAGGTATTTTTGGTACTGGTGAGTCGCTCTTTTTGGTGGCCCACCTTGTCTCATGATGTCAGGAATTTTGTGCAGTCCTGTGGGACTTGCTCCCGGTCTAAATCTTGTTCTCGCTCTAGTGGGTTGTTGATGCCTTTGCCGGTCCCCAGGAGGCCATGGACCCATATTTCAATGGATTTCATCTCTGATATGCCGGTCTCTCAAAGAATGACTGTTATTTGGGTGATTTGTGATAGGTTCTCTAAGATGGTTCATCTTGTACCACTCCCTAAGTTGCCATCTTCCTCTGAGTTGGTGCCCCTGTTTTTGCAACAGGTGGTTCACTTACACGGGATTCCTGAGAACATTGTATCTGACAGAGGAGTTCAGTTTGTGTCTAGATTTTGGAGGACTTTCTGTTCCAAGCTGGGAATTCAGTTGTCCTTCTCCTCTGCTTTTCACCCTCAGACCAATGGGCAGACAGAGAGAACAAACCAGACCTTGGAGTCGTATTTGAGATGTTTTATTTCCGCTGATCAGGATGATTGGGTTTCATTTTTGCCCTTGGCCGAATTTGCTTTAAATAATAGAGCTAGTTCTGCCACTTTGATGTCACCTTTTTTTTGTAACTTTGGGTTTCATCCTCGATTTTCTTCAGGGCAGGTGGAGCCTTCTGCCTGCCCAGGTGTTGACACTGTGGTGGAGAGAATGCACCAGATCTGGGACCAAGTGGTGGATAAGTTATCTCTCTCCCAGGAAAAGGCCCAGCGGTTTTTCAATCGACATAGGACCATTGGTCCCCAGTTTAAGATTGGTGATATGGTGTGGATATCATCAAAAAATATTGCTATGGAGGTGGCTTCTCCTAAGTTTAAGCCTAGATTTATTGGACATTACAAGATTTTGGAGATTATTAATCCGGTCTCTTTTCGTTTGGCTCTTCCTGTCACATTTAAAATCCATAATGTGTTCCATAAGTCCTTGTTGAAGAGGTTTGTTGAACCCGTTGTTCCTGGGGTGGCACCTCCAGACCCTGTATTGGTTGAAGGTAACATGGAATATGAGGTAGAGAAAATACTGGATTCCCGTCTGGCTAGACGGAGACTCCAGTATTTGGTTAAGTGGAAGGGAGGATAATTCCTGGGTCTCTGCTTCTGATAATCATGCCAAAAGATTGGTGCGTGCATTTCATCGGGCTCACCCTGATCGCCCTGGTGGCGTGGTTGAGGGTTCGGTGACCCCTCCTCAAGGGGGAGGTACTGTTGTGAGTTCATTTTCCCCTTCGTCACTGAGGTCTGGTGATCTCTTTATTCTGGTAAAGGAAGGTAATGAGCCTGATTATCAGGCACCTGAGCCTAATGAGGATGACTGGCTGAGTGGAGTCACGGACTGGATATAAGGCTGCCGACGCCCTTCTGCCCTGCGGGTGATTTCTCTGTGGACTTCTAGGACACCAGTCTGATTCCTGCTCTTCTAAAGCTAAGTTTTCTGTTTTGCCTGTTAGCATTTTTGTTTTGTTTTTTGTTTTCCTTGCTTTTCTGTATTCTGCCATTCCCTGCTGGGGTGAGCTGAATCTCCTTTTGCCTGTAGCTCTGTCTTCAGAATATTCCTGAGTACTGACATAGCTTTTTTGAAGCCTAGCGTCTTCAGGGCCTTTTTCACTGTCAGTCTGTTGGCTCTTATTTTCATATGGTTTTTCACGGATTGCAGACAGCAGCCTTCCTGTCCTTTTCTATCTAGTTAGCTTGGGCCCCGTCTTTGCTCAGTCTATCTTTCCGTCTGTGTTAGTATTTTCATCTTGCTTCACCGTCATTATATGTTGGGGGCTGCCTATTGCTTTGGGGTCTGCTCTGGGGCAGTTTAGATTTCCCCTTTCTTTCTTTAGGCCTATTTAATTCTCCGGCTGTGATCGAGGGGTCTAGGGCATCGTAGGAGCCCCCCACGGCTACTGCTAGTTGTGTTGATAGGTTCAGGGGTCTGCAATCCGATAGCTGCCAACTTCTCTGGTTTTCTGGACTTAGCTATCATTTCTGTTTTTGCATCCTACGGTTACTCAATCATAACAGACAGCATTATATTCTTCTTTAGATATGCCTCCCTCTTTCCATTTTATAAACATTTTTTTCTTCCTTTTTAGCATGTGCTTAAGTTCTGTGTTCATCCATCCTGGTTTCCTTAAATGCTTCCTATTCTTCCCTCTTTTCGGAATTGATAACAATTGCGCTTTGAGAATTTCATTTTTCAAGATTTCCCATCCTTCCTGGACATTTTTGTCTTTAAGGATATCCAGCCATTGGATCCCTCCAATTCTCTTTCTGAATCCCTTAAAATCTGCCTTTCTGAAATCTAACCTTGACGTCTGAGTCTTCACAGGTCTTCCTCCTCTAGTTATCCAAAATTGTAAAATAGCATGGTCGCTACCTCCTAGGGTCCCAGCCACTTTTACCTCCACAACCATTTCCTCCCTGTTTATAAGGATTAGATCCAAGGTAGCAGTTCCCCTTGTTTTCTCCCTTACCTTTTGGAAGATAAAGTTGTCAGCAAGAGAGGATAAGAATTTCCTTGACCTCTTAGTTTTGCCTGAGAGAGATTCCCAACAAATGTCTGGATAGTTGAAATCTCCCATGACAACTATGTCATATTTTTTGGAGAACTTGGCCATTTGATGCATAAAGAGTTCATCCATATCTTCAGCTTGCACAGGCGGCCTGTAGTAAATGCCTACAATGGTGTCCTTTCCATTGTTCTGTCCTTGTATTCTTACCCAAACAGTTTCCACAGAACTCCCAGTCTCTGAAGCTTCAATCTCTGTGCAGATATACGTGTTTCTAACATACAATGCGACACCTCCTCCTCGTTTATCAAGTCTGTTTCTTGCAAATAAGTTGTATCCTTCTAGTCTTGTATTCCAATCATGTGTATTGTCCCACCAAGTTTCAGTGATTCCAATGACATCATATTTCTTTTCCTGTGTTAGTAGTTCCAATTCTCCTTGTTTGTTGCCCATGCTTTGTGTATTAGTATAGAAACATTTTGGTTTGTGATTGGTTTCTCTTTCTCCAATATTTTTATTAATTAGATTATTTTGTCTTTGTTCTTCCTTTCCACTTCTAATAGCAGAGTTCTCAATAGCATTTGTCAGGTGTATGGCTTTTTCTGGTCTTTTGCTTCCCTTCCCATGTTGTTCTAGTTTAAAGCTCTCCTTACAAGTGTAGCAAGGCGACTTCCAAATACATGTTTTCCAGTCTTCGTAAGGTGCACCCCATCTCTAGCAAGTAGTCCATCGTATAAGTAATTCACTACGTGATCCATAAATCCAAATCGTTGCTGACGGCACCATCGACGTAGCCAGTTGTTCACCTGCAGAATCTTATTCCACCTCCTTGTTCCATGGCCATCCACTGGGAGGATGGAAGAGAGACCACCTGCGCTCCCAGTTCTTTCACTTTCTTGCCTAAGTCTTCAAAGTCTCTGCAGATGGTTTCCAGGTCATTTCTTGCGGTGTCATTTGTCCCCACATGTAGTAGCAGGAATGGGTAGTCATCTGTAGGTCTGAAGAGTCCTGATATCCTCTCAGACACATCTTTAATTTTTGCACCTGGAAGACAGCACATTTCTCTTGAAGTTATATCCGGTCTGCAGGTAAATATCACACATAGCGATATCGCTAGCAATATCACTGCTACGTCACAAAAACCAGCGACGTTATAGCGATATTGCTAGCTATATCGCTTAGTGTGACAGGCCCTTTAGCCTGTGACGTCACACGCTGTCAGTGCAGGACAGTGTCGGCCCCCTTCAGCCGTGCATCCAGGACGCTACTGGCCAGAGCATTCCTGGCTCTGCCCGGCTCTGTTCACTACTTGCACTCCAGTCAGCCAGCTCATTCACTTCTTCCTCCCAGCTTGTCACATACTTATCCAGCAATTCTGTGGATCATTCACTCTGATCGGCACAGCAAATTCATTCCGCATAGTTAGGGTAAGTCTGCATAAGTTCTGTCACCGCTTATTAGTGTATCTTGCTGGCGTGGTAGATCTGTATCTCCTGTACGCTCTGAGTCTCCTGTACACTCTGAGTATCGGGTTTATGTGTGAAAGGCAGGACGTTTACTTTCACTTTATCATTATTGAATTGTCCTGTGAGCGCCATACATTCCTCTATTTACTCATTTAACCCTTTCTTGGCAGAAAAAGCACAGCTTCTGTCTAGGCACCAGCAGCCCTTTCTTTCTATTGGTAGCGCCATTGTATATCTGTATATTGGATTTTATAGTACGGTGGGACAACTTCATCTGGCCTTCTAGATAACCCCCCAGGATTTTCTGATTAAGTAAAACCTCGCCCTGTAGAATCCTTGTATGGAACTGGGCCCACCTGACCGCGGGTATGCAGGATCAGAGGGAACCTAGGAGCGACATTGCTTTTCTGAGGGACATGGTGGGGTTATTGTAAGTGTTCAAGACCTGATAATGAAGGCGAATTAATTTTCGGGTGGCAGGCGACACTCCTGATTCTCTGAGTCTAGGATTAGGCCTAAGAATTCTGAATTCTCATGGGCTGTAGGCAGAACTTTTTAATGTTTAGTAGCCACCCTAACCGCTCCAGGGCCGCCTTCGCTTTCTGCAATTGATCCAGACAATGGTCTGCTGTTTTGCCTACAATAAGGAAGTCATCCAGGTAGGGGATTACCAGGATATCTGCTTCGCGCAGATGGGCCATAACCTCCGCTATAACCTTAGTAAATACTCGGGGGGGGACTGCAATACCAAAGGGAAGGACAACATACTGGAAATGCTGTACCGACCCCTCTAAATGAACCGCCCACTCTAAGGAAGCGCTGATGAGACGCATGGATGGATATATGGTAATAGGCGTCTTTTAAATCCAACACCACCATAAAGCACTTTTCAAACAGTAACTTTATTGTGGAATTGATTGTTTCCATCTTAAATGGGCAAATAACCAAGAATTTGTTGAGTGCCTTCAGATTGATAATGATCCTGTAAGAGCCATCCAGCTTACGGACCAGGAGCAGAGGGGAGTAGAAGCCTTTTCCCTTCTCCACCTCCGGTACCTCTATCAGGACCTCTTTACAGTATAGGTCACGGATTTCAGTCTCCAAGGCAGCTTGTTCCGACAGGGAAGACCTGATCTTAAAACTATTGCGTGGAATGCAGGAAAATTCTATCCGTAGACCTGAGGCTACCAACCCCAGGATCCAGCTACTGTTTGAAATCCATGACCAGGCCGGGTAGAAGGCTGATAGTATACCTCCCACCAGAGCTGCTAGTCATTGGGGAGGCTTCTTGGTCTCACAAGATGATCCTTCCTGACGTCCCCCTCCAAACATAAATCCAGTACCTTTCTTCCTCTTATCTTCCCATCTGCCTCGATCTCTGGACGACCTCCTAAGGAAAAATCTCTTCCTAGTGAAGGGGCGCCTATAGGAAGGGGTTGGCAGGGTAGGGAATTTCATTTTATCATCCCCGGCTTTCTCCAAGAGTTCATCTAGGACTGGACCGAAGAGGTATTCTCCCTCACACGGGATGGAGCAAAGATGGGATCTGGCCTGGATATCCCTGGGCCAGCAGTTTAGCCTTATCGCCCTTCGGGCCGCATTAGATAGACCTGCGGCTTTGGCCGCTACCCTTGCCAAATCTGCCGAAGCGTCGGCTAAAAAGGCTGCAGCATTCTGGATTGTAGGAAGGGTCTTCAAGATGGACTCTCTCGAGGCTCTCTCCTCTAACTGTGACTCAAGCTGATCCAGCCAGACCATCATAGACCTGGCTATGCAAGTAGCTGCTACCGCCGGCCTTAGAGCACCAGCTGACATTTCCCATATCCCTTTCAGATAGGAATCTGCTTTTTTGTCCAGCGGATCTTTCAAGGAGGCCATGTCGTCAAAGGGAATGGCAGATTTTTTGGATGCTTTAGCCACCGCTGCGTCCAATTTTGGGGCTTTATCCCATCTGATCACCAAGGGGTCCTCAAAGGGATATCGTCGCTTAAAGGCCAGAGGCAGGGAACCCTTTCTTTCCGGTTTCTTCCATTCCCTATTGATCAGGTTCTGGACCTTGTCATTTAACTGGAAAGATTTATGTTTCCTGGGGTCTAGGCCGCCGAACATTAGGTCCTGTGCTGACCGTTCTGGTTTTGTGTCTGATACCCCCATGGTGGCCCTTACTGCCTTGACCAATTTATCCACCTGTTCTCGACCCAGGCAGAAACGATTGATTGGAGTCCTCCTCTAAAGAGGACGCAGATGAAGAAGCTGAGGGCTCCTAGGAATCTTCATTTCCCCTAGGGTCAGCTGAGGAGTCCGACTCTGAAAAACTGGTTCCCTTTTTCTTCTTAGAGGATTCCCCTAGGGATAAAGACTTTAGAGCCTTAACTTCCATCCTAATAATTTCCCTTAGACTTGTAGTGAAGTCAGGGGTTTCTTCCACCACCTGCAGAAGTGGGGAAAGTGTAAGGAAGTGTGTATGGTAATAAGGGACTATCGTCCCCTAGCTCCTTTTTTTTTTTCCTTCTCCCCGACCGTCTGCCGTATACATGACCGACACAGCTTTTTAGGGTGGGCGTCTGGCAAGGGACAACTGCAAAGGGCGCGCTCCTTATTTTTCGCTTTACCAGAGCATTTCTTCCCCTATAGGAGAAAAAAATATAAGGGGAACACTGCATCAGGGCACATTCATGAAGATCTCTTACCCTGAGCAGAAGGCGTAAGTACCGGATCACGTGGGGGGTGAGCAGGATCCTTCAGCCTGGAGGAGCTTCTGCGGCTGGTTTGTCCAGTTCGCTTTTTCAGCTGGGAGCTTGCCTGGGGTCTCTCTGAGGCATGTTCCTCCTGCCGGTCCAGCTGGGCAATGGGAGCTTCTGGCTCATCCATCGCTGCAAATGGGCCAAAGCAGCCCTCCAGCGATTCTGTGGCCTTTTATCCTCCCCCCGGAAATACGAGTCAGCAGGTGTCATGGCCAGGGGCCTCGCTTCCCCCCTCCCCCTCCCAAGATGTCCATGGTCTCCACCCCCTGTGCCTCGCCCCCCCGCTGCCCCCGCCGCCGTGACCGGCAACGCACAAAGGAGAAAAGCCGGCCGGCATCTGACTTCCGGCCCGGCACCACCTACCCCGCCCCCCGCGCCACTTCCAGCCTCCGTGAATGCGCAGGCCGACAGTGGCATGGCGCCATCTGACCCGGCACAGCGCTCCATGCTCGCCACCATGCCACAGCAGCCGGCCCCACACAGCGGCCCGGACCGCGGGGTGACCGCACCAGAAGGGCCAGGATTTGGGGTCCGGGGGGAAAATTTCTACCTCCGGACCCCGCTCCCACCTGCTCCGCACACCATCGTGGAGCCCTGCCCGGGCCCACCGTGGCGCATCCAGGGGACCCCGCACTGACCGAGGTAGGAGACCCCCCACTACCTGAGTCGGACAGCTGGCCTGGGGATTCCTCGTCCAGGATGGTATGATCTGTAGGGAATCCTGTCCTCCAGGAACAGAAAACTAACTGATGTGTGGGAGATGTGCCGCCCTTATGTATCTGTATGATTTCCTGTTCCTGAATGGCGGATCCCCTCTCTCAGGTGTTGCTGTCATGAATAAAGGGCAGTTTCAGCACTTAGAAATTATATGGACACACTATCCACTCACACGGCCTCAGTTGAGGAGGCTACGGCATCACTATCTGAGAGGCTATCTTCTCTGGAGCAGGAGCTCTCATCATCACAGGCTCATATGCAGGACTTGATGCTGTTGCTGGATGACCAGGAGAATCATGGTCGACGCAATAAAGTGCGCCTCAAAGGTATACCTGAAAGAGTCACCATGGATATCTTATCTCAAAAAGTCACGGCCATCTATAACCAAATTATGAAAAGAGCGCCAGAGACTCCTTCTGTGTTTGACAGAATCCATAGAGTCACACGTCAGGGGCCACCTTCCAGCGCGAACCCCAGAGATGTTCTGTGCAGAATGCGTTACTACTCAGCGAAGGAGGGTATCATACATAAAGCTTGGACATCTGGGCCGGTCTCCCTGGAAGGAGTGGAGATCCGTTTGTTTCCGGATATTTCAGCTCGCACCTTGTTTATGAGACGTCTGCTTCGGCCACTACTGCATAAGGTCAAGGAGTCTGGAGTCACTTACCGGTGGGACCACCCATTCCATCTAATCGTATGGAGAGAGGGCTCTGTTCTCACCCTTAAACACCCAGATGAGCTCAAGGATTTGTTCAAATTTTTGGACATATCACCATTCCCTGTACCAAATTGGCTACAAGTTGAGCGTCCTCAGCCGCTACCTCAGAGGGAGAGGAGGAATAGGGTCAGACAATCTTCCCATGTGCAGGAAAAGGAGAAGGCTGATTTCGCGACGAGCTCCACTCCCTCTGAGGCTCCCATCTGACACTCTTCTGCAAATGTTATATGGCTATTATGAGGTTTCCCCTTCCTGTCTGATGAGGTAGACTTGGAGGGAATTATTGTGATCCTGTCCCATGGGGCTGTGGCTTACATGCTTTTGTTCATCTAAAATGCCTGAGTTTAATATATCTATGTGTAATCTTATCTTGGTCCCCCCTCCCTCCTCCCCCCTGTTCTGACTGATAGAATTGTATACTCTGTGATTTGGAAGAAACCTGAGATTGTATTACCCAAACTGGGATTTGGTTCTTGTGGGTGAGTAGTATCTTATCTTTCTCAGTTAATGTAAGTTCTTATGTCCTTTGTCGGTCGGGACACTGCCTCACAGTTTTCTGTGTTCTCTAAAGTACTTGCAAGTCCAATTTAGATTTGCTAGGTAGTTCTTTGACCTCGTCCTGCTCGGGGTGTGGAGAGCTCACCAGCTCTACTGGTGAAGGAATTTTCCTCCAGTCTTCTTTTTAGCATTTCGCATTAACTACTTTCTACTTTTTTTCCCTATTTTTGAGTTTTTCTTTTCCCCCTATCTATTCCCTTCTTACCTTCACCCCTCTTCCCACCTGCCCATTCCCCCATACACACACGGGGACCCACATCTGCTTTCACTATGCCTCATGCCATCCCAATGGAGGTAAAGTGTGGCTCACTTAATGTAAAGGGATTGCATAGTTTAGGCAAGAGAGCCATTCTGACAAATTTTTTGAGAAAGTCCCATATCCAAATCGCTTTCTTGCAAGAAACACATGCCAGCCCAGCCAAGTCAGTCAAACTATCTTCTTATTGGTTCCCAGAGGAGTATCAGAGCTGCTCTCCTAACTCAAAATCTAGAGGGACGGGTATCCTGATTTACGGGGCTCTCCCATGGGAGTTTATGGATTCTCGCACGGATAACATGGGTAGAATGATGTTGGTAAAGGGGAAAATAGCTTCCCAAATCTTTACTCTTGCCTCTGTGTATTTACCCAATGTCGGACAGGTCTCTGCCCTGGCATTCTATTGCCGAGTTCTCAGAGGGTACTCTGGTCTTGGGAGGCGACATCAATATCGCACTTGACCCATCTGTAGACACATCTTCTGGAGCTTCATCTAATTCCCTAGCAGCACTACGTAGACTTAGAAGGACATTACATGATCACCAACTTATTGACACTGGAGACTACTACACCCATCGGAAAGTGACTTCTCTTTTTACTCGTCAGTTCATGACTCTTATTCTAGACCAGACTATTTCTTCGTACACCACAAAGATATCTCTAAGAAACAGGAGACTGACATAGACTCCTTTACCTTCTCGGACCATCCGCTCTCTACTATCATGCTTGCCCTGCCCTCCTTGGCCTCGCGTCAAAGGCAGTGGAGACTAAACTCCTCTCTCCTGGATGATCCTATGGTTACTCAGGAGATTTTCCAGACCTTGAGAGAATTTTTAGAACTAAACAAATCTGCTGATACTTCTCCAAGCACTGTTTGGGAGGCTCATAAATGCGTGATCAGAGGAGTATTGATAAAACATGGGGCGAGGCGGAAGAGAGAGAGGGAGGCCAATCTTGTTACCCTTCTGACCCAATTAAAAATACTGGAAACAAGCCATAAAACTTCCCCTACAGAAGCAGCAAAAATTGCACTCATTAAGGTGCGAGACGATTTGCGCAACCTTCATAATAAAAAGGCCAAGGGGATTCTAGCCCATTGTAGGCGACACTACTATGAACATGGGAGCAAATGTAGCAAATCCCTTGCAAAAGCATTAAGACAGCAAAGAGCTAGGTCTTACATTCCAGAAATATTCCCCAACGCCCATGATAAATGTGTCCAATCATCCCATGACATTGCAAAAGCCTTTCAGACATTTTAGGCGTTCCTTTACAACTCAGATAATAAAAATCCTGCCACCGCCTCGCTCGGTTTTCATTCCCGTGTAAAGGAATATATTACGAAGGCAGGTTTACTAAGGCTGATCTCCAGTGACATCTTGATGCTGGAGGAACCCATAGCAGAACAAGAAGTGCGCTCATCTATTTCTGCCTCTAAAATGGGTAAAGGGCCGGTCACAATAAGCGATATCACTAGCAATATCGCTATAACGTCACTGGTTTTAGTGACGTTATAGTGATATCGCTATGTCTGATACTTACCTCCGACCGCTCCTCCACTGGTTATCGCTGATTGCGCGAGAACGTCCTGGACCATTTCTCGTTGTCAGCTTCCTGCTGGGCTTCCTGTGGCGAGCGACACGTGGACGCGGGCAGGAGGACATCAGGATCACCTCGTCTGACAGGTAAATAGCGACCCCCGACCCCTGCGATGTCGCTGGTGAGATCTGCCTGTGCGGCAGCTCACTAGCGACCACTTAGCGATGTACCAGAGATCCTGACCGCGTCACATCGCTGGTCGGGATCGCTGGTGCATTGCTAAGTGTGACAGTACCTTCAGACACCAGGTCCCGACGGCTTCCCGGCCCTTTACTACAAAAAATTCAGAGATATACTAATCCCGGGAATGATAGCCTCCTTTAATTCAATGTCTAAAAATAACCCCCCACATCCAGATTCTTTGAGAGCCCATATTGCGGTGATACATAAAGAAGGGAAAGACCCGACCCAGTGTGCTAGCTTCTGCCCCATTTCCCTGTTAAATGTTGATGTAAAACTCTTTGCCAAGATCCTTGCATCTAGACTTGCTCCCCTTTTCTCGGGAATCATTCACCCTGACCAAGCTGGATTTATGCCAGGCCAAGAGGTCAGAGATAAAACTATTAAGTCTATTAACTTAATTCATCATGCTAAATCCCGGAATGTCCCATCAATCCTCTTATCCACTGATGCCGAGAAGGCATATGATAGGGTTAATTGGGTTTTCATGGAAGAGACCCTCATTCACCTGGGGCTGGGAACAAGGATGCTCCAGTGGATCCTGTCTCTATATTGAGTCCCTTCCGCCAGGGTCCGGGTGAACGATGCACTTTCAGATCCGTTTTATATTTATAATGGCACACAACAGGGATGCCCTCTGTCCCTCATTTTCATCCTCACCCTTAAACCCTTCCTTAGACATGTTAGAGCCAAGCCCAATATCTCGGGTATTCATGTACTTCAAAACACTTATTAAGTAGCAGCATACGCTGATGACCTTCTTTTCTTCGTTACCTCACCTAAGATCTCCCTCCCTAACCTAATGAATGAATTCAGAACATATGCCTAATTGTCTAATTTCAAGATTAATTTTTCAAAATCTGAGGCGCTTAATATTAATTCTTCCCCGGAACTTGTAAGATCTTTACAGAAGTCTTTCAGTTTCAAATGGGCTACTCAACACCGGAAATATTTGGGAGTAAGACTATCTGTAGACATCAATTCTCTATATCGATGGAACTTCCCTAGCCTTTTAACATCTATTCAAGCTGACTGTGATAGGTGGTCCAAGATATCCTTCACCTGGTTTGGCAGATGCCAAATTTTTAAGATGAACATATTATCGAGGGTCCTGTATATTCTACAGGCTCTCCCCATCAATATCACTGCTAACTTTTTTAGAAAGTTAGGGTCCATTTAATTCTCGTTTATATGGGGAAAAATATCTGCTAGACTAAAGAGGGAGGTTCTCTGCAGACCAAAGAGGTTGGGGGGAGTGGGGCTTCCATACCTAAAAATGTATCACTTGGCAGGCCACCTAGCTAGAATGATAGACTGGTGCAGGAATGGCATGGGTTCAAATAGAACAAAGTTTTTGCCCAACCCCATTGAAGACCCTCCCATGGGTTTTACTTTCGGCGCCAGAGCAAATCAAATCCCATCCAACTATTGTATCCATTGTGAAATACTGCAATACAGCACTAGTCCATTTACATTTACTCCCAGAGGCTTCTCCTCTCACTCCAGTGTTGAGTCATCCTAAATTTGTCCCTAGCCGCTCGGACTCCATTTCTCGCCTGTGGATAGATTCGGGGATGGATAGAATAGAAAACTGGAGAGAGCCTCCTGGCCTTCTCTGAGTGACCTTACCCACCAAACAGATCCAATACCCCTGGGCAGTTGGACGTGTTTGCAACTTACCCACTTTTTCAGCAGCCTTCCCCCTAAAAGTTCATTTAGACGACCCAAAACCCAATTTGAGCTTTTATGTAATAGCCCGGGCCCAATCAGACACACCTTAGCTAAAACCTACTCTATGCTGATGGACCCCCGGAGCCGTTCGCCCCCTTCTTTCATTGCACAGTGGGAGAGAGATTTAAATATTTCTTTTACGGAAGATCAGAGAACTCGAATTTTTACCCTTATACACTGTGCCTCGATTAGCTCTAGGTTCCAGGAGGCTGGCTATAAGATTTTGTCCAGATGGTACAGAGTGCCGTCGAGGTTGCACGCCATATTTCCGGAAATTGACCCCAACTACTGGAGGTGTTGAAGGGCAGAGGGCACGATTTTTCATATTTTCTGGCAATGTGACGTTTTGCAATCATTTTGGACAGAGGTGTGGGAAATTATTTGTCAGGTTACGGGCTGTTCCAAAAAGTTGACTCCGGCTCTGATACTACTCCAACATAATGAAATCCCTCTCCGGATCTATAAATCCTCTCTTGAAATTTTTGATCATGGCTGCGAGGGCTTGCACCCCGGAGAGATGGAAGAGTCCCTCTCCTCCAACCATAACTCAGTGGATTGCAAAAGTCAATTAAATTATGTATATGGAGGACCTCACCTCATCCATACATGAATCATACCCAAAGTTTTGGGCTACTTGGCTTGGATGGATGGATGGATTTTCGAAGCTCTAGTGAGTATTGTGATCTAATGCTGGAGGCAAACCCCTGAGGTTAACTGAAAACATCAGGTTGAGTGGTGGACTTGGTCGGGTGGGAACTACTTCCCTTACCCCCTCGTTTTTTCCTTCCCGCCCCCTTTTTTTTGCCTCTTGGCTCATTACTTATTTACCCCACTCTCTTTTTTTTGCTTCAACTGCTCTGTCTTTTCTTTTCTTTCTGTCTTTTGCTTCTGTTTATTAAAAGTTTAAAAATGAAAGACCCTCCAAATTGACCTCTACTACCGGCTCCTCGGATGTTAAGGACTCGTGGACGATTGTCTTGGTCGGGAGTTAAGTTGTATTGCTTGTATTCGTCTACTTGTCTGGTTTCAATTATTATGTTAACCTGGATTTCGTTGTGAGTCTTTAACCCCTTTCCTACATTAGACGTACTATTCTGTCCATGTGACCTGGGACCTTAGTCCCAAGGATGGAAAAGTGCATCTAGCGCGATCAGCTGGGCTCACGGGGGGAGCGCAGCTGATCGCGGCCGGGTGTCAGCTGATTATCACAGCTGACACCCGGCACTATGTGTCAGGGGTGGTCATGGACCGCCCCGACATGTTAACCCCTGGCACACTGCAATCAAACACGATCGCAGTGTACTGGGGGTTTAGGGAAGCTTCGACAGGGAGGGGGCTCCCTCCGTGCTTCCCTGAGACCCCTACAGCAGCACGATTTGCAGCGCTGCTGCGGGGTTCTCCTTCCCTGCAGGTCACCGAATCCAAAATGGCGGCGGGGACCTTCGGGGGCCTGCAGGGAGGCGGCTTCTTCATGCCTGGAAAGCACCGGCATGAGGAAGCCTGCAGCACTGCCTGTGACAGATTGCTGATCTGTCACAGCGATCTGTGATGTGACAGATCAGCGATCTGTCACATGACAATTATGTCCCCCCTGGGACAATGTAATAAAGTTAAAAAAAAGGGTAAAAATAATTTATAAAAAAAATCGCTAAATAAAATAATAAAAAAAAAAATTCCACAATAAATTCATTTTTTGAAAATAAAACAAAAGAAAAAAAAACTATATTGCCACGTCCGTAATGACCTGCCCTATAAAACTGTTCCATCAGTTAACCCCTTTATTGAACCCCTTAAACAATAAAAAACTAAACAAAAAAATAAAGCTTTATCATCATACTGCCGAACAAAAACTGCAATAACGCGCGATCAAAAATACAGATATAAATAACCATGGTACCGCTGAAAACGTCATCTTGTCCCGCAAAAAACTATCTGCCACACAGCATCATCAGCAAAAAAATAAAAAAGTTATAGCTCGCAGAATAAAGCAATGCAAAAATAATTATTTTTTATATAAAATTGTTTTCATTGCATAAAAGCGCCAAAACATAAAAAAAGACATAAATGAGGTGTCGCTGTAACCCTACTGACCCGAAGAATAAAACCGCTTTATCAATTTTACCGCAAGCGGAACAGTGTAAACGCACCCCCCAAAAGAAATTCATGAAACGCTGGTTTTGTTCATTCTGCGTCCCAAAAAATGTCACGTGCCCGAAAATGGTACCAATAAAAACGTCAACTCATCCCTCAAAAAATATGACCTCACATGACTCGGTGGATGAAAATATGGAAAAATTATAGCTCTCAAAATGTGGTGATGCATATTTTTACAATAAAAAGCATCTTTTAGCGTGCGATAGCTGCCAAAAATAAAAACCCACTATAAATAGTAAATCAAACCCCTCTTTATCACCCCCTTAGTTATGGAAAAATAATAAAATACAAAAAAATTGTATTTATTTCCATTTTCCCATTAGGGCTAGGGTTAGAGTTAGGGCTAGGCTTAGGGCTAGGGTTAGGGCTAGGGGTGTGTTGGGGTTAGGGTTGGAGTTAGAATTGGGGGGTTTCCACTGTTTAGGCACATCAGGGGCTTTCCAAACGCGACATGGCATTTCGATCTCAATTCCAGCCAAAAAAGTCAAATGGTGCTTCTTCCCTTCCGAGCTCTGCCATACACCCAAATAGTGGTTTACCCCCACATATCAGATATCGATGTACTCAGGACAAATTGCACAATAACTTTTCCAGCCCATTTTCTCCTGTTACCCTTGGTAAAATAAAATAATTGAACCTGAAGTAATTTTTTTTGTGAAAAAAGTTAAATGTTCATTTTTTTTTTAAAACATTCAAAAAATTCCTGTGAAGCACCTGAAGGGTTAATAAACTTCTTGAATCTGGTTTTGAGCACCTTGAGGGGTGCAGTTTTTAGAATTCTGTCACTTTTGGGTATTTTCTATCATATAGACCCCTCAAAGTGGCTTCAAATATGATGTGGTACGTAAAAATAAAATGGTGTTGTAAAAATGAGAAATCGCTGGTCAACTTTTAACCCTTATAACTTCCCAAATTGCGCTGATGTAAAGTAAACATGTGGGAAATGTTACGTATTAAGTTTTTTGAGTGCCATATCTCTGTGATTTAAGAGCATAAAAAAATCAAAGTTGGAAAACTGCGAAATGTTCAAAATTTTCGTCAAATTTCCGTTTTTTTCCACAAATAAATGCAAGTTATATGAATGAAATTTTACCACTAACATGAAGTACAATATGTTACGAGAAAACATTGTCAGAATCCCCGGGATCCATGGAAGCGTTCCAGAGTTATTACCTCATAAAGGGACAGTGGTCAGAATTGTAAAAATTGGCCTGGGCATTAACGTGCAAACCACCCTTGGGAGTAAAGGAGTTAAATAAAGAATTATAAAAAAATACATATATACCCATGTACAGTCACACAAACCCGATTCCAGGTTTTCGTGGACCCTGGACGAAAGAGTCTCAGTGGGCTCCTTTAACACATACCACTATTCATGATGCACAGATAAGAAATATAGGTACAGTACAATGCCAAAGATTTCACTTACATCTTACATTACATGAGTGATATGTAGTGTTGAGCATTCCGATACCGCAAGTATCGGGTATCGGCCGATATCAGCGGTATCGGAATTCCGATACTTAATTCCGATACTTTTTTCATATCGGATTCCGGGATCGGAATCGGAATAGGAAGTTCCCATCATGCTATGAGCCTGCTTGCTTTGATTAAGCCAATGGGAATCCTCCGAAGTGTGGGCACATCCTGTTAGGCATGTAGGCATGTTAACTATTGGCATGGCTGTGATTGGCTGCCGAAATGATGTCATGATGCACTATAAAAGCCACCGCAGCCGCCATTTCTGGTCACTCTGCTGTGAATTCAGTTAGGGACAGGCTGCTGTAGAAGACTGTGAGGGACAGTTAGAAATAGCGATTCTAAAAACAATATTGTGCTTTATCCAGGCTACATAAACCACCACTGTAGCTTGCTTTTCCCTAGCAGCGCTGTTTTCACAGCTGTCTGCAAGGGCTGTGTGAGTGCAGCTCACGCTGTGGAGTGGGTCCTGCAGCCACGTCAGGCTGTAGGCCACCCAGTGTGATCACTGCTGCCTCATACATCTTTTATTTTTTGAGCTGCATTTTTTAAATAATTTCAATCTAGTGTGCTTCCATCCGTATCCATATACGTTGGTTGCAAACACTAGTAGTAGACAGCGGAGCCTTTCTGCAGCCTTTCAGTGCTAGTGTCCACTTTGCTGCACTGTTCACGGCTGTCTGAGAGGTCTCTGACTGTGTGTGAGTGCAGCTCATGCTGAGTAGTGTGTCCTGCAGCTACGTCTGGCTGTAGGACGCTCAGCGTGCGTCACTGCCTCACACATATTTTTATTTGAGTGCAGCTCATTTTTTCTTCTATTAGTGTGCATCCATCCGTCTCCATCTACGGTGGTTGCAAACACTATATAGGAGTACACAGCGGAGCCTTTCTGCAGCCTGTCAGTGCCAGTGCCCACTTAGCTGCACTGTTGACGGCTGTCTGAGAGGTCTCTGACTGTGTGTGAGTGCAGCTCACGCTGAGTAGAGTGTCCTGCAGCTACGTCTGGTTGTAGGACGCTCAACGTGCGTCACTGCCTCACACATATTTGTCTCTGAGTGCAGCTCATTTTTTCTTCTCCTATTAGTGTGCATCCATCCGTATCCATCAACATTGGTTGGTTGCAAACACTATATAGGAGTAGATAGAGGAGCCTTTTTTTCTGGCTTGTGCCCTGCCGGCGCAGCCAGATTAGTATTACCCAATTTTTTTGGAGCCTCATCTTTTGCATTGTAGGTTACCTGCCTGCATTGTAATAGCTCCAAAAAGTTGGTGATACTATCAGTTTCAATTCTTTGTTCTCATACTTTGAGTTTGTTTCCAACAAAGAAACCACATAAAAAGTTCACCAAACACTACATTTTGAACTTGTGTAGGCCACATCAGCTCCTATTAAAGTCTAGTCCACACACACACACTTCATAAAATTAGTGTTTCTTGTACCTGTAACCAGCTGTTCAGGAATAAGCACACTAAGGCCCCCCTTTGTCCTTTTTTGCCTATCTTAAGCAGTCTTGCAAGATGAAGAAGGCAGGGAGTAAGGCGCGGGGGCGTGGGCGTGGGCGTGGAGTTTCAGCAGGGAGAGGACGTGGGGATTCTGCAGGGAGAGGACGTGGGGATTCTACAGGTAGAGGACGTGGGGATTCTGGGCCTGCTGCGGGCACCAGTGGATCAGCATCCCCCAGTTTTAGCAGGCAACAGTCCTTTATGCGCAGCTTTGTAGGACCTCAACGTACCCCACTGCTGCGGGAGGAACAAATTGAAGCCGTTGTCGGATGGATGGCAGCTAACGCATCGACTTCAATTACTTCCGCATCCTCTCAGGGTCAGAGCACCGAAGAGCAACCATCTGTCTCTTCACCACCTGCCAAAGTGCCCAGGCAGTCAGAGAGACATGGACAGGAGCCATCACAATCTCTACTTCTGTTCTCGGAATCTGTTGGCTTGGAAAGAGGGGGCCAGCCAAGCAGCATTCCTGAATGTGAAGAAGAGGGAGTATGCAGTGATGCACAACTTCTTTGTCCCTCTGAATCTGAAGAGGCGAGTGGGCCAGTGCCTATGGTCAGCACACCTCAGTACGCATCAGATGATGACGAGACTCAGTTGCCACTTTCTGGTGCGTACGGTGCTGGCGAGACAACCCCGGAGAAGCAGCTGTTTGAAGAGGGGAGGGAAGATGATGAGGTCCTTGACCCATCATGGCGTGAGCAACAGGAAGGTGGTGGGAGCAGCTCGGAGGAAGAGATTCCCCTACCGGCCAAAACAGGAGGCAGAGGGAGGGGGAAGACTTGGTTGCCTGTACCCTCCACTTCGGCACCCGTTAGGAGCATTCCTCCTTCCAAAGGCAAACCGGGCGCTCACAAGAGTTGCAGTGCGTGGTCCTTTTTTGACACAGTTGCAGATGACATTTGCTTTGTCAAATGCAAGCTGTGTCATCAGAGAGTCAAAAGAGGGAGAAATGTCAGCAACCTCAATACCACAAATATGTGGAAACATGTGCGCACCAAGCACGAGTTGGAGTTGCATAGACACCCTCAAGACGTAGGCCAACGTACAGCACCACCTACCACCTCTTCAGTTCGTGTTGGGCCCTCTTCCTCCAGCTCACACACTGCTGGTTCGGCTTCCTCACAGGATCGCCAAGGAAGAACCTCTGCCACTGTTGTCCGGAGACCCTGTCAGATTCCACCCATAACAGCACGTTCCCATCCATCACAGCCATCGGTAGCACAGGCATGGGATAAAAGGCGCCCTTACTCGGCAAACCATCCCCGAGCACAGTCTCTGAATGCTGGCATTGCCAAACTTCTGGCAGTTGAAATGCTGTCATTCAGGCTGGTGGACACTGACACCTTCCGGGACTTAATGGCATTGGCAGTCCCCCAATACAACGTGCCCAGCCGCTTTTATTTCAGCAGGCGAGCCGTCCCTGCCCTGCAGAAACATGTTGAGGGCAAAATAAAACATGCGCTACTAAACGCCGTTAGTAGCAAGGTCCACCTGACCACCGATGCGTGGACCAGTAACCATGGACAGGGACGATACCTTTCCCTCACTGCCCACTGGGTCAATGTTGTGGAGCCGGGTACGGATCTGGAGAGTGGCGCTGTACGTGTTCTTCCAACGCCACGGATTGCAGGACTCCAGTCTGTACACATAGACTCCTCCTCCTACTCAAGTTCCTCAGAAACAGCAGAGCAGGAGCCTGTTACGACCGATATGAGCACAGCCGTGGCCAAACGTCAACAGGCTGTACTCAAATTAATTTCTTTGGGGAATCGAAGCCACACAGCGCAGGAGCTCTGGAATGCTATCAAGCTGGAGAGCGATGTGTGGTTTGGGCCAGCGAATCTCCAGCCGGGCTTGGTAGTGTGTGACAATGGCCGAAATCTGGTGGCAGCTCTTGGCCTAGGCAACCTCACACACATCCCATGTCTGGCACATGTTCTTAACTTGGTCGTGCAGAGCTTTCTGAGGGACTATCCGGATCTTGATGCACTGTTGCACAAGGTCCGCATAGAGTGCGCTCACTTGCGACGTTCCAGCACGGCAAGATCGCGCCTCGCTGCTCTGCAGCGACGATTTGGCCTTCCAGAACATCGCATCATATGTGACCTACCCACCCGGTGGAATTCAACGTTACATATGTTGGAGCGGTTGTGTGAGCAGCAGGCAGCAGTCATGGAGTACCAGCTGCATCAGGCGCAAACAAGTCGCACTGTGCGCCGTTCACACTTCAGCACCATTGAGTGGGCCTCTATGAAGGACATCTGCCTCGTTTTGCGTGCCTTCGATGAATCCACGCGGATGGCGAGTGCAGATGATGCACTAGTCAGCATGACTGTCCCCCTTATCTGCCTGCTTCAACAAACACTGCAAGCACTAAGGGATGAGGTTTCAGAAGAGGTGGAGGATGAGGAGTCCCAAATGCCATCTGCTTCTGGACAGTCTGCGCTACGTGTTTCCTCACAAAGGCCTAGGCAGGGGACACTTTGTGAGGAGGATGAGGAGGAGTCGATGGAGGAGGAAGACATCTCTCCAGAGGAGGGAGGTACACAAACCTCTACTCAGTATGTACAGCGAGGGTGGGGTGATGCAGAGCAGGTCGAGGTCACGCCTCAAACAGGGGACAGCGGTTCTTTGGCAGTTGGGAGTCTGCAGCACATGGTTGATTTCATGCTGCAGTGCCTGAGAAACGACCGCCGCATCGCCCACATTCTCGTCTCGGCTGATTATTGGGTGTACACCCTCCTAGATCCTCGCTACCGGGACAGCGTACAAAGGCTCATACCAACGTTGAACCGGGAGCGTAAAATGCGGGAGTACGAAGAGTCACTGGTGCAGTCCATAATGTTTTCCATTCCACCCGACAGCATTGTTGCAAGTGCTTTACAAAGCAGCTCTGTGCGTCGAGGCAGTGGAGGAAACTCTGCACAAAGAGGGAGCAGAGGCAGTGCCGCAGCACAAGGCAAGACCACTATGGCCCAAATGTGGCAAAGTTTTGTGTGTCCACCACAATTGTCTACACCATCAGCGACGCCTCGAGTCAGCAGGAGGCAACGCTTCCGTCAGATGGTGTCAGACTACATGTCTTGCCCTGTCGCTGTACTCCCAGATGGCTCTTCCCCCTTCAAGTTTTGGGTCTCTAAGCTGGATACATGGCCAGAGCTTAGCCAGTATGCATTGGAGGTGCTGGCTTGCCCTGCTGCCAGTGTATTATCGGAACGTGTCTTTAGTGCCGCAGGTGGTGTACTAACAGACCGTCGCACGCGACTATCTTCCGATAATGTTGACCGGCTGACTTTTCTGAAAATGAACAAGGCCTGGATCTCCAAAGACTTTGCCATTCCTCTTACAGACTAAATTAGTGGTTGGCAACTGTATCCAGGTCTGCTGGTGTGTTCATTTTTCTACCACCTGAACTATAATCCCTGTGCTTCAACACAGCCAGTTGTCGCTCAGATGTGTCGTCTGCACAGAGAAACACACTAGCTCCTGTGTTACTGGGGTTCAGTAATGCCAGCTGATCCCCTGCTGTGTGGACGGCAGAGTCACCAGCTCCATCAACATTCAAACCACTACTGATTTTTAACCGTGCCCAACTTAGGTCTCTGGCTCCACTGTCTCTACTATTTCCCCTGACCTCCAACCCCGCCATCTACATCTCTGAAGTGGCGTCAGCACAATCTACACTTGTTCCTGTGTTCCTGTGGCTCAGTCCCATCAGTTTATCCCCTGATGTGTGTCCGGCAAGGTCTCCTGCTCTGTCCACATTCCCATAACCAGTAGTGGGAATGAGGACAGAGCTGGCGAACTTGCCGGACAAACATCAGGGGATCAACTGATGGGACTGAGCACCAGTAACACAGGAACAAGTGTAGATTGTGCTGACGCCACTTCAGAGATGTAGCTGGCGGGGTTGGAGGCCAGGGTAAATAGTAGAGACAGTGGAGCCAGAGGCCTAAGTGGAGCATGGTTAGAATCAGTAGTAGTCCACAACCTCCATAAAAACCGCTGCCCATTGGCCTCTGCATGCGGCATGCGTAATCCTGGGCACCAACAGCGTCAGTTGGTGTTCAGAAGTGTCGTCTCCACAGAACCAAACACATTCGTTCAAGTGTTAGTGGGGTTCAGCACTGCCAGCTGTTCCCCTGCTGTGGAGATGGCAAGTCTCCTGCTGCCTTCACCTGCCAAAATCCAGTAGGCCCCAGCCTGCTCCTCGCCTAATCCTGGGCTCCAACAGCGTCAGTTGGTGTTCAGAAGTGTCGTCTCCACAGAGCCAAACACGTTCGTTCAAGTGTTAGTGGGGTTCAGCACTGCCAGCTGTTCCCCTGCTGTGGAGATGGCAAGTCTCCTGCTGCATTCACCTGCCCAAATCCAGTAGGCCCCAGCCTGCTCCTCGCCTAATCCTGGGCTCCAACAGCGTCAGTTGGTGTTCAGAAGTGTCGTCTCCACAGAACCAAACACATTCGTTCAAGTGTTAGTGGGGTTCAGCACTGCCAGCTGTTCCCCTGCTGTGGAGATGGCAAGTCTCCTGCTGCCTTCACCTGCCAAAATCCAGTAGGCCCCAGCCTGCTCCTCGCCTAATCCTGGGCTCCAACAGCGTCAGTTGGTGTTCAGAAGTGTCGTCTCCACAGAACCAAACACATTCGTTCAAGTGTTAGTGGGGTTCAGCACTGCCAGCTGTTCCCCTGCTGTGGAGATGGCAAGTCTCCTGCTGCCTTCACCTGCCAAAATCCAGTAGGCCCCAGCCTGCTCCTCGCCTAATCCTGGGCTCCAACAGCGTCAGTTGGTGTTCAGAAGTGTCGTCTCCACAGAGCCAAACACATTCGTTCAAGTGTTAGTGGGGTTCAGCACTGCCAGCTGTTCCCCTGCTGTGGAGATGGCAGTCTCTCCTGCTGTCTCCGCATTACAAAGACAGTAGGCCTCTGCCTACACCCTCCTATTTCCTGGGCTTCAACACAGCCAGTTGTAGTTCGGAAGTGCCGTCCACACGGAAAGAGATACTTGCTCCCGTGTCTCAGTGGGGTTCAGTAACGTCAGCTGATCCCCTGCTGTGTGGATGGCAGTCTCTCCTGCTGTCACCTCATTCAAAATTCAGTAGGCCTCTGCCTACACCCTCCTATTTCCTGGGCTTCAACACAGCCAGTTGTAGTTCGGAAGTGCCGTCCACACGGAAAGAGATACTTGCTCCCGTGTCTCAGTGGGGTTCAGTAACGTCAGCTGATCCCCTGCTGTGTGGATGGCAGTCTCTCCTGCTGTCACCTCATTCAAAATTCAGTAGGCCTCTGCCTACACCCTCCTATTTCCTGGGCTTCAACACAGCCAGTTGTAGTTCGGAAGTGCCGTCCACACGGAAAGAGATACTTGCTCCCGTGTCTCAGTGGGGTTCAGTAACGTCAGCTGATCCCCTGCTGTGTGGATGGCAGTCTCTCCTGCTGTCACCTCATTCAAAATTCAGTAGGCCTCTGCCTACACCCTCCTATTTCCTGGGCTTCAACACAGCCAGTTGTAGTTCGGAAGTGCCGTCCACACGGAAAGAGACACTTGCTCCCGTGTCTCAGTGGGGTTCAGTAACGTCAGCTGATCCCCTGCTGTGTGGATGGCAGTCTCTCCTGCTGTCACCTCATTCAAAATTCAGTAGGCCTCTGCCTACACCCTCCTATTTCCTGGGCTTCAACACAGCCAGTTGTAGTTCGGAAGTGCCGTCCACACGGAAAGAGATACTTGCTCCCGTGTCTCAGTGGGGTTCAGTAACGTCAGCTGATCCCCTGCTGTGTGGATGGCAGTCTCTCCTGCTGTAAATTCATTCAAAATACAGTAGGCCTCTGCCTACACCCTCCTATTTCCTGGGCTTCAACACAGCCAGTTGTAGTTCGGAAGTGCCGTCCACACGGAAAGAGACACTTGCTCCCGTGTCTCAGTGGGGTTCAGTAACGTCAGCTGATCCCCTGCTGTGTGGATGGCAGTCTCTCCTGCTGTAAACTCATTCAAAATACAGTAGGCCTCTGCCTACACCCTCCTATTTCCTGGGCTTCAACACAGCCAGTTGTAGTTCGGAAGTGCCGTCCACACGGAAAGAGATACTTGCTCCCGTGTCTCAGTGGGGTTCAGTAACGTCAGCTGATCCCCTGCTGTGTGGATGGCAGTCTCTCCTGCTGTCACCTCATTCAAAATTCAGTAGGCCTCTGCCTACACCCTCCTATTTCCTGGGCTTCAACACAGCCAGTTGTAGTTCGGAAGTGCCGTCCACACGGAAAGAGATACTTGCTCCCGTGTCTCAGTGGGGTTCAGTAACGTCAGCTGATCCCCTGCTGTGTGGATGGCAGTCTCTCCTGCTGTCACCTCATTCAAAATTCAGTAGGCCTCTGCCTACACCCTCCTATTTCCTGGGCTTCAACACAGCCAGTTGTAGTTCGGAAGTGCCGTCCACACGGAAAGAGACACTTGCTCCCGTGTCTCAGTGGGGTTCAGTAACGTCAGCTGATCCCCTGCTGTGTGGATGGCAGTCTCTCCTGCTGTCACCTCATTCAAAATTCAGTAGGCCTCTGCCTACACCCTCCTATTTCCTGGGCTTCAACACAGCCAGTTGTAGTTCGGAAGTGCCGTCCACACGGAAAGAGATACTTGCTCCCGTGTCTCAGTGGGGTTCAGTAACGTCAGCTGATCCCCTGCTGTGTGGATGGCAGTCTCTCCTGCTGTAAACTCATTCAAAATACAGTAGGCCTCTGCCTACACCCTCCTATTTCCTGGGCTTCAACACAGCCAGTTGTAGTTCGGAAGTGCCGTCCACACGGAAAGAGACACTTGCTCCCGTGTCTCAGTGGGGTTCAGTAACGTCAGCTGATCCCCTGCTGTGTGGATGGCAGTCTCTCCTGCTGTAAACTCATTCAAAATACAGTAGGCCTCTGCCTACACCCTCCTATTTCCTGGGCTTCAACACAGCCAGTTGTAGTTCGGAAGTGCCGTCCACACGGAAAGAGATACTTGCTCCCGTGTCTCAGTGGGGTTCAGTAACGTCAGCTGATCCCCTGCTGTGTGGATGGCAGTCTCTCCTGCTGTCACCTCATTCAAAATTCAGTAGGCCTCTGCCTACACCCTCCTATTTCCTGGGCTTCAACACAGCCAGTTGTAGTTCGGAAGTGCCGTCCACACGGAAAGAGATACTTGCTCCCGTGTCTCAGTGGGGTTCAGTAACGTCAGCTGATCCCCTGCTGTGTGGATGGCAGTCTCTCCTGCTGTCACCTCATTCAAAATTCAGTAGGCCTCTGCCTACACCCTCCTATTTCCTGGGCTTCAACACAGCCAGTTGTAGTTCGGAAGTGCCGTCCACACGGAAAGAGACACTTGCTCCCGTGTCTCAGTGGGGTTCAGTAACGTCAGCTGATCCCCTGCTGTGTGGATGGCAGTCTCTCCTGCTGTCACCTCATTCAAAATTCAGTAGGCCTCTGCCTACACCCTCCTATTTCCTGGGCTTCAACACAGCCAGTTGTAGTTCGGAAGTGCCGTCCACACGGAAAGAGATACTTGCTCCCGTGTCTCAGTGGGGTTCAGTAACGTCAGCTGATCCCCTGCTGTGTGGATGGCAGTCTCTCCTGCTGTAAACTCATTCAAAATACAGTAGGCCTCTGCCTACACCCTCCTATTTCCTGGGCTTCAACACAGCCAGTTGTAGTTCGGAAGTGCCGTCCACACGGAAAGAGATACTTGCTCCCGTGTCTCAGTGGGGTTCAGTAACGTCAGCTGATCCCCTGCTGTGTGGATGGCAGTCTCTCCTGCTGTAAACTCATTCAAAATACAGTAGGCCTCTGCCTACACCCTCCTATTTCCTGGGCTTCAACACAGCCAGTTGTAGTTCGGAAGTGCCGTCCACACGGAAAGAGATACTTGCTCCCGTGTCTCAGTGGGGTTCAGTAATGTCAGCTGATCCCCTGCTGTGTGGATGGCAAAGTCTCCTGCTGCCTACACAGTCGTACCACTACTGATTTTTAACCGTGCTCCAATTAGGCCTGTGGCTCCACTGTCTCTCGTATTTCCCCTGTCCTCCAACCCTGCCAGTTACAGCTCCGAAGTGGCGTCTGCACAATCCACACTTGTTCCTGTGTTACAGGTGTTCAGTCCGATCAGTTAATCCCCTGATGTGTGTCCGGCAATGTCGCCTGCTCTGTCCACATTCCCATTATCGGAATGTGGACAGAGCAGGCGACATTGCCGGACACACATCAGGGGATTAACTGACCGGACTGAACACCTGTAACACAGGAACAAGTGTGGATTGTGCAGACGCCACTTCGGAGCTGTAACTGGCGGGGTTGGAGGACAGGGGAAATACGAAAATCAGTGAATCCACAGGCCTAAGTGGAGCTTGGTTCAAATTAGTAGTCTACAACCGATCTTAAAATTTCTTCAATGCAGCCTAAGCCTGCTCCGTGCTTGTCCCTGGGCTTCAACACAGCCAGTTGTTGCTCGGAAGTGCCGTCTTCACAGAGTAAAACACTAGCTCCTGTGTTTGTGGGGTTCAGTAACGTCAGCTGTTCCCCTGCTGTTTTGATGGCAATCTGTCCTGCTGCCTCCCAATTGACAGCACATCAGGCCTCAGCCTGCTAAGTGCTTGTCCTGGGCTCCAACATCGCCAGTTGCTGCTCATAACTGACTTTGGCACGGGTACTCCCTCCTGCCCAGCTTGGTTCCAGCCCTGCCTGCTGTTTCCGGGAAGTGTCAATGTCAGTTTGCCACCCCAAGTTGCCATGTCGTGTTGCGGTTGGGTTAGCCGAGGCTAGGGTGCCAGCAGTTTAGGTGCTTCCTATGTGGACTGCGGGTTCTGGTAAGAAAGGTTTGTTCCATAGTGCCAGTAGGACAAGCACCCCCTGTAGGACTGTGTGATTCGGTAACTGCGGCCAGCTTGCGGCATGCCAACTTTGCTTTTCAGGGGTAACTTCTGATACCCCTCCGGGTTCCAGCACCGTCAGCTGGTTCTCATCAGAGCCTTTGGCCTAGGTGCCTCCATCTCGGTATCCGAGTTCCAGCAACGTCTGCTGGTCCTTGGTAGTGCTTTGTAGCACAGGTACCTCCTGCTTAGTAACCGGGTTCCAGCACCGTCAGCTGGTCCTCGGTTGTGCCATTGGCTCTTATTCCTTCTGCTGCCCCTCCGGGTGCCAGCACTGTCAGCTGGTCCTCGCTATTTCCATTTGCTCTTGCAGCTTATGCTACCCCTCCGGGTTCCAGCACCGTCAGCTGGTTCTCGTCAGAGCCTTTGGCCTAGGTGCCTCCATCTCGGTATCCGAGTTCCGGCAACGTCTGCTGGTCCTTGGTAGTGCTTTGTAGCACAGGTACCTCCTGCTTAGTAACCGGGTTCCAGCACCGTCAGCTGGTCCTCGGTTGTGCCATTGGCTCTTATTCCTTCTGCTGCCCCTCCGGGTGCCAGCACTGTCAGCTGGTCCTCGCTATTTCCATTTGCTCTTGCAGCTTATGCTACCCCTCCGGGTTCCAGCACCGTCAGCTGGTTCTCGTCAGAGCCTTTGGCCTAGGTGCCTCCATCTCGGTATCCGAGTTCCGGCAACATCTGCTGGTCCTTGGTAGTGCTTTGTAGCACAGGTACCTCCTGCTTAGTAACCGGGTTCCAGCACCGTCAGCTGGTCCTCGGTAGTGCCATTGGCTCTTGTTCCTTCTGCTGCCCCTCCGGGTGCCAGTACCGTCAGCTGGTTCAAGAGGACAAAGAACAGGAAGACAACCACCAAGATGCAGAACAACAAGAGAGAGAAGACAAAGAAGCATAAAAAAAACAAAGCAGAAGAACATTAAGCATAAGACTAATACTCTGAGCAAATGATATTATCTTATTTATAAGCAGAAGAAGACTAAGCAGTGTATGGGGGTGAGTCCGTTCCTCCTCGTGGTGCCCCTGGAAAAGGCCTGCTTCTGCAGGCCAAACTGAACGCGGACAAATCCTGTTGTAAATCTTTTGTGACAGGCAGAACGGAAGGTGTAAACTTCTAACTTTTCTAGATAACAACTACAGGAATGCCTGACACAAACAAGAATATGATGAAGAAGAATAGGAAGAAGATGAAGAAGCTGAATATGTAGAATAATAATTGTTGAATAAGAAGAATATGAAGAATGTAAGAAAAGGAAGAAGAAGAAGAAGAAGAAGAAGAAGAAGAAGAAGAAGAAGAAGAAGAAGAAGAAGAAGAATGTAAAAAAAGGAAGTAGAAGAAGAAGAAGAAGAAGAATGTAAAAAAAGGAATAAGAAGAAGAATGTAAAAAAAGGAAGTAGAAGAAGAAGAAGAAGAATGTAAAAAAAGGAAGTAGAAGAAGAAGAAGAAGAATGTAAAAAAAGGAAGTAGAAGAAGAAGACATACATGTCTGGCAAAATATAAATGAGGCTAACATAGTCAATATCTTTGTAACTCCTAACATCTTTAAAAAAAAAAGTTTAATTCCTGCTATTCCATTTGATTGGGCTAAACCTCTATGGCTTTAATGTCTCCTCCACCTCCCACAATACATTCTACATTATTCTTAGTTGTTTTTCTTCATGTAGAATTAACCTACAAGGAAAGAAAGGTTTTTTTTTAATTCCGATATTTTGGCCCCATTGACTTGCATTGGTTCCCGGTATCGGAATCGGCGATACCGATACTTTTTTTTAAGATCGGCCGATCCATTCCGATCCGATATTTTCAAGTATCGGCTGGTATCGCTCAACTCTAGTGATATGTATTGTAAATTCTACAATAGCTCAGAAACCAGACAATTTAGTCCTCCATACAGTATTTTGGGCACCACATAGTGCTCCATACAGAATAATGAGCTCCATATATTACCCCATACAGTATATTGACCCCCATATATTGCTCCACACAGGATTATGGGCCACATATAATACTCCGTACAGAATAATGGAACCCATATAATGCGCCATACATAAAAAAAATAAAAATAATGAAATACTTACCTCTCTCTCTAGCCCCACTGCTCCAGGCTCTGCTGCTCTGGGTTCCTCCATATGTTATCACTCTCTGCAATGCACAGGGCAGAGGGCGCGCTGTAGTGAAGTCATCGCGCATTCTGCTCTGAGACGCCAGAGAGTCATGGACACTGGAGCTGAGGAGGAACATGGAGAGGTAAATCTTTCAGTTTATAGCACAGGGGGCCTGATGCCAGCACTCCCACTGGCACAGGGCCCTCCCGACTGATGGGCTCCATAGCATGCTGATGTCCCTGATGGTTCTGGGGCCTGCAAGGGCCCCCCCTCAACCTTCGGACCCTGAGGCAGCTGCATCAGCTGCACCGACACCCCTGTGTCTTACCATCCTGTCAGTCTGGTCCACACTCTCCTGCTGACGCTTCCCACTCCAATCTGTGACTACAGGACACAAAAGGCACTTGAATATCATCATCTGTCAGCCAATCACAGATGTGCTTATTAAGAAAAGTCTGTGATTGACTGACAGGCAATGAGGTACAAATATCACTCTATGCAATGCCTATAACTTAATAAAGCTGTATGAGGGGGCACTCAGGAGATCCCATTATAGTGATCAGGACATGTCCTGCTTCAGCGACCTCCCAGCACCTCCCCCCTCTTCTCATACCATCAGATCAGTGGCACGGCACAGGCAGGAGTCAGCAGCAGAGGGAATCCATTGCACGGTATGAAACTCAGTGTCATGCTCCCTCCTCCATGCAGCATCTCCACATAGGTGACACCGGAAAGCAGCATCAGCACTACCAGGTGAGGACAGGGCCCCTAAGCAAAATCGTGTGTAGTGTTTGCGATGATGCTGCTGCCGGCTCTGTGATCAATTATGCACCATTGCTATTAGTTTTTCCTGGGGCCCCTCCTGGTCAGGGCCCCGGTGCAATAAGACGCCCCCATTACTAACCCAATAGTCACATTGTATGAAAACACAGACACCCAGAAAAAAGTCCATTAATTGAAAGAATGACACAGACTCCTTTAATAATCTTAATTAACCCATACTTACGACCTCGCCCATTCTCCCAATGCCCTCATCAACTGCAAAAGAGTTAAACTCCTATTACCTATCTGAGGGCACCGCGAGCGTGAGAAAGTTCTCCTGCTCCTGGTGCCATCAGACAGGTCCTGCGAGTTCACAGGTTACATGTATTAGTGATACCACTCTCGTAGTAAAATTAAAAGAACGACAGAATGCTGCTTTATATGGTCACTGTCACATCAACAAACTCTGCATAAATCCATAGTATAGACAAGTAACAGAAACTTATCAGAAAAATAAGTGTGGCGCCCCCAGGAGTATGGTCACCACAGTGGCAATACCTTCCTCCTAGGGAGTGTGATGTCATACTTGGAAGCAATAAAGGATCTCTCTGGCAGCTAACTACAACACACAACACAGTTTCCATTTCAGGTCAGCAGAGGGAGCTCTGAATCAAACCTGGGGGAGGAGCTACTCTCTGGGGGCAAGAAAAGAAGATTGGGGAGTTCGTGTGAGGAGGGCAACATGTGTGGACGTGGAGGAGAAGAGCTGGGAGATTGAGCAGAGAGTTCAGGCTCATTCCCAGCTAGAGCGATTGATCTGGAGCCCCGTCTCCAAGGCTGTACGGACACTGATGGTCCTGCAACAGAAACCGGAGGAATAGGAAGCTGTAAATGCTCTATTCCCACATAAGACTCGGAGGCACAACAGCGACGTGTGAGCCAGAAGAGGAAGGCTACAGCTGTCTGCCATACGAGGGAGTTCTAAAGAGAATAAGCAAGTGGAACTTCAGTGTAACACAGTACTGCAAGTACCTAAGATAAGCGCTAGGAAGGAGACTACACAACCCATCTGCCTAGAGAGATTCCTAAGTTGCTTCCAGGCTAGCCAGCTCTGTGCCATCTGTAATCTGGACCACATTTGCCAAGCAAAGTAAAGATAAAGAAACTGCACCCTGTTGTGTCCTTGCCTTCTTCCTGCAACCCCGTCAGCACTGCTACATCTCTGTGCCAGACACGATACCCTCTTCCTCAACACCTATCCTCACTGCCCTGGGATTACTGCCCTACCTGTGGATGGCCACAACATCATAGCTGTGTAGGGTCGGTGGGCCGAGCTGGGGGGTGGTCCCTCTTCTTACCGCGCAGAGACAAAACAGAGACACGATGGAGGCAGATTCTGGGTGCAACAGGTCCAAGTTTATTCTCTGGCCGTCCACTTGACAGCCTTCACAGTATACCGCACTTCCAAGCAATACACTTTCCCTTGTCGGCCCTCCGTTTCCAGAGCCGCTTCTCACACCATACTTTATGCTGGGGACGTGTCTGCACACACCGTCCCCTCCTCACTCGTCGACGCTTCTGACAGGTCCATCACTGTGGCCGCCTTAGGCCTGTAAACCAACAGCGCTTCCACTAATCAGTCGTCGTGTCAAATATGGTGTCTCACACCCTGTGCCTCGTCCCTTCTGCGGTTCTTTCTGTCAGGACCACCCCCCTGACGTTCTCTCTCCTCAGTCCCCCTGGTTTAGATTCTCCTCACAGCGCACAGACTGTCGCAGTCCTCCTGTCACTGGAGCTCCCCCTGGGGACTGGAACCTTCTGGAACCCTCCCTCAGTCTTTATAGCTCTCCCGGTCCCCTGTCACTGTAACCCCGCCCCACATGACCAACGGTTTCTAAAGCCCTAGGCTGTTGTCAAGTCCTTTGCTCACACTCCTCCCTACCATCTAATGGTCAACCCAAGGTACTGCACGTCCACTACACTTTCCTAGCTGTTTCCCCACTGTAATAACTGACACCTACCTACACTGTGCAAACCTTTCCTTCTTCACTCTGACTAGCCCGTCCGTCCATCAGGTCACCTTCCCTACACTCCCTCTTCCTTTGTTCATTGTTGTCCTCGACAGTCGTCATCCCTGCCTTCGTCGTTCTGAAGCTACACCTACATTCTGTTGTCGGACCAGCTGTTGAGCCAAACCCACTATCTGCGGGGGCCGAACCATACTGGGAGCACTATGCTCTGAGCAGCCTACTGCTACTCACCAGCGTGCACGCCACATGACAACGTCTTTCAAATTGGGCTAGGTACACCCATATTCTCTCTATGGCGAGTACCTTCCCCTACTCTCCCCTACTGTCACCTTCCACTATTCGGTACGCCATGATCGAGGTCTCTTACTTTCCAGATCATTACCAGCACCCGCCTTCCTCCTTCAGGGGTGTCCGTGGTGTTGGGGACCTGACCTAGGACGGCTGTCTTTCTCACGTCTTCCAACTCATTTTCCCTTCTTTCAATTACATGTCATGGTCGGCGTCCCGGTCTCCCAGACCTCCTCAACTCTTAGATCCCTACCGGATCTCACACTTTCCTTTGGTCCCACAGACCTTCCCTTACCCGGACCTGTTGCATTTTACTTTGGCATAGTATACATTAAACAACTTTATAATAGCACAAGTACCCATTTTTATATTTTTTTTTTTGTTTTCTTTTGCTCATTTTAAAACCAACATATAACAACAAAACATTGCATGTCTTCATTCTCCCCCCTTCCTTGGACCTGAACACTCCTCCACTTCTCCGTATCCCCGTTCTGTCAAGTTTCAAATCAGCAAATAACATCCTGTAAGAGGAACATACTAAAAATAAACTCAGCACATCAAACATTTTTTTTTTTAAACTAGAACTGTTGTTCAGAACCTGCACTACAGTGCACCGAACTCTCGACAGTCTACTTCACTACGCAGTGGCTAGTAGTGAGGGACCCCACAGCCGTGGAGCCCCCGGGGATACTGAGGGTGTCCATTCAAGTCCTCTTCTTTTCCATGCCGGCCTCTCCTTGAGTGTGGAGCAGGTTCCACACTTCCTGCTCCTGGGCCTTCTTCTTCCTGATCACCTCCGCTACCCACACGGAGGGAACAGCACGGGCCCTGGAGTCCGGTGGGCGGGACTCCACTGAAGAAGACCGCAAGACAGAAACGGCCGAAAATTTCTGTGGCCTAGCAGCCGCTGGGGTCAGGTGGCAAATGGGGACAACCGGGTCCTCGGGGGCTGGAATCACAGGGCCCGCTAAGTCGGCCGCAGCCGACTCCAGCAGCGTTATAACCGCGGCCTCAGGACAGGCCGCATCCACTACTTCCAACGGAGCCGGAGTAACGGCCGATTTCAACGATGCAGCTGCTATTAGCAGGGAAAGCGCAGCAGCGTCTTCTTTGGGTGAGCTCTGCACTGGTGACTCCGGGCGGGGTAGTTCGGGGACATGAGCGGGGGCCTCGCTCAGCTCCGCATACACCACGGGGCCTGTGGTAACTAGGCCTTCCGGTGCGCAGGGGGCCGCGTGCTGCAGCAGAATGGTGGGGGCCGCTTGCGGAGGCACTGGTAGGGCCAGGGGTACTCTCACCTTCCCCGGCGCTGCGGCCTCTGTCCCATCATCACGCGGTTTCCCCCGCAGCCTCCGTTCCTTGCTCCACTGTCCTGCGGGCCTTCCCTCCGGACTCGGGGGCTCCGCTGAGAAGTCCTCTGCTGGTATTGGTGGCGGCCGTTCTCGCTGACTCTGCTCAAGCTCCGCTCCCCGGCTCAGCATCCCGCTGCCTGCCCGTGGTTCTGAAGATGACTTCTTTTGCAGCTCCATCTCTCACCGCCATTGCCACTCTAGGCGGCCAATGCCCCGACACCCGCAGCGTCTCATACCGTCCGTTGGGCAGCACTCGAATGGCATCAGACAGCAGCAGCCAAGTTTTTCTTCTGTGCCACTCCTCCTGCTGGGTGGGGCGTTGGCAGACCTTTCCACCCATCTGCCAGGGTCCAGTACATGGGAGCGTCGGCCTCCGGGCACATACTGCTGTCCACGGGGGTACGTTGGAGGGGGCCCCAGTCCTTTCAACATGACTGCAAACACTTGGACCTCTCCCCTGCGCTGTAGTAATGCCGCCATCTTGCGCAGCACCTGATGCCGCCCCGGATCTTCTGTCAGCATCACTGAGTCACCACAGCGCTCCCAATTTGTAATCCACAGGTAAGCCAATTGTAATCCACAGGTATTTATAATCCAAGCAGCACAGTCCAAGTCCTTCTCCATCCTTTAAGGCAGGCCTGCCGCAGAAAATAATGTATTAGCGGCGGCGATCCTGCCGACTACGCCAAAATGTAGGGTCGGTGGGCCAAGCTGGGGGGTGGTCCCTCTTCTTACCGCGCAGAGACGAAACAGAGATACGATGGAGGCAGATTCTGGGTGCAACAGGTCCAAGTTTATTCTCTGGCCGTCCACTTGACAGCCTTCACAGTATACCGCACTTCCAAGCAATACACTTTCCCTTGTCGGTCCACCGTTTCCAGAGCCGCTTCTCACACCATACTTTATGCTGGGGACATGTCTGCACACACCGTCCCCTCCTCACTCATCGACGCTTCTGACAGGTCCGTCACTGTGGCCGCCTTAGGCCTGTAAACCATCAGCGCTTCCACTAATCAGTCGTCGTGTCAAATACGGTGTCTCACACCCAGTGCCTCGTCCCTTCTGCGGTTCTTCCTGTCAGGACCACCCCCCTGATGTTCTCTCTCCTCAGTCCCCCTGGTTTAGATTCTCCTCACAGCGCACAGACTGTCGCAGTCCTCCTGTCACTGGAGCTCCCCCTGGGGACTGGAACCTTCTGGAACCCTCCCTCAGTATTTATAGCTCTCCCGGTCCCCTGTCACTGTAACCACGCCCCCCATGACCAACAGTTTCTAAAGCCCTAGGCTGTTGTCAAGTCCTTTGCTCACACTCCTCCCTGCCATCTAATGGTCAACCCAAGGTACTGCACGTCCACTACACTTTCCTAGCTGTTTCCCCACTGTAATAACTGACACCTACCTACACTGTGCAAACCTTTCCTTCTTCACTCTGACTAGCCCGTCCGTCCGTCAGGTCACATTCCCTACAGCTGCACCACACCATCTGTCCCAGGGGATCTGTCTGCAGCGTCGGCTTAACATCTTCATTGCCGAACACCACAGGTGGCATCACGAATCATTCACTCATAAACTTTATTCCATCAATTAACCCCTTTTACATGGGCGCCCAGGGCCACGGACCAGGTCACTGCTGCTGTGACATTCCCCTTTGAGAGACCGGTCCGGTACCGAGTACCCCACAGCCCTGGGAGGGCGACCCATAACCATCCCATGAGTTATTTCTTCTTCTCTTGCACTCATAATTTACCCTGAAAAAACTGTCCAAATCATCCTTGGTCAAAGCAAGATGGATCACAGTGAAATGTCAGATTACACAGCATATTGAAGTCTATGGAAAGGGGAATGGCGCACTCACCTGAGTGAGAGACCAGGCTGACTCAGAAAAATATCTTGCAGTAATTTGTCTTTCACTTAAGTACTGGATTCACAGCCACATGGCATATTTCTGCTGTATGTTATCATCCACGCTGCTGCATCTGTTTGTTACAGAAAAAGAGCAGAAGTCCATCCCTCTGCGTTGTGCATGGAAGACATAGCAGCTTGTTTCCACAAACTAGCTCAGAGACAACAGAAAATTGGAGAAGGGAAAGCTAATGAAAATGCCAAATACAAGTCACATGATAGCAACATTTAGTGTTATTTCTCATGTGCGCACACTTCACAGCTTATTCTGAAACGCTACCTGAGCCAACAGAAATACTTTAAGTTAGTGACTTAAAAGCAATATCCACGTTCATCACCCTATTTTTCACATAATTATTCTTTTTATTCCTAAATGATACATCTATTAACAGCTATTATCTCTTTCTGGCATCTTACTCTTCTTGAGTCTTTGTATTTGGACAGTCCAGACATCAGTTTTCTTCCGCTCGTCTCATAAAACTGCCCTGTTGAGAGTTATTTTGCAAACATTAACATAAAGTAGGCCTGTACTGTCTACAATGCAAGTTTCCTTCACCGCTGACATGATTTGTTTTGTTACACTCCGGTACACTGTTTGTGTAAAGTAATTGCCAATTATTCACTTACCCATAAAAGAAACTGGAGGAAGCCTGACAGGTAATTGTCGCACACTGTAATGTGTCGGGTGCAGATTGCAACTAATATTCAAAACTCCATGCACAAAATTTCAATCTTAAGTTTAGAAATCATACTATCTATATACATACATTTATCTCCTGAGTGTAAAAAAAGTAATTCTACTATAATGAGACTAATTATGCTGCTATATTAATGGCATAGATAATAAAAAACTCCCTGACAATGGCGAGCATCCAACTCGAGACCTACTGTCCCAACAGCTCTTCAATTTACGTACAGATCACTCTGTAACTCACATCTCCATGATTCTGCACCGTTCTCCCATTTTATCGCGATGGTTTCACAGTTGAATTTATGTATGCCAGTGATGCCACTGTTGTGGCCATCTATGATCCTAGAGTCTTCATTTCTGATTTTCATGCTATTCTGACTTAAGTATGTAGACATTCTCGAGTTCATTTGGTAAGCTGACTGCCATGTATCCAACACTCACAGTGCCCTAAGGAAGCTGTGAGTGAAAACTCAGCCAAACCATAGGACCTGGGACATGCTGGGCTCTCAATATTGTGTTACAGCCCTGCCACCCAAGCAGAGGCAGGGACATGCTGGGCTGTCTTTATTGTGAGTGACAGCTCAGCTGCGCAATGTGAGATGACCTGTGGGGTTTCCTTCTGGTGTCACCCATTGAAGACCATTGCCAGTCTTAGCTTTGTTTGGTGGTGTGTTTGCTCTGTGTCCTGAAATTGTAATCTTTATCGCCAGACATAGGATTTCCCTTTTTGACTGCTTGTTTGTATTACTACCTTTGCCTTTGACATACTCTGACCGTAGTTGTTTGACCCCAAACTTTGCCTTTGACTGTATGCTATCCCTTTTGTCTTTGACGTACTCTCCTGGCATATGACTTCAGATATCTTGATTTCCTTGTCAGTGAGAAGTGACCCAGCATCTCACTGACCTTCTTGGGTATGTGACCATACTCCTGCCATTCTTAATTAAAGTACCACTCCAGCATTTTTTTTGCAGTCCTGGAGTAGTGCAACTAATTTAAGTTCCTTGCTCTTATTATTATACTTATATGCTGCCATCTTCATCTGTTACCACCACCACTCCTGCATTCTTCTGCAGGTTTTTTGACCTGCCAGACCTCTCCAGTGTTTGATTGGTGAACTGTACGTCACAACTCAGTGTAAGTCTATGAGAACAAGAGCAAAGAGAACAATACCCTCATAAACTTATATTGAAAGCTTGTGATCATGACCTCTGACTTCCCGTCAGTCAGAAGTTGGGGTCACAAAATGGCATTATGGGACTGGAGTTGCACTGGGAAGAGCTAAAGATGGCGGCAGATAAGTGTAAGACTCAGGTCAGGGAACTTAAATTAGTTGCTCTAAAGGGCCTGTCACACTAAGCGATATCGCTAGCAATATCGCTATAACTTGTGACGTTATAGCGATATTGCTAGCGATATCGCTGTGTCTGATATTTACCTACAACCCGCTCCCCCGCTGGTTATCGCTGATCGCGCGAGAACGTCCTGGACCGTTTCTCGTCATCAGCTTGCTGCGGCGCTTCCTGTGGAGAGACGAGCGATGAGCGTGGAGCCGGGCGGGAGGACGTCAGGATCGCCTAGTGTGACAGGAAAGTAGCGACCCCCGTCCCCAGCGATGTCGCTGGTGAGATCTGCCTGTGTGGCAGCTCACTAGCGACCACTTAGCGATGCACCAGCGATCCTAACCGCGTCATATCGCTGGTCGGGATCGCTGGTGCATCGCTAAGTGTGACAGTACCTTTACTCTTGCTTAAACTATTTCTGTTTCAAGCTATAAGTTCATCAACAATCTGCTAGATAACCAAGCTGGTTCTATCAAATGGTGCCTGAGAGTCAAGTTCTCTTCAGTGTATGGCTCTACCTAGTTGTGTTCCTATTTGATTGCTAAAGTAGGACCTGACACGCTTCCCGAAAATGCTTTTGTCAAGCCTTTGTCTGCTAATGGCTGAAGTTTTACATCGAGAATCTGACTTTGATCAATTTCTGATTTCTTTTCTGCCTTGCATTTGGAAAAGGAAACTTGTAACTTGTAGTTTTACTCAACTGGCTTTGACCCATGGCATCATCTGACCACGTTCTAGCCTTGTGTTCTGTCTTTAGTATCTAGAGTAAATGGCTTTTATTTAAGTAGCTGACAAAAGTCTCTTCATCAGGCATTGACTAACACAAAATCTGAAGAATCACATCTGATTGAGGACAATAAAACTTTCACTCCTTATCTTTGAACTGGTCCAATATTTATGGCCATAACTGTCTATCACCCCATAATGATAGTTCTGCTTCACATCACTTGTCTTATCTATTGCATTATTTCTGTGCTGTGTTGTGCATAAATATGTGATTCTTCAGATTTTGTATTAGTCTAGCCTGATGAAGAGACCTGAGTAGTCTCGAAAGCTTGCAATGGCTTCTTTTCAGTTAGCCATTAAAAGGTATCAACCACTGAGGACTCTCAATTCTGAATATTTTTCTGTAAAAAATGACAATTTTGGCATTCAGATTTTTTTTTGCCATTTAATATATGGTTTAAATAATTTTAGATTTTGAAAGATTGGACTGTTTCAGACAAAATATCAATTTTTAATTTTTTTTTAATTTTTACAGTATTACAGTAAATAGTGAAGATGCAACTCTTCTATGATGCTCAGCCTGTGAATTAATCTCACAGGGAGACCAAAATGGCAGTCATAAGGGGTCTTCAGCAGGAAGCACTTCAGTTCACCATGATCACGATATGGGGAGGACAATCAGATCTGGTGCATTATTTAAATGACATGTTCAAAGATTTAAACAGCTAAACTGCAGCAACCAGTCACTGCAGTTACAGGCAGATCCCAATTATGTAGCATAGTCAACACCTGCCGTGTATCAGTCTCAGCTCCTGAGCCGACTCCATACTTTCCTTAGCCACTTATGACGAAAATGTACTTCATAGGTAGTTAAGGAGTTAATCACCATTTTTTATTATCTATGCCAAAACTTAGAAATGAGGAGAAAATGGGGTCTAGTTAATCTTTTTGGCTTGCGGTACAAAGTATTAATTAATGCATTTTTATATAAAAGTCACAAAAAAGTAACACATTGTATAGTAATAAAAAGGCATGGAAAAATATATTTATGGAACAACCATATTTATCATGCATAAAAAGTCGCAATGTGCACAAAATTTGACATTGATGAGTATCATCATTTCACACATCTGTCTCACGCTCCTTTCTAAAATTGAGAAGAGTACTAATTATCACATTTAAAAAGTTGAAATTTACTCAAAAATTCAGCATTGCCGTAATTTATCGTTAAGGTGCAACATTTGATAAATGTGTAGTGGTGAAGCACTCTAAAAGATTTGGCTCAAATTACTTAACTTTTTGCTAAATATTACCTATTAATTTGGATACTTTCTTACAATTTATTTGAGGTCAGTAAAAGAACCATTCACTTGTGTGAAGATCATATTCAAAATATGCTGATTAGAGTCAAATTCTGGATGCAAAGAAACATGGTTTCTTACACCGACAGCCTGCCGGTATCTGTAGGTGTTGTCTGGCCCAGATTTGCTTAATGTGTTAGGTTCACAATATTTTATCTATGAATTTCTTAATGGCGATAAAAGCATCATAAATTTGCACCCTGCACTTCACTGCAAAGATACACGAGACAGAAAGCTGCCTACATGTACTCAAAAAGTAGTATCCAAGTTTTGCTAGATATAAAAAAGTGTATAATATTGGAATAGTAATCAAAAATATCAATTATTATTTCTTCCATTAGAAGGATTAGTAGTTCTCGATACAAATGCTAAAATTACTAATTATCTAACATTAACATGGAGTAAGCCTTCTGTAACCCTAGAAGTCTCCCATAATAATTAACTATATGGATGCCTATAACGCAGGACGCCAGTTTATATTCAGTCCACGAACCAGCTGTCCACAGATTTCTGTTAGCACTACATTTGGGCTGATTGTTTTGTGTATATTTTGGAAAAATGTTTTAAATTATGCCCTGAAAAGTAAGCCCAGACATACAGTGCCTTGCGAAAGTATTCAGCCCCCTGGAACTTTTCAACCTTTTCCCACATATCATGCTTCAAGCATAAAGATAACAAATGTAAATTTTTGGTGAAGAATCAACAAGTGGGACACAATTGTGAAGTTGAACGAAATTTATTGGTTATTTTAAATTTTTGTGGAAATTCAAAAACTGAAAAGTGGGGAGTGCAATATTATTCGGTCCCTTTAGTTTAATACTTTGTTGCGCCACCTTTTGCTGCGAATACAGCTGCAAGTCACTTGGGGTATGTCTCTATCAGTTTTGTACATCGAGAGACTGAAATTCTTGCCCATTCTTCCTTGGCAAACAGTGCGAGCTCAGTGAGGTTTGATGGAGATCTTTGTGAACAGCAGTTTTCAGCTCTTTCCACAGATTCTCGATTGGATTCAGGTCTGGACTTTGACTTGGCCATTCTAACACCTGGATATGTTTATTTGTGAACCATTCCATTGTAGATTTTGCTTTATGTTTGGGATCATTGTCTTGTTGGAAGAAAAATCTCCGTCCCAGTCTCAGGTCTTTTGCAGACTCCAACAGGTTTTCTTCAAGAATAGTCCTGTATTTGGCTCCATCCATCTTCCCATCAATTTTAACCATCTTCCCTGTCCCTGCTGAAGAAAAGCAGGCCCAAGCCATGATGCTGCCACCACCATGTTTGACAGTGGGGATGGCATGTTCAGGGTGATGATCTGTGTTGCCTTTACACCAAACATATCGTTTGGCATTGTTGCCAAAAAAAGTTCGATTTTGGTTTCATCTGACCAGAGCACCTTCTTCCACATGTTTGGCGTGTGTCCCAGGTGGCTTGTTGCAAACTTTAAATGACACTTTTTATGGATATCTTTGAGAAATGGCTTTCTTCTTGCCACTCTTTTATAAAGGCCAGATTTGTGAAAACCACCGCAGTGAAGGCCCGGCAGAGTATCAAAAAGGAGGAAACACAGCGTCTGGTGATGTCCATGAGTTCAAGACTTCAGGCAGTCATTGCCAACAAAGGGTTTTCAACCAAGTACTAGACATGAACATTTTATTTTCAATTATTTAATCTGTCCAATTACTTTTGGTCCCTTTAAAAACATGGTGGCACATGTTAAGGAGCTGAAACTCCTAAACCCTTCATTCAATTTTAATGGGGATACCCTCAAATGAAAGCTGAAATTCTGAACTTCAACTGCATCTGAATTGTTTTGTTTAAAATTCATTGTGGTAATGTCTAGAACCAAAATTAGAAAAATGTTGCCACTGTCCAAATATATATGGACCTAACTGTAGCATCTAAGTATAGCAGAGTCGAGTGCATGGATAGCACCCTGGAACAGTAGAGGCATGTAGGCAGACTTTGACTTTGGTACTGTATGGCAAAGTTGAGTGTCCGGGTGCACCTTAGGACAGTAGAGCCATGTAGGCAGACAGGCACCTTTGTATAGCAAAAACAAGTGTGCGGACAGTGGATGTGGGTGTAACAACCCTGCCGGCATCACTGCATGGCCTCCCATCCCCCACCTGCCTTACACACCAACTTACTCACTACTCCGAGCCATGCGGTGAGTTCTGTCTTCTGCCAGCTCCATGCTGTATGCTACTTGCCTCCTGCCTGCTCTCTGCATAATGCCTGGCTGTGTGCATAGGGGTGCGGCACCAGAATGCTCTGGCTCTTATTGAGTCAGTGTGCAAATGCCTAATGTGTCCCTAGCCAATTGTCAAGAGGTCTCCAGTACTTAAGGCATCCTCGCCCATAGGAGGATGCCTGAGCAACTATTTCCCTCAGTCAGTGTCTTGCTGCTGAGGTGCCAGGTCTTGTCCTGTTTCTGGCTTCTCTGGTTGCTGCATACCCAGATCTGTTTCCGCGCACTTGGTGTTTTATGTTTCCGCCTTCTGAGGGCTGCATACTCAGGCCTGTGTCTTTGTCCAGTAATTGTTCCTGTGTCCGTCCTTGTGTGTACTGTGTCCTATTCCTGTATCTTATCTTGTTCCTGACCTTGTCTGAACTCAGTCCTAACTTTTGTCTGTTGGTCGCCTTGTCTGTGGCTCCTTTCCCTGCTGTGTCTATCCTTGCATCCTCTGTGTCTGCCTGTGCTCCACACCCCTACGGCTCTGTCTTTGCTCCGCACTCATGCGGCTCTGTCTTTGCTCCGCACTCATGCGGCTCTGCCTTTGTTACGCACTCATGCGTCTCTGCATTTGTTCCGCACTCATGTGGCTCTGCCTTTGCTCCGCACTCATGCGGCTCTGCCTTTGCTCTGCACTCATGCGGCTCTGCCTTTGCTCCGCACTCTGACTCTGCTTTGCTCTTCGCTCCGGAACCTTGCGGTCCTGTTCCGTACTCATTTCTCTTCCTGCAGCTCTTTATCTGTCCCTGCTCCTCCAGTCTTAACAGGTCCCTACCTGTTCCCACACACTACTCTTACCTGTCCGTATTATCATCCTTCCCGAGTCCGTCCCTGCTTCTCCAGTCAGAACAGGTCTCTGCCCATTCCATACACCACTCTTTCCTGCCCATGTCCCTGTGCCTTCCAAGTCAGTTCCTGCCCCTTGTGTCTCAGCCGTGCCCTCCTGTCAGTGTCTCTGCCGTGCCCGCATGCCAGTGTCTCAGCTGTGCCCACCTGCCTGAGAGTCAGCCATGCCCACCTGCCTGAGTACCAGCCGTGCCTGCCTACTCATTTGAGTATCAGCCATACTCATCCACCTGTCTGCCAGTCGTGCCTGTTGCCTGCACCTGTCCTAGCGTTCCGTCCCCCAGTGGGATCAGCAGCCACTGCCAGACACCACCCTGGAGTGGCACCTGGCAGCTACATGCCGCACAAGCCTGACTTCACCATCAGAGGCTCCAATGAACACCAAGATAGCTGATTAGTCATGCCCATTCCAGAGCAGTCATGGCACCTCGGAGAATCGGCACAGACACCATGTTATTAAAACATAGTAATATAATATACATTATTTTTTGTCAGGAGGGATCCAAATAAGCATTATTATTGCATGTGCTAGAAATATAATATTTATGGGACAGTAAAGTCTAGGAAGATGGGCATGAGCTAGGAGTGAACATAACTTCTCGCTAAAGAGACTGTATGTTATGCGCAGGAATATCTATTCTGTGGCGATACGCAGCAGACCAGGAAAAGCACAGTAATAGACGCACTTTGCACAAGCCACCACTGTTAGGCACATGATTATGGCCCAGGAAATTTTTCACCCACTTCCGAAGAGTAGGGGGGTTTTATAGAGCCTTTGCCAGACTGCTGTTGCAGTATAGCTGCAACAGCTATACTCACACACATTCACCGGGCTCTGCTATGTAGATGGCCATTTTAGTATGAGCACGCCTATTTGCAAAGGAGGAGGAGGATGCCGCTGGGAGCGGAGGCAGGTAATAGCAATTTTTTCCTTTTCATTCTTTCTCTCTTTCATGGGGGGAAGGGGCCCAGGATGGATATATGGAGGGTCAGGATGGATATATGGGGAGGGGCAGGGCAAGGGACCAGGATGGATATAATGGGGCCAAGATACATATATATGGTACAGCCAGGATGCATATATGTGGGGGGCCAAGATGGATTTATAGGGGAGGGGGTCAGGACAAGGGACCAGGATGCATGTATATGGGGGGCAGGATGGATATATGGGGGAGGGCCCAGGATGGATACACATACGAAGGGAAGGGGGCCAGGATGGATAAACATACGGGGAAAGGGGCCAGAATGGATACATATACGGGGGAAGGGGACCAGGATGGATATATGGGGAGCCAGGATGCATATATATGGGGGCCAAGATGGATTTATGAATGAGGGGGCAGGACAAGGGACCAGGAAGCATATATATGGGGGGGGAAGATTGCATAGATGTGGGGCCAGGATGAATATATGGGTGACAGTACAAGAGACCAGAAAGCATATATATGGGGGGAGAAAGCATTTATATGGGGGAGGCAGGACAAGGGACAAGGAAGGATATATGGGGGTCCAGGAGAGATATATGGTGGGGCAGGACAAGGGTCATATGAGGGCCAGTATGTATAGCTGGGGAAGCGGGATTGATATCTGGGGAAAGAGACATCGGGGGTCAGGCTGGGGCATATTCTAAAATAAAGGAGGCCAGGCTGGGGCATATTAGAAAATAAAGGGGGCCAGGATGAGGGACTTAATTACTGTTCGAGGGACCGAATGAGGAACATGCTATATTAGTTTATGGTGACAAGTGGGGAACAAAATTTCTTTAGGGCCAATTAGGGACATTATTACTACTGTAATATAATTTACTTTTTAGGAAATGGGTTTTACATGGAGGGAACAAAAGGGAGGTCCTTTTACTGTGTAGGGTGGTACTATGTCGCTTTTCTTCTTCATCTGATGTACTGTAGAAGTCAGGGAAAAAGTGGGAAACGTGCTGTAGAAGTGATCAGCTATTGATGACTGTTATTTTTTGCAGAGACAAGTCCTGGCTGGAAGAAGTGATGGCGGTCTGTGCTGGTTGAAGAAGAAAAGTGAAGATGAAGGACTTCAACTGCAAACGTCACTGGTGAGTCAGTGTATTACATGCACACTATATACTGTGTACAGAGCTCCTGAGTATAGTGTGACTGGTGATCACTGTATTACATGTACACTGACACTATATACAGATCTCCTGTGTATAAAGTCACTAGTGATCACTGTATTATTTTTATACTGACACTATATACAGAGCTCCTGTGTATAATGTCACTGGTGGTAATAGCAGTGTTATTAGTATTTTGATTTGAATTCATGATCAGTATTGTAGTATTTGATCACTATGTGGTGGTAATTTGTGGTCTGGTCATGGTGTGGCAGTATTTCTCCTTGTATGTGATATTATTTGGTCTTGGTATAGGGGATTGTGTTGTGTATGGTGGTCATTTGTTCTCTATGATATTAATTAGAAGATTCTTTATTTCCACTAGAGATTAAATACTTTGCACACAGCAGCAGAGATGTACTTACAGGGGTTTCCTGTGGAAAAAAGTAGTCACTTCTTCCCAGGATAAGTGATAACATATTGATTTGTGGGGGCTGGACTACTTGGACCCATTGAGCAAAATGTGGAATTTTTCATCCTCATTAGACTGGAGTGGCATGTCCGCCTTGTCCACTGACCTATTCGTTCCTTCAGTGGCGGCACTTGTTTTTTTTCTTGAAGCCCCGAAGAGTTTGAATGGAGCTGTGGTCAGATATCTCACCTGCCGCTCCATTTTAAAATGGAGATGTGTCCTATCAATGATAAAGCTTCCTCATTCTTCCGATCAGTGCAGTTTCTAATGGTCAGACATAAGTGATCACCTATCCTGTGGAAAAAGGTAATCTCTTCTCCACAGGATAACTGATAACGTATTGATTGGTGGGGGCCGGACTACTTGGACCCATTCAGCAAAATGTGGAACTTTGCATCCTCATTAGACAGGAGTGGCATGTTCGCCTTGACCACTGATCTATTCATTCCTTCAGTGGCAGCACTTGTTTTTTTTCTTGAAGCCCCGAAGAGATTGAATGGAGCTTGCAGTCAGGGATGTGTCCTATCAATGATAAAGCTTCCTCATTCTTTCGATCAGTGCAGTTTTTAATGGTCTGACATAAGCGATCACCTATCCTGTGGTGCTCATGGATCGGCGATAACTTGTTTTAACCAAAGAACCCCATTAATGTAATCTACTGCAATTATACATCCCAGTTATGGGGGTGCACAGTAGATGTGCAGGTGACCCCTGTGTCTTACAGCTTATGTTCCACTATAATGGGGATAACCATTGACATATTTGCATATAGCTGTAGGGTGGGCCCCTAGAGTCCATTCCCCTCGTGGGTACCAGACACCCCAGTCTGAACCTGTCCATAGGCCACCAAAAAATTATTGTTTCTAGTGTTATACAGTAAGGGACCTGACTTTCAAATAGTTTATAGCATCTAATGTGTTATAGAGGCCTTATGCAGAGGCCTCTATCTGTTACTAGTGTCATACAGTAGGGTTACCTGATTTTCAAATAGCTTGCAGCATCTAGTGTGTTATAGAGGTCTGATCCATAGGCGACCAAAAAATCCTTCAGTTCCTATTATCATACCGTAGGGGACATGACTTTTAAATAGTTTATAGCATCTAGTGTGTTATAGAGGCCTGATAGAGAGGCCACAAAAATTCTTCTGTTCCTAGTATTATACAGTAGGGGACCTGACTTTAAAATAGTTTGTAGCATCTAGTGTATTATAGAGGCCTGATCCAGAGGCTACAAAAATTCTATTGTTCCTAGTAGTATCATACAATATGGGACCCGACTTTCAAATAGTTTGTAGCATCTAATATGCTATAGAGGCCTAATCCAGAGGCCACCAACAATCCTTATGTTCATAGAGTCATATATAAGGAGACCCAGCTTTTAGTTTGCAGCATCTAGTGTGTTACAGAGGCCTGATCCAGAGGCCACAAAAAAATCCTTCTGTTCCTATTATAATACAGTAGGGGACCTGACTTTTAAATAGTTTGCAGCATTTAGTGTGTTATGGAGGCCTGATCCATAGGCCACAAAAATATCATTCTGTTCCTATTATCATACCATGGGGAACATGACTTTTAAATAGTTTATAGCATCTAGTGTGTTATAGAGGTCTGATAGAAAGGCCACAAAAATTCTTCTGTTCCTAGTTTCATACAGTAGGAGACCTGACATTCAAGTAGTTCGCAGCATCTAGTGTGTTATAGAGGCATGATCCAGAGGCCACCAAAAAAATCCTTCAGTTCCTGGCGTCGTACAGTAGGGGATCTGACTTTTAAATAGTTTGCAGCATCTAACACCTGATACAGAGGCCACAAAAAATTCTTCTGTTCCTAATGTCTTACAGTAGGGGACCTGACTTTCAAATTGTTTGTAGCATATCTTCTTTGTCATACAGGCCTCATCCACACTCAAACAATTATTTTTTCTGTGGCTAATATGATACAGTTTGCCATATTTCAACTTTGAATTTACTGTCGCTGAAATTCAGCTGTTTGCAGAGGTGGTGCAGAGTTTAAAATCTAATTTTTTTGTTGCTAATACTGTGCTCCTACCACACTATCTGAGCAACATGACTGGGAAAAAGCAAGGCTGTGGTGGAAGGGGAATTAGGCTAGGTGTTCAATGTGTACGTGGGGTAGGTGGTAATGTTTGTGAAAGCACTAGTGAAGCAACGTCACGTCCTATGCAAAAACAATTGACAACTTCTGTTACTGGACAGGCTACTCCACTACCTTTCTTTGGCAGATGCACAGTGGCACGCCTTGTCGATGATGCTCAGGAAGAGCCTGTACTTGAGTGGATGGCAAGCGCAAAATTATTATTATCCCCTGTGGGGGAGGTAATCCTGATGAGACTCAGATATCTGAGGCTCATGCGGACTGTACTGTGCTGTCAGGGCAAGAAGAGGAGGAGGGTGACTCCAATGGTGAGGAACGTGATAACACATAGCATGATGATGTGTTAGATCCCAGTTGGCATGAACATAAAGGCACACAGCTGAGTAGGTCATCTGAGGAGGAAGACGAGGAGGTTACTTTGCATCGTACATTGCAGACACATACTGATGCCACCACGATGAGCAGTGCATCCTCAGCCACAACTGTGCCTGTGACCAGCAGTGTCCATAAGTCTGCAGCTCACAGGGGTGGCAAGGTTGCCTAGCCTGGGCCTTTTTTGACACTACAAAGGATGAGCTCACGTAATCTGCCAACATTGCAAAAAAAACTGAAAAGATTTAAAAAGTGCAATAATTTGACTACTGCATGTATGAACCTTCACATGCGCAATCAACATGCTTTACTGTGGGAATCCCACTGTGCAAAAATGCGGACCTCAACAACCATCAGCCGCCCCATCAATCGCATCTGCTGCTTCTTCCTCCTCCTCTGTTACTGTGTCAACTATTGAGATGCAAGTCTTCGACCGCGGAACCTCGGGTTCTTTACCCATTCCAGTCACGCTGATTGAGAGCCTGCCGTCAGCTGTAATGGAAGCAGACATGCCTGCTGTTTTTGACCGATCTCAGAGAATGAGCACACTGCAAGTTTCTCAATCCACTGTAACATCTCTGCCTGCACCTCTCTCACTTTCTAGAAGATTGTCTGGTTCACCGTACTCCACCCTCTCTCAGCATTGCAGCCAGCCCATGGTTCCACAGTTGTGGTCACGTAAAAGATTGTTTCCTCCTACGCATAACAAAGCTAAGAGGTTGAACTCCACCATCTCCAATCTGTTGGCAGCGGAAATGCTGCCTTTACGCCTGATAGATACAGATGGTTTCCGAAAGCTGATGGCCGTCGCAGTCCCCCAGTATCAATTGCCCAGTCACCATTACTTTTCTAAAAAACCTGTGCTTGCACTACACCAGCATGTCACAGATAACATAACCCATTCCTTGACAAAATCTCTGTCTACCAGGGTGCATTTCACCACAGACACTTTGATGAGTAAGCATGGCCAAGGGAATTATATCTCGCTGGGCACTGGGTGACTCTGGTGGCTGTGAGGACAGGTGCTGCTCCACAAGACTTCGAATGTCCAAGGCTTGCAGGACAAACCTCTACATTTTCCACTTCCTCCACTGCTTCTGCCTCTTCTATCTCCTCTATTGCCTCCACCTGCACCCTTAACCTTTGCCTTAATGAGACATGCATTCCAACAGTGCAGAGCAAATCCCCATCACCTCCGTACCGTGCAGCCAGGGCTCACCGCAATCAGGCAGTATTAAAATTGAATTGCCTTGGAGATCACAGTCATACAGCTGAAGAATTGTTGATCAATGGCTGTCTCCTCTGAACCTGCATCCAGGGAAGGCCGTGTCCGATAATGGCTCACATCCTCAACCTGGTGGTGCAGCATTTTCTCCAGCACTATCCTGGTCTGGGTGAGCAACTCCAGAAAGCACGTAAGCTGTGTGCTCACTTCCGCCGTTCGCACCCCTCTGCTCATTGACTTGCATCGATACAGAGGTCTTTGTCCATGTCAGTTAACAGGTTGATATGCGATGTGCCGAAATGGTGGAATTCCACTATGCACATGTTGTAGCGACTGTGGCAGGAGCAGCGAACCGTGACGCAGTATGTCATATAGCCTGGGCCAATGCAGTACGGACGTGGAACATGTCACGTTTACAAAGTGGGCACAGATTAAAGACCTCTGCACCCTTCTGAACAGTTTCAAAATGGCTACCAAGATGGTTAACACTGACAACGCCATCATCAGCATCATTATTCCGGTCATCTATATGCTGGAACAGACTTTGAATAGCCTGCGGGTGGAGATGGTGGTCCCAGAAAAAGAGGAAGCAGCAGAGTAGCGGGCCTGTCACACTAAGCGATGTCAGTAGCAAGGTCGCTGTAACGTCACTGGTTTTTGTAATGTAGCAGCAATATTGCTAGCGATATAGCTATGACTGATACTTAACTCCGACCAGCTCCCCGCTGGTTATCGCTGATCGCGCAAGAACGTCCTGGGCCGTTTCTCGTCGTCAGCTTCCTGCTGGGCTTTCTGTGGCGCTGACGAGCGACGCGTGGACGCGGGCGGGAGGACGTCAGGATCGCCTCGTCTGACAGGTAAGTAATGACCTCCGACCCCTGCTATGTCGCTGGTGAGATCTGCCTGTGTGGCAGCTCACTAGAGACCACTTAGCGATGCACCAGCGATCCTGACCACACCATATTGCTGGTGCATCGCTAAGTGTGACAGCACCTTAGGCAGCAGAAGGGAAAACATTGTCTCCCAGTTCAAGACTGTCATCATTCAGGCAGGTTCCAAGGGGGGGTGGATTACTGTGATCATGGGGGGGCTGGTGATAACAGACAAACTGTTATCAAAGGTGCAAGATACGAGGAAAAAATGGAGGAGGAAGACGTGATGGGCGGGCACCTATCAGATGAAGAGGATAATCCTCCCCTCTCTGTTGTTCATGGTTGGCGGGAGGGGACGGAGTAAACGAGCCTCATTGTTACCCAGCCACCAATGCAGCATGTGCTTGGACCTCATGTACAGCCTGACATATGAGTGCCTCCTTGTTGCACTATCTGCAACATGATCCTTGTATAGTTCTGATTAGAAATACTGCTGACTACTGGGTTGCCACTCTGTTAGATCAACATTATAAAACCAAATTTTGCAGATGCTTCCCGCCCTGGAAAGGGACCTGTGAATGCTGGAGTTTCGAAACACGCTTTTACAGAACCTTAAGAGAGCTTTTCCCCAAGACAGCAGTGAAGCCCAGAGTTCACATTGCAGCTCTAGACTTACAACCTCTGGCACATCAATTTGTCAACGTCAACACATTAGCAGCAGGAGCATCACCACCAGCAGTGGTGGAAGTGGAAGAAGCAATTTCTGTGAGTCCTTTGACACTTTTTTTAGACCAACTCCTGCACCAACACAAGTCCAAGTCTTACATGTAGTGTACGAATGGAGATGATGATGCAGGAGTATCTCGAACTGAATATTAATTACTTCAGGGAGGGTTTGGACCCTTTCACATTTTGGTCTTCCAAAATGGATGAGTGGCCTGAGCTCACATCACACGCCTTGGAGGTTTTATCGTGCCAGGCAGCCAGTGTTCACTCAAAACGTGTCTTCAGCAGTGCTGGTAGAGTGCTGACAGATTAGTGCAGCTGGCTGTCCCCTGAAAGTGTAGACAACCTAACTTTCATGAAGATGAACAAGTCATGGATCTCCAAGGACTTTTGCACCCCAATCGCAGACTGTATAGACTAGGTGATACATATTTTAGTGTGATGCATTCATGTCACGCAACTGCATTCTGTGATACCTTTAGTGTAGCTTCTGTGCCTGCTATTGCTACTGCTGCTGCTAACATATATTTGTGGAAATGTGAACAGTCATGGTTGGTCTACATCTGCTAGGTTAGCGGTAGTAGAAGACGTGTTGGTCCCAATTATAATATTTCTATTCTTGTGACAGTTATTCCACTTTAGTGGTGTCAGACCCTCATTTTTTAAAATGTGAAAACTACAGGTTGGCTGTCTGTGGCGCCCCTGAGGCTCAGTCGCCACAGAGGTACTGCACCTTCTCCTAAGGTGTAGTGCCCCACCAACTAGGTAAGTTGGGAACTCCTTTCCACACTCCAACACCTGCACCCACACAAAGGATAGTTCAGCAATGGACCAGATTGCAGCTCCATGCTTAGAGGGTAGCAGAGTACCTTTCGTGGGTTCTTGCTTCGTAACACGAGATGTGCTGGGAGGTGGGTGAATTTGAGATTCATATAAAAGAGTGGGAAAGTTTAGAATTACAGGTCAGTCTGACAGGAGGTCTGGCGGGAGAAGGACAGTCAGTCAGGAGAGACTGAGGACGGGTCCGAGAGAGAGAGAGAGAGAGAGAGGAAGGAGTGCTGCAGCTGCCTCAGTGATCTGAGCCAGCTGGCACAGGAAAGGAATAGAAGGAGAAAGACGTAGAACTGCAACCTAAGCTTCCATAAGAGAGAGAAGGAACAGCGCGGAACGAAGGAGTAGGAGAACAGAGAGGAGTTGTGGGTTGGAAGAGGAACCTTGCCTATAGGTTCTCAGCGCAAGGCCGGGGCCCGGTCCCCGAGGTTGTATGGACACTTATGGTTCTGCAGCAGACACCGGTGGAGTAGTTGGCTGTAAATGCACTACTCCCATCTAAGACTTGGGACACAACAGCAACACGGATAGAGAGCCAGGATCCAGGAGGTCCCTGATCAGGCTACAGCTGTCTGTCATACAAGTAGAGTTGTTAGGAACTTCTGACAGGAGGAACTTCAGAGGAACTACGGTACTGGAGCTCTTCACACTAAAAGGCGCAATAGAGGAGTCGTTCAGGAAAGGTACATGTTGGCGGAGTGTTGTAGAGTAGAAGCCTAACATGCCCGGGAGGTTGAGTCTCTGCCCCGGAGGACACGGCATGGAGCAGGCACCAGTGGTTACCAAGAACTGTGAGTAAAGCGTTGAAACTGCAAGCCCTGGTGCCCTCCATTCCTTCTTGCGTCTGCCAGCACTGCTACCTCCCCTGCGCCGGACACTACACCATCAAAGTGTCCCCACATCTACACTGCCCTGGGACAACAGCCCTGCCTGTGGAGGGCTATACCACCATTGCTGCATCCTACCATCTGTCCCAGAGGATCTGTCTGCAGCGTTGGCTTAACATATCCCTTGCCGAACACCACAGGTGGCATCACAAACTATTCAATTCCATTAACTACATTTCCCCATTACTTGGGCGCCCAGGGCCACGGACCGGGTCACCGCTGCTGTGACACATCCCACTGAAACCGGCCCGGTACCGAGTACCCCACAGCCCTGGGAGGGCGACCCATGTCCATCTGCTGGTTTGCGTGTAGCGGAAGACCTGTTGGTCCCTATTATATTATCTATACTCTGGTGAAATTGATTCCACTTTTGTGGTGTCTGCCAGTAATTTTTAGAAATGTGAACGCTCCTGGTTGGGTGTCCATCTATTGGATTGGGTGTAGTGGAAGACCTGTCGGTCCTTATTATACTATTTCTACTGTGGTGAAATTGATGCCACTTTTGTGGTGTCTGCCAATAATTTTTGTAAATGTGAACACTCCTGGTTGGGTGTCCATCTGTTGGACTGGATGGAGTGGAAGACCTGTCAGTCCCTATTATACTATTTCTACTCTCTTGAAATTGATGCCAGTTCAGTGGCTTAAGGCCCTCATATGTTTAAATGTGAGCACTCCAGGTTGGGCATCCATCTGCTGGAGTGAAAAATATTTAGAATTGAGAATCCTCAGTGGTTGATTCCTTTTTATTGGCTAACTGAAAAGAAGGTAACAAACTGCAAGCTGTCCATCACTCTCCCATAATGATAGTTCTGTTTCACATCACTTGTCTTAGCTATTCCATATTTCTTTCTGTGCTGTGTTGTGCATAAATATGTGATTCTTCAGATTTTGTGTTAGTCAATACCTGATGAAGAGACCTGAGTAGTCTCGAAAGCTTGCAATTTGTTACCATCTTTTAATTAGCCATTAAAAGGTATCAACCACTGAGGACTCTCAATTCTAAATATTTTTCCATCTACTGGCTAACACGGTTCAAAGATATATATCTCTCATGTATTATCTGCTGGATTGGGTTTAGTGGAAACATATTGGTCCCTATTATACTATTTCTACTGTGGTGAAATTGATGCCACTTTGTTGGTGTCTGACAGTAATTTTTTGGGAAATGTGAACATTCCTGGTTGGGACTTGGGAGTCCATCTGCTGGATTGGGTTTAGTGGAAGACCTATCGGTCCCTATTATGCTATTTCTACTCTTGTGAAATTGATGCCACTTTTGTAGTTTCTGCCAATAACTTTGGAAAACGTGAACACGCCTAGATTTTTCTGACAATAGTAGTCTACAAAATTTATATGATATTTGTGCCACCTGAGTGTGGCTAAGTATGAAAGCAGGTTGAGCTGTTGCATGTGGTATCAGGGCTCCCAGCACAGGAGGTCTTTACTGATCCTTCACCCACCTTGTCATACTGTAACTTTCAATTGAAAGTTGTAAATGCTGTCCCATACCCTGACACCTCATGCCTGGCTGATTGCTGCCATACCATCCTAAAATTTGTACTGTGCTAATTGTGTCCACTTTTCTGGTGTCTGTCGCTCATTTAATATGTTTTGGCAGCATTTGGGGCCGTTATAAGGTGTTGGGCATGCGTTTGTTTTTGCCTCCCATTGAGATGAATGGCATTCGGTTATGATCGGCGAATATTGCACTTTTGGCGATCGTGATCCGAACCACACATTGAAATATTCGCTCATCTCTATTCATGTCTACTTATGTGAGACCAGATCCATGATTTGTCCAGGCACTGCACCCCCTGTAAATCTTTGTCCGCAGAGGTGAGCTGATGTGAACTTTGTTTTTTCTTTTACTACTATTTTTTAAGCACTTTTCATTCAATTTGTATGAAATAAATTCAATGAGAATTAAATTTCCTTACCAAACTTGAGGGAAACCGACAAATTTAAATTTTGTCAGATTTGTTCAACCCTATTAACATCTCGTCTTAGGTAAATATTAGAACACAACCTTTCTTTTGCAAGCAAATAACTGGTAAGACAGCAGATATTTCCGGCTTCTCAAAATTCAAATTTTTAGCACATAATTTGCACATTAAAGCTTATCCTGGTCAATGTTAATTTCAGGAAAAGCATTATGTACTGTAGCTCTGAAAACAAAAACTAGTGATTATTTCTCATTTCTATGTTTCCTGCCAGAAGAGAAGTTTGCCAGGCTTGTTCTGCTCTTCACATACGGGAAGATCAGGGGAGGCAGGAGCAGGTCATAGATGTGAATGGGTCAGGATGGTATTCTGACTGCTACAAGGCTGCCTGCCAAGCCTCTATCACTTACTTGCGGGTATTCACCTTGTGTTCACCTTGATTTCTCGCTTTCATTTTCTTTAGACTGTGCAGTGCCGTTATTCAGCATCTTTCCAGACATCTTTCTGGGGGCACATTTCTCTGTTTTAATCCAGTTACGTAGTGATAAACTCCAGCAGACAGGATTACATCTTTTACTCTCTAATAGCTGAGAATAAGTTATATTAGTTTAACAGGTATAAAAATAAAAGACAATGGAAAAAATGTAGAGCTCTTTAGATTATTACTGAGCAGAAAATAAAATAAAAATAATAGGTTAAAATTTGCTACAGCACATTGGAACTGTTCATTATTGGTACAATATATACAATATAAATGGATATATGTCACGAAAAATGCATTTATTGACAAGAGGGACACAAACTGACAATAACACAAAGTTTAAGGCTATATGTACACGTTGCGGATTCTGCTGCGTTTCCTCAGCGTTTTTGGCCCTGCGGAAACGCAGCAGTTCCGCAGACATGGTACAGTATTATGTTATCCTATGGCACATCAAAACCGCTGTGCTCACGCTGCGTTTTTTTCCGCGCGGTTTTGCTGCGGTTTACAAACTGAAGCATGTCAATTGTTTGTGCGGATTCCGCAGCGGTTTCACACCTTTAACATAGTAGAGGTGTGAAACCGCAGGGCAAAACCGCAGGCTAATCCGCAGGAAAACCGCAGGTCACTTTACCTGCGGATCCGCGCGGAAAAACCCGCAGGTGCATCCGCAGCGTGCGCACATAGCCTAAAAGGGGTCTGTCATGAGATTTCAGAATATATTTTTTATTTTTCTTTTGAGATGTATGAGAGTTTGATTTTTGCATGACAACATTTTTGGGATACATATAGCTTTTTTTTTTCCTTTCTTTTTTATTGTTGTTTTTTTCAGAGGGGAATACGGTGACAAAGAAATGGAAATTTTGCTTGATTTTTTTCCTTTGCAGAGTTTACCTTATGGGTTAAAAAAAATTTATATTTCAATACCTTTGAATTTTTTAGAGGTGTCAGTTTTCGGAATATTCAGAATAGAAACTATTTCTTTTTATTACATTTTTGCATATTTTTTAGTTCCCCCAGGGTGCTTGAACAATAAACTGCAATAATATTGCAGTATATGGTGACGTTAACAATCTCTTATGAAGCTCAGCCTTTGATTGACCTTTATAAGGGTATGTGCCCACGATCCGGAATTGCAGCGGGTTTGATGCTGTGTATTTATGCAACATCAAACCCACAGCGGCCAGATGGTAAAGCATAGTGTATGGGATTTCTAGAAATGTGTCAACTCTGCGTCCATAGTCGCCTGCGGCGACTGACATGCGGAGCGTCTTTCCAGACCTCAGCATGTTAATTTCTCTTGCAGAAACGCTAGTCTCCACAAGAGAAATTCCATCAATAGAATGTGTAATGGACGTGGAGAATCCGCACAGTTTAGTGTGTGATGGAAATATATATGTGTTCCATATAGATCTCACTTGCATGCTATATACTCATGTACTCATATATACTCATATGCACATATAGATATACATTCACAGCTATCTTGAACTTTATAATCAGTTGTTGAAGATGACCTAACCCCATGAGCCAGTCTGGAGAGCCAACATGGTCCCATGATAACATAGTCTTGTGATATATCTACCAGACATGGGAAAAGAGGAAGTTGGACTAGATGCACCAGCCGATATCGGAGCTTTGCTGACATTGCAGAACAATGGGTGCTGTACATTATATTGCTAAATCACCCTCCTGTCGGACACTGCCATATATGTTCATTTACTCAAATAGCCAATAAGATAAGAAGTTCAGCCTTATGTTAATTGAGTAACCACTCCTTTCTGTACGAAATGATAAAACCATGTATGTGCAATAAATTGGCAGAGTCCTGCTGGAATGAGTTGTTGCTAACAAGGTGCTTAGCTTCTTCTTTTCCTTGAGCGCTCAATAAGACTCTGTCTAATTAGGACAGGCCGCAGCACACACAGGGATATATCTATCCAATCAAATTTCCATAACAAGTGAACATATGCGGAAATGCCTGCATTCAATAAATGCTAGCGCTTTGGATGCAGTGAACATGCGCTGTGTCCAAAGAGCTGCTTATTCCAGATCGTCGCCACCCGTCCTTCTTAGAGTACCAAGACTTGCATAAATGCCACTACCAGAGACTGACAGCAGAATGTCAGTGGCTAAACAGCAGCAATCAACAGCTGTTGATTGAAGCTTATGTCCGGAGCTAGCTTTATATACCCGCATCTGACATGTGATGTATATGTGCATCACATGTCAAGACAGGGTTAAATAAAGGGTTAGATCTTATGAGGCTCATAGCCTTTAGGAAGTGCAATTAAACTTGTGTCGGTGTCTTTCTTCCTTTTTGAATTTGATATGTTCTACACATATATAAGTGCTCCATCAATATACTGGTGGTGCTTGCTCCATTTATAGTTTTTTAGATTAGCTAAAATCATAAAATTGATGAATATGTGTCTATTTTGGATGTAATTTTCAATAAAGCTACACACACAGGTCAAATTTAAAGACCAATAAATGTTTGGTTTGAATAGAAGTTTACAGGAATTTAGTGACCATTTCGCACATTTTCATCATCTTACGGGAGGTTAGATTTTGATCATACTGCTAGAGTTGAGCAGATCGATTCGCAGAGGGTAGAGTTCATTATATATTTGCTGAAATTCTTAGTTCACGCAAATTTGAACACGTTGAGATTCGATTCATAGTTTGCAAAAAAAAAATCTTGCCCGAAGCCATTCTCCAAAATATCTTCCAGCTATGACATCTTACAGAACTATTATATCTTGTGAACTGGTGGTCAGTACCTGGGCCATCAGAGATCAACGGTTCCTAGCGGAGCACAGTTTCTAAGGCAGAGTCATTTTCTATCTCCACAGTCAGTCTATCTCTCTCTGTGGTCAACAGGGTCCTCTTCCTCTCTCTTGTAGAGAATAAGCTCCTAGGGTCAACAAGGTCCTTTTTATCTCTCTTGTAGAGAGTAAGGTCTACTTTCTCTCCTATTTTTGGGGTATATGCAACTTTTTTCTTTCTTTTTTTTTAATTGAATTAGGGGAATACAGTAATGAAGAATTAGAGATTTTGATAGTTTGACTTTTTTGTTTAAACTTTTATAGTAAGTGGGGTTCTACATCTTTCTCCTGTAAAGCGTAAGCTCTTATAGTCAGTGGGGTTCTCTGTCTCTCTCCTGTAGAATATAAGCTCTTATAGTCACTGGGGTTCTCTTTCTCCCTCTCCTATAGAGTGTAAGCTCTTATAGTCAGTGGGGTTCTCTGTCTCCCTCTCCTGTAGAGTGTAAGCTCTTATAGTCAGTAGGGTTCTCTGTCTCCCTCTCCTGTAGAGTGTAAGCTCTTATAGTCATTTGGGTTCTTTGACTCCCTCTCCTGTAGAGTGTAAACTCTTATAGTAAGTGGGGTTCTCTGTCTCCCTCTCCTGTAGAGTGAAAGCTCTTATAGTCAGTTGGGTTCTCTGTCTCCCTCTCCTGTAGAATGTAAGTTAGGATAAAACTGAAAAGGAAAGAGCGCAATAGGGTCTTATCCGAGTGGAAGATAGAATAAATTCAAATGGAATCTACTCACCTTTCCCAGAACGAATAAAAGCATGTAAATCAATGTCAGCCTGCTGCACGCCCGAGGTTCACAACCGTGACCGCCAATATAATTCCTTTTGGATAAATATTTAGGCTTACTGTGCGCTGCTGAGACCAGGATAAAGTCACCACATGAGAATCTTTTTTAACTCTTTATTCCCAACGCGTTTCAAAGTGAAAAGCCACTTCTTCTTCAGGGGATGACATATAGTGGACAGATACAGCCTTCTCTGGTTATATACATTCATTATTTGAATTTAGGCGCCAAAAAACCACATTGGATGAGAGGACAGATGTCAGAGTTCAGGGGTTAATGGAGCGTAAAAACAGTTTACAAATGTTCTTATTATTTAACAATAAAATTTCTTAATTTCTATTTACAGATAATATATCAAAAAATAGAAAAGAAGAAAGAAAAAGAGCTGCATAATGAAAAAAGATAATATGGGAGATGGATCGAACCCATTGAAAAAATTATATATATATCTCGTAGTCCAGAGTCTATACCACTCGAACAGAACGGATTTCATTCGAAAAAGGGGAAGAGTATTAAAATATGTTTATAATAAAATGTAATTAAAATTTCTTTTATTAAAATTATGAATGTGTTAAAATATGTATGGAAATGGTATAAAAATTGTGTATAATAAAATTGCGTTGGATTAATAATTGTTTGAAAAGGATTTTTTTCTATATGGACTGAGGGATATAATTCTGATGGGGGATGTCAAAATGATTGATTAGTGCATGGTTAAAGAAGCGGACCTACAAAAAGGGATCCAGACATGCCCCACAAGAGCGAGTTCTCATCCCAAGGAGAAAACACACCTAAAACAATAAAAAATTCTTTAAAAGAGAAAGGAGAATTATTGAAATCTAATCAATAAATTAGTGAGAACGCTCCAATAGAAAACAAGACAAATACATACTGAATTCACTGCAAATGTACTCCAGGAAATTGTTAAAAGACAAAAATATTTTAAAAAAGGAAAATTAAAGGAAGGCTTCTGAGATTTCGTTTAGACCGTTAGGCTTCAGGGTATTTAGTCTATAAATCCAAAAAATCTCCAAAAAATTAATTAATTAAGCTCTTATAGACAGTAGGGTTCTCTGTCTCCCTCTCCTGTAGAGTGAAAGCTCTTATAGTCAGTTGGGTTCTCTGTCTCCCTCTCCTGTAGAATGTAAGTTCTAATAGTCAGTGGGGTTCTCTGTCTCCCTCTCCTGTAGAGTGTAAGCTCTTATAGTCAGTGGGGTTCTCTGTCTCTCTTTCCTGTAGAGTGTAAGTTCTTATTGTCAGTGGGGTTCTCTGTCCATCTCTCCTGTAGAGTGTAAGCTCTTATGGTCAGCGGGGTCCTTGCTCTCTCCTCTCCCCAAAGTGTATTTTCTCAGCAAGTGCAAGATATTCGGTATTGAGATTCATGCAAATGTATTCTCTGTGAATTAAGCTTTCAAATACTGTGAATTAAATCAAATAATTCTAATCATAAAATTGATCATTTACTGTTGATTTCTTCATTGTATATCTGGAGATTTTCATGAAAAAAATCATAAATTGTAATATTTTGAGTAACTAAAGTTTTCTCTCACTGATTTCTCTCTATTGTCCAAGGAGAATATTTGCATATCATCTTAGACTAGCCTCACCAACAGCTAGCTTTCATTATAAGGACAATTTATACACATTTGTAAAAAAAAAAAAAAAAAGAAAAACCTGAAATGCTAAAAAAAGCATAATCCCTAGCTACCCATATACAGTATTTTTCAAACGCATGCAAACATTGGAGACTGTCTATTCAAGAGAAGACAATAACAAGCTCTGCTTATCATCCTGTTGTCAGAAAAGTTGCAGCTACCTCTTCTGGGTAAAACCAGAAGAGAAGTACACAGAATTACCTTGACCATCTTGGGTAGTGCACTCTAGAAAGCTGGTGCAGCAGAAGAGAAGTCTTGGAGATGGCAGTGGGAGGTTCTTATAAGCGAGGGTACTAATTTTAGATCAATGATAAAATAGAGAGTAGATTGGTAGAAAGAGATGGAGGAGATTTACGGTGGTTCAGCACTGTGGAGAATTCTGTAGGTAAGAATGATATGTTCTGGACAATGAAAAGCTTATTCAGCTACTTGTGGGAATCACAGAGCGGTAAGCAATATTTTGGTAATGAAAACTATACATCTCTCTTGACTTTGTATCCATAAGAAACAAGTAAAATGTGGGGATTGTGTTAATCTGTGGAGGAGGATTTATTCACTTCTGCGACTATAAACTTAAACTTTTTAGAGCTGAACTAAAAGTTCTTGAAATTCCGAGGAAGTCATATTAAACCTAAAGTCAACTCTACAAACAATTATCTGGGAAAATAGAAATCATCAATGTCCTAAACCTGTCACCACCAAAAGGATTTTGTTTTCCATCCCAAGTCTAAATAGTGGGAGCTGTCCAGTGCTTGCCAAGGAGCAGAGTGGAATCGGAGAGGAGAGAATGGTTTTCAGTCTGTTGGCAGTAATTAGGTTGCATTCGAAGAGATAATTATCTCGCAATCTCTAAGCAAACACCCGGGAGGAAATTGCATACTTACAGCCAGCTTAGCATTAAAAATAAATTATCATATTAATGGCATTGAGAACATGCACACTGCTGGCGGCTCACTCTCACTGCCTTCTATCCCTTTCTCAGTACCACAGTGTTTGTTTTATGGTACTAGGTATAGAAGACAGATACGGATGATGAATTACTTAATATCCAGTCTGGTCTCTCAACCTTTCCCTGCCCTCTTCTTATTTTGACCTGATTACCCATATATACTTTATGAACAGGTCAACTAGTTCAATGTGAGTTGATGAATTTGTCTTATACTGTCAAAATAAAGATATCAACTACCATATGTGCAGTATAGCTGTTAAAGGGGTTGCCCAGCCTTAGGCTACAAGTCTGCAGGCACGCTTTGCAGACTTCTGAATGCTCACATTGTGCACATGGCAAACTCTGTTAATTCTCCAGTGTCGACACTGAGAGTGGTCGGTCATGTGGCCGCAAGTATGCGACTTGCATACTTCCGTCCACATTCCAACTAGACTGTGTTCAACCTCACTCAATACACTTGCATTGAGTGAGGTTGCACCCATCTAGTTGGCTTGTGATCGCATGTATGCAAACCATATATTTATTGCAGACCGTTCCCGAAGCCAACACCTGAGAATCCTGACAGTGCACAATGCACGCTATCATGTGTGGACTCAAAAGTCTGCAGTCATATAAAGTAGCTGCATACTTGTAGCCTAAGGCTGGACAGCCCCTTTAAAGATATGGTCACTGGCAGTGGTGTAAATTGTGGCCCCTGTACAAGATGTTCAACAGAACCCTTGAATACCACACGCCTATAATAGAATTGATCTTCTCATGTAGACCAAAGGAATCTTTAGAAAAGTAACCTGCACTTATTTTTTTTTTTGATAAATCAATCGTAGACTTGAGAATAAGAAACTATGAAAAATATCTTAATAGAGAAATGTGCTTCATTCCCTCCTGAATTGATCTTTCATTCTCAAAATTCACAGGTAAAAATCTGTCTTCAGTGAATGCAGATCTTCCCGTTACTTAGATATGAGAAAACAATTGGATTTTATGAAGTGCTATACAGAACTGTAAGGGCTCATACTCACATACGAGAAACTCGGACGAGTCTTGCACGTCAATTCCTGGCACTGCCGCCGGCACTCAGATTGGAGCGTTCAGATCTATGCAGCTGAACGCTCCGATCCGAGTACCGGTGGCAGTCCCTGATATTGAAATGCGAGACTCGTCGGAGCTTCTTGCATGTGAGTATGAGCCCTTACTGCAATATCAGGAGAACTTCCGCAGAATGACAGTGTCGACCTCTAGTTCCTCCCTTGTACATTCACCATAGAATTTTAAGAGTTCCAACTGTCATCTCCTATTTCACTAATTAGAAAATCGCTCTTCGTTGAATGCAGATTTTATCCATGTATTGAGATTGAAACATCAGGCCACGAGGTGAAAGAAGCAGATTTCTTTGAGATATATTCCTTTTTTATTTTTTTTTGTTTTCACGTGTACTGTTGAATTAGGAGATAAAAATTAAAATGATGGTTACTCTTTACTCTGGTATGTTGTCCTCCATCCTGGCCACTTCCAATAATATTGTCCCCCATCATTACGCCTTCCTATAATAATGTTCCCCATCATGGTCCCTTCCTATAATAATGCCCCAACACTTTTGGACCTTGTAAAATGCATTGGGAAAGTACACTAAGGCAATATATTGGGCATTTTAGGACTAAATAAAGTGTGTAGCTATTGCAATGCAGGTCATGGCCACAATGGTCAAGGATTACACATACACCATCCTATAATGTATCGTTATCATTTATTCCTTAGTCTTTGCATATTCTACCTTAAGCATGCTGCAGAACATTGGACAAGAGCATTGCTGGACACTGGCTACAAAGTTGATTGACTTGCTGTATATTTACATGTGTAGCATATGGCAAGTTGTCACTTGGTACATGCTTCTATCTGTGAGCATCGCTCTGTCATGCTCTGTCTCAGAACAGCACAACATGATGCACAGTGAGAGTCAATTTCCAAAGAAACACATCGTCTTTTAATTATCTCACAGCAGTCAGCTCCTCATTAAAAAAGAATCACTTAAAAATGTTATTATCCATTCCTGCAGTCGATGAGGGTCTTACTATTTATCCTATTCCCAACTGTACTAGCTATATGCAATGAGCAAAAGTGTACATGCAGTGATTGTCTATATTCTGGTATATTGAAGATAATATTAAAGTGGCTCTCAGACAATTTTTTTATACATCCAAGTCCAATGGCCTAAAAAAATATATATACGTTTTATATAATGTATGTATGTATATACTGTATGTGTGTGTGTATATACATGTGAGCAGGTAGGAAGATGTAGTAACGGGTTGGAGGCAGAGCAAGTGTTAACGGGGAGTTTAATTTAACAGGTATACTCCTCGCAGGGAGAAAACAAATAAAACGGTACTTGGCCTGTGCAAAATTTTCGCTCATTGGTCGTTGGGGCACAGGCAATTTCAGAAAAAGCAAGCTGGTCAAATGTAACTGTATTTCATGAGATGATGAACACAGACAGGTATTTATATATGTAGACTGGTAATACAATAAATTGGTTTGATAAGTAGAGGCCAAAAAATGTCTCCTGGTTGAGGCACCACCTGCAGGTCATTGTGTCTTTCTGCAGGTTTAGGAAAAAGAATGTTTAAACTGTATTTAGTGATAAAATCGTGGATGTGTGGTTTGTTTGGCTCTTTTCTTGCTGAAGGGAGCAAGTTTACCTTACAAATGGTGTATCATTTGTGTGTGTGGGGCGAAGTAGTCAGCAAAAAAGCAGTGCATGTTTACAAATGTGTTTGCATATGTGACTCACCATTTGTGTGTGTTGGGGCGAAGTAATCACCGAAAAAGCAGTGCATGTATACAAATGTGTTTGCATATGTGACTCACCTGCAGTGAAGTGTGTAATCCTCCAATGTGCCTGAAATAGGCTGGGCAAGCACTTGAGTAAGCTGGAAACACCCCATGGCAAATGTTTGGATTTGTTTGTGATGTATTTTAGGAGCTTTGTGGTAGTTGCCACCTGCAGGTAATTTGACCTTACAAATGGTGTATCATTTGTTTGTGTGGGTGGAGCATGAATGGAGCAAACTGCAATTCAGTAGGCAGTGCATGTTTACAAATGTGTTTGCATATGTGCCTCACCTGCAATGAAGTGTGCAATCCTCCAATTTGGCTCTAATAGGCTGGGCAAGCAGTTCAACAAGCTGGAAAGCCCCCAAGGCAAATGTTTGGATTTGTTTGTGATGTCTGTAAGCAGCTTTGTGGTAGTGTGTTTTGGGGTACTGTGGTGCCACCTGCAGGTCATTTTTCCTCACTGCAGGATTATGTTAATTAATGTTTAAACTGTATTTTGTTATCAAATTATGGATGTGTGGTTTGTTTGGCTGTTTTCTTGCTGAAGGGGGCAAGCTTACCTTTTCAAATGGTGAATCATTTGTTTGTGGGTGCAATATGAACGGAGATACAAAGGAATCACTGAAATAGAGTGTTTTGAAATAATAGAATAGATAAAGGAATACAGGGGATGTAACTCAGGGGAAGCGGGTGTGAAGCATAGGGTAGAAAGTTCAAGGATAGCAAACTTATCAGTCTGACGACTTCAGAATGCAGTTAGTACAGTATGTGGATGTTGGCGCCAAAGCAGTGATGCATAAGGGGTCCGGTAAGCTCCTGGAAAAGATGGCATCCTGGATGAGGTGATTCCTTGTGGTCCGGTGTAGTCCTGGAAAAGATGATCTCTTGGCTCCTGGTGGCGATGGTAATTCCAGTTGGTGATCAGTGATCAGTGCGTCAGGAAACAATGAGCCACACAGAGCACAATCTTTCCCCCTGTCGGCATACAGGGACAACAAGCAATTCGATTCAAGTACAAAGGGAAACCCCTCACAGCGGGTGTCCCAATTCTTCCGTCGGTGCGTACGCAGGCTTATGCCCTGACTGGGCATCTTGTCACAGTCAGCGATGTCAGTGGGGACCAGGTACTTCGTTTTTGGCAGTCTCTGTTAGCAGCTTTTTGCCTCTGCTGGTTTTTGCCCACTCTGGCAATTGGTTTATTTGCAGAAGCCCTGACACTGTCCTCCCACGGCAACTAACTGATTTGCCATGTGCTGTGGCCTTTTTATCTTAGCCACGCCCCCTACTGCTAGGTGCAGAGGTCGGTCTGGGGCTTTAAACTTTCCCCCATGAAACCTGTGTGACAGCCCTGACTGCTCTGGATCAATCACGCAATAGGTAGGACTGGACCAGGTCTTCTCCTAACATACAGAGAGACTACAGACTGACTAAATATCTGGAGAAACTCTCGGACCCCAGAGACCGCCAGATCCTGAGACAATATAGACTCAGTGCCCACAATCTGGCCATCAAGGTCAGCCGGCACAGACAAAGCTACAAGCCCAGGGAAGACAGACTGTGCGCACACTGTGACCTGGATGCCCTGGAGGATGAGACCCATTTCCTGCTACAGTGCACCAAATATTCAGCAGAGAGGGACACTCATCTCAGGAGACTATCCGATCTCTTTCTGGATTTCAGCTCCATGAAGGAGGAAGAGAAAACATACAGTATATCCTGCTGGGAGAAAAAGAAAGCACAGTGGAGATAGTAGCACAGCATGTGAGTGCGTGCCATAGGCTGCAACAAAGTCAACCATGATATTCCATGGCTCCATCCATCATTCATACAGTCCCCACCAATTATGCCCATAGTCCCTACTCCCTATTCCCTACTCTACATGTGCTTTGGCAAAAATGTTTATTTCGTCTTGCCAATAAAGCTTCTTTGAATTTGAATTTATATCTATATACTGTATATACAGTATGTATTTGTAGAGAAGTTTGGGCAAGTTTGTGTGAAGCCAATGGCTGGATGATCTACTTTAGCACAGTGTATTGAAACAGTAGCAAACATCAAAATGGATTAAGAATATTGGATTTTTCATTAAAAGTACTGCCAGAATTTGGGAGGTAGAACAAGTTTTCAAGGAATGTTACAATTTTCTGAATGTATGGCAACTCCACACAATAGACCCAAAACTGCTTTTGACTCTCTCCATTGAATTATATGGACAATATAAAAATAAATTCAAACTTGCCTCCTCCCTCCAGCCCAACCCCCGATCTATTGATTTCAATGCATCATCTGGGTTAAGTAGTGTTCCTCTGTATCTTCCACTAATATTCTTGAATATGGAATCATAAATAACTGTAATATCCACCATATTCTTAATTACATTTTGCTTGTGAATATTTGGCTCTTGACGAATACCTAATGACTCAGTTCATTTATTTTATACCAAATAGGCTATTTATCTGCATACATACAAGTGTTATCAGGGGACATTGTATAATACTTTAATTAAATTGTGCAAGGAAAACAAAATTGAAATAGGACTGATCCTTTTATTGGGTCAACTCACTCTCTGTTCCCTTTTACCCCTGCTAGGAAATGGAAGCGTTATCACGTGTTATCATTATTGGGAAAGGGTTAGAGTAAGATGTAATAGCATTACATAATAATGAGCTCCTCTCCAGAAATGTGACTCCGGTGAATCTTACTAATAAGGATTGGGATCTACAGTCATTTGGAATCAGTCACTTGATTCACCACTGATTAAATTCCAATACCCTGTAGCCTCTAACTCGTTATTTATTCAGTTACGGATGACGCGGTTGTCCTCCCCCTCTCATCCTCTTCTTCCTTCCTTTCTTTAGGCGATTTCTTTACAGGATCAGGAACTGAGCACCGGGAAATCCAACCTGGAAGGTTCATACACACATCCCTGAAGTGGAAAATCATGCTGGAATCCAATTTAAGCAGAAAGCCCTGGCTATGGCCTAGTTAAGCTTATAATTCTGATCTATATTCATGGTCTTGTCAGCTCTAAAAAGGCATTTGTTATAAACCCTCTAAATCTGAGAAGTGTCCAAGCCACAGTTCCTAGACTGGCATATAACCCTTTATGCCACCTTGGCCTGCTCCCAGCTCACATATTTCAGTGATCTTTGATGAAATAAAGATCAATGTCCGCGTCGTTTCTTCATTCAGATGAAGGTTTAATAAGCCATAATATTCAGTTTAGTACCGGGAAGGTGAAACGCGTCGTCTACATCTCTAATCAATGCAACCTCAGCAATTCATCTCTTCCCTAAGCATCCAGTTTCTCACCATTAGAAAACCTGTAGCAAGCCCATTAAGAGTTACTGAGGTGGAAAATAGTCTTGGGCTTAATCCTTTTCACTGGGGTCTTAACTGATGTAAGAAATTTGACAGTGTCTCCCATGCTGAGACTGTTATCTGCACCTCGAGTGAAGCATGCGGTGCTCTCAGTAACATCCATTGACAGGGAGCTCGGTGAGGGGCACGTGTGGTACATGACTTTTAATACTCTGTTCTTTCGTCTTTCCTTCCTTTACCTCCTTCTCTCTTGAGTTTGTAATTTCCTCCTTTCTTCCTTTGCGCCCTGCTTACATGGAGGTGTCATAGTAACTCTATGATAAGCTGTTGTCTTGAGACAATGCTTTATTTTCTGCTTGCGGTTCCATTGTCCATGACAAAGAGTTTCTGTGCCGTGACTGTTAGTGGGGAGCGCTATTTGCCATTCTCATTATAAGAAGAGAGAAATCAATGTCACACTAAGGGGGTTTTGGATGAAAGCTGTAGAGTGCTGTACTTTGCGCCGTTTCTTTCTTTTCCTTAAATTGCAATTTTCCTTTTTTTTCATGAAAAGGAATATTTCATTCTGGTACATAATGGGAGGAGGCAAAATTACTGAAACGAAACTTGCTGGGAGATATTCCGAGCATTAAAAATTCCAATTTTCACATTTCCCTTTCTTAATTTTCATGGATGATGCAAATGACACTCCAGAGTTCTTTGCATTCGTTGTGAATGTTTTACATTGCACATAGTTTGCCAAGTATTCGGTTTAAGTCCCAGTGAAGTTTGATTTCTAAATTACAATATTATAGTAATAAATAAAAATACAATAATGATGATAAATAGTAATAAAATATTACAATGACACCTTTACATATGACAGCTTCCGTGATAAGTGGCACACGAATAGTTGTTTAACCCCTTCACCCCCAAGGGTGGTTTGCACGTTCATGACCGGGCCAATTTTTACAATTCTGACCACTGTACCTTTATGAGGTCATAACTCTGGAACGCTTCCATGGATCCCGGTGATTCTGACATTGTTTTCTCGTGACATATTGTACTTCATGCTAGTGGTAAAATTTAATTCAAATAACTTGCGTTTATTTGTGAAAAAAATGGAAATTTGGCAAAAATTTTGAAAATTTTGCAATTTTCCAACTTTGAATTTTTATGCCCTTAAATCACAGAGATACGGCACACAAAAAACTTTACTAGTAACATTTCCCACATGTTTACTTTACATCAGCACAATTTTGGAACCAAAATTTTTTTTTGTTAGGAAGTTATAAGGGTTAAAAGTTGACCAGCGATTTCTCATTTTTACAACACCATTTTATTTTTAGGACCACATCACATTTGAAGCCACTTTGAGGGGTCTATATGATAGAAAATACCCAAAAGTGACACCATTCTAAAAACTGAACCCCTTAAGGTGCTCAAAACCACATTCAAGAAGTTTATTAACCCATTAGGTGCGTCACAGGAATTTTTTTGAATATTTAAAAAGAAATGAACATCTAACTTTTTTTCACAAAAAAAATACTTCAGGTTCAATTTTTTTTATTTTACCAAGGACTGCAAATTGGACTGCAAAAGTTATTGTGCAATTTGTCCTGAGTACGCTGATACCTGATTTGTGGGGGGGAACAACTGTTTCGGCGCATGGCAGAGCTCAGAATGGAAGGAGCGCCGTTTGACTTTTTCAATGCAAAATTGGCTGGAATTCAGATCGGACGCCATGTCACGTTTGGAGAGTCCCTGATGTACCTAAACAGTGGAAACCCCCTACAAGTGACCCCATTTTGGAAACTAGACCCCCCAAGGAACTTATCTAGATATGTGGTGAGAACTTTGAACCCACAAGGGCTTTACAGAAGTTTATAACGTACAGCGGTACAATTAAAAAATCATATTTTTTCCACAAAAATGATCTTTTCACCCCAATTTTTATTTTCCCAAGGGTAACAGGACACTAAAAGTTATTGTGCAATTTGTCCTGAGTACGCTGATACCCCACATGTGGGGGTAAACCACTATTTGGGCGCATGGCAGAGCTCGGAAGGGAAGCAGTGCCATTTGACGTTTTTGGCTGGAATTGAGATCGGACACCATGTCGCGTTTAGAAAACCCTTCATGTACCAAAACAGTGGAAACCCCCCACAAATGACACCATTTTGGAAACTAGACCCCCTAAGGAACTTATCTAAATGTGTGGTGAGAACTTTGAACCCCCATGGGCTTCACAGAAGTTTATAACATAAAGCCATACAATTAAAAAATCATATTTTTTCCACAAAAATGATCTTTTCACCCTCAATTCTTATTTTTCCAAGGGTAACAGGACCCTAAAAGTTATTGTGCAATTTGTCGTGAGTACGCTGATACCCCACATGTGGGGGTAAACCACTATGTGGGCGCATGGCAGAGCTCGGAAGGGAAGCAGCGCCATTTGACGTTTTTGGCTGGAATTGAGATCGGACACCATGTCGCGTTTGGAAAACCCCTGATGTACCAAAACAGTGGAAACCCCCACAAATGACACCATTTTGGAAACTAGACCCCCTAAGGAACTTATCTAGATGTGTGGTGAGAACTTTGAACCCCCATGGGCGTCACAGAAGTTTATAACATAAAGCCATACAATTAAAAAATCATATTTTTTCCACAAAAATGATCTTTTCACCCTCAATTCTTATTTTTCCAAGGGTAACAGGACCTAAAAGTTATTGTGCAATTTGTCCTGAGTACGCTGATACCCCACATGTGGGGGTAAACCACTATTTGGGCGCATGGCAGAGCTCGGAAGGGAAGCAGCGCCATTTGACGTTTTTGGCTGGAATTGAGATCGGACACCATGTCGCGTTTGGAAAACCCCTGATGTACCAAAACAGTGGAAACCCCCCACAAATGACACCATTTTGGAAACTAGACCCCCTAAGGAACTTATCTAGATGTGTGGTGAGAACTTTGAACCCCCATGGGCTTCACAGAAGTTTATGACATAAAGCCAAACAATTAAAAAATCATATTTTTTCCACAAAAATGTTCTTTTCACCCTCAATTCTTATTTTTCCAAGGGTAACAGGACTGTAAAAGTTATTGTGCAATTTGTTCTGAGTACGCTGATACCCCACATGTGGGGGTAAACCACTATTTGGGCGCATGGCAGAGCTCGGAAGGGAAGCAGCGCCATTTGACGTTTTTGGCTGGAATTGAGATCGGACACCATGTCGCGTTTGGAAAACTCCTGATGTACCAAAACAGTGGAAACCCCCCACAAATGACACCATTTTGGAAACTAGACCCCCTAAGGAACTTATCTAGATGTGTGGTGAGCACTTTGACCCCCCCAGTGCTTCACAGAAGTTTATAATGCCCGGGCGTGAAAATAAATAATTCGTATTTTTTCCACAAACATGATCTTTTAGTCACCATTTTTTTATTTTCCCAAGGGTACCAGGAGAAATTGGACCCCAAAAGTTGTTGTCCAATTTGTCCTGAGTATGCTGATACCCCATATGTGGGAGAAAACTACTGTATGGGCACACGTCGGGGCTCGGAAGGGAAGTAGTGACGTTTTGGAATGCAGACTTTGATGGAATGGTCTGCGGGTGTCATGTTGCCTTTGGAGAGCCCCTAATGTACCTAAACAGTAAAACCCCCCCACAAATGACACCATTTTGTAAACTAGACCCCCCAAGGAACTTATCTAGATGTGTGGTGAGCACTTTGAACCCCCCAGTGCTTCACAGAAGTTTATAACGCCCGGGCGTGAAAATAAAAAATTCGTATTTTTTCCACAAACATGATCTTTTAGTCACCATTTTTTTATTTTCCCAAGGGTACCAGGAGAAATTGGACCCCAAAAGTTGTTGTCCAATTTGTCCTGAGTATGCTGATACCCCATATGTGGGAGAAAACTACTGTATGGGCACACGTCGGGGCTCGGAAGGGAAGTAGTGACGTTTTGGAATGCAGACTTTGATGGAATGGTCTGCAGGTGTCATGTTGCCTTTGGAGAGCCCCTAATGTACCTAAACAGTGGAAACCCCCCACAAATGACCCCATTTTGAAAACTAGACCCACTAAGGAACTTATCTAGATGTGAGGTGAGCACTTTGAACCCCCAAGGGCTTCACTGAAGTTTATAATGCCAGGGCATGAAAATAAAAAAATCGTATTTTTTCCAGAAACATGATCAATTAGTCCCCAGTTTTTTCATTTTCCCAAGGGTAACAGGAGAAATTGGACCCCCAAAAGTTGTTGTCCAATTTGGCCTGAGTACGCTGACACCCCATATGTGGGAGAAAACTACTGTATGGACACACGTCGGGGCTCGGAAGGGAAGCAGTGACGTTTTGGAATGCAGACTTTGATGGAATGGTCTGCGGGTGTCATGTGCGTTTGGAGAGCCCCTGATGTACCTAAACTATTGAAACTCCCCACAAGTGACCCCATTTTGGACACTAGACCCCCCACGGAACTTATCTAGATGTGTGGTGAGCACTTTGAACCCCCAAGTGCTTCACAGAAGTTTATAACACTCGGACGTGAAAATAAAAAAATCATTTTTTTCCACAAAAATGATATTTTTGCCCCCAATTTTTTATTTTCCTAAGGGTAACAGGAGAAATTGGACCCCAAAAATTGTTTTGCAATTTGTCCTGAGTAGGCTGATACCCTATATGTGGGGGTAAAACACTGTTTGGGCGCATGGTAGAGCTTGGAAGGGAAGGAGCACCATTTGACTTTTTCAACTCAGAATTGGCTGGAATTGAGATCAGACGCAATGTTGCATTTGGAGAGCCCCTGATGTGCCCAAACAGTGGAAACCCCCAATTATAACTCCAACCCTAACCCCAACACACCCCTAACCCTAATCTGAGCCCTAACCCTAGCCCTAACCCTAGCCCTAACCCTAACCCTAACCCTAACCCTAGCCCTAACCCTAACCCTAGCCCTAACCCTAAGGCTGTGTGCACACGCTGCGGATTTTTCTGCGGTTCCGCAGCGGTTTTGGCTGCTGCGGACCCGCAGCAGTTTCTGCTGCGGTGTACAGTACCATGATTCCCTATGGGAATCAAAAACCGCAGTGCAGACGGTGCAGAATTTTCCACGCGGATTATGTCAATTCTTTCTGCGGATTCTCCTGCGGTTTGCCATCTACTCTATTGAGGAGATGAAAAACCGCAGGACAAAACCGCAGAGCAATCCGCAGGTAAAACCGCAGGTCTTTTGACCTGCGGTTTCACCTGCGGATTTTACAAAATCCACGCGGATGAATCCGCACCTAATCCGCAGCGTGTGCACACAGCCTTACCCTAACGGGAAAATGGAGATAAATACTTTTTTTTTAGTTTTATTATTTTTCCCTAACTAAGGGGGTGATAACGGGGGGTTTGACTTACTATTTATGGCGGTTTTTATGTTTGGCGACTGTCACACGCTAAAAGACGCTTTTTATTGTAAAATAGTTTTTGCATCACCACATTTTGAGAGCTATAATTTTTCCGTCTTTTGACCCACTGAGTCATGTGAGGTCTTATTTTTTGCGGGACGAGTTGACGTTTTTATTGGTACCATTTTCGGACACGTGAAATTTTTTGATCGCTTTTTATTCCGATTTTTGGGACGCAGAATGAAGAAAAACCAGCGTTTCATGAATTTCTTTTGGGGGGGTGCGTTTACACCGTTCCGCGTGCGGTAAAATTGATAAAGCAGTTTTATTCTTCGGGTCAGTACGGTTACAGCGATACCTCATTTAGGTCGTTTTTTTATGTTTTTGTCGGTTTTATGCATTGAAAACTATTTTATATAAAAAATAATTATTTTTGCATCGCTTTATTCTGCGAGCTATAACTTTTTTATTTTTTCGCTGATGATGTTGTGTGGCAGCTCGTTTTTTGCGGGACAAGATGACGTTTTCAGAAGTACCATGCATATTTATATGCGTCTTTTTGATCGCGCGTTATTACACTTTTTGTTTGGCGGTATGATAATAAATCATTATTTTTTGCTTCGTTTTTTATTTTTATTTTTTAAGGGGTTCTCTAAAAGGGTTAACTAATGGGACAGTTTTATAGGGCGGGTCATTACGGACGCGGCGATACCTAATATGTGTACTTTTATTGGTTTTTTTTTTATTATTTCCAAAAAATGGATTTATTGAGGGAATATTTTTTTTTTTTTTTCTAATTTATTTGGCGATTTTTTTTAAATTTATTTTTACTTTTTTTTTTAATTTTTTTTTACTTTATTACATAGTCCCAGGTGGGACATCACTGTCCTGTGACAGATTGCTGATCTGTCACATCACAGATCACTGTGACAGATCAGCAATCTGTCACAGGCATTGAAGAAGACTTCCTCTTGCCTGCGCTTTGCAGGCACTGAGGAAGCCAGCTTCCTCAGGTCCCCGAAGGCCCCCGTCGCCATCTTGGATCCGGGGGCCTGGAGGATAGGAGCCCCCAGCAGCAGCGCTGCACATTGCGCTGCCGTGGGGGGCTCAGGGAAGCACGGAGGGAGCCCCCTCCCTCCCGATGCTTCCCTTTAACTCCCGGTACACCGCGATCATGTTTGATCGCGGTGTGCAAGGGGTTAACGTGTCGGGGGCGGTCCGTGACCACCCCTGACACATTGTGCCGGGTGTCAGCTGTGATAACCAGCTGACACCCGGCCGTGATCAGCGGCGCTCACCACGTGGGCGCCGCTGATCGCGGTAGACGTACTATCCCGTCCACGGTCATACGGGCCCGGGTACCGTGGACGGGATAGTACGTCGGATGTCAGGAAGGGGTTAAAAGTAGCTCAAATGTTTAATCCCTATAGTAAAGGTAATTATCGTTACTTATATTGTGCATGTAGTGATACATGAAACTGCAACTCCAGGAAGGAAGAGTCATACAATTCTGGAATTCACAGGTTTGATAGACCTGATAATTATACGTAAATGAGAAAAAAAAATGGACACCCAATTTTCAAAGCGTTTTAATTTATTCAGTATTGCGTGTGAGCACAAAGTGTAACAATACAAGCAATTACAGTTGTGGCCAAAAGTATTGACACCCCTGCAATTCTGTCAGATAATACTCAGTTTATTCCTGAAAATGATTGCAAACACAAATTCTTTGGTATTATTATCTTCATTTAATTTGTCTTAAATGAAAAAACACAAAAAGAATTGTCCTAAAGCCAAATTGGATATAATTCCACACCAAACATAAAAAAGAGGGTGGACAAAAGTATTGGCACTGTTCAAAAAATCGTGTGATGCTTCTCTAATTTGTGTAATTAACAGTACCTGTAACTTACCTGTGGCACCTAACAGGTGTTGGCAATAACTAAATCACACTTGCAGCCAGCTGACATGGATTAAAGTTGACTCAACCTCTGTCCTGTGTCCTTGTGTGTACCACATTGAGCATGGAGAAAAGAAAGAAGACCAAAGAACTGTCTGAGGACTTGAGAAACCAAATTGTGAGGAAGCATGAGCAATCTCAAGGCTACAAGTCCATCTCCAAAGACCTGAATGTTCCTGTGTCTACCGTGCGCAGTGTCATCAAGAAATTTAAAGCCCATGGCACTGTGGCTAACCTCCCTAGATGTGGATGGAAAAGAAAAATTGACAAGAGATTTCAACACAAGATTGTGCAGATGTTGGATGAAGAATCTCGACTAACATCCAAACAAGTTCAAGCTGCCCTGCAGTCCGAGGGTACAACAGTGTCAACCCGTACTATCTGTCGGCATCTGAATGAAAAGGGACTGTATGTTAGGAGACCCAGGAAGACCCCACTTCTTATCCCGAGACATAAAAAAGCCAGGCTGGAGTTTGCCAAAACTTACCTGAAAAAGCCTAAAATGCTTTGGAAGAATGTTCTCTGGTCAGATGAGACAAAAGTAGAGCTTTTTGGGCAAAGGCATCAACATAGAGTTTACAGGAGAAAAAAAGAGGCATTCAAAGAAAAGAACACGGTCCCTACAGTCAAACATGGCGGAGGTTCCCTGATGTTTTGGGGTTGCTTTGCTGCCTCTGGCACTGGACTGCTTGACCGTGTGCATGGCATTATGAAGTCTGAAGACTACCAACAAATTTTGCAGCATAATGTAGGGCCCAGTTTGAGAAAGCTGGGTCTCCCTCAGAGGTCATGGGTCTTCCAGCAGGAAAATGACCCAAAACACACTTCAAAAAGCACTAGAAAATGGTTTGAGAGAAAACACTGGAGACTTCTAAGGTGGCCAGCAATGAGTCCAGACCTGAATCCCATAGAAAACCTGTGGAGAGATCTAAAAATGGCAGTTTGGAGAAGGCACCCTTCAAATATCATGGACCTGGAGCAGTTTGCCAAAGAAGAATGGTCTAAAATTCCAGCAGAGCATTGTAAGAAACTCATTGATGGTTACCGGAAGCGGTTGGTTGCAGTTATTTTGGCTAAAGGTTGTGCAACCAAATATTAGGCTGAGGGTGCCAATATTTTTGTCTGGCCCATTTTTGGAGTTTTGTGTGAAATGATCAATGTTTTGCTTTTTGCTTCATTCTCTTTTGTGTTTTTTCTTTTAAGACAAATTAAATGAAGATAATAATACCAAAGAATTTGTGATTGCAATCATTTTCAGGAAGAAACTGAGTATTATCTGACAGAATTGCAGGGGTGTCAATACTTTTGGCCACAACTGTACATGCCTTGGCTGCTATCAGTGATATTATTAATGGTTGTCTGAGGAGGTCTCTGCTATGCTTAATGAATTTGGCTATATAAATAATCAAGATCCACTGCTGGCAGCTCCCTTTCCAATTGACAACTAGTGACATACTTGATGTTTTTAATAGGAGTCAAGTTCGGAGACCTTGTAGGCCATCTTACCACATTTAGGTCACACAGACTGCTCACTGTAGCAAAAGCAAAAAACTTGTTTTTGCTCGCATTTTTCATGAGCTCGAAGACTTTTTCTATCTATACAAAATTACTTTTTCTCTCAAATTCTTGTTCAGAAATGTGTCTAAATCTGTTAGTGAGCACCTCTCCTTTGCCAAGATAATCCATCCACCTCACAGATGAGGCATATCCAGATGCTGATTAGACAGAATGATTATTGCACAGGTGTGCCTTATGGTGGCCACAGTATAAGGCCACTCTAAAATGTGCAGTTTTACAGTATTGAAGTTTTCGGGGGGTGGCGTGGGATGTCCAAAAACTAGTCAGTATCTTGTGTGACCATCATTTTCCTCACGCAGTGCAGCACATCTTTTTCACATAGAGTTCATCAGGTTGTAAATAGTGATGAGCGAGTATATTTGTTGCTTGGGTTTCCCGAGCATGCTCAGGTGTCATCCGAGTATTTTGGTGTGCTCGGAGATTTAGTTTGTGTCGACGCTGCTGCATGATTTGTGGCTGCTGGACAGCCTGAATACATGTGAGGAATGCCTGTTTGTTAGAAAATTCCCACGTGTATTCAGCCTGTCTAGCAGCCATAAATCATACAGCTGCTTCGACAAAAACTAGCTCTCCGAGCACGCCAAATACTCGGAGGACACCTGAGCATGCTCAGGAAAACCCGAGCAACGAGTATGCTCGCTGAAAGATAGCTGCCTTGAAAACAAACAGGCAGGCAATAATGAGGAAGGGACAGGAAACCTAAATAAAGGCAGAACCCCTGAGATTTTGGTATTTGTCACAAAGAGACAAAGTCCTTGTAACTTGAAACCCTTGAGACATAAGAACTTTGGAAGAAAGTGAGAAGAGATTAGGGAGTCTGAGAATGGAGACACAAAGCCCTAAAAGACATGCAAGGAGATGAACCAGCTGCTGTGTTCTCCTTGAAGACATCAATGAGGCTGTGGTATAGAATGTTTTGTTCCGGATATGTTTCTAGTTCATAGTGAAGTCTGCAAGCAACACAGCAGTCACAGAAACAGTGCAAGAGTTAAGGCCAGCCCATTGTGGAGAGGAAGTTTTGGAATCTCTGGTTAGTGTGAGGAACAGGAAATAGTGTTCAGTTAGTAATAGTGATGGGCAGTCTGGCTCTTTATGGTGATCTGGCTCTCATGGAGTTTTGGTCGGCTGGGCGGAGTTACGTCTGCCGAACACTGGGATTTTACACCCAGTGAGAGCCATTCAGGGATTTTAGTGGCTCTCACTGGGGTGCCGGCTCCCATTGTTCACAGCAGGGAGCCGGCTCTTTGTGTTGGATCACTAGTTAGTAAGTGATTTCGACAGGGAAAGAAGCAAGGACACCCCTATGGTCTAAGTGATCCCCACCAGAGTGTTTGTTTGTTAAAGAGTAAAACTGAGAAGCACACAGCAGAGAAGATCCTAAAGAAAGGATCTCGAATGGTAACCATGGAATACCTCTAGCAGGTGAGTTGGGGAAGAGAACTTTGGTAAAGCAACTTTGTCCATACGTGCCTTCAGGAATGGAAAGTGTCAGCCAAGTCCTGGGTGCTGTGGGTTCGAGAAGAGACAATGCAGCTACGCTGGGTGCACATACAGTAAAGAAGTTAGTCGCAGGCTCTTCATTTGCGTGGTTCCTGAAAAGGGGGCTGAAGATAGTGAGCACAGGAAAAGAGCAGCTAAAGTGTCATAGCTGTCTGTGAAGCTTGCAAGTCCCTAAGTTTGCTAGTGAGAAGTTTCTTCAACTGTGGGCTGAAAAGGTTTGTTGAAGACATAGCCCCTTGCTCTGTCACCCAAAGAAAGAACAGGCTGCCACGAGAAGTGGTGAGTTCTCCTTCAATGGAAGTCTTCAAACAGAGACTGGACAGACATCTGACTGGGATGATTTAGCGAATCCTGCTTTGAGCAGGGGGTTGGACCAGATGGCCCAGGAGGTCCCTTCCAACTCTACGATTCTATGATTCTATGATCTGGATTTTCTGCTATGCTTTGTTGATCAAAACAAACAGTAACGTTGAACTTGTTTTTATACAATGCTGTGGCCTCCTGTTCATGGGGTCGTAAGGAATCATGGCAGTGCTAAATGTGGTGGACCAGAGGAGTCAGGAGGTGTGAACACTCACAACAGCAGCACACATACCCAAAGCAGGCCCCTGTTTTCTGTAACGTGCCGCAGTGTCTGACTCAAGACACTCACCCATGGCTACCTCCCTGGGCACCATTACAGGCATACATATGACTAGTATTTGTGAGTGAGTTGTGTGAAGTTAACAGTGATCTAAGCAAGAGAATTGTACTTTCTCTAAACAGGATAGAATTATAGAATCGTAGAGTTGGAAGGGACCTCCTGGGCCATCTGGTCCAACCCCCTGCTCAAAGCAGGATTCGCTAAATCATCCCAGACAGATGTCTGTCCAGCCTCTGTTTGAAGACTTCTATTGAAGGAGAACTCACCACCTCTCGTGGCAGCCTGTTCCACTCATTGATCACTCTAACTGTCAAACAGTTTTTTCTGATATCTAATCTGTGTCTCCTCCCATCCAGTTTCATCCAATTGCTTCTAGTCTTTCCTTGTGCAAACGAGAATAAAGATGATCCTTCTGCCATGTGATATCCCTTGATATATTTGTAGACAGTTATTAAGTCTCCTCTCTCTTCCGCCGCGGAACAAACCGCAGCATTGCGGAATCCCATAGGAATGCATGGGATGCTTATTTTTCACAGCAAAATTGCGCGTTTAAAACCGCCGCGGAAACGTGAAAAAAACACTACGTGTGAACTTAGCCTTACTGTCAAAATGTATAATTAGTGGAGAAAGGTTGAACTTGATGGACCTAGGTCTTTTTTCAACCTATATAACTATGTAACGTGCTCACTTTTGCCTTTTTTAGTTCTGTTTTGTTTGTTCAATATTGACCAAAATGGCTCAAGACCCAAGTGGTCAGTCCATCTCTGCACTGAGGTAGCTTGTATTTTCAGATTTTGAAAGTATGCAGGGCAATTGCATTGTTAGCCAGCGCCACAACTTCCGAGGTGGAACAATTGCCTATTGATGAGATGGTCATTTTAATAAGCAATACATACTGCCTAGTTTCCCTTTTGGTACTACTGCCAGAAAATGTAACAGAATACAGATGATCGCTAGAGGTCCCACAAGGAGGATATTTCAGGATTGGCATACTGTCAAGGGACACTTCTAACAAAATAGAGACCACCTTTAGATATCTCGAATATAAAACAAAAAATTTTGAAATGAATTAATTATTTGTACCTACAAGTACATGTTTATATAACATTTTTTCAAACAATATGCTTAGACTTACATGCACCTTTTATGCTCTTCTGTAGTTCTCAAGGTTGTATTAGCTTTTCGTTGTGTTTCAATGGCAGACATAGCTAAATTGAAAATAATTAGCTAATAGCTACTTTATGTTCATAGCAGCAGCAGACTCCTTGTGTGATAATGGCAAGAGTTATTACCAAGTGAGACCTACTCCTGTGCCAGGCTCTTTACAGAAAAATAGACATTTGATAAACTATCTGCCATGTAAGATGTCACATGGCTCACATAGGCTTTTTAGAACTCTTATTCTTCTGACTTTCCAGCATCATTATTCTCTGTATGAAACAATAAACCAGTCATGTATAGTTGGAAAAATCTGAATTCTTATAGTAATGAGTGAACCTGAACAATAAAGTTTGGAGTTCATATCGGACCAGACACACACATATTGGTAGAAAATTGAAAGAAAACCCAAAGTGTCACTCTTATGTTAACTAATGGCATGGCTGTGATTGGCTGCTGAAATGATGTCATGATGCACTATAAAAGCCGCCGCCACCATTTTGGGTTCACTCTGCTGTGAATTTACAGGACGCTGCTGTTCTGACTCTGATGGACAGAGCTAGCGATTTGCTTTATTGTGCTTTACCCAGGCTACTTTAGCAACCGCTGTGTGAGAAGCTTTCTTTTGCCTTGCAGCGCTGTTCACGGCTGTCTGCGAGGTCTCTGTGTGTGAGTGCAGCTCATGCTGTAGTGTGTTCTGCAGCCACCTCCGGTTGTAGTTCGCTCAGTGTGCGTCACTGCCTCATATATTGTCCTTTTTTGCATTAGTGCAGCTCATTTTTCCTGATTTCTCCTATTAGTGTGGTTCCATCCGTATCCAGCTAGATTGCTTGAAAACACTTTATAGGAGTAGATAGAGGAGCTTTTCTGCAGCCTTGCACCGCTGTTTACGGCTGTCTGCGAGGTCTCTGTGTGTGAGTGCAGCCACCTCCGGTTGTAGTCCGCTCAGCGTGCGTCACTGCCTCATTCTTTGTCCTTTTTTGCATTAGTGCAGTTCATTTTTCCTGATTTCTCCTATTAGTGTGGTTCCATCCGTATCCAGCTAGAATATTTGCAAACACTATATAGAAGTAGATAGAGGAGCCTTTCTGCTGGCTTGTGCCCTGCAGCCCCAGCCAGATTAGTATTAGCCTATTTTTTGGAGCCTCATCTATTGCATTGTAGGTTACCTTCCTGCATTGTAATAGCTACAAAAAGTTTGTGATACTATCGGTTTTACATCTTTGGGCACATCCAGTGTCTTTTTGTGAAAACAAAAAGTTAATAAAGTTCACCAAACACTCCACTTTACAGTTGTGTAGGCCACATTAGATCATATTAAAGTCTAGTCCACACTTTATAAAATTAGTGTTTCTTATACCTGTTAGCAGCTGTTCAGGAATAAGCACACTAAGCCCGTAGTACTTTTCTGCCTATCTTTATCAGTCTACCAAGATGAAGAAGGCAGGGAGTAAGGCACATGGTCGTGAGCATGGAGCTTCTGCAAGGAGAGTACGTGGGGATTCTGTGCCTGCTGCGGGCACCAGTGACTCAGCATCCCCCAGTTTTACCAGGGAACAGTCCTTTATGCGCAGCTTTGTAGGAGCTCGCCGTACCCCACTGCTGCGGGACGAACAAATTTAAGCCATTGTCGGATGGATGGCAGCTAACACATCAACTTCAATTAGTTCCAGATCCTCTCAGGTCCAGAGCACTGAAGAGCACCCATCTGTCTCTTCACACCTGCCAAATTGCCCAGGCAGTCAGAAAGCCCTGGACAGGAGCCATCTCTACTTCTGTTCTCTGAATCTGTTGGCTTGGAAAGAGGGGGCCAGCCAAGTAGCATTCGAGAACATGAAGAAGAGGTAGTATGCAGTGATGTGCAACAGCTTTGTCTCTCTGAATCTGAAGAGGCGGGTGGGCCAGTGCCTATGGTCAGCACACCTCAGTCCGCATCTGATGATGAGACTCAGGTGCCACTTTCTGGTGCATACTGTGCTGGCGACACTACCCAGGAGAAGCAGTCATTTGAAGAGGGTAGTGTAGATGATGAGGTCCTTGACCCATCATGGCGTGAGGTACAGGAAGGTGGTGGGAGCAGCTCTGAGGAAGAGATTCCCCGAACGGCCAAAAAAGGAGGGAGAGGGAGGGGGCAGACTTGGTTGCCTGTAGCCTCCACTTCGGCACCCATTAGGATCATGCCTCTTCCAAAACCCAAAACGGGCGCTGCCAAGACTTGCAGTGCCTGGTTCTTTTTTGACACCGTTGCAGATGACATTTGATTTGTCAAATTCAAGCTGTGTAATCAGAAAGTGAAAAGAGGGAAAAGTGTCAGCAACCTCAATACCACAAATATGTGGAAACATGTGCGGACCAAGCACGTGGTGGTTACAAAGACACACTGAAGACCTAGGCGAACCTACAGCGCCACCTACCACCTCTTCAGCTCGTGTTGTAGCCTCTTCCTCCAGCTCACACACAGCTGGTTCTGTTTCCTCACAGGATCGCCATGGAAGAACCTCTGGCACTGTTGTACAGAGACACAGTGTCATTCCACCGACAGCACCACCTTCCCTGTCATCCTCACACTCCCAGGCCAGTCTATAGCCATCGGTAGCACAGGCATGGGAGAAAAGGCACCCATACTCGGCAAACCACCCCCAGGCTCTGAATGCTGGCAATGCAAAACTACTGTCCCTTGAAATGCTCTCATTCAGGCTGGTGGAGACTGACACCTTCCGTAACTTCAAGACACTGGCAGTCCCACAATACAACGTGCCCAGCCGCTTTTATTTCAGCAGGCAAGCCGTCCCTGCCCTGCAAAAGCATGTGGAGGGAAAAATTAAAAATGCGCTACTAAACGCCGTCAGTAGCAAGGTCCATCTGACCACCGATGCGTGGACCAGTAACCATGGACAGGGACGATATCTTTCCCTCACTGCCCATTGGGTAAGTGTTGTGGAGCCGGGTACAGATCTTGAGAGTGGCGCTGTACGTATTCTGCCAACTCCAAGGATTGCAGGAATCCAGTCTGTACACATTGACTCCTCCTCATACTCCAATTCCACTGAATCAGCGCTGCAGGAGCCATCACAGTCTACCTCCATATGGACCCGTGAACGCTTACCTGTTATGACCGATAAGAGCACAGCCATGGCCAAACGGCAACAGGCCGTATTGAAATTAATTTCTTTGGGAAATCAAAGCCACACAGCGCAGGAGCTCTGGAATGCCATCAAGCAGGAGAGCGACGCGTGGTTTGTGCCAGCGAATCTCCAGCTAGGCATGGTAGTATGTGACAATGGCTAAAATCTGGTGGCAGCTCTGGGCCTAGGCAACCTCACTCACATCCCATGTCTGGCACATGTGCTCAACTTGGTCGTGTAGAGTTTTTTGAGGGACTATCCGGATCTTGATGCACTGCTGCACAAGGTCCGCGTAGAGTGCGCTCACGTGCGGCGTTCCAGCATGGCAAGATCACACATCGCAGCTCTGCAGCGCTGATTCCACCTTCCAGAATATCGCATCATATGTGACCTACCCACCAGGTGGAATTCAACGCTACATATGTTGGAGAGGTTGAGTGAGCAGCAGGCAGCAGTAATGGAGTACCAGCTGCATCAGGCGCAAACAAGTCGCACTGCGCGCCATTCACACTTCACCACCACTGAGTGGGCCCCTATGAAGGACATCTGCCACATTTTGTGTGCCTTCAATGATTCCACGCGGATGGCAAGTGCAGATGATGCACTAGTCAGCATGACTATCCCCCTTATCTGCCTGCTTGAAAAAACACTGCAAGCACTAAGGGAGGAGGTTGTGGAAGAGTTGGAGGATGAGGAGTCACAAATGCTATCTGCTTCTGGACAGTCTGCACAACATGGTTCCTCACAAAGGCCTAAGCAGGGGACACTTTGTGAGGACGTTGAGGAGGAGTCAATGGAGGAGGAAGACATCTGTCCAGAGGAGGGAGGTACACAATGCTCTAGTAGTCAGTAAGTAGAGCGAGGGAGGGGTGATGCAGAGCAGGCAGAGATGACGCCTCAAGCAGGGGACATCGTTTCTTGGCCAGTTGGCAGTCTGCAGCTCATGGTTGATTTCATGCTGCAGTGCCTGAGAAATGACCGCCGCATCGACGAAATTCTCAACACGGCTGATTATTGGGTGTACACCCTCCTAGATCCTCACTACCGGGACAACTTACAAAGCCTCATAACACCGTTGAACCGGGAGCATAAAATGCGGGAGTACCAAGACACACTGGTGCATTCAATCATGTTCTCCATTCCACCCGAAAGCAGTGCTGCTAGTGCTTTACAAAGCAGCTCTGTGCGTCTAGGCAGTGGAGGAAGCTCTGCACAAAGAGGGAGCAGAAGCAGCGCCTCAGCACAAGGCAAGACCAGTATGGCCCAAATGTGGCAAAGTTTTGTGTGCTCGCCACAAATGTCTACACCATCACAAACGGCTCCAGTCAGCAGGAGGCAACGTTTCCATCAGATGGTGACAGTCTACATGTCTTGCCCTCTCAGTGTTCTCCCACACGGCTCTTCCCCCTTCAAGTTTTGGTTCTCTAAGCTGGATACATGGCCAGAGCTTAGCCAGTATGCATTGGAGGTGCTGGCTTGCCCTGCTGCTAGTGTATTATCGGAACACGTCTTTAGTGCCGCAGGTGGTGTACTAACAGACCGTCGCATGCGACTATCCTCCGATAACGTTGACCGGCTTACTTTTCTGAAAATGAACAAGGCCTGGATCTCGCAGGAATTTGCCAGTCCTCTTCCAGATTAAATAATTGGTTGGCAACAGTATCCAGGTCTCCTTTTGTGTTCATGTTTCTACCACCTTAACTGTAATCCCTGGGCTCCAACACCACCAGTTGCTGCTCAGAAGTGCCGTAAGCACAGTCTACACATGCTCCAGTGTTATTGGGGTTCAGTAACGTCAGCTGATCCCCTGCTGTGTGTCTGGCAATTTCGCCTGCTCTGTCCACATTCACACTACTACAGATTTTAAACTTGCTCCAATTACGCCTCTGCCTCCACTCTGTTTCTAGTATTTACCATGGGTTCCAACACTGCCAGTTGCTTCTCAGAAGTGCCATCTGCACAGTCAACATATGCTCCAGTGTTATTGGGGTGCAGTAACATCAGCTGATCCCATTCTGGGTGTCCGGCAATTTCGCCTGCTCTGTCCACATTCACACTACTACAGATATTAAACTTGCTCCAATTAGGCCTCTGGCTACACTCTGTTTCTACCATAATCCCTTGGCTCCAACACTGCCAGTTGCTGCTCAGAAGTGTCTTTGGCACGGGTACTCCCTCCTGCCCAGCCTGGTTCCAGCACACTAGCTGTTTCCAGGTAGTGTCAACGTCACTTTGCCTCCAATACGTTGTCCTGTCGTGCTGCGGTTGGTTTAGCCGACTCTATGGTGCCTGCAGTTTAGGTGCTTCCTATGTGGGTTGCGGGATCTGGCAATGAAGGCTGGTTCCGTAGTGCCAATAGGACAAGCTCCCCCTGTAGGACTGTTGGTTTCGGTAACTCCGGCCGGCTCGCGGCCTTGCAACTTTTTTTTCATGTGTGCCTTCTGCTGCCTATCTGAGTTCCAGTACCATTAACTGGTTCTTTGGAAGTCAATCTTGAATATGTCCCCCTGGGTTCCAGTAACATCAGCTGGTTCCAGGCAGAGCCTTTGGCTTAGGTGCCTCCTTCTTGGTATCCGAGTTCCACCAACGTCTGCTGGTCCTTGGTAGTGCTTTCTGGCACAGGTAACTCCTGCTTAGTAACCGGGTTCCAGTACCATCAGCTGGTCCTCGGTAGTTCCATTGGCTCTTGCACCTTCGGCTACCCATCCAGGTTCCAGTATCATCAGCTGGTTCTCAGCAGTTCCTCAGCCTTCTTGTACCTTCTGCTACATTTCCAAGTTCAAGCTTTTTGAAATGGTTTTTGGTAATCACTCTGAATCTCCCTGACGACGACCCTAAAGACGACAACCCTGAAGACCACCACGAAGAAGACGACGACCCCGAAGACTATGACCCTGAAGACCACCCCGAAGAAGACCAAGAAGATGACCCTGAAGAAGTTGACCAAGAGGACAAAGAACAAGAAGGCAACCACCAAGATACAGAATACCAAGAAACAGAAGAACATGAAGCTGCAGAACAAAAAGCAGAAGAACATTAAGCATAAGACTAAAAATCAGAGCAAAAGATATTATCTAAATTATAAGCAGAAGAAGACTAAGCAGTGTATGGGGGTGTGTCCATTCCTCCTCATGATGCCCCTGGAAAATACCTGCTGCTGCAGGCAAATCTGAACGCGGACAAATCCTGTTGTAAATCTTTTGTGACAGGCAGAACGGAAGGTGTAATCTTCAAACTTGCATAGATAACAACTACAGGAATGCCTGTCACAAATAAGAATAGGAAGAAGATGAAGAAGTAGAATATGAAGAAGAATAATAGTTGAATAAGAAGAATATGAAGAATGTAAAAAAAAAAGAATAATAGGAAGAAGGTGAAGAAGATGAATAAGGTGAAGATGTTGATGAAAAAGATGCTGCTGCTGCTGAGGATGATGGAGAAAGTGTGGGAGAAGTAAAAAAGTAAAAAAGGTGACAAGCATAGAAGTAATGAAACATAAATATCTGACAAAATATAAAAAAGCTTAACATAGTCTATATCTTTGTAACTCCGAACGTCTTAAAAAAAATTAATTCCTGCTGTTCCATTTGATTGTGCTAAACGTCTATGCCTTTAATGTCTCCTCCACCTCCCCCAATACATTCTACATTATTCTTAGTTGTTTTCCTTCATGTAGAATTAACTTACAAGGAAAGTAAGGGTTTATTTTCATTCCGATATTTGTGTCCCATTGACTTGCATTGGTTCCCGGTATCGGAATCAGCGATATCCTCCGATATTTTTGGGGTATCGGTCCGATCCAATCCGATCCGATATTTCCCGATATTGGAAGGTATCGCTCAACACAAATGAGAAAAAGTACTTTGAATTGGATCCTATAATGAACGGGCAGCCAGTGTAACGATTGGCGAAGAGCAGATGAGCCCAAGTACCGATTAGCCAGATGGATGACCCTGGCTGCTGCATTAAGTATGGACTGGAGAGGGGAGAGTCGAGTAATGGGGAGGCCAATTCATAGAGCATTACAGTATTCCAGGCAGGAGTGGATCAATGCGACAGTGAGGGTTTTTGTTGTTTCCAAAGTGAGAAATGGGCAGATTCTGAAGATGTTCTTTAGGAGTAAGTCGCAAGAGTGGGCAAGAGATTGTATATGGGATGTGAAGGAGAGGTTGGTGTCAAACATAACACCCAGACAGCGCGCCTGCTGCCGGAGTGTTATTATGGTGCCACCCATGGAGAGGGAAATGTCAGATTTAGGGAGGTTAGTAGATGGCGGGAGCAGAAGAAGTTCAGTTTTTGAGAGGTTGAGTTTCAGATAGAGAGCGGACATGATGCTGGAGACTGTGGACAGACAGTCACTGGCGCTCTGTAGTACCGTGGGGATAAGGTCAGGTGATGACGTGTATAGTTGTGTGTCATCAGCATAAATATGGTATTGAAAGCCAAATCTGCTGATGGTCTGTCCAATTGGGGCCATGTAGAGAGAGAAAAGAAGGGGGCCAAGGACTGAGCCCTGAGGTACCCTGACAGCGAGAGGAAAGAAGATGACGTGGAGCCAGCGAACAAAACACTGAAGGAGCGGTCAGAGATAGGAAGAGAACCAGGAGAGAGCAGTGTCCTTAATGCCTAGTGACTGGAGCCTAGAGAGTAGGAGACAGTGGTCAACAGTGTCGAGCGCTGCAGAAAGGTCAAGAAGAATGAGCAGAGACTGGTCACCGTTACATTTTGCTGTCCGAAGGTCATTGGTAACTTTGAGTGCTGTTTCAGTCGAATGTAGGGGGCGGAAGCTGGACTGTGAAGGGTCTAGGAGGGAGTGAGTGGAGAGGTAACGGGTAAGGCGGGAGTAGGCTAGGCGCTCCAAAAGTTTAAAGATGAAGGGGAGATTGGAGACTAGTCTGTAGTTGTTTGTGCAGGATGGGTCGAGCACATTTCTTTAGTAATGGAGTAATGATAGTGTTTGAAGGAGGATGAGGAAAATGCCTGAGGAGAGGGAGAGATTAAAGATTGTAATTAGGTGAGTTGTGACGACTGGAGAGACTGGAAGAGATGTAAGGGAATGGGGTCTGTAGTGGATGTAGTCAGACGAGAAGAGAGGAATCTGGAGGAAGGGAGGGATGGGCGTCACACTACTTGGTGGTTGGGAGCGGATTTCTTGACAGATATTATCTATTTTCTGTATAAAGTGGGAGGCCAGGTCATCCGCACAAATATCTGTCATAGGGGCTTGTGCTTTTGGCCTGAGGAGGGAGTGAAAGGTGTCAAAAAGTTTCTTTGGGTTGTTTACTAGTGAGGAGATCAGGGTGGTGAAGTAGGTCTGTTTGGCAAGGTGAAGGGCAGAGTTGTAGTTTCTTAACATAAATTTGAAGTGGATGAAGTCTGCTGGTGTGCGGGTTTCTCCATTGGTGTGCAGCACTCCTAGAGCTTTGCTGGAGAAGTCGAGGTTGCGATGTGAGCCAGGGCTGTTTTACTCTGTGTTTGGAGGTTCTGAATGTGAGGAGCGCTACCTGGTCAAGGGTGCTTCTAAGAGTGTCGTTGTAGTGATGAACAGCCAGATTGGGACAGGAAATAGAGGAGATAGGGTAGAGGGAAGATTGCAGGGAGTCTGAAAGTGTCTGAGGATTAATAGCTTGTAGATTTATGAATGTGTGATAGGTAGGAGTGTGCTGGGGTGGGCGAGGATTTGTGAGCGTGAAGGAGAGAATGTTGTGGTCCGAGAGGGGAAGCGGTGAGTTATTTAGGTAGGAGATTAAGCAGAGCCAGACAAAGACCAGGTCAAGGGTATTACAGTCTTTGTGTGTCTCAGAGGTTGAGAGCTGTGAGAGGCCAAGAGAAGTGGTTAGTGATAGAAGCTGTGGAAGTGGGGCTGCTAATGGGGATGTTGAAGTCCCCCAGGATAAGGGTTAGGAGTCCTGAGGACGAAGTGCGGCAGCCAGGCTGAGAATCGGTTAAGGAAGTGGGTGGGTGAGCCTGTGGGCTGGTATATGACCGCTACACTGAGGAGGAGGGGACGGAAGAGCCTGATGGTGTGGACCACAAAAGAAGGGAATGAGAGTGATGGAACTGGGGGACGACCTGGAAAGTGCATTGTGGGGACAGGAGTATGCCGACTCCACCACCAGGTCTGTTTGTGGGTCTCGGGGAATGGATGAATTGTAAGCCACAATGGGAAATGGCAGCAGGGGAGACAGTGTCAGAGTTCTGTATCCAAGTTTCAGTGAGGGCCAGCAGATTAAGAGAGTTGTTCAGAAAGTAGTTGTGCAGGAAAGGAAGTTTGTTACATACAGACAGTGGATTCCAGAGGGCACAAATGAAAGAAGGAGTTGAAGGGATGCAAGTAATATTAATAAGATCATTATGGTTTTGATATGAGGTAGGGTAGGGGTTGGGGGATGGTGGGCCGAGGTTGGTGGAGATGTCCCCTGAAATCAGTAGGCGTAGGAACATGAACAGCAATTAGTTTTTTGAAATGTTCGAAGTTTTTTTGTGCAATGTGTTTGGGCAAGATGGGCTGAGGTTTTTCAGGAAGGTGAGAAGTGCTAGAGACAAATCTGCTCAAAAAATTTATATATTTATAATGGCACTTATTAGTGTCTTATTAAAGTCAGAGAGACAAGACAAATAATAATCTTTAAACTTCTCAGGGTCACAATAGATAGATAGATAGTGATAGGGGATTCAGAGAAGTCCCTTAAGTTTTCCTCATGTGAAAGAGATTTTGACATGACTTGTGTTCTGTCATCTACAGTAGCTGGGACAAAATGACCCAGCTGATACATGATGCAAACTATTGATGACGAGCACTGTGCTGATCAAAGGTGACTAATTATGGGTGCTTGCCCTAGAAATAATCAATATATTAACAGCCCATCTGTTGAATAAAACTTTATGGCTCTTATGCAGATATATTTTGTTTCTGTGTGTGAATCCATCACTTGCTCGAGCAATCATAACATATGACAACCATTCAATATACTTGCTGGTCTGACTTGAAGACCACCCTAACAATAGATAGATAGATATGGGATCGATAGATATGAAATAATAGAGAGATAGATTGATAGATATGGGATAGATAGATAATATTGGATAGATAGATATATAGTCATGGGATAGATAGATAATAGATATCTATGGAATAGATATGGGATAGATAGACAGACAGATATGAGATAGATAGATAGCAAAAATGAAAAAAAATGGAACAGCACATTTGACAAATGCAATATGGGTGCAAAAAATGACTCTTAAACAAAATATCCAGATTTTGTTAGTGTATATAGAAGGAGAAAAGGTAGGCAACACTCTAATGGTGACATTACGGCTCAATGAGCCTTTCTCAAGCATTCATGCTTGAGAAAAGCTCATTTGAGCCAAAATGTCGCTACGTCATATGGGCTAAATAAAGTGCACTTGTTTTGGTAACTATTGGAGGGCTGCCTACTTAACTTTTTTCCTTCTAGATAGATAGTGTCACGGAGCAGTTGTGGGAAAACAGGGGACGAGGGACCTGGGCCCTTGCACTGCCCCTCAGGCTAAGATTAAAAACATATGTGGCTAAGGAGGTGCCCTGACTTTCCTTAACTTTGGGGTACACTTGATGGTAGTGAGGCCCAAGTCTCTGACCAGTCCCTATCTCCTGTTTAGCCCTGAGCTAAACCCCCAACCTCCTCCCCAAGAGGTCATACAGGGAAAAAAGCGTACTGCGCCAATAAGACAAAAGGAAAGATAAAACAGACACTTCGGGGTTAAAACAACTAAACACCAAAACTTAGCTTTCTCTGCTTTAATGCACCGAACAGCAGAGTTAGACACCAGATGAAGGTTATAGCTGGAGGTCACTACACAGCCAGCTTCTGACTCCAGCTTGGTTGGTCTCCGAAGAGAAAGAGTATCACCAACACTGAGCTGCAGCACCTGGTGACCTTTTAAGAGAAGGTGGGAGTGGTCAACCACCTGCATAGCAAACAGACCAACCATGCAATTACACCAGTGGCCACTGGAAGGAAAAACTGATATTAAACCCCCGATGGCCTGAAAGGAAAAAAGGTTTAATATGCAAAGCAAAATCTGCCACAGATCCAAAAATGGATAGTGACAGTCCTGATGAAGAAGGACGGAGCCTGAAGTACAACTTGCAGGCCTCCTGAAAAAAACAAAAAATTATCTCTCCCTCCAGAAAACCTGTCTGGGAGAGATAACTTGGGTTCTGGTTGAGCCTGCACCTGAGCTGAGGCCCTGAACCCCACCAACTGCTGCAGCTGTTGCTACACCACACCACGCAGCACCCCACGCTCCTCAGTGAGGGTCTGCAGCAATTGGACAAAGGTCTGTATTTGGGCCATGGCTCACCAGAGAAAAATGGGTGGTTGGTGATAATGTCAGGGGCAGTAATGGGAAAACAGGGGATGAGGAACCTGGGCCCCTGCACTTTCCTTAACTTTGGGGGTACACTTGATGGTAGTGAGGCCCAAGTCTCCGACCTGTCCCTATCTCCTGTTTAGCCCTGAGCTAAACCCCCAACCCCCTCCCCAGGAGGTGAGACAGGGAAAAAAGCATACTGCACCAATAACACAAAAGGAAAGATAAAACAGACCCCTCGAGGTAAAACAACTAAACAACAAAACTTAGCTTTCTCTGCTGTAATGCACCGAACAGCAGAGTTAGGCACCAGATGAAGGTTATAGCTGAAGTTCACCACACACAGACAGCTCCTGACTCCAGCTTGGTTGGTCTCCAAAGAGAAAGAGTATCACCAACAGTGAGCTGCAGCACCTGGTGACTTTTTAAAGGAAGGTGGGAGTGGTCAACCACCTGCATAGCAAACAGACCAGCCATGCAATTACACCAATGGCAACTGGAGGGAAAAACTGATATTAACCCCTGATGGCCTAAAAGGAAAAAAGGTTTAATATGCAAAGCAAAATCTGCCACAGATTCAAAAAAGGATCTTGACAGATAGACAGACTTGAGAAAGTTTCTATGTAACCAAAACATCACCGCACCTTATGGGATAATAAAAGTACACTTTTTTCTTTGAAAATCAGGCAATGCTCCAAATTTGGCATTTATAGATAGAGAAATAGACATGTTCCATAGATTACTATCAATTATGGTATATACTGCATATGACGTGCATGTAACCCCCCTTCTCATATACAGCACCATGGAATTAATGGCGCTATATAAATAAATAATAATAATAATATGACAATGAGCATAAGCATTAACACATAACACATTAGCATTAAGACCCACAAAAAGGGGTCAACATCACATTCTGCCTTCCATTTTACACTCTTCTGGGGAATTCTTTTCAAAAAATAGCCAACAATGGTATTTAGGCATCCAGTTTGTAAGTATTCATGTGAATAAGGCAAACTGTATCAAAAATATTAAACTTTGGAGTCAGTCTATTCTTTATTCCCATCCAATTTTGGGATAGTTGGCAGAGTGAGATTGACTATCAGGAGGTCAATGAGAGAGTATTAGAGATGAGAAGATTTTTAGAAATTTGACTTCGCCATTATTCCGCCCCAAATTTGGCTTTGGTTAAATACGTTGGTGTGAATTTCAATGCTAAAAATATTGAAATTGCTCCGAAAATACATGTGGGGGAAAGAAGAGATAGAACCACACTGACCATAAGAGCTTACGCTCACACTACAGAACGTGGAGAGAATCCCCTGATCATAAGATGTTACAATCTACAGAAGAAACCATAAAGACCATAAGAGCTGACACATTAAAGAAGAGAGTGACTTACCCAGTGACTTTGAAGTTGGAAAACGAATCTGCTGTACAAACTGCGCTCTGCTAGGAACCACTGATCTGTGATGGTCCAGGTACTGACCATTACTGTACAAGGAATGCTAAACCACTAGAAGTCATAGCCTCGAGGCCTTATGAGGAGGCCCACACGGCAACACAAAATCATTTTAGATGCTTCAGCAGGGTGTGAAATGGTACCTGACAACTGTTTTTTATGACCCGTAAATCAAATCTCAAAATGTTTGAATTCACATGAAACCGCAAACTTCAGGAAGTTCAACTCAAACTCGATTCTTCGAAGATCAATCTTCTCATCTCATAAGGTCTTAGATGGGGTTGTCTGGTTTAAAAAAATATCAGGTATACTAGTAATTGGAAATAAATAGAAGATTCTCCAATTCAGAACTCTAATTTGCTGTATTAACTAAGGTGGAGATTGTCTACAACAGTTCTCACCAGGTTGTAAAGCTCCATTTTGTCTGTGGCTTTTATGTAAGGCAATTGCAATTGTAAAGCCAGGTTTCATCACAGATTATAGCTAATCTTATCCTAGCCACAAGACTCCATGTGATCAGGTTATCATGATGGGACCCATGTACCAAGGGGAGGCAAATAACCCCTTTCATTGCAATATCAAGTAGATCAAATATTCTATAATATGGTTGTTGTTGAGGCATCAATAGCCACAAAAGTGCAACAAATTTCTTAGGTAATACCAGTAAAATATCAACTAATTTTGCCAGCGACAGATGTGAAAAAATTGAATGTAATTCTATCTATCTCTAAAGTTAGACTAAGCAGAAGAGAAAATCTATGTGTAACTGCCATACCGACTGCACTGAGACTTTTCTTTTTGATTTCCCTTGTGTTCTTCTGCCTTTATTTTCTCATTTATTTCATATAAACATTCATACAACGCTGCTCAGCTATTCTATTACTCTACATGACCTCTAGAATTCCTCCTATTAATCTGTATAAACTTTCCTTGTAACTTCTCTTGTATTGCCTCATCTTCTACATTATTTTCTTCCATGAGTGTGCATAAAACTTAGAAGAGACAGATTATAGAGATAAAATTTACTGGGATACTCCTGTTCGGCACGGAATTGTAATCAGCTCTCCTGCTCATCTACTGTATTAGAATTTAGATATGTCAGACTAAGATTCTTAGTATTTCTAATACAAATAGTTTTTAGACAAATTAATTTTCTTAATATTTCTATTTCAATGATAACATGAACCAAGTCAATACACGGCAATTTTATCCCAGACATATCTTGTTTTTTAACATATTTGTGGTTTTAGGAGCTGTACCTTTTTTTTTTTTTTTGCTCGATTATTTCACCTTCCTGACCAGGACAAATTTTCAATTCTGACCAGTGTCCTTTAATGAGGTAATAACTCTGGAATGCTTCAACGTATTCCAGTGATTTGTAGAACATTTTTGCAACACATTTTACTTGATCTAAGTGTTCAATTTCGGTCAATATTTGTGACAATATTTGTGAAACTATCAAAAAATTTGTAGAAAATTCTGAAAATCTAGCAATTTCCCAACTTTTAATTTGTATGCCCTTAAACCAAATAGTTTCATCGCACAAAATAGTTAATTAATAATATTTGCCACATGTCTACTTTACATAAGAATCAGTTTTGAAACGTAATTATTTTTGTTAGTAAGTTGAAGCGATTAAAGTTTATCAGCAATTTATCATTTTTCCAACAGAATTTACAAAATCAATTTTTTAGGAACCATATCAAATTTGAAGTACCTCGGTATGCCACAGTTGCTAAGCTGCTCACTGTCAGTAATAATGCAATTCAGGCAGCAGAGCCCTTGGTCTCATCCGACCAGGTGGAGGGCAATGGCTCTGTAAAGCAGTGGGAGGAGTGCAGGTGAGAACTGACTCCACCCCTTCATACCAAAAGAATGGGGTTTACAGAGTGACCCAGGAGTATGAGCGGGTATTCAGCAAACACCCTCTAGATTTTGGGAAGGCAAAAGGGGTTCAACATCATATCCCCACTGGAGATCATCCACCCATAAAAGAAAGGTACCTGTTGTGAGTTCATTCTCTGGTTCACCAGTTGTGAGTTCTCCTTCCAGACTCCCTCTGGTGGTAACAGGAGGTAACGAGGCTGATTTGATCGGTGGAGATCTGCCACCTGAGAATGAGGATGACGATTGGACCTCAGGAATCTCAGATTGGATTTAAGACAGCCGACGCCCTATTCATTTGCTGGTGATTCCTTCTGGCTTGTTAGCTCTTGGTTTTCAGCTCTGTTCCAGTCATCTAAAGCTAAGTCTTTCTGCTAATGTTCACACTTGATTTTGTTGGTCTATTCATTTTTTTTGTGTGTTCAGCCAGCCCCGGCTGGGGGCTGTGCTGAATTTCCACTCTTATTTATCAGTATTTTGCCAATTTGCTTTTTGTCTCTTACTAGTTTGGTCTCTTTTTGCTCTGTCTCAGAATATTTCAGAGTGCTGATATAGTGGGAGAAGTCTAGTTACTTCAGGGTTAATTTTGCTATCAGAAGTGTTGGACATTATTTTGTAGGGTTTTGGGCAGATTGCAGACAGTGTCTTTCCTCTCCTCTCCTGTCTAGTTAGTTTCGGCCCCATTGTTTGCTCAGCCTATTTTCCTACCTGTGTTTGTGTTTTCATCTTGTTTCACCATCAATAACATGTGTGGGGCTGTCTATTCCTTTGGGGTCTGCTCTGGGGCAGTTAGTTTTCCCTTTTCTTGCTTTAGGCTTATTTAGTCCTCCAGCCATGACGAGGCATCTAGGTTCATCATAGGCATGCTCCATGGCTGCTGCTAGTTGTGTGGTAGGATCAGGGATCTGCAATCTGCATAGTTACCAACCTCTCTGGTTTTTCTGGGCTTAGCATGTTAAAGTTTTTTCCTCCTCGGTGACCCATTCATAACAGGTACTGGCCTATACCCCCAACACAATACCAATGTGCCAAAGGTATATTGAGAGAGATGAAGGAAGCAGGGGTTATCAGAGATAGTTGTAGCCCCTGGGCAGCTCCAATAGTTTTTGTAAAGAAAAAGGATGGTACCATGAAAATGTGTGTTGATTACAGGAAAATTAACAGCATTACACATAAGGATGCCTACCTATTACCACCCAGAATTGAGGAATCATTAGCTGCACTTAAAACTGCTAACTATTTTTCCACCTTAGATCTCACTAGTGGGTATTGGCAGGTTCCCGTGGCAGAGGCAGACAAGGAGAAAACAGCATTTACCACCCCAATGGGTCTCTGTGAGTTCAAATATATGCCATTCGGGCTCTGCACCGCCCCAGGAACATTTCAACGGCTGAGAGAGTGCTGCCTGGGACACAAGAACTTAGAGACAGTCCTGTTGTACCTTGATGATTTCATTGTTTTCTCCAAGACTTATGAAGACCATCTGGAGCACCTGGCTGAAGTGTTTGAAGCCTTGTCCAACTTTGGCCTGAAGGTGAAGCCTTCCAAATGCCACCTCCTGAAGCCCAAGGTTCAGTACCTGGGTCATGTAGTGAGCGCAGAAGGTGTGGCACCAGATCCTGACAAAGTCACGGTCATCCGGGACTGGCGGAAGCCCAGCAGCCTCCATGAAGTACGTCAATTTCTCGGGTTGGTAGGCTACTACAGAAGGTTCATCAAGGGCTTCACTGCGATAGCCACTCCTATGCAAAATCTTCTGGTGGGGCAGTCCAGGAAAGCCAAACAGAAAAGTTCCACATTTGAATGGACTGAGGCGTTGGAGAGGTCCTTCACCCGACTGAAGATGGCTCTCACAGGAGATGAAGTTCTGGCCTACCCAGATGATGACCAACCCTTTGTGTTGTATACTGATGCCAGCAAAGTGGGACTTGGAGAGGCGTTGGAGAGGTCCTTCCCCCGACTGAAGATGGCTCTCACAGGAGATGAAGTTCTAGCCTACCCAGATTATGACCAACCCTTTGTGTTGTATACTGATGCCAGCAAAGTGGGACCTGGGACTTACCTGTCACAGGTGCAGAATGGCAGAGAAAGAGTAAACTCCTATGCCAGCAGGAAGCTTCACCCCTCTGAAAGGAATTCTGACAACTACAGTTCCTTCAAGCTGGAGTTCCTTGCCATAGTCTGGGCTGTGACTGAAAGATTCAAGCATTACCTAGCTTCAGCCAAGTTTACCATCTTCACGGATAACAACCCGTTGACTCACTTGGAAACTGTCAAGCTAGGTGCACTGGAGCAGCGATGGATGGCTCGGCTGTCTAACTATGAATTTACCGTCAAGTACCGAGCGGGGCACAAGTGTGAAGATCTAGAGTTGTGGGTGTTAGTAATCACCTAGGCAGGTTAACGATGCAACAAGTTTTATTTGTATCCATACAAGCATTTCAGTAAGTCCAGGTAGATGACCCCAATGTAATGCCCCCAGTCCACGGAATCAGCAACAAGTCAGTAAAAATAGTCCATGGGATAATTCCTAGGGGAATATAGATCTCACGACCGAAGCCCGAGAAAACTTAGTTCCAAGTTCGATAGTCCATTCATGGGTTCCAGGAGCGGCCTTAACTCTGCTCTTTTTGCTTCAGATCCCCAGACACAACTGCTCTCCCCCATCAAGTCTCTCAACTCTACTCCCAACCCCTTAACCAATGTACAATGAATTCACAGCCAGTGAAGTCTCCGGCCAGTCTGGAGTGGTGTGAACCCAAGTGCCCTGCCGAGAGAAAGAAAGGCACATATTCCCCCACCAGATAAGGTAATTGCATGTAAATACAACATAACTTGAGGTAACTAGTCATCTGTGCTGGGAAAGTATTTCAGTTCCTCACAACAAGAATGCTGATTTGCTGTCCAGAATGCCTAATCTGCCAGATGCAGGAGAAGACCCTGAGGCACTTGAAGAAATTGAGTTCCCTGCCTTCCACCGGCCAATTGCGGCCCAACGTGCCCAAGGAGTGAGAAGCAGACGGTGTGGCTTGAAAGAGGCCACCCTAAATCCATTGCCTCATCATGACTGTGCAGAAACGCAGAATACCGATCCCGCAGTCCGCCTGGTGAAGGAGCTACTGTCACAAGCTGACTCACGCCCAGAGTCGGATACTCCTGAGGAAACCCAACAGTTGTGAAAGGAAAGAGGTCAGCTGTTCATCTATGAAGGAAAGCTGTGCCGGAGGAGTATCAATGCCCACTCTCATGAGTTGGTCTGGCAGGTGGTAGTCCCAAAGAGAGAGGCATCAATGGTCCTGGAAGCATACCACAATGGAGCTGGACACTTAAGATGGAAGAAGTTGGAAGCCTTGCTCCGGGAGAGATTTTACTGGGCTGGTATAAGGAAAGCCATTGAAAATTGGTGCCGGGAGTGTGGACAATGCAACCTGCGCAGAAAAGACCGTAATAGCCAGCGAGCTCTTTTGCCGCCAATAATAACCAAACATCCACTTGAGTTGGTCGCCCTGGACCATGTGAAGCTGGTCCCCAGCCGTTCAGGCTACATTTATGCTCTTACCATCATTGACCACTACTCGAGATTCCTTGTAGTAGTGCCTGTCAAGGATCAAACAGCCAGGACAGCAGCCAGAGCATTCCAACAGCACTTTTGTAGACCACACGGATACCCCGCGCGAGTGCCTACAGATCAAGTTCCAGCCTTTGAGGCGGAAGTGTTCCAGGAATTCTGTAACTTGTACGGTTGTAAGAAGATCAGGACAACACCGTACCATCCACAGACCAATGGCATGTGTGAAAAGATGAACCAGGTGGTGATCAACCAACTGAAGACCTTGCCCTTGGAAGAGAGGAATCTGTGGCGAGAAAAGTTGCCAGATCTGGTAGACCTCTACAATCACATTCCTGTGAATTCCACCAACTACACTCCAGCCTACCTAATGAGAGCAAGGCCTGGGAAGCTGCCTATTGATTTGGATATGTGAGTCCTTACACCTGAGGTGACATCACCAGATGCTGACTGGGACACAGAGAGGCAGCAACAGTACAGAAGAAGTACAGAAGAGTACAAGAGAGTGTGGAAAAGAGACCTGCTCAGGCAAGACAAAAACAGGAGAGGAACTACAATCAACATGCACCTGCAGTTTCCTTATCACCAGGAGAAAAAGTCCTAAAGAGGAAAAGAAGGATGCATAAATTCCAATGGGAAGCTGAACCCCTACACCATTCTACCCTCAAACTTTGACAATACCAAGGTGTGCCTTATTAGTAAGGATGGAAGAGAAACCTCAGCAGCAATATCCAAGGATCATTTGAAATTATGCCCTAACCAGCTAAAGGAAAGAATGGAAGAATAAAATAACATCCAACCATAGAAGAAGAAAAGGTCAGCACTATACTTGGAGAATTTCCTGCAAATTGGACTAAAGTGAATGTTAGAAGTGGCGGAAGACACTAAATAAAAAATAAAGCGCCTTCGCCACCCGGGGTCCACCGTGCGGTGGATGGAGCAAACGCTGCTAGAGAGTCACAGACACACATCGATATAGTCGCGGTATTCGCGGTCACAGGAGTAGCCTTAAACAGGAGGACTACTCCGCGGACGCAGAGAAAGCTGCAACTGTAGTGCGGCAAGAACTGAGCCGCTGGCAAGGCGCTGCAATAACGCTGGCGCAATGCTGATGCTAACCTGCTGAGCAAGATGGAGCATATTCGTGCTGGCGCTAGCGCTGCTACTGGCTGAACCCAAACACTCACACAATCGTATTATCAGAGGGAAGGGGTTTCTTAATAAGTCAGTCACCAGTCCAAGCATCCATCACCATACATACAGCAAGTATGAAATACTAGCGCATGGCGGAACAGCCATGCGCACTTTTTATACCAAACGGGACCTTCCGGAAGTCTCCAAGGCTCCAGGAGGAGCCAATAGGATTAGACACAGGACCTGAGCATGTGACTCCCGAACTCCAATGGCAGCTCGTCCCATGAGCATGCTCAGTGGAGGGAACAGAGGACTTAGCCTCTGGAGAGAGTTGCCGCAAGGCACTCTCCTCTGCAATCTCCTCTACTGCAGATGAACCGCAGGAGACTGCAGCATGTAAGGGTCTAGATTTCATCATAGGGAGGGAAGAAATCAGACTCCTAACAGTAATTGATGCCATAGTGGTGCCAGTGTTGACATTTCCCCAACTGGTAGTACAAGAAGAAGTGACTCAACAAAATCCTGAAAATCAGGCAGCAGATGCCACACCAGCAGTGGAGCCAGAGAACCCTCACCCTGCCAGTAGTGAATCTGTCATGCCCACAGTGAGTAGAAGTGGTCCTAGGACACCTAGTATCCCTGTGCTAAGTAGAACCACCAGTAGTGTATCCAGTATATCACACGTTACACCAGTAGTTAGCATCAGGCAACCAGTAAGATCCTCAACCACGCCAGTGTTACGTAGACCTACCCGTACTACTCAAGGTATACCACCCATTAGATTCCGCATATGAATAAGTTAAAGCAATGTAAGTGTTAACATGTATATACGTAACTGTTCAAATTTTGTGCCTACAGATATTCTGTAAGAAATTTCCTTTTTGTGTCTTCTCGTTTGTGTTATGGACATTTTGGCCACTGGACTAGGTGTGGTCACTACTTTGTACATAGTTCACCATTTGCCCAGGAATGGACCATGGACGTTGATGCATGGACTTATCATCACAGGACTATTTTTGGAGCCTTTGGTTTTTGTAATTTTTCATTTTTCTAAATCTTGTACAATTATATTTGCTAATTGTTTATATGTTGTGTATGTTTTTCATCAGCCCAGGAGTGCTGAATTGCACTAAGGGGGAATGTGGTGCCCCCAGGAGTATGGTCGCCACACTGGCATGGCCTTCCTCCAGGGAGGGTGATGTCAGGCTTGGAAGTGATGAAGGGTCTCTCTAGCAGTTAACCATGTCATGCAACACAGTTCCCACTCCAGTCCAGCAGAGGGAGCTCTGAACCAGAATTGGGGGATGAGTGCTCTCTGAGGGCCAGGAAGGGAAATTAGAAGCTGGAGGTTGAGCTGAAGATAGAGCGCTCCCACCCAGTGATAGCGAATGATCTGGAGTCTGGTCTTCATGGTTGTATGGATACTGAAGGTCCTGCAACAGAAACCAGAGGAATAGGATGCTGTAAATGCTCTATTCCCAACTAAGACTCGGAGGCACAACAGCGAAGGGTGAGCCAAGAGAGATAGATGGCTACAGCTGTCTGCCATATGAGGTAGATCCAAAACGGAAGAAGGAGGAGGAACTTCAGTGTAACACTGGACTGCATGGACCTCAAGTAAGCGCTAGAGAGGAGACTACACAACCCTTCTGACAGAGAGATTACTGTTGTGAGCTCATCTGTTCATTCACCTTTTGTGTCCGAGGATCTCCCTCTTCTGGTGAAGGAAGGTAGTGAGGCTGATTTGGATGAAAGAAACCAAACACCTGATCTGGTGGATTGTGACTGGGTAACAGGAACTTCAGACTGGATATAAGGCAGCCGACGCCCTTCTGAGTGGCTGGTGATTTCTCTGCTGGATTCTTGGAGACCAGTCTGATTCCTGCTTCCCAAAGATAAGTTTTTGCTCTGCTAATGAACTTATTAGTTTTGGTTTTGTTTACCTTGCTTTTTGGAGTTCAGCCATCCACAGCTGGGGGTGTGCTGGATTCTTATTCCTTGATCAGTGTTCTCTTTTGCTCTGCCTTCAGAATATTCTGAGTGCTGATATAGGGTTTCAAGTCTAGTGAGTTCAGGGTCCTTTTTGCTTATCAGTTGTGTTGGTAATATTTTTAGCAGGGTTTTCTCGGATTGCAGACAGCAGCTTTTCTGTCCTGTCCTTTTTAGCTAGCTTGGGCCCCATCGTTTGCTCAGCCTATCTTTCTATCTGTGTTAGTGTTTTCATCTTGCTTCACCGTCATTATATGTTGGGGGCTGCCTATTGCTTTGGGGTCTGCTCTGGGGCAGTCAGCTTTTCCCTTTTCTCTCTTTAGGCTTATTTAGATCTCCGGCTGTGACAAGGTGTCTAGGATCACCGTAGGAACACTCCACGGCTACTTCTAGTTGTGTGATAGGATTAGGGGTCTGCAATCCGCTAGTTTCCAACCTCTCTGATTTTCTGCGCTGAGCTTGTGTTTTGTTTTTTCCTCCTCGGTGACTCAATCATAACAGAATCACCAGCCATACCGCAGATCCTAGGGTACTCAAAAGCAGGAAGGAATTGTTAAAAAAAAAAAAAAAGTGTCAGAATTTATTTATTTATTTTTTTGCGTGTATATTTTTTCCTCTTTTTCTCTGAGGCCGTAGGAGGAATATTTTTTTTTCTGATGGAGTTTAAGCAATTGTCTGATCGTGTGAAGCAGCTTGCTGCTGAAGTGCGAGGAATTTCCGCCTATCTTGCTCATTCACACACTGCTGAACCAAAAATCCCCACTCCTGATGTGTTTTTTGGGGATCGGTCTAAATTTTTGAATTTTAAGAATAATTGTAAATTATTTTTTGCCTTGAAGCCTAACTCATCGGGGAACTCTGCACAGCAGGTTAAAATTGTCATCTCCTTGCTGCGCGGCGATCCCCAAGATTGGGCATTTTCTTTAGTACCAGATGATCCTATTCTAACAAATGTGGATGCATTTTTTCAGGCCTTGGGGTTGTATGATGAACCTAATGCGATTGATCAAGCTGAAAAGACCCTGTTGGCATTGAGCCAGGGTCAAGATTCTGCAGAACTGTACTGTCAAAAATTCCGAAAGTGGGCGGTCCTCACCACTTGGAATGATGGTACCTTGGCAGCTCTCTTTCGGAAGGGTTTGTCAGAAACCGTAAAAGATACTATGGTGGGATTTCCTGTTCCCTCTGGTCTTGACGATTCTGTCATTAGCCATTCAGGTTGATCGGCGTTTACGTGAACGTAAAATTACATGGGAAATGCTGCCACCTGTTGAATAAATGTCTGAACCTATGCAATGTGATAGAGTTTTGTCTAGGGCGCAACGTCAGGAATTTAGAAGACGTAATAAGCTGTGTTTTTTCTGTGGAGATGCCTCTCATATTATTTCTGTCTGCTCTAAACGAGAGAAACGTTTTGCACACACATTTGCTGTAGGTGGTGTACAACCTAAGTTTCTTCTGGCAATTACTCTGATCTGCTCCCTGTCCACATTTTCCGCTAAAGTCTTTGTGGATTCAGGAGCGGCCTTGAACCTAATGGATTTGGATTTTGCTAAACGTTGTGGTTTCCCTATAACACCCCTGCGGATGCCTATTCGTTTGAGGGGTATTGATGCTACTCCGTTGGCGAAGAATAAACCTCAGTTTTGGACCCAGGTGGTAATGCGGGTCGCCCCAGACCATCAAGAAAATTGCAGATTTTTGGTGTTGCATAATTTGCATGATACCATCGTTCTGGGGATCCCCTGGTTGCAAATCCATAATCCAGTTTTGGATTGGAAATCTGTGTCAGTGGTGAGTTGGGGTTGTCGGTGTGCTCTTAGTGACACTCCTGTTTTCTCCACCTCTCCCCAGTCGCATGAGGTTCCTGACTATTTTGCTGATTTTTATGATGTGTTTAGTGAGAGTAAGTCTGCGTCTTTGCCTCCTCATAGGAGTTATGACTGTGCAATTGAGCTGAGTCCGGGGTGTAAATTTCCCAAGGGTAGACTTTTTAATTTATCTGTACCCGAACATGAGGCTATGCGTTCTAATATTAAGAAGTCATTGGAGAAGGGTCATATTAGACCATCCTCTTCACCCTTGGGTGCTGGGGGTTTTTTTGTGGCCAAGAAAGATGGTTCATTAAGGCCCTGTATTGACTATCACTCCCTTAACAAAATTACTGTTAAATATCAGTATCCGTTACCCCTGATTTCTGACCTATTTTCTAGAGTTAAAGGTGCTTGCTGGTTTACCAAGTTTGACCTCAGGGGGGCGTATAATCTTATTCGCATTAAGCATGGGGATGAATGGAAGACAGCATTTAATACTCCGGAGGGACATTTTGAGTACCTGGTGATGCCTTTTGGGCTCACTAACGCCCCTTCTGTCTTCCAATGCTTCATGAATGATATTTTCCGGGACTTTGTGGATAAGTTTCTGATCATCTATTTGGATGATATTTTCATCTTTTCCAGGGATTGGGACTCTCATGTGGAACATGTTCGGACTGTGTTGCGGATTTTGAGGGAAAACTCCCTGTATGTTAAGGGATCGAAATGTCTTTTTGGTGTACAGAGGATTTCATTTTTGAGATTTATTTTGTCTCCGTCAACTATTGAAATGGACCCGGCCAAGGTACAGGCCATTTATGATTGAGTTCAGCCCACTTCTTTGAAGGCTCTCCAGAAGTTGCTAATTTTTATCGTAAGTTTATAGCCAATTTTTCTGTTATTGCTAAACCATTGACTGATTTGACTAAGAAGGGCGCTGATTTGCAGAATTGGTCTCCAGAGGCTGTTTCTCCTTTTCAGGAGCTGAAGCGGAGGTTCACTTCTTCTCCGGTTTTGCGAAAACCCGATGTCTCACTTCCATTTCAGGTGGAGGTGGATGCTTCAGAGACTGGTGCAGGAGCTGTTTTGTCCCAAAAGGATCCTGTAACATCTAAAATGAACCCCTGTGCCTTCTTTTCCCGAAAGTTCTCTCCTTCGGAACGCAACTATGATGTGGGAATCGAGAACTGTTGGCCATGAAGTGGGCATTTGAGGAGTGGAGACATTGGTTGGAGGGAGCTAGACATCAAGTTGTGGTCCTCACTGACCACAAGAATTTGATCTACCTTGAGTCGGCTAAACGCTTGAATCCGAGACAGGCCAGGTGGGCCTTGTTTTTCACGCGTTTTGATTTTGTGGTCTCCTTTCTTCCAGGCACTAAGAACGTTAAGGCTGATGCCCTCTCTAGGAGTTGTTTTGGCTGATTCTCCTATTGTGACCAAGCCTGCTACCATCTTAGGTGAGGGGGTGGTTCTTTCTGCCATCCCGCCCGATTTGAGACGTGCTCTGGAGAAGTTTCAGGAGGATAAGCCTGAGCGTTGTCCCAGTGGTAGGTTGTATGTTCCTGACCAGTGGAGGAGGAAAGTGATGTCTGAGGTTCATTGCTCCGCATTGGCTGGTCATCCAGGTATTTTTGGTACTAGAGATTTGGTGAGTCGGGCTTTTTGGTGGCCTGCCTTGTCTCGTGATGTCAGAAATTTTGTGCAGTCCTGTGGGACTTGCTCCCGATCTCAGCCTTGTTCTCGTTCTAGTGGGTTGTTGATGCCCTTGCCGGTGCCCTGGAGGAAATGTACCCATATTTCAATGGATTTTATTTCTGATCTGCCTGTCTCTCAGAGGATGACTGTTATCTGGGTGATTTGTGATAGATTCTCTAAGATGGTCCATCTTGTACCACTCCCTAAGTTGCCATCTTCCTCAGAGTTGGTGCCCTTGTTTTTGCAACAGGTGGTTCGCTTGCACGGGATTCCTGAGAACATTGTATCTGACAGAGGAGTTCAGTTTGTCTCTAGATTCTGGAGGACCTTTTGTTCCAAGTTGGGAATTCAGTTGTCCTTCTCCTCTGCGTTTCACCCTCAGACCAATGGGCTGACGGAGAGAACAAGCCAGACTTTGGAGGCTTATTTGAGATGTTTTATATCTGCTGATCAGGATGATTGAGTCTCATTTTTACCCTTGTCTGAATTTGCTTTAAATAATAGAGCTAGTTCTGCCACTTTGATGTCACCCTTTTTCTGTAACTGAGTTTCATCCTCAATTTTCTTCAGGGCAGGTGGAGTCTTCTGCCTGTCCAGGGGTTGACACTGTGGTGGAAAGAATGCAGCAGATTTGGGACCAAGTGGTGGATAAGTTGTCTCTTTCCCAGGAAAAGGCCCAGTGGTTTTCTAACCGGCATAGGACCATTGGTCCCCGGTTTAAGGTGGGTGATATGGTCTGGTTGTCATCAAAGAATATCTCTATGAAGGTGGCTTCTCCAAAGTGTAAACCTAGATTTATTGGACCTTACAAGATTTTGGAGATTATTAATCCGGTCTCTTTTCGGTTGGCTCTTCCTGTCACATTTAAGATTCATAATGTGTTTCATAAGTCCTTGTTGAAGAGGTTTGTTGAACCAGTGGTTCCTATGGCGGCACCTCCTGACCCTGTCTTGGTTGAAGGTAACATGGAATATGAGGTAGAGAAGACACTGGATTCCCGTCTGGCTAGACAGAGAATCCAGTATTTGGTTAAGTGGAAGGTTTATGGTCAGGAGGATAATTCCTGGGTCTCTGCCTCTGATATTCATGCCGAAAGATTGGTTCGTGCTTTTCATCAGGCTCATCCTGATCGGCCTGATAGCTTGGATGAGGGTTCGGTGACCCCTCCTCAAGGGGGAGGTACTGTTGTGAGCTCATCTGTTCATTCACCTTTTGTGTCCGAGGATCTCCCTCTTCTGGTGAAGGAAGGTAGTGAGGCTGATTTGGATGAAAGAAACCAAACACCTGATCTGGTGGATTGTGACTGGGTAACAGGAACTTCAGACTGGATATAAGGCAGCCGACGCCCTTCTGAGTGGCTGGTGATTTCTCTACTGGATTCTTGGAGACCAGTCTGATTCCTGCTTCCCAAAGATAAGTTTTTGCTCTGCTAATGAACTTATTAGTTTTGGTTTTGTTTACCTTGTTTTTTGGAGTTCAGCCATCCCCAGCTGGGGGTGTGCTGGATTCTTATTCCTTGATCAGTGTTCTCTTTTGCTCTGCCTTCAGAATATTCTGAGTGCTGATATAGGGTTTGAAGTCTAGTGACTACAGGGTCCTTTTTGCTTATCAGTTGTGTTGGTAATATTTTTAGTAGGGTTTTCTTGGATTGCAGACAGCAGCTTTTCTGTCCTGTCCTTTTTAGTTAGCTTGGGCCCCATCGTTTGCTCAACCTATCTTTCTATCTGTGTTAGTGTTTTCATCTTGCTTCACCGTCATTATATGTTGGGGGCTGCCTATTGCTTTGGGGTCTGCTCTGGGGCAGTCAGTTTTTCCCTTTTCTCTCTTTAGGCTTATTTAGATCTCTGGCTGTGATGAGGTGTCTAGGATCACCGTAGGAACACTCCACGGCTACTTCTAGTTGTGTGATAGGATTAGGGGTCTGCAATCCGCTAGTTTCCAACCTCTCTGATTTTCTGGGCTGAGCTTGTGTTTTGTTTTTTCCTCCTCGGTGACTCAATCATAACAGATTCCTAAGTTGCTTCCAGGCTAATCATCTCCTGTGCCATCTGTAATCTGGACCCTGGACTGCACTTACAAGTAAAGGTAAAGAAACTACACTCCGCTGTGTCCTTGCCTTCTTCCTGCAACTTCCTCAGCACTGCTACATCTCTGTGCCAGACACTGCACCCTCTTCCCCAACACCTATCTACACTGCCCTGGGACCAACAGCCCTGCCTATGGAGGGCTACAACATCTTTGCTGCACTACACCATCTATCCCAGGGGATCTGTCTGCAGCGTCGGCTTAACACCTTCATTGCCGAACATCTCAGGTGGCGTCATGAATCACTCATAAACTTTATTTCACCACTCAAACTCCCTTTTACATGGGCGCCCAGGGCCACGGACCGGGTCACCGCTGCTGTGACATTCCCCTGTGAAGGATCAGCCCCGTACCGAGTACCCCACAGCCCTGGGAGGGCGACCCATAACCGGACCACACAATTTGTTGTGCAATTTCTCTTGGGAACAATGATACCCTATATACAGTTGTAAACTACTGTTTAGGTGCACCATGCTGCTAAGGGAAGGAGCACCATTTATCTCTTGGAAGTCAAAATTGGCTGGAATAGATAGCGGACACTTTGTCACGTTTGTAGAGCCCTTGATGTGCCTAAACAGTGGAAGCTCACAATCAGTAACACTATTTTGGAAACTACACCCCTCAGTGAATACACAGGTGCATCTTACAACATTAGAATATCAATACAACCACAAATATTAGCTAAACTCACAATATCAAATACCATCATTAGGGAAATTTACAAAAAGCAACATATATACCTACTCGAAAGAGTGAACAACCCAAAAGATATAATAAAATATATAATTTTATTGAATCATATTTTTAAAAACATTTAATTAAAAGTAAGGGAAACCAAGAACAGGAACATAACCCACAGCATATAACAATAATGTAGCATAGGAATGCTGACAAAAAATAACATAAATGGGGTATATAAGAAAAAGGAGGACATCCAAAATTCAAAAAAATAGTAATTATACAGACAGATGATTGCACCTGTTTGAACTCATTACCTGCATAAAACACACCTGTCCACACACTCAATCAATCACACTTCAACCTCTCCACCATAGTCAAGACCAAGGATCTGTCAAAGGACACCAGGAACAAAATTGTAGATCTGCACAAAGTTGGAATGGGCTACAGAACATTAGGCAGGCAGTTTGGTGAGAAGGCAGCAACTGTTGGCACAATTATTACAAAAAGGAAGAAGCACAAGATGATTGTCAATCTTCCTCAGTTTGAGGCTCCATGCAAAATCTTGCCATTTGGGGTAAGGATGAATCCAAGAAAGGTCAAGAATCAGCCTAGAACTACATGAGAGAACCTTGTCAATGACCTGAAGAGAGCTGGAACCACAGTCTCAATCATTACCACTAGTAACATACTATGCAGTCATGGATTAAATCCTGCAGGGCTTACAAAGTCCCCCTGCTCACGCCAAAACATGTCCAGGCCAGTTTGAAGTTCACAATTAACCATCTGGATGATCCAGAGGTGTAATGGGAAAAAGTCATGTGGTCAGATGAGAGCAAAATAGAACTCTTTGGTATCAACTCCATTCGTCGTGTTTGGAGGAAGAAGGATGAGTACAACCCCAAGAAGACCATCCCAACTGTGAAGCATGGTGTTGAAAACATCATACTTTGGAGGAGCTTTTCTGAAAAGGGGACAGGATGACTGCATTGTATTAAATGGAGGATGGATGGGGTCGTGTGTAGTTAGATATTGTCTAAAAACCTCCTTCTCTCAGTAAGAGCATTGAAGATAGGTCATGACTGGGTCTTCCAGAATCACAATGACCCAAAACACACAGCCAGCGCAACAGAGGAGTCTCTCCGTAAGAAGAATTGAAGGTCCTGGAGTGGCGTAGTTAGTGTCTAGTAGAGTTGAGCGAAACGGGTCGAAAAAATTCAAAAGTCGCCGACTTTTGGCAAAGTCGGGTTTCATGAAACGAAACCCGACCCTAGGATGAGGTCGGCCACGAGGTCGGCGACTTATGCGCCAAAGTCGCGTTTCAAAAGTTTGTTTTGCGCTCTTTTTCAGCCAATCAGGATCCACGGACACTGTAGGCAACGTGATGACATAGGCACGGGTCACCACCATCTTTCAGAAGGGCATGCAAGTGATTGGCTTGCTTTGGTGGGCGTCACAGGGGGTATAAAAGGGCGTGCACGCTGACCTCCATCTTACTTCTGCCGATCTTAGTATAGGGAGTGGTTGCTGCTGATTCTGTAGGGAGAGCGTTAGGCAGGGAAGAAGACAAAAAAACTGCTTCTGCTGCTAGCGATTTGGCCTGCACAACACACCAGTCACTGTGTGTGCAGTGCAAGGGGAGGCTATATAGTGGTGTATCAGTGGTGTTGGTTGTTGGGCTGCCTTCTAAGGCTTCCTGACATTCCTGCATTGCTGTTTACCCACTGCTCCGCAAACTGCTTTTTTAAAAGCAATCGCAATTTTTTTTTTGTCCTGCTGAGAAGAAAAAAAAACTGCTTCTGCTGCTAGCAATTTGGCCTGCACAACACACCAGTCACTGTGTGTGCAGTGCAAGGGGAGGCTATATAGTGGTGTATCAGTGGTGTTGGTTGTTGGGCTGCCTTCTAAGGCTTCCTGACATTCCTGCATTGCTGTTTACCTACTGCTCCGCAAACTGCTTTTTTAAAAGCAATCCAATCTCCCTTATCCTCTAGTCACTTTTTTCACAGCTGTGCCATCGAGCCTGTCACATAGCGCTCAGATATTCATTGGGCCTCACACAATCCAAAAGTGTCCAGTGTCCAAAAGTGTGTGCAGAGATTCAAAATCTCCCTTATCCTCTAGTCACTTTGGTCACAGCTGTGCCATCGAGCCTGTCACATAGCGCTCAGATATCAGTGGGCCTCACACAATCCAAAAGTGTCCATCCAGTGTCCAAAAGTGTGTGCAGAGATTCAAAATCTCCCTTATCCTCTAGTCACTTTGGTCACAGCTGTGCCATCGAGCCTGTCACATAGCGCTCAGATATCAGTGGGCCTCACACAATCCAAAAGTGTCCATCCAGTGTCCAAAAGTGTGTGCAGAGATTCAAAATCTCCCTTATCCTCTAGTCACTTTGGTCACAGCTGTGCCATCGAGCCTGTCACATAGCGCTCAGATATCAGTGGGCCTCACACAATCCAAAAGTGTCCAGTGTCCAAAAGTGTGTGCAGAGATTCAAAATCTCCCTTATACTCTAGTCACTTTGGTCACAGCTGTGCCATCGAGCCTGTCACATAGCACTCAGATATCAGTGGGCCTCACACAATCCAAAAGTGTTCAGTGTCCAAAAGTGTGTGCAGAGATTCAAAATCTCCCTTATCCTCTAGTCACTTTGGTCACAGCTGTGCCATCGAGCCTGTCACATAGCGCTCAGATATCAGTGGGCCTCACACAATCCAAAAGTGTCCATCCAGTGTCCAAAAGTGTGTGCAGAGATTCAAAATCTCCCTTATCCTCTAGTCACTTTTTTCACAGCTGTGCCATCGAGCCTGTCACATAGCGCTCAGATATTCATTGGGCCTCACACAATCCAAAAGTGTCCAGTGTCCAAAAGTGTGTGCAGAGATTCAAAATCTCCCTTATCCTCTAGTCACTTTGGTCACAGCTGTGCCATCGAGCCTGTCACATAGCGCTCAGATATCAGTGGTCCTCACACAATCCAAAAGTGTACAGTCTCCAAAAGTGTGTGCAGAGATTCAAAATCTCCCTTATCCTCTAGTCACTTTGGTCACAGCTGTGCCATCGAGCCTGTCACATAGCGCTCAGATATCAGTGGGCCTCACACAATCCAAAAGTGTCCAGTGTCCAAAAGTGTGTGCAGAGATTCAAAATCTCCCTTATCCTCTAGTCACTTTGGTCACAGCTGTGCCATCGAGCCTGTCACATAGCGCTCAGATATCAGTGGGCCTCACACAATCCAAAAGTGTCCAGTGTCCACAAGTGTCTGCAGAAATTCAAAATCTCCCCTGTCCTATAGACACCTTGTTCCTTGTTTTACATTACTATATAGTTTGTTGGATTTTGTCTACATTTCTACCAAAAATGAGGAAGGCTGGTGGAAGAGGCCGTGGAATTGGGCGGGGGTTGGCAGCTGGTAATGATGGTGTTGGTGGTGGATCTGATGGTAGTGGCAAGAGCAAAATAGGACCGAATGCAGGAGGTGCTGACCCTGCGTCATCGTCTGGCTACATAAGGCCTCGAACGCTTAGATTTCAAGGAGTTGGCAAACCGCTTTTAAAGCCAGAGCATCAGGAAAAAGTTTTGTCTTACATTGCTGACTCAGCCTCCAGCTCTATCGCCTCCTCTTCTTCAGTTGTAAAAAGTAAAAGCACTGAGTCGTCATTGGAGGCTCATGTTCATGAACCACACCTTTCCTTGTGTCCTTCACCCCAACCAAGATTGAAGGATGACGCAGGCCATACTACTGATTACTCCATGGAGCTGTTTTCACATACCATGCCTGGATTATCAAGTGAAATGGTGAATTACCCAGGCCAAGATGAATCTGACATGGAGTGCACTGATGCACAGCCGCTGATGGATGATTCTGCTGGTACATTCACTCAGAGCACTACATTGTCCTCGCAGTGTACAGAGCCAGATTCTGACCCTGATGAGACTCAGGTGCCCCTTCCCGCACACTATACCACCATACACGGTGACACAGAGGAAGATGCACATGACATAGAAGAGGAGGTGATGGATGACCCAGTTGTTGACCCAGATTGGCATCCATTGGGGGAAGAGGGTGCTGCTTCCAATAGCTCAGATGAGGAGCATCCACAGCAGACATCGACATCGCAACAGCTGTTATCTGGCAGGCCCGGAGCACTCCAAAGACAGGTTCCAAACATCAAAAGAGTTGCTGGACAGCTTGTCCAGAGGGTCAAAAGATCACAGCGTGCTAGGCCGCAAAATGTCTGCCAAAGTAGGAAGAGTGCAGTGTGGCACTTTTTTGAACAAAATCCTCATGATCAGGCCAAGGTTATCTGTAAGAAGTGCGCAAAGACCTTTAGCCGAGGGAAAAATCTGAAAAATTTGAATACCAGTTGCATTCTTAGACATTTAACCAGCATGCACTTGCAAGCGTGGACACAACACCAAACCTCAAGTGCCACATGTGCAACTGATCACAACGAAGGTAGTCAGCAACGCTACATTGTTTCCCCCACTCTAAGCCCACCGGTTAGCACAGCAGCAAATGTTGAGGTGTCGTTGCAAGACCACAGCAGTCAGGGAATCCCACTGTTATATCAACGAAAGACTGATTCTAGGCCATCAGAAAGAACACCAACTCCATCACCATCATCAACCCTCTCTCAGTCCGCCTGTCCACCGCTACTTCCACCATATGCAGCTCTCAAGTCCAGCTCACCCTCCCAGACACTATGAGTAGGTCAAGAAAGTACTCAGTCTCTCATCCGCGTACACTGGGTTTGAACGCCCACATTGCCAAACTAATCTCGTTTGAGATGATGCCCTTTCGGTTGGTGGAAAGCACAGCTTTCCGCGAACTCATGGCCTATGCAGTACCACGCTATGACCTACCCAGTCGCCACTTCTTCTCTCGCAAAGCCATCCCAGCCCTCCACCATCATGTGAAAGACCGCATTGTCCATGCACTCAAGCAGTCAGTGAGCGGAAAGGTGCACCTCACAACTGATGCATGGTCCAGTCGGCATGGCCAGGGCCGTTACGTGTCCATCACTGCGCACTGGGTTAATGTGGTGGATGCAGGGTCCACAGGGGACAGCGGTGGTGGGACAGTGCTGCCTAGCCCACGGTATAAGAAACAGTTGGCTGTAGGCGTTCGACCCTCCTCCTCCTCCTCCAGAAGCGAAAGCTCGTCCACAGAGCGCAGTCGTACGAGCACTCCATCTGCAGCTGCCACTGTTGCACACGATGTGTCCCCCTATCGAGCAGCTAGTGGAAAGCGTCAGCAGGCTGTGTTGCAGATGATGTGTTTGGGCAACAGACACACCGCCGAGGTGCTGGCCGAGTTCTTGAAGCGACAAACTGAGTCATGGCTGGGCAGTGTACATCTTGAGGCAGGCAAGGTAGTTAGTGTTAACGGCCGTAATTTTGTGGCAGCCATAGCCCTTTCAAAACTCAGCCACATACCTTGCTTGGCTCACACCTTGAACCTGGTGGTGCAGTGCTTCCTCAAAAATTATCCGGAGTTAACAGCCCTGCTCCAGAAGGTGCGAAGACTGTGCGCGCACATCCGCCGGTCGCCTGTACACTCCGTTCGTATGCAGAAGCTGCAGCGATTGCTCCACCTTCCCAACCACCGCCTCATTATCGACATTGCAACAAGGTGGAACTCCACCCTGCACATGGTGGAGCGGCTGTGCGAGCAGAGGCAGGCCATAATGCATTTGCGGGAGGATACACGGCCAGGCACTTTGAGAGCAGACATGGAGTTGACAGGTGTGCAGTGGTCGAAGCTGAAAGACCTTTGTAAAGTCCTTCAGTGTTTTGAGGAATGCACACGGCTGGTAAGCGCAGACGACGCCATCCTAAGCATGAGCATCCCACTTATGCGTCTGCTCATGCATACTTTGACGCACCTTAAGGAGCAGGCGTCTGCAGCCATTGTTGATGAGGAGGAAGAGGAGGAGGGAATCCTTGATGACATTCAGCCATTGTCTGCTCAGTGACCTCTCCTGGATGAGGTGGAGGAAGAAGAGGAGGAGGAGGATGATGATGGGGATGATTACTTAGGGGAGGAGGATGCATCTCGTGGGGCAAGTGAAAATGTTGGCGTGGCAAGGTCTGGTACAGGGTTTGTGCGTGACTGGAGGGATGTGGATTTGCCAGAAAGTGCTCCTCCACCCAGCACTCGCAGTGCATCATTGACACCGGGAACATTGGCCCACATGTCAGATTATGCCTTGCGGATCCTAAAAAGGGACCCCCGCATTGCCAAAATGATGAACGATGACGACTACTGGTTGGCCAGCATCCTGGATCCACGCTATAAAGGCAAATTACAAAACATCATGCCACAGGAGAACCTTGACCTAATATTGGCTAATAAACAAGCAACTCTGGTAAATCGGTTGCTTGAGGCATTCCAGCACACAGCAGCGGTGATGGTTCTCACACGAGCCGTACGGGCCGGGGGCAGCTTGGCAGAGGTGTTCGTGGTGCACACAGCAGAAGTGGCGTTGGAGACAGGGGTTTCATGACAATGTTGTGGACTGATTTTTCAAATACCGCTCACACAACTGGTAATACTGCATCGATGGAAAGTGACAGGAGACAGCAGTTGTCAACTATGGTTACAAACTACTTTTCCTCCCATATCGATGTTCTCCCACACAGGTCATTCCCCTTCGACTATTTGGCCACTAAACTGGACACCTGGCCTGAATTGGCCCAATATGCCTTACAGGAGCTCGCTTGCCCAGCTGCAAGTGTGCTATCGGAAAGAGTCTTCAGTGCAGCTGGATCAATCCTGACAGAAAAAAGGACCCGTCTGTCAACCCAAAATGTGGATGATCTAACCTTCATTAAAATGAACCACGCATGGGTTTCCAAGGATTTTGTCCCACCTTCCCCTGATGACACATAGGGTGACAGAAAAATGGCTTGCTTTGGTCCACCTCTTCCTGGTACTTCACCTCTTTCGCCTTTTGCATCAGCTGAATGTCCAACATCAACATATGCCACTTTCTAAAACTCCTTAACTGTGCTGCCCCATGGCCGGGGTCACCACCTAGCGCACGACACCGTGCGAGTGCCGTTGCCCTGGACAGGTGGGTAGGCCGACTCTTGGGCGCGGGCACTGGCACAGGGTCCCTCATAGTGCAATCAAGTGTCTCTGACGGTGGTGGTGCACACCCGCCGTCAGACACACCGCTGTACTATGAGGAGCCCAGTGCCAGTACCGACACCCACGAGTGGGCCCCCCTTGCTTGGGCAGGGCCCCAGCATTTGCAATCTTTACCTCTCCCTGCTCCTCCGCTGTGTAATCTCGGCCGTCAAATCCATACTGTGCCTGACACCGTCTGAGCCTGCCTCCTGATGTATAGACATATATTTTGAATGTGTACGCTATCCATACATGTTATCCGGGGATACGGTACCCTTTCTCACCTTTGTGCAATCACGTGCAATCCATACTGGGCCTAACACCGTCTGAGCCTGCCTCCTGAGACATATATTTTGAATGTGTACGCTATCCATACATGTTATCCGGGGATACGGTACCCTTTCTAACCTTTGTGCAATCACGTGCAATCCATACTGGGCCTAACACCGTCTGAGCCTGCCTCCTGAGACATATATTTTGAATGTGTACGCTATCCATACATGTTATCTGGGGATACGGTACCCTTTCTAACCTTTGTGCAATCACATGCAATCCATACTGGGCCTAATACCATCTGAGCCTGCCTCCTGAGACATATATTTTGAATGTGTACGCTATCCATACATGTTATCTGGGGATACGGTACCCTTTCTAACCTTTGTGCAATCACGTGCAATCCATACTGGGCCTAACACCGTCTGAGCCTGCCTCCTGAGACATATATTTTGAATGTGTACGCTATCCATACATGTTATCTGGGGATACGGTACCCTTTCTAACCTTTGTTCAATCACGTGCAATCCATACTGGGCCTAACACCGTCTGAGCCTGCCTCCTGAGACATATATTTTGAATGTGTACGCTATCCATACATGTTATCCGGGGATACGGTACCCTTTCTAACCTTTGTGCAATCACGTGCAATCCATACTGGGCCTAACACCGTCTGAGCCTGCCTCCTGAGACATATATTTTGAATGTGTACGCTATCCATACATGTTATCTGGGGATACGGTACTCTTTCTAACCTTTGTGCAATCACGTGCAGTCCATACTGGGCCTAACACCGTCTGAGCCTGCCTCCTGAGACATATATTTTGAATGTGTACGCTATCCATACATGTTATCTGGGGATACGGTACCCTTTCTAACCTTTGTGCAATCACGTGCAATCCATACTGGGCCTAACACCGTCTGAGCCTGCCTCCTGAGACATATATTTTGAATGTGTACGCTATCCATACATGTTATCTGGGGATACGGTACCCTTTCTAACCTTTGTGCAATCACGTGCAATCCATACTGGGCCTAACACCGTCTGAGCCTGCCTCCTGAGACATATATTTTGAATGTGTACGCTATCCATACATGTTATCTGGGGATACGGTACCCTTTCTAACCTTTGTGCAATCACGTGCAATTCATACTGGGCCTAACACCGTCTGAGCCTGCCTCCTGAGACATATATTTTGAATGTGTACGCTATCCATACATGTTATCTGGGGATACGGTACCCTTTCTAACCTTTGTGCAATCACGTGCAATCCATACTGGGCCTAACACCGTCTGAGCCTGCCTCCTGAGACATATATTTTGAATGTGTACGCTATCCATACATGTTATCTGGGGATACGGTACCCTTTCTAACCTTTGTGCAATCACGTGCATTCCATACTGGGCCTAACACCGTCTGAGCCTGCCTACTGATGTATAGACATATATTTTGAATGTGTACACTATCCATACATGTTATCTGGGGATACGGTACCCTTTCTCACCTTTGTGCAATCACGTGCAATCCATACTGGGCCTAACACCGTCTGAGAATGATAGATGGGGCCCACCATACACTGGAACTGAAACTCAGGTTACCCTTCCCATATACAGTTCCATCTTATACGGTGACAAAGAGGAAGCTGCAGATGAAAGTGCAGGTTCGGCCCACCCGCCATCAGACACACCACCGTACTATCAGGGGCCCTGTGCCAGTGCCGTCGCCAACGAGTGGGCCCCCCCTGCTTGCTCAGGATCACAGCACTTGCAAAGTTGAAATACTGTGCAGTGAGATGGAAGATGGGGACGACGAGGAATCCAGACAAGTACAGGGATTCCCTAGCGAGGAGACTTATTTGATTGTTTTCAATGTTGGGACAGCAATTTTTGGGGAGCACTATACTCTGGAGAATGATAGATGGGGCCCACCATACACTGGAACATTCCAAAGGTGGACATCAGACACTGGAGCAGCATTTACAGGGCCCATTATACAGTAGAGCATTAGAAATGGGGCCCATTATGTTTGGAGCATTATTTGGGCCCATTAGACAGTAGAGCTTCATCCATGGGGACCAACATATACTGTAGCATTATGTGGAGCTCATCATATACTGTTTCAAACATTATATGGGACCAATGATTCTGTATGGAGAAATAGATGGGCCTCGTCATGAGATGTAAAAAGTGAGGTATTTTTCATTGTACTATACCGCTATTTCTCTGCCGTATCGGAGCATGATGAGTTGTTATATGTGTTAAAGGGGCGCTCTTTCGCCCAGGGCACATGAAAACCTGGAGCCAGCCCTCCCCCCCCACAGTCTGTAGCCAAATAACCCCCATTTTTCAGTGCGTAACTTGTATTATGAAGTTAATTAAGGTTGACAAGCTTAAGTAAGAAGAATTGATGTTTTTGGCATTCAAATGGGCACTGTTGGTGTGTTTCCTGTCCTCCTCTCACTGCCGACTTTTATTCCCCATTGACTTACATTGGGTTTCGTGTTTCGGGACGACCCCGACTTTTCCCTATAATCGGACGATCTTGCTCGACCCGACTTTTGGAAAAGTCGGGTTTCACGAAACGAAACGCGACCCTAAAAAACCAAAAGTCGCTCAACTCTAGTGTCTAGCTCTAAATCCAGTAAAAAATATTTGGAGGGAGCTGAAACTCAATGTTGCACAACAATAGCCCTCAAACCTGAAACATCCATAAAATATCTGTATTGAGGAGTGGGCCAAAATCCATTATGCAGTGTGTGCAAAATTGGTCAAAAAGTACAAGAAATGTCAGACCTCTGTAATTGCAAATAAAGATGTCATAACTCTGTCGGGTGTCCTAGGACCAGAGGCTCCTTCCTTGTCCCTAACACTAATGGTGCCCAGCTCGCCCTGTTCCCCAGATTACTTCTCATGGTGAAGACACCGGGGCCATGTACTTTGTCTTAGCTCCTGAATCTGCCTCAGTCTGTACCCTTTCCCCACCAAGTAAAGAGGGGAGTAGTAGTGTACCATAAGACACTAACCGGTATAAAGGAAAATACCAATCATACAAATATATACACATATACAACAGAGGTAAACACCAAGCAACAGTAACAGATAAATCCACCAAAAGCCTTCTCGAACAACAACCAACAACATCCCCCTGCCATGCCACATAAGCTAGGTCTGACAATGAGTGTTAGCTTGGGCCCAATATATATATATGCATTTGGAGTGGATAACAGTGCTCAGCTGAGACCCTTATTACAGGAAAGCTTCCAGGAGCTCTTAACTGAGTAGATTAACCGCTGAACTGGTGAAAGAAACTTACACCATTTAATAAGAAGGTGTTCTGTACAGGAGTAGGAGAAATCAGACGCTGCAGTCTTCTGGCTCCTCTCTATCGTGGTCAACCCATGACAAAAGGTCTCTGTACCAAATAATAAGGTCTGTTTGTGTTAGGCATCGGGATTCTCCTGCTGCACAGGATAGATCCCAAGCATGGCCTGGTGCTGTGATCTCCCATTCTGGCCCGGCCACTGTGGGTGCTGCTCAACACAGATGTCAGTCCTAGCATCTTGCTCAGGCTTGTGAGATTTGTTTTGTTACTGCTGACTCTTCAGCCAAGTCTATGGTAACCAAGGAGAGGCTAGTGCAGCCTGACGCTTGGTAGTCCAGAGTTCACTCGACTGAGCATGTGGAGTCTGCTCATTGGTGGTTGAACGTTTGCTGCTCTGGTGAGGTGGCAGCGCCGGATTGGCCCGCAAGCTATGTTTCGGCCGACTGGGTGTGAGCGTTTGGGGTGGAGCCTAGTGTATAAAAGGCCCCCAGCGGCACACGCTGGAGCACTAGTATAACTTATGTGTGGTGTGTGTGAGTGGATACTCTACTACTCTGTTTGCACGCGGCACGCTATACACGGAGAGTACTGACCTAGGCAGGTAGGGTTACGATGGGGTAACTTCCCCTTGGCTTAGCATCTACTTCCTTCTTGTGTGCGGTTAGCACAGTTGAGTTACAGAGCAAGTCCAACCCACTTGCTACTTCCCCTGTGACGTTTAACAGGGTTTAGTGCCTTTCTTATTTTTAGCAGTACCACTCTGTGCTGTAACCAAGCTGGGCACTCTGAGTTCTGTTATCACTGTGTGATGTTTAACACTGTGCATTTAAGGTGATCGCTCGCAGTCTACTTTCGCCATTGTTCACTAGCAGCAGTTATTTAATCTCTGTACGGTGCGCCTTGGGTTACGATTGCACTTTATTATTTGTTTTTATTCAGTGCAATCAGCCAACCCTAACAGTTTGTCTATTGTATCATATACTTATTTCATGCAATAATAAAATGCAAATTAATTATGTAGAAATCATACAACAAGATTTTCTGGATTTCTTTAAGAATCTGTCTCTCACAGTTGAAGTGCAATTACAGACCTCTTCGCTCTTTGTAGGTGGGAAAACTTGCAAAATCTGCAGTGTAGCAAATACTTACTTTCCCCACTGTATGTACAGTGGGTGTGGAAAGTATTCAGACCCCTTTAAATTTTTCACTCTTTGTTTCATTGCAGCCATTTGGTAAATTCAAAAAAAGTTCATTTTTTTATCATTTTTTTCTCATTAATGTACACTCTGCAACCCATCTTGACTGAAAAAAGACAGAAATGTAGAAATTTTTGCTAATTTATTAAAAAAAGAAAAACTGACATATATCATGGTCGTAAGTATTCAGACCCTATTCTCAGACACTCATAGTTAAGTCACATGCTGTCCATTTCCTTGTGATCCTCCGTCAGATGTTTATACGCCTTCATTGGAGTCCAGCTGTGTTTAATTAAACTGATAGGACTTGATTTATAAAGGCACACACCTGTCTATATAAGACCTCACAGCTCAAAGTGGAACATAGGAAAGGTCACATGATCAGGGGCAGGACCACAGAGACAACACAGCAGGCAGAGCAGAGACGGGCGCTCACACAGCAACGGCGTGCAGCCATGAGGTACGCATGCGCCTACACACTGCTCCAAGAGTCACGCAGCACAGCAGTCATGAGGTGCGCAGGCACACTGCTCCTGGGATCTTGCAGCATAGCAGACATGAGGTGCATGTGCACACTGCTTCAGGGATTTTGCAGCACAGCAGACATAGCGGGCATAACATCCTCCTTGCACAAAGGCTGGGGTAGTGGTCCTGCTGCTGGGTTATTGCTCTCGTACTGCCCCCTCCACGTCTCCTGGTGTACTGGCCTGTCGCCTGGTAGTGCCTCCAGCCTCTGGACACTACACTGACAGACACAGCAAACCTTCTTGTCACAGCTCGCATTGATGTGCCATCCTGGATGAGCTGCACTACCTGAGCCACTTGTGTGGGTTGTAGAGTCCGTCTCAAGCTACCACGAGTGTGAAAGCACATCCAACATTGAAAAGTGACCAAAACATCAGCCAGAAAGCATTAGTACTGAGATGTGGTCTGTAGTCCCCACCTGTAGAACCACTCCTTTATTGAGTGTGTCTTGATAATTGCCAATGTTTTCCATCTGTTGTCTATTCCATTTGCCCAACAGCATGTGAAATTCATTGTCAATCAGTGTTGCTTCCTAAGTGGACAGTTTGATTTCACAGAAGTTTGATTTATTTGGAGTAATATTCTGTTATTTAATTAAGTGTTCCCTTTATTTTTTTGAGCAATGCGTGTGTGTGTGTGTGTGTATATGTGTGTGTGTATGTGTGTGTGTATATATATATATATATATATATATATAATGTATATATACACATATATATATATACAAGTTAATATATTGTACTTCAGTAGGTTTACTGTCTGCTATGGGTTTCTGCTTATTTCATTTATAGAAAAGTTTAGGCTCTATTAAGGGTGTGATCGATTATTATAATGTACAGTCATTAGACTTTTCAACTAATTTTTAATACTTGTCTTGGCTTATACTGTATGTTAATAAATGTTATTTTATGGGTGATCCCTATTTTCCATACATCTTTTATCCCATTGCTATTAATACTGAAGACCCTTAGTGTTCTCACCTACTACTATACCTCTTCCATCACCCTTATAAAATATGATGGCCACAAAAATGCTTCCCTATATGCAACATGTCCGGCAAAGCCCTCACACAGTATGATGCCACTACACCAGCCACACAGGATTATTGACCACACAGCCCCCATACACAGTTTAAAAAATTCCTCATGGTCTCCCTTCACAATATGATCCCTCTCAATCCCCCTATACACAGTATAATGGACCCCATGGGCCACCATACAGTATTATGCCCCTAGAGCTCCCCCATACAGTACGACGTGCCCACAAGTTTCCTAGGCATAGTTTTATGGTGCCCACACAGTTTGATCATCTTCCATGCAGTATGATGTGCCCCACACAGTATAATCCCACATGCAGCCTCCAGCACAGTATGAGTTCTCAACACACAGTATGATAGACCCACAGCTGCCCACACAGCAGTATGTCCACCACAGAATCCCCGAGTACAAGCAATAAAAAAATGTATTAATTAACAACTAATATTCACTATCCCTTTTTCCCCCAACGCATTGCATCTGTCTGTGCACTGTGATCTAATAAGGTCATAGCACCTGCTGTACTCAGACGCACAGAAAGAATGGTGCTGATGTCTCCCCGCTGCACAATTCTATTCAACTGTTTGTGTGTATATCCTGTAGATACAGATATCTTGCAAATTGTGATGATGGGTGGATGGAATGTGCAGGCCTACAGCTCATGGGCCTTGTAGTGGCTGTGAGCTCTGATGCTACGGATGGCCTTTCCTCCTTTTTGAATCAAATGTTTAGAATTACATCTTATTTTACTAGTAGCTGAACACAGGTCTCAAGTGGCCAAATTGCCAAAGAATAGGGGTTTCCTAGAGTACTTAATATCTATTTTAATTATAGCAAATATATGCAGTATATTCTTCATTATCTTATGGTTTCTGACTAGGAACAAGTCATGTGCTGTATACAAAAGCAACACCTCTATAATTTTTGTATTTCTATTATAGCCCCAGATATTCCTTGGCTCTATGAATAGATTACTATCGCATTTTCTTTGCCAATTATATGGGCTAGTGATTATTCAGATGTTCATGCTGGATAGGCCAGGTCAGTGTGCTACCATACACGTCCACTTTATGGTTGTTTGGTTTACTATGGAAGATACAATGGCCGTACAGTCTGATACAATATAATAATTTTAATAATAATTTTATTTTATATACCTCCAATATATACCGCAGCACTTTACTATTAAGTGGAATGATAATGTTATATTTTATACATGATAATATAAACATGGCTTTTTTCCTCTTCATATTGTTTTTTATGAGCAAGATCAATAGGAGAATAGGTTGTCAACCAATAAGTAGCAAATGTCTATTAAACCTAGGCTTTGTTGAAGCTCCATTGGCAGTCACTGGGTTTTTACAAACCTAAGAAAAGACAAAATAGATTATTTTTCCAAGTTTTTCTTTTACTGTGCAATCATTATAAATGGAAATAGAAAATATGAATGTTGCCTAGAACTCATTTGCAGGAAATGGCATTTGAAGATGCACACAAAATATATCTAATAAAGTGGAAGTAGTCTTATAACTGCACAAATGCAATAGGGTTATCAAGAGTATTAGAAAACATAAGTAAGAATAAGTATGGGCTCGTAACTTAGGATAATGTAATACGGTTCAATAAGAAAATTCCTTATCATGGTGCCTTAAAAGAGACACAGTGATTTTCTCGTTACTGAGCACTAGATGAGTAAATTGTTTTCTCAATGATATCAGTATGGTTTGATACTTTATAGAACACCAGCTATTTGTTAGTAGACCGGAGACACAACACATGTATTGTTGGAGCACTGTGGCTGTCACGGTTATGGGGTCACTGTAACTCATACTTTTTTTAGGGGTATTTGGCTTCTGTTATGAGGGCACTGTGGCTGTTGTGGTGGCACTCTAGTTGTCACTCGTATGTCAGCACTTCTTATGAGGGTGCCGTGTCTTTGGTGTGAGTACTTTTGCCGTTTAACAGCATTCTGAAGATGCATGGTGCCAGCACTGAGAGCCCCACTGCCAGAAGGAAATAAACTTTATTCCTCCCGGCAGCCAAGGCCTTTCAGTCATGGGGCTGGCATTACTTCAGTTACCACTCAATGCATGGTGAGCCTCAGCAGTAACCGCGCCCCTGGCACTGACTGACAGCCAGCTCATCAATTTTACTTTGATTCAAAATTTTGTTGTTAAAGCCTTAAAAACACCTGAAACCTGGTCACTAGGGGTTGCACTTCTTTTGGCTTTGCTGTTCACTGCCCATCATTAGGTAAAGTCCATCTCTACTAACATAGACTCTGAGACGGTCTGAAGGAAGTGGGGGTCATGGTTCTCCTTAGCTGTAGCATGCTCCCCTCTCCAGCCTATAGCTATTCAATAGTAATGACCCAGCCACAGCAACGAACATTCCATTGTATCAGGAGAATACTGGAGACCTCTGCCATTATTATTTAACTTGCTTATATTGTGCTATTAATTCCATAGCACTTTGCAGACATCATCATTGCTGTCCCCAGTGGGGCTCTTAATATAAATTACCTATCTGTATGCCTTAGGAGGAAAATCACACAAACAATTGTACAGTATGCACACTCTTTGCAGAATATGTCCTTAGTGAGATTGGAACCCAGAACTCCAGCACTTTCCAGTGAGGGAAAGGAAGTTCTGACGGCATAATGCTGACAAGGCTTCACCTCCACAGTGAAGAGGATTGCAAATTGATGAGCAGAAGCATTAGATGGCAGAGTGGGTGAAAAGCTTAGCTACCTTTAAAAAAAAACATAAATAGAATAAAAAAAAAAACAATTTCCAAGAATAGTGGAGCGGAATCTAAAATGTTTTAGTGGTTGTAAAAAAAAAAGTGAAAAAATTGACTCTTATTTCCTATTTTTTGTTACATCTTTCTCTATTCTCTGCATGTACGATGAAACACGGACACATGCCTGATGGAAGCAGGAAAATGGCCCAGTAAGGAACTGGGTCTGCCAGAAATGAAGTTTTCTCCATAACTAATGAATGATACATTCAAGTTCGAACCATAAAAAGATAGTTTCAGAACTCAGATACCTAAAGTATAATATGCATAGCCAAATTTAGAACATAAAAGGGCAGTTGTACACTAAAATTTAAGGAGTTGTCCAGGACTTTAACACTGAACATAGCAGCTGTCCCCAGAGTCGGCGGTGGCCAGAACTGCTCAATTGCACAGCACAGCTCCAGCGACTGTTTAGTGGCCGCGGCTGGGTACTGCACATCCGCCACCTACTGTATTCAAATCAATAGTGTGCAGTACCCAGCTGTGGCCACTATTCCATTGATAGAGCTGTACTGTGCACCTCTACAACGGAGCAGTTCTGGCCATCGGTGACAACTGGAAACACCTGATCGTCGAGGTTGCCAATTTTTATTCCCCCAGGGATCAGAAATTGATTGTCTGTCCTAAGGATAGGCAAACAATGTTAACATCCCAAACAACCCCTTTCATTTATAATTGGGAATTATCTCATAGATGATTGGTTTGTCTTCTTCTGGAGCAGGAAGATGTGAGATGTCCAATTAGATGGATCTTTCAACTAAATATTGGATTATGAAACTTATTTTAGTGAATAATGAAAGGGAATCTGTCACCCCGCTTTTGGCCTATAAGATGCGGCCACTGACATCAGGGGCTTATCTACAGCATTCTGTAATGCTGTAGATAAGCCCCCGATGTGACCTGAAAGAAAAGAAAAAGAGTTATATTATACTCATCGGGGGACGTGGTCCAGTGTGGTGGGTGTCGCGGTCCGGTCCGCCGCCTCCCATCTTCTAGTGATGGCGTCCCCCTCCTTACTTCTGCCGCAGCTCCTGCACAGGCGTACTTTAACTGCTCTATTGAGCGCAGAGTAAAGTACTGCAGTGCACAGGCACCGGGAAAGGTCAGAGAGGTCCGTCGCCTGTGCACAGCAGTACTTTACTCTGCGCTCAACAGGGCAGATAAAGTACGCCTGTGCTGGAGCCGCGGCAGAAGTAAGAAGGAGGACGCCATCGGTAGAAGATGGGAGGTGCCGGACCGGACCGCGACACCCATTGGACCGGACCAGACCTCGGGGTGAGTATAATATAACTCGTTTTTCTTATCTTTCAGGTTACATTGGGGGCTTATCTACAGCATTACAGAATGATGTAGATAAGCCCCTAATGGCAGTGGCCGCATCTTATAGGCCAAAAATGGGGTGACAGACTCCCTTTAAATTAAAAGCAATCGAAACCTAGCGTATTCAAGATATTTTCTCTAAACTGTGAGAAGCTCTTTTTCTAGAGTGAATATACCATATATTAGTAAAGAATTAACCAGCAGGATATACTCATACTAGAACACAGATCTCTAATGATTAAACCTTATACTCTATCAGCTGTCTTCATCAATCACATTTTGATAATTCATTCATTATGTTGCCTTATGGCAACGTTATGTTTTCTCCTGAAAAAAAAAAGATTATATTATATCTCAGGTTTCCCTAATAAACTGCAGCAAAATTGCAATGAAAAAGCAATTATAAAACCGGAAAGTTTTATGTTATTATTTTTTTTACACTGTAGTGACCAAACTTGTCCCAGAGAATGGAGATCCTCTCCCCAAATTATCATAAAAATAATTAGTGATTGATAAAGCAGGAAGAGCAGGATACCCTGGCCATTAATCATGCTGACAGCAGACGACAGTCTGAAGCCTTTAGCAAGAGATTCCAAATGAACTGCAGAAACCTTTCACTGCATATAAATACAAGTCACCGCACAAACCCAGCGTTCTCCAGAAAACAGTATCAGTTCATATTAGGACCAGACGATGGTAATGGGGGTGAACATTGGCTCATTTGTAATAGTCTACTCATAGAAATAAAGTATAAAGATTTTCATGTCTTCAGATTATTTATGGAAGATGAACACACGGCGCACCCAGAACTCAGTGGCCCAAAACTGATCGATTCTCGGACACCTGCAAGAAAATAATTGTGCTATATAGAAGTAGCATATACATTATATGAATAAAAATAGTGTATGAGGGCATACAACTTGATCAGCAATTTGTTTTCACTTAGCCCCATTGACATAAGTGTATTACTTCTCTTGTGCACATATTTTCAATGGATCCTGTGGCCCCAATTCATCGTTTTTGTCCTTTTTTATAGTAAACATTGGTCTACTTAGTTTTGTCTGTTTTTTTTGGACAATGTGACCTTGATTTCCTTTATCCAAATGTTTTGGATTTTTCAAAATATTAATACAAACTCTGTCTAACTTTACTTTTGTGCAGTTGAATGCTAACGTATGGCATTTAAAAGGGTTATACAACTTTTTGCTCTAAAAGGTGGAGAAAAGTTTAAAAACAACTCTGATTTTGAGTAAAATTAATTCACCCAAGTGCGCGGTTTTGATGAATTTAGCACAAAATGCAAATATGAATGCCACAAGACAAAAAAGAAAAGTCAACTAAAAAATGGCAATGATGAGTCCTTTGTATTCTGACCTTACCTTTGTTCCATTTTTATTCTGCTCACTAACCCCTGGGATGCCCTTCTAAAACACACTTTTATACTGTCTGTTTACTCTTTTTGTGTAAACAATTCAATATTTGCGCTCAGAGTTGTGTCTGTATAGAGGCTATGCTCCACTCAGAGAAGATATTAAAAATTCAAAACAAAACAGATAAACGTTAAGAGTCAGGAACCACCCCTGGTTAAATATTTGCACTCAGAATTAGGTCAGTATAAAAACTATACTCCACTCAGAGGAGACATAAAAGGTCCAAGGCAAGATAGGTGAACACCAAGAGTCCAGAACCGCCCCCTTGACTAAATATTTGCACTCAAAATTAAGTCTGTATAAAAACTATATTCCACTCAGAGAAGATAAAAAAGGTTCAGGGCAAGGCAGGTGAACATTAAGAGTCAGAAACCCCCCCCTTGACTCTTTCACAGAGAGATATAATATAGAGGGGTGAATTCAAACTTACATTCACATGCAGCATATAGAGGATTCAGTCATGTGTTGAATAGAAGAATCTTGCCATGAGATAGTAAGGAATAGAATTACAAATCAACAGCTTAACACTGGAGTGCTTACCAGCACAGGTCTTGTGGAGGAGAAATTCTTATGAGGAAGTAGTATAGTCCCTTGTATAGTCCAGGAATGTAGTCACTGATTAACAGAATGAAAAATAGATGCTTTGGGTAATGGACCTGTCCCGGCCGGAAACAGACGTCCTGTCTGCAAGGCGCCTGCCCTAGCTGGTGGGCAGTAAGGGCTCACACAGACTGTAGCCAACAAGGTACACACAGGACCTTGCGTGACGTCATGGTCATGTGATTGCTCATGTGACTGGCTATGGAGAGCAGAGAGGCTCAAACATCCAACCATTTCTGAATCCACGGATTCCTTCCTCAGGGATATTCCATAGCAGATAGGCAGCTTTTTTATATACCCTCAGGCATCTAGAATTGCAATTTAAACATTAAAAGCAAAAAGCTCAATTTCACTGTTCAAGCCATTGGGAATCAGTGTGTCCATCGCAAAAATCCATTTACTTTCCTCTTTTGACATCTGATGAATAAAGTTCCCTTTCCTCCAACTCTTTTTAACCACTTTAATGCCAGTGATTGTTATGCCTTTCATAGAACCACCATGATGGATTAAAAAATGATTTGATAGGGGGTGACCACTAAATTTATTCCTGATATTCCGCAAGTGTTGCGCTATTCTTATATGTAATGGGCGTATGGTACGACCAATATATAATTTTCCACAGGGGCAGATAATGCCATAGATAACCCCCTTGGTCTCACAGGTTATAAAGTCCTTAATTTTAACCTCTAGAGATTTATTTACAATAAAAAATTGTTTTTTGGACCCTAATTTCCTGCAAGGTCCACATTTTCTACATGGAAAAAAACCCTTTGGTAATGTCTGTAAATAAGCCTGATTCACCAACATAGGTTTAGGAATAGGGGGGGCTATTGCATTACCAAGATTATTTGCCTTTTTAAAAATAAATCGAGGATAAGATGGTAACAATTCACCAATCACTTTATCATTCTTCAGAATGTTCCAATGTCTATTCACAATCTTTCTAAGGATTTTAATATTGGCATTATACTGTATAATAATGGGAATATCTTCTAACATGGGACACTCGATATTATTCTTTGGTACCAATAAATCCTCCCTTGGCATACTTCTTACAGTCTCCTTAATTTCACGCAAAGAGTCAACATCATACCCTTTTCGAATAAACTTGTTGGTCAGAAGCTCCGCCTCTTTGTCAAAATCTTGTATTTTGGAACAATTCCTATGGGCCCTTATAAGTTGGCTCTTAGGGACTTTCAAAAGCCAACTTGGAAGGTGACAGCTATCCAAGGAAATAAAATTATTAGAGTCTGTTGGTTTGTCAAAAACCTGAGTCTCTATATGATCATTTTCTATAAAAAATTTTAAATCTAGAAAATTGATCTCCCTAGGACTGGTGGTGGCTGTAAATTTTAAAAAATATTGATTTTTATTCAGTTCAGTTAAAAATTCTTCCAATAAAATAGGTCCACCAGACCAAATGAAGACAATATCGTCAATGAACCTCTGCCATAGCACCAGGTTCGCCCGTAGGGAACCTCCCGGGTATATGGTCTCCTGTTCCCACCTACCCACATAGAGGTTTGCATAATTAGGGGCGAACCTGGTGCCCATGGCAGTCCCCCACTGCTGGGAGTAGTAGTCCACCCCAAAACGAAAATAATTATGAGTTAAAATAAATTGTATACAATCTAAAATAAAATGAACCTGATCATCAGGCAGAAAACCATCCTTAGGCTACTTTCACACATCAGGTTTTCGGCGTCAGGCGCGATCCGGCGTCGTGCCGGAATGCCGGATCCGGCAAATGTTTTGTAAAACCTGATGTGCCGGATCCGGTTTTCTGCCGGATCCGTCTTGTTCTTGACAGACAAAACCGGATCCGTCTCATCCGGTTCATCCGTTTTTCTATCCGTTTTTCGATGGATTACGCCGGATCTGGTTTTTAAAATTGACCCTTGTGGCCTTCCGAACGGGATTGGCTACTGGAAAACTATATATAGCATGTTCCTACAGCCCTTCTTTGACAGGTTGTAGAGGAGAAAGTGCAGGTTGGAGAGAAGAGCAAGTTACTGGCGAAGATGGATGTTGTCATTGGAAATATTACCACTGCAAATATTACAAATGCAAGCTTGTGTCCCTGTTGGAGGAAAAGTTGCAAAATCTCAAAGAGAGGTTAGCTACGTTGAAGATCATTAAGGAAGGTGAAGAGTTCTTGGACAGAGCAGAATTATCTCTTCATGTTACAGAAAGAGAAGAAATTCGAAGTGCACCTGAAGAAACAGAGGAATGGAGACATGTGACCCAGAGAAGCAGGAGGATCAGGAGGCAGTCAGCACCCATACTGCTCAGAAACCAGTACCAGGCTCTCACGCAGGAAAACGATGAAGAAATACATCAGGATAAGACTTTGCCAACAAACAGCAACTTTGTACGCCTTCAGAATCCTCCTGGATGGAGAAAGAAAAATGTTGTGAAGAAGAAACGGAGAGTGGTGGTCATGGGGGATTCCCTATTGAGAGGAACAGAGGCCGCTATCTGCAGACCGGATATAACTTCAAGAGAAATGTGCTGTCTTCCAGGTGCAAAAATTAAAGATGTGTCTGACAGGATATCAGGACTCTTCAGACCTACAGATGACTACCCATTCCTGCTACTACATGTGGGGACAAATGACACCGCAAGAAACGACCTGGAAACCATCTGCAGAGACTTTGAAGACTTAGGCAAGAAAGTGAAAGAACTGGGAGCGCAGGTGGTCTTCTCTTCCATCCTCCCAGTGGATGGCCATGGAACAAGGAGGTGGAATAAGATTCTGCAGGTGAACAACTGGCTACGTCGATGGTGCCGTCAGCAACGATTTGGATTTCTGGATCACGGAGTGAACTACTTATACGATGGACTACTTGCTAGAGATGGGGTGCACCTTACGAAGACTGGAAAGCATGTATTTGGAAGTCACCTTGCTACACTTGTAAGGAGAGCTTTAAACTAGAACAACATGGGAAGGGAAGCAAAAGACCAGAAAAAGCCATACACCTGACAAATGCTATTGAGAACTCTGCTATTAGAAGTGGAAAGGAAGAACAAAGACGAAGGAATCTAATTAATAAAAATATTGGAGAAAGAGAAACCAATCACAAACTAAAATGTTTCTATACTAATGCACAAAGCATGGGCAACAAACAAGGAGAATTGGAACTACTAACACAGGAAAAGAAATATGATGTCATTGGAATCACTGAAACTTGGTGGGACAATACACATGATTGGAATACAAGACTAGAAGGATACAACTTATTTGCAAGAAACAGACTTGATAAACGAGGAGGGGGTGTCGCATTGTATGTTAGAAACATGTATATTTGCACAGAGTTTGAAGCTTCAGAGACTGGGAGTTCTGTGGAAACTGTTTGGGTAAGAATACAAGGACAGAACAATGGAAAGGACACCATAGTAGGCATTTACTACAGGCCGCCTGTGCAAGCTGAAGATATGGATGAACTCTTAATGCATCAAATGGCCAAGTTCTCCAAAAAATATGACATAGTTGTCATGGGAGATTTCAACTATCCAGACATTTGTTGGGAATCTCTCTCAGGCAAAACTAACAGGTCAAGGAAATTCTTATCCTCTCTTGCTGACAACTTTATCTTCCAAAAGGTAAGGGAGAAAACAAGGTGAACTGCTACCTTGGATCTAATCCTTATAAACAGGGAGGAAATGGTTGAGGAGGTAAAAGTGGCTGGGACTCTAGGAGGTAGCGACCATGCTATTTTAGAATTTTGGATAACTAGAGGCGGAAGACCTGTGAAGACTCAGACGTCAAGGTTAGATTTCAGAAAGGCAGATTTTAAGGGATTCAGAAAGAGAATTGGAGGGATCCAATGGCTGGATATCCTTAAAGACAAAAATGTCCAGGAAGGATGGGAAATCTTGAAAAATGAAATTCTCAAAGCACAGTTGTTAACAATTCCGAAAAGAGGGAAGAATAGGAAGCATTTAAGGAAACCAGGATGGATGAACACAGAACTTAAGCACATGCTAAAAAAGAAGAAAAAAATGTTTATAAAATGGAAAGAGGGAGGCATATCTAAAGAAGAATATAATGCTGTCTGCATAACCTGCAGGGCACAAATCAGATTATCTAAAGCTGAAAATGAATTGAGGCTTGCAAGAGATGTCAAAAGCAATAATAAAGGATTTTGGGGATATGTCAAAAGTAAAAGAAAAGTCAAAGATGCTATAGGATTTTTACAGGATGAAAATGATGAAATGGTAAGACAGGATGTTGAGAAGGCTGAACTTTTAAATTCCTATTTTGCATCTGTTTTCTCTCAGAAAGGAAATGTAACATCAACTGTTATTCACTGTCCTATTAAGGGAATAGAAGAATCCAGGATATCTATAAACAGAAAGATAGTGAGGAAACACTTAGCTAACCTAAATGAATTCAAGTCTCCAGGTCCAGATGAATTACACCCCAGAGTACTGAAGGAGATAGCAGAAGAAATTTTTGAACCCCTCTCCATAATCTTTGAAAATTCTTGGAGAACAGGAGAAGTGCCAGAAGACTGGAGAAGAGCAAATGTTGTTCCTATCTTCAAAAAGGGGAAGAAGGTGGACCCAGGCAACTATAGGCCGGTGAGTCTGACTTCTATACCAGGAAAGATCTTTGAACAAATTATTAAACAACATGTATGTCAATACCTGGATAAGAATGAAGTGATTAAACAGAGTCAGCATGGGTTTGTAACTAATAAGTCATGTCAGACTAACTTAATTTCCTTCTATGACGGTATCACTGATTGGGTGGATCAAGGAAATGCTGTAGATATAGTATATCTTGACTTCAGCAAAGCATTTGACAAAGTCTCTCATACAATCCTTATTGAAAAAATGACTAAGTATGGAATGGACAAGGCAACTGTTAGGTGGATTCATAACTGGCTTAGTGATCGGACCCAAAGAGTGGTCGTAAATGGCTGCACATCCAGTTGGAAGAATGTCTCAAGTGGGGTACCACAGGGCTCTGTCCTGGGCCCTGTATTGTTCAACATCTTTATCAGCGATTTAGATGAAGGAATTGAGGGTAAACTGATTAAATTTGCTGATGACACAAAGCTAGGAGGGATAGCTAATACTAGAGAAGAGAGAGAGAGGATTCAAAAAGATTTAAATAAACTGGAGAAGTGGGCAGCAACTAACAGAATGGTTTTTAACAGGGAGAAATGCAAAGTACTACATCTGGGCAATAAAAATGAAAAAAGCATATATAGAGTGGGAGGAATAGGGCTAAGTGACAGCACATGTGAAAAAGACTTGGGTATACTAATAGATCACAGACTGAATATGAGTCAACAGTGTGATGCAGCAGCAAAAAAGGCAAATGCAATTCTAGGATGTATTAACAGAAGCATACAGTCTAGATCACGTGAAGTCATTATTTCCCTCTACTCCTCTTTGGTCAGACCTCATCTGGAATATTGTGTCCAGTTTTGGGCACCACATTTTAAAAAAGACATCAACAAACTGGAGCAAGTTCAGAAAAGAGCGACCAGAATGGTGACCGGTCTGCAAACCCTGTCTTATGAGGAAAGGTTGCAGGATTTGGGAATGTTTAGTTTGCAAAAGAGAAGACTGAGAGGAGACTTAATAGCTGTCTACAAATATCTAAAGGGCTGACACATTGTAGAAGGATCAACTTTATTCTCATTTGCACAAGGAAAGACTAGAAGCAATGGGATGAAACTGAATGGGAGGAGACACAGATTAGATATTAGAAAAAACTTTTTGACAGTTAGAGTGATCAATGAGTGGAACAGGCTGCCACGAGAAGTGGTGCGTTCTCCTTCAATGGAAGTCTTCAAACAGAGGCTGGACAGACATCTGACTGGGATGATTTAGCGAATCCTGCTTTGAGCAGGGGGTTGGACCAGATGGCCCAGGAGGTCCCTTCCAACTCTACGATTCTATGATTCACTAGAAGTTCTGTGACGGTTTCAGTAATGAGGGACAATTTTGCACTATACTTTATATCACCTCAAGGCAGAGTACACTGGCAGGATGACAGAGTGTGAAAGATTTGTGCCCTAACCAAACTTGTGTACCTTCTGGACCAACAGTATATACCTTTGCCAACCAAAGTTGGCTATCTTGTCATGGTCTCTATTTTTACCTTTAGGCCACAGGTGTGTACCTGGTTGTGTTTTATGCAAAGTATTTCACCTTTTAACAAAAGTTGTGTACATTGTTAGGAAATCACCAACAATAAACACAACTTTTCAGGTGAAATACTTTGCTTCAAACACAACCAGGAACACAACTGTGGCAAAAAGCTAAAATTTACCCACAGTTATATACCTGGTTTTGAATACCTTTTTACCTTTTAAATACCCTGTATTTAACCTTTTTTTTAAACATATTTCGCCGCAGAAAGAAATGACAGACAACCAGTGTAAACAATAATTTAACTTTTATTTAAAATATTTTTTTTTGTGTAAACTGTTTTTAAAGTTAAAAAAACTTTTTTTAATAAAGGTTTGAAACCAACCAAATGGGCATTTTTATTACAAAAAAAACATTATAACTCGGTGTAGTGTGGGGTGGAAATACTGCTGGAGAGGCTGCGGGACACTTCGACAATGGGAGTGTGGAGAGAGGACTGGGATCGTGGTGGGGAAGGAACAGTTAGAGGTGATGGTGTGGAAAAAGATACAGAATGGGTGGACATGTGGGAGGCAGAAGAGGTGGTGGGCGGTGGAGTGGAGGGTTGGGCAGGGACTGTAGGAGCAGATGATGTTGATGGAAAGTTGTATGGGGAAGGAGTTTGGTACGGGGAAGGAGTTTGGTACGGGGAAGGAGTTTGGTACGGGGCAGGTTGCTGGAAGTGGGGAGATGTCTGCTACTGGGGAGGTTGCTGGTACTGGGAAGGTTGCTGGTACTGGTGAGGTTGCTGGTATGTAATAGGAGGGGGAGGATGGAAAGTGGCTGGAGGGGGTGCAGATGTAATAGGAGGGGGAGGATGGAAAGTGGCTGGAGGGGGTGCAGATGTAATAGGAGGGGGAGGATGGAAAGTGGCTGGAGGGGGTGCAGGTGGAGGAACTACAGTGGTGGGAGGTGGAGATTGGGAGGTAACCTGCTGTAGAGCACCGTGGCACGAATGCATTACATGCATCTGCTGGGTAGGAGATAGTGTTGCCATGCGCTCCACAACAGACCTGAAAAAGGTGTGGTTTGGCGAAGATCTTGCTTCTGAATGCATGGTTTGCAGAAGTGTCTTCACCTCCAGAATGCTGGAGTTGATCTGCTGAAAGCCTGCGGAGATTTGCTCTGACAAGACTTTTAGACAGTTCTGGAAAGATGCATTCAGATGCAAGAACTCTGGCGCATAACTCTTTTCCTGACCCCTCTGCCGCTGCCGCCCAGTACCCGCAGGTGTACTAGAGGTGGCAGGGGCAGAAGGGTGGGGTAAAGGGAAAGCGATCTCCTCACCAGCAGCTTCATGTAATGTAGGCGGCCACGATGCTCCTGTGCTGGTGGATGGGACAGATGGGTCGAATGTGTGGGAAGGCTGGGAAGGTGCAGATGTACCGGGGCGGTCGAAGTGTCCCTCGGTGCTGGTCTCCTCAGGGATCGCCTCAGAAGGGTCCAATCGTGCAGGCTCCCGAGTGCTGCTCACCGTGCTGTGGAATAAAGAGAAAAAAAAACAATTAAAATACTGACATGGTATGGCCCTGGCTGAAAAAAAAAAGTTACATCTAACATTTTTTTTCACATGTGGTGTGTAATATTTACCTTCTAGTGACCATTGTTTCCCGGAGGAACGACAGGGCTTGTGCGTACTTGTACTTGCTCCTGCGTCCTCCAGATCCACTCGGGGCCCGCATCTCTTTATTGAACTCCTTCTTGAAACGATCCCTCACAGACCGCCACCGATTCACAATTCTGTTCCCTGAAACGAGAAAGGAGTGGTTAGTATACAACATCAGTGTTTCACAAACTCCAGTCCTCATGGTCCCCAGGGGTCATGTTTTCAGGATTTCCATAGTAAATAGAAATCCTGAACACATGATCCGTGGGGACCACGAGGACTGGAGTTCGGGAAACACTGGTTTACATCAAGCAACCGGTACTGTATATACTTACGCTCTTTAATCTGGGCCCGAACATCGAGGTCCTCCCAGCGGCCCACAAGGAGCGAACAGATTTCCTCCCAGAGTCGTCGGGTAACGATAAGGTCAGCGTGGCGGCGGTCAGCCATATTCCAGAGCGGCTCCCTTTCTCTGACGAGATCGATGAGGTGGTCCACATCGAGTCCTCCATCCTCACCGTCAGAGTCGGGAGCACGCTGTGAAGGCTGTTAAAGAAAAAGACAAAAATAACATAATTAGCCTCCACAAAAGAAATGAAATAAAAAGTGCAAAAAAACAAAGCAAAAATATTTATACTTACACGCTGGTGACCGCCGCGTTGCTGTCGCCGACGACCCTGGGAGGCACTGCGAGGACCTCTTGGCCGAGCACCAGATTGGGAAGACTAGAGAAGAAAACAAAAAATGTTATGTCTTTGGATGTAGGCATTTGTTTGCTGTGTGTGGTCTGCAGAACATTGTTTTCTATGTGTTGTGTGTAGTGTGATGTTGTGTTTCTGCGTTTGATGCAAAAAACTTACCAATTGTGAGCCCACTCCAGGTGTCTGTCCACCCCTTCCTTCTTCTTCTGGGAGCTCCTCTTCATCTTGTGATTCCTGTTTTGAAATAAAAGGCAATGAATAGACATATATTACAGAGATGATGGATTTTGGAAATAAAAACTTACCGTCAAACGCTGACGATGCGAGGGAGGGCTCCCAGAAGATGATGTGCTGTCTTCCTGGTGGCCACACTCCATGCCTGTGGGTGGTGTTCCACCTGCTGCCATTGCTGCTGCTGCTGCTGCTGCATCTATTGGGCGGCTGTTGAATAAAGAGAAACAAAGGGCCAATGAATATCTTGATATTCAATAGCCCTAGTTTGGAGGAATGGGGGATTTGATAATTACCGTCTCTCATCTGCTGTTGGCCTCCCCTCCTCAGCATGTTCCATTTGCTGCTCCATTTGGGGTGGTGGTGGTGCTGATGGTGCTGCAGTGGTCTCCTGCCTTCTCCTACTGCGCTTGGTTGCTTTCTTGGGTGGCATGTTGGGTGTGGCTGTGGGTCCCACTGTCTTGCTTTTATATATGTCTTGTGGGCAGAGCTACTGAGCATGCTCAGACCAAAAAAACCGGATCCGGCCACCGGATCCGGCTTTCGCCGGATCAGGCGCATTGCGGCGCTCATAGGCTTTCATTGTGTGAAAAAGACGGGCGCGCCGGATCCGGCGTGGCCGGCTTTTTCGCCGGAGACAAAAAACGTTACAGTAGCCGTTTTTTCCAGACGCCGGATCGCGACACATTGCCGGATCCGGCGAAAACCGGATGAAACGCATGGCCATCCGGCGCGATCCGGCGCAAATGCAAGTCAATGGGGGGGAAACCGGATCCGGCATTGCATTTCGCCGGATCCGGTTTCTGTCAAAAGCGCCGGATCGCGCCTGACGGCAAAAACCTGATGTGTGAAAGAGGCCTTAAGCAGAAAATATTTAACTGATTCGCTCCCTTTTTCATGTTGAATGACAGTGTATAAAGAGGCGATATCTAGTGTCCCCATAATATAGTGGTTTTGCCACCTAATGTTCTTTAAAATTCTTAAAATATGAGTGCTATCTTTCAAGTAGGCCGGAAGTGTAGTAACTATCTTCTGAAGATGGCAATCAATAAATTTTGATAGATTGGCTGTCAGACCACCTATTGCCGATATAATTGGCCTACCTGGTGGATTTGCCGAATCCTTGTGTACTTTGGGTAAATAATAAAAATAAGGAATTCTGGGATGCATATTGTTGATAAAATCCATTTCTTGTTTGTTTAAAAAACCTTTTTAAAAACCAAATTTCAATAAAGTTTGCATCTCTACAAGATACTCATCAGAGGGATCTTTATTGAGTAGAAGATAGGTCCGCGTATCTCCCAAAATACGCTGAGACTCCTTCTCATAATCTTTATTATTCAAAATAACAATACCACCTCCTTTGTCTGCTGGCCTGATAGTAATTTCACGATTACATTGAAGCTGTTTGATCGCATGACGCTCCTTGTTTGTCAAATTGTACTTATTGCATCTATTTTCTGACGTGTTCCTAATGTCCCTTATCACATTATTCTGAAAGGCGTCAAATGCCTCAGAGTACTCCTGAATAGGATTAAAATTTGATTTCTTTTTTAACAAAGTGTGTCGATATGGGTTAATTGTCTCCGTGGAGACTTTCCCATTTTCACTAGTGGCTTTTTTCTTAAAGTAATGTTTTTTTATGGCCAATTTCCTCATAAATAACTTAATACCCACAAAGGCCTGAAATTTATCAAACTTCGTACTTGGAGCATATTTCAATCCCTTGTTCAATATATTCAATTCATTCTGGCTCAAAATATAATCACTTAAATTGAAAATCTTCTGATCCATAACCACCTGTTCATCTACTTTGTATGTTTGATGACTCTTTTTTTTGGTTGATTTCCCGCCCCTACAGCCCCTTTTTCGTATTTTTTTTGGCCCACCTGAAAAAAGGAAGATGACTCTGTTTGGTTTTGGTCTTAGCTGGCAATTTTCTCTGTTTGTTCGGACAATTAATGCCCTGACTAGTGCTTGGTTGTAGATGAATATGACCATCTCTCAGATTGAGGGGAGTACTTCCTGAGTCTTCCAGCGCTAAGAACCTATTTTGAGTTATAATAGACGATAATGGAGTTGAAATGGCTGGTGGTATTTCTAAATTGTTGGTATGTTCTATATTAATAGCTAAAATATTCCTATTGATGGCAGTTTCATTCGTCTGGAAATTCTCCACATCCGAAGTAAGATAAATGGAAAACCTTTCACTCGATGTTAGTAAAGAATTCTCTGCCATCTGTACCTCATCTATAGTAACTAGTGGGCTGTGGGTCTTGGATGAGTTTTGATTCTCACTAAATAGGAACTCGTCCCCAGTTGCATTATTGGACTCAAGTGGTCCAGATCCTATAAGTGGATCAACCTTCGTCAGAAGAAGAAATCTCTTCCAAATTTTCTACGTTTTTATCCATAATTTCTTTTTCCTTTATTTGTATTCTTTTACGAATACTGGTGGACAAGTGTATGATCTCTGGATGCATTTCATAAGGCTTAATCGCCTCAAACAGGTTAGAGATGTCCTTCCTAATTTTCATTAATTCGTTCCTTCGTTTTTCAATAATAAAGCTTACTGCTTGTTTTGAGAATTCTTAAAACATAGCATCCCACTCCGCCATGGTGTCACTATCGCCAATATCCCCTGTAAGGGGTTTATAAACTACGAGGCCTTTAGGTATACAGTTAAAAGATAGATACCTTTCCAATGTGGCGATTTCCCATAAATCTCTCATTTCTTTGATTAAATGTTGCTCTAGTTTTTTTAAAGATCGAAATACTTCATTTTGCTGCTGAGTAGTTTGTGGCGCTAGCGCTGTCGGTTTGTTAATTTATTTTGTGTTTACTCTTTTTGCCTGGTGTTTCTGCCTGACCTTCTGCACATGAATGTAGCACTCTGTTACACCGCTCCGCCATACTCACCCGGCCTCCGCTCCCACGCCGCAGTCGGCCTCCGCTCCCACGCCGCAGCCTCTCTCCACCCAAAGGCCACGGTGGTCACCTGAGACGGGCTTGCGACCGCTGCCTTCCCTGCATGCTATGCGCATGCGCCATAGGCCGCGGCCATGTCTCCCTTCTGCTTCTTATGCTTCGGCTGTGCCCTGACCCGGAAGCACCTTTGGACCAATGGCTGACCAGACGGGGCCATATCAGGCCACTTCCCCCTGAGGGAGGCGCCTAATCGTTGTGTTTCCTAACACTCTGGCCTCGTTTCATCGTGTGCACTCTGCTCCTGAAGTTCCAGTGTCGGCTGCTCCTCGCAGCAGCTTCTCAGTCCTGCTACTCGTGTTCCTTGTTCTCTTCCGCAGTTCTGTCTCCAGTGTTCCTGCCGTCCTGCTACAGTCCTGCCTTCAGTGTTCCTGCCGTCCTACTCCAGTCCTGCCTTCAGTGTTCATGCCGTTCTACCCCAGTCCTGCCTTCAGTGTTCCTGCCATCCTAGTCCAGTCCTGCTTTCAGTGTTCCTGCTGTCCTACTCCAGTCCTGCCTTCAGTGTTCCTGCTGTCCAACTCCAGTCCAGCCTCCAGTGTTTCTGCCATCCTACTCCAGTCCTGCCTTCAGTGTTCGTGCTGTCCTACTCCAGTCCTGCCTTCAGTGTTCCTGCTGTCCTACTCCAGTCCTGCCTTCAGTGTTCCTGCCGTCCTACTCCAGTCTCAGTCTTACTCTGGTCCATCCTGAGCCGCCCCTCTCGGTATCGGCTACCGTGGTACTTGAACCCCTAGGCCTGCTCCTAACGGTCCCTGTATAGGGGTCGGTTCCACCTGGAAGCTCGCCCCGGGGACCCTCGGTGACACGGTCCAGAGGGTCCACTCCCGTAGGCTCCTGCTCCAGACCACCCACGCTAACAGTACGATCAGGCCATTGACCCCGCCGGTACTATGGCTGCTACCCAGAAAGAGTTGCTATTCCTACGGGAGAATCAGGGGCGCATTATGTCAGTCATGAAGTCGATGGACACCCATTTGTCGGCTTTACAGGTGGCCGATCCTGGAAATGCCACTCAGCTGGCCAGTCTCCAACAGGAGCTGGGTCAGCAGCAAGATACTCAAGCCCACATTTTGTCCTACATGGCCTCCTTTGATAGTCATTTGTCGGCCCTCCAGGCTGCCACTGCAGTGCCAACTCCTCCTCCTGCGTCTACTGCTCTCCCGACGCCCCGCCTCGCCAAGCCGCCTCGTTTCACCGGGGATCCCAAGCTCTGTAGGGGGTTCTTAAATCAGTGTAGTCTCCACTTTGAATGGCTGCCGCAGCAATATCCCTCGGATCGGGCCAAAGTGGCCTTCATCATGTCCCATCTGGAGGGAGAGGCCCTGTCTTGGGTAAACCCGCTCTGGGAATGTGACGACCCGGTCGTCTCGAGTCTCCCGCTTTTCCTGGATACGTTTTGCAAGGTTTTCGATGAGCCGGGTCGGTTAGCCTCTCTCACTGAGTCACTCTTTAACTTACACCAGGGCTCTCTCGCGGTCGAACAGTACGCTATTCGTTTTCGCACTCCGAGCTCTGCTGGAATAACGCGGCTTTGGTGGGGGCATTCTGGCGCTGTCTTTCTAGTAGAATAAAGGATGAACTCGCAGGTCGAGATACCCTGTCCACCTTAGAGGACCTTATCTCGCTGGATACCCGCATTGATCTGCTCTTTCTGGAGCGTGCTCGGGAGTCAGCGAGAGACAGGCGGTCCTCCAGGTCAGTTTCTCCTTTCACCCGGTCTGCCAGCTCCCGTTCGGTCAGGTCCTCTTCTCTTCGAGTGAGCCCATGCAGATAGATCATCTCAGGTTGGCCGAGTTGCGTCAGAGAGAGAGGCGGGCACAAGGTCTGTGCCTCTATTGCGGTGATTCGTCACACTATATCCGCACCTGTCCTAAGAGACAGGGAAACGACTCCACCTCTGTCAGGTAAGAGAGGCCTTCCTAGGTGATGATGATCCCTCTCAACCCCTTACAATTTCTGTGCTTTTGGTTTTGGGAGGGAGGCGTGGTTCCGAGGTGGCCTACATGGATTCGGGCTCAGCGGGTAACTTCATTCGGCCGGAAGAGGTGGACAAATACCAAATTCCTGTAGTCACTCTCTCTAACCCAATTCAGATTGCCACCGTGGATGGCAAACCACTACAGGTGACCGTCTCCTCGGTCACTGAAGAGGTGGAGTTGCAAGTCGGAGCCTTACATTGAGAGAAGATAGCCTTTTACATTTTACCTAAGCTCTCTCACGCCATTCTACTCGGTCTTCCATGGTTAAGGACTCATCAGCCTGTTCTCGACTGGTCTTCTGGGGAGATACTTCGCTGGGGGCACCCGTGCCAAACTCGCTGTCTGACTCCTGTCCGCCTGGCGGCCGCTCCTCGGTCACCTCCAGACCTTCCAGGTCTTCCTCCAGCTTACAGCTCGTACGCCGATTTTTTTGATAAGAAGGAAGCGGAGGTCCTCCCTCCACACCGCCCGCTTGACTGCCCAATTGAACTTGTTCCCGGTTCAACCCCTCCAAGGGGCAGATTCTACCCTCTGTCTCCCGCAGAGACCACCGCCATGTCTGAGTACATCCGAGAGAACCTCACCAAAGGCTTTATACGGAAATCCTCTTCGCCTGCGGGAGCCGGGTTCTTCTTCGTCAAAAAGAAGGACGGAACTCTACGGCCATGCATTGACTATAGGGGCTTGAATGAGATTACCATCAAGAACAGGTACCCTCTTCCACTCATTCCGGAGCTTTTTGACCATCTCAGAGGGGCTCGGATCTTTTCCAAGATGGACCTCAGAGGAGCAGGTGACGAGTGGAAGACTGCTTTCAACATTCGAGATGGCCATTACGAGTACCTGGTCATGCCCTTCGGTCTTTGCAATGCTCCTGCAGTCTTTCAAGAGTTCTTCAATGAGATCTTCCGGGATCTCTTGTAGTCCTGTGTGGTTGTGTACTTAGACGACATCCTCGTCTTCTCGCCGGACCTCTCGTCCCACAGAAAGAGTGTCCGCCTGGTGCTTCAGCGTCTTCGGGAGAACCGCCTGTATGCGGAGATCGAGAAATGTCTCTTTGAACAGACCTCTCTGCCGTTTCTGGGATTCATTATCTCCGACGCTGGTCTAAGGATGGATCCCGAGAAGTTGTCTGCCATCCTCAAATGGCCTCGCCCCGTTGGATTAAAGGCGATACAACGATTCCTTGGGTTCGCCAACTATTACTGGCAATCTGTCTCCCACTTCTCCGCGATCACAAGACCCATTTCTGCACTCACCCATAAAGGGTCTACTTCCAAGGATTGGTCTCCTGAGGCAGAGGAGGCCTTTCTGACCCTAAAACAGGCTTTCTCCACGGCTCCGGTCCTGCATCGCCCTGAGAGCGGTCGACCTTTTGTCCTCGACGCGGGCACTTCCTCGATGGGTGCCGGGGCAGTACTGTCCCAGAGAACGGCCTCCGGTCGCCTGCACCCTTGTGGCTTCTTCTCGAAGGCCTTTTCTCCATCCGAGTGTAACTACTCGATCGGCGACCGGGAACTTTTGGCCATCAAGTTGGCCTTGGAGGAATGGCGCCACCTCCTGGAAGGAGCTGTCCATCCTTTTGTCATCTTCTCGGACCACAAGAATCTGGCCTATCTCCAGTCTGCCCAGAGACTTAACCCTCGCCAAGCCAGATGGTCCCTATTTTTCGCCCGATTTGATTTCGAGCTCCGATTCCGTCCTGGCAACAAGAATTCCAAAGCCGACGCCCTGTCCAGGGTCTTCCAGCCACACGAATCCATGGAAGAACCTTCGCACATCATTGATCCCACTAGGATCATCACCGTGGCTCCGGTGAACTGGCTTACTCCCCCACCTGGCAAGACGCTTGTGCCAGAGAATCTCAAGCAAAAGGTTCTTCTATGGGGGCACTCCTCCAAACTGGCCGGCCATGCTGGAACTAAGAAGACCCTTAATCTTATCACGCGTCACTACTAGTGGTCCACGCTTCGCCAAGATGTACTCGACTTTGTGGCTTCTTGTCCATCCTGTGCAAGAAACAAAGTGCCACAGAGACCCCCGTCCGGTTTGTTGCTTCCGTTGCCCGTCCCTACGGTTCCTTGGGAGAACATCGCCATGGATTTCATCACCGACCTACGCTGCTCTGCGGGCTGCACAGTCATCCTGGTGGTGGTGGATCGTTTTTCCAAGATGGCTCACTTCGTCCCTTTGCCCGCTCTTCCCTCAGCGCTGTAGCTGGCCAAAATCTTCATTCGTCAAATCTTCAGACTTCACGGATTACTTCGACGCATTGTGTCCGACCAAGGGGTTCAGTTTACCTCCAAGTTCTGACGTTCACTTTGTAAGCTCATGAACGTTTCCCTCGACTTCTCCTCGGCCTACAATCCACAGTCCAACGGACAGGTAGAGCGTACCAACCAGACGCTTACGGGGTACTTACGGCACTTCTCCAATGCCCACCAGAATGATTGGGTCAACTTACTCCCCTGGGCAGAGTTCGCTTATAACAACCATGCTGGTGAGTCTTTGGCCAAGTCTCCATTTTTCATTGTTTTTGGCAAACATCCTGGTGTTCCTCTTCCGATAACTCCTGCCTCCGAGGTACCCATGGCCAATGCTTTGTCCTCCGAGTTTTCCAAGATCTGGGCCGAGACCAACACGTTACTCAATAAGTCTGCTGATCGGATGAAGAATTTTGCCGACAAGAAGAGATTGGATCCTCCACCCTATCATGTTGGGGACAAGGTCTGGCTCTCATCCAAATTCATCCGGTTGAAACTGCCCTCCTACAAGTTGGGGCCACGCTACATCATTCCGTTTGTAATTCTTGGACGTATCAAAGAAGTCGCCTACAAATTGAGGTTGCCTGCTTCGCTCCGGGTCCCGAACACCTTCCTTGTCTCTCTCCTGAAACTTGTGGTGCTGAATCGCTTCCATTCTTCGCTTGATCCTGGTCCTCAGCCGGTGGGTGCCAACGACGTTTTTGAAGTGCAGGACATTCTCGCTGTGAAAAGGGTTAGAGGTAGGACTTTCTTTATTTTTGATTGGAAGGGTTTTGGTCCTGAGGAGAGATCCTGGGAGCCTCGGGAGAATATCAATGCTCCCTGTATCCTCAGGAGGTTTCTTGCTAACCTCCGGTGAACTGGCTTACTCCCTCACCTGGCAAGACGCTTGTGCCAGAGAATCTCAAACAAAAGGTTTCTTGCTAACCTCCGGGGAGGGCGGCTTAGGGGGGGTACTGTTACACCGCTCTGCCATACTCACCCGGCCTCCGCTCCAACGCCGCAGTTGGCCTCCGCTCCCACGCCGCAGCCTCTCTCCACCCGAAGGCTGCAGCAGTCACCTGAGACGGGCTCGCAACTGATGCCTTCCCTGCATGCTATGCGCATGCGCCATAGGCCACGGCCACACCTCCCTCCTGCTTCTTATGCTCCGGCTGTGCCCTGAACCGGAAGCACCTTTGGACCAATGGCTGACCAGACGGGGCCATATCAGGCCGCTTCCCCCTGAGGGAGGCGCCTGATCGTTGTGTTTCCTAACACTCTGGCCTCGCTTCATCGTGTGCACTCTGCTCCTGCAGTTCCAGTGTCAGCTGCTCCTCGCAGCAGCTTCTCAGTCCTGCTACTTGTGTTCCTTTTTCTCTTCCGCAGTTCTGTCTCCAGTGTTCCTGCCGTCCTGCTACAGTCCTGCCTTCAGTGTTCCTGCCGTCCTACTCCAGTCCTGCCTTCAGTGTTCCTGCCATCCTACTCCAGTCCTGCTTTCAGTGTTCCTGCCATCCTACTCCAGTCCTGCCTTCAGTTTTCCTGCTGTCCTACTCCAGTCCAGCCTCCACTGTTCCTGCCATTCTACTCCAGTCCTGCCTTCAGTGTTCCTGCTGTCCTACTCCAGTCCTGCCTTCAGTGTTCCTGCTGTCCTACTCCAGTCCTGCCTTCAGTGTTCCTGCCGTTCTACTCCAGTCTCAGTCTTACTCTGGTCCATCCTGAGCCACCCCTCTCAGTATCGGCTACCGTGGTACTCGAACCCCTGGGCCTGCTCCTAACGGTCCCTGTATAGGGGTCGGTTCCACCTGGCAGCTCACCCAGGGACCCTCGGTGCCACGGTCCAGAGGGTCCACTCCCGGAGGTTCCTGCTCCAGACCACTCACGCTAACACACTCTTGAAATTGCTAATATATTGGGGCGTGATCACAGAAACATCAGAAGTTTTATTGCAAATAGTGAACAGGCTCACAAAAAATGTGTTGAGAAAAAAATCTGTACTACTAAAGATTTGAGAAGAATCAAACATGAACTGACCAGGAAGCCATTATCCCCATGTGCTGCAACCTCCCTGGAGTGCTCACAAGTGCAAGCTGTTCAGTGCACATGGCTGAAGAAAGAAAGGCTGAAACCCGACTACCTTTGAACAAGACACAGAAGGGGAAACTCAAGACAGGGTCAAGAAATATCTGAAGACAGCTGTTTCAAAGCTTCTTTGTACTGATGATATGATGACTCTTGAAGATGAAGATGAGCTTTTTGGACTTTTGATTTGCAGATGGAATCAAAATCCACTAACAAAACTACTGCAAGTTTTAGAAAACACTTTCTTCAAGCAGTGGTACAAGAAAAATCTGCATCTTCCAAGAAAACCATGATTTGTACGTAAGACAATTCTCAGTTGCATGCATTGAAGTCTCCACTGCTAGTCTGTTAGTAAAGGCCTTAAAAATGAAAGAATAATGACACAGTTCCTTTGTCACCTGACATAAATTCTATTGAAAAGTGAAAGTGAGGTTTTATTACCTTTTTGGATTGACTGACAGCAATGTAGTTGTTCAACAATAAAATCAATAATCAAAAATACAAATTGCCTAAAAATTTTGAACACATTTTTGTGATATATGGAAGACAAATATGTAAGTGGAATTAGGCCCATTAATTATGGTCTACATGCTTTTAGGAGACATTGATGGAAGGAGATTATACTAGAGATGTACTCACATGGTCAAAATTGTTGGTACCCCTCGTTTAATGACAGAAAAACCTGCAATGGTCACATAAATAACTTAAATCTGATAAAAGTAATAATAAGTCTAAATCTATGAAAATGAACAAATGAAAGTCAGACATTGCTTTTCAACCCTGCTTCCACAGAATTTTTTTTTAAATAAATCTCATGAAATAGCCTGGACAGAAATGATGGTACCCTTACCCTTAATATTTTGTTGCACAACCTTTTGAGGCAATCACTGCGATCAAACGATTCCAGTAACTGTCAATGAGACTTCTGCACCTCTCAACAGGTATTATGGCCCACTCCTAAAGAACAAACTGCTCCTGTTTTCTCATGTTTGAAGGCTGCCTTTTCCAGATGGCATGTTTCAACTCTTTCCAAAGATGCTCAATAGGATTTAGGCCAGGGTTCATAGAAGGTCACTTCAGAATAGTCAAATGTTTTCCTCAGCCATTCTTGGGTGTTTTTAGCTGTGTGTCTTGCGTCATTATCCTGTTGCAAGACCCATGATCTGCAACTGAGACCAAGCTTTCTGACACTGGGCAGCACATTTCTTTCTAGAATCCATTGATAGTCTTAAGATTTCATTGTACCCTGCACAGATTCTAGACACCCTGTGCTAGATGCAGCAAAGCAGCCCCAGAACATAACAAAGCCTCCTCCATGTTTCACAGTAGGGACAGTGTTCTTTTCTTGATATGCTTCATTTTTCCGTCTTTAAACATAGAGCTGATGTTCCTTGCCAAAAAGATCCATTTTTGTCTCATCTGTCCATAGGACATTCTCCCAGAAGCTTTGTGGCTTTTCAACATGTAGTTTGGCAAATTCCAGTGTGGCTTTCTTATGATTCCTTTTTCAACAATGGTGTCCTCCTTGGTCATCTCCCACGAAGTCCACTTTGGCTCATACAATGACGGATGGTGCGATCTGACACTGATGTTCCTTGTGCTTGAAGTTTACCTTTTATCTGATTAGAAATTTTTCTGGGCTCTTTTGTTATCCATCTCTTTGATTTGCCGTCAATTTTTTTCCTGCGGCCACATCCAAAGAGGTTGGCTACAGTCCCATGGAGCTTAAATTTCTGAATAATATGTGCAACTGTTGTCACAGAAACATCAAGCTGCATGGAGATGGTCTTATAACTTTTACCTTTAACATGTTTGTCTATAATTTTCTTTCTAATCTCCTGATACAACTCTTTCCTTCGCTTCCTCTGGTCCATGCTGAGTGTGATACACACCATGTCACCAAACAGCATAGTGAGTATCTGTAGCCCTCTACACAGGCCCACTCACTGATTCCAAGATTGTAGACACCTGTGATGCTAATTAGTGGACACACCACGATTTAACATGTCCCTTTTGTCACATTACTTTCAGGGGTACCATCATTTCTGTCCAGGCCTATTTCATGAGTTGTTTTTTTTATTCTGTGGAAGCCTGGTTGAAAAGCAATGTCTGACATTCATTTGTTCATTTTCATAGATTTTTGATTTATTACTTTTGTCAGACTCAAGTTATTTCTGTGACCATTGTGGGTTCGTCTATCATTAAACGAGGGGTACCAACAATTTTGACCACATGTGTAACAAGAAAGCAAAGAACACCATAAGACAGTATGTATGTTCATCACAGTGAGATGATTGACAACAGCTGTGGAGCTCCTTCAGTTGTGCAAAAACACAATACTTGGAAATACATTATGGAAGAAAAAGAGACTTTCATGCAAAATCTTCAGTTTTCCACATCATGAAGGAGAGAGATTTTTAAAAACATTAATCATGTCTTATATGCCTTTATCCTCCTTTGTCACCCATTGAAACTGGTAGAATTAAAGATTGTCCCAGATACCATCAACAATTCTCTTAGAGACAACAGTCTTTTCCAAGCCACATTAAAAAAATCTTCATTCATTTTTCCACCCAGAGGAATCGGAAGGAGGATAGTCAGAAAATGCAACCTAAATGAGGAAAATATGACCCATAGTTTTGAAGTTGGCAAAATTGTGTTTACTACAGATGTATTAGTAGACAGATGTACCTCGTATAAGCCAATGTATCGCTTAGTTCCGTCAATCATGGAATCAATTAAATGCAGAGAATCACATTTATTTTTTTCACATCTGTGAAGACAAGAGATTGAATTAATTGTGTCTGTAAAGTGCTGAGGAAATTATTGGCAATATAGAAGAAGTAAATTAATTAAAACAAAAAACTGAACCATTTAAATTGAGGACATTGTATCTGGCAGAGGTAATTGTGAGATTTTGGACAAGCTAAGGGGATCAGGAATTATGGAAAGATATTAATGATGTATAATTTAGAGATTTTTTGGGGGGTCTCTCATTTGGCTGATTTATTGTTACTACAGGATGACTTACAGAGCAATTGACATGTAACACGTCTTTGAACAAAGAATTTATTTTTTGGGATATTTATATCTATATTATTTTATACAATCTTGCGTCATAAAAAAATTGTGTAAACTTACAATAGTTTATATTACCTACCCAGCATTATTGCAAAAATATTTACTAAGTAAAGAATAACTAATATTTTAAGTACCGTATATACTCGAGTATAAGCCAACCCGAGTGTAAGCCGAGGCTCCTAATTTTGCCACAAAAAACTGGGAAAACTTATTGACTCAAGTATAAGCCTAGGGTGGGAAATGCCGCAGCTACTGGTAAATTTCAAAAATAAAAGTAGATACCAATTAAAGTAAAATTAATTGAGACATCAGTAGGTTAATCGTTTTTGAAGATCCATATTGAATCAGGAGCCCCATATAATGTTCCATACAGTTCATGATGGGCCCAATAAGATGCTCCATGCAAAAAATATGCCCCATATAATTCTGCACAAAGGTTAATAATGGACCCATAAGATGCTTCATATTAAAGTATGCCCCATGTAATGCTGCATAAAGGTTAATGATGGCTCCATAAGATTGAGGGAGGGTTCCAGAAAGGTCCAGTCCCCAGGGGGAGCTCCAGTGACAGGAGGACTGCTACAGTCTGTGTGCTGTGAGGTGAATCCTGACAGGAAAGAACCGCAGTAGAGACGAGGCTCTGGGTGAAGGACACTGGATGTGTAACGACGAAACTGGCCAGTAAAGTGCTGATGGTGTACAGGCCTAAGGCGGCCACAGTGACTGAGCTGACAGGATTGTCACAGCGTGAAAAGGGGCGGTACGTATAAATACGTCCCAAGTGTAACGCACGGTGTAGGAAGCGGCCCTGGACATGGAGGGCAGTTAGAGAGAGAGAGATATTGCGGTGTGCTGCGAGGGCCGTCAGTCGGACGGTGAACAATAAACTTGGACCTGTTGCACCCAGAATCTGCCTCCATCGTGTCTCTGTTATTTTCGTCTCTGCGCGGTAGGAAGAGGGACCACCCCCCCAGCTCGCCCGGCCCACCGACCCTACATATGGCGTAGTCGGCAGGATCGCCGCCGCTAATACATCAACTTCTGCGGCAGGCCTGCCTCAAAGAATGGAAAAGGACTTGGACTACTCTGTTTGGATTACAATTACCTGTGGATTACAATTGGCTTACTTGTGGATTACAAATTGGGAGCGCTGTGGTGACTCCGTGGTGCTGGCAGAAGATCCGGGGCGGTATCAGGAGCTGCGCAAGATGGCGGCATTGCTGCAGCGCAGGGGAGAGGTCCGAGTGTTTGCAGTCGTGTTGAATGGACTGGGGTCCCCTCCAACGTACCCCCGTGGACAGCAGTATGTGCCCGGAGGCCGACGCTCCCATGTACTGGACCCTGGCAGATGGGTGGAAAAGTCTGCCAACGCCCCACCCAGCAGGAGGAGTGGCACAGAAGAAAAACTTGGCTGCGGCTGTCTGATGCCATTCGAGTGCTGCCCAACGGACGGTATGAGACGCTGCGGGTGTCGGGGCATCAGCCGCCTAGAGTGGCAATGGCGGCGAGAGATGGAGCTGCACCAGAAGTCTTCTTCAGAACCACGGGCAGGCAGCGGGATGCTGAGCCGGGGAGCGGAGCCTGAGCAGAGTCAGCGAGGACGGCCGCCACCAATACCAGCAAAGGACTTCTCAGCGGAGCCCCCGAGTCCGGAGGGAAGGCCCGCAGGGCAGTGGAGCAAGGAACAGAGGCTGCGGGGGAAACCGCGTGATGATGGGACGGAGGCCGCAGCGCCGGGGAAGGTGAGAGTACCCCCGGCCCTACCAGTGCCTCCGCAAGAGGCCCCCACCATTCTGCTGCAGCACGCAGCCCCCTGCGCACCGGAAGGCCTAGTTACCACGGGCCCCTTGGTGTATGCGGAGCTGAGTGAGGCTCCCGCTCATGTCCCCGAACTACCCCGCCCGAAGTCACCAGTGCAGAGCTCACCCAAAGAAGACGCTGCTGCGCTTCCCCTGCTAATAGCAGCTGCATCGTTAAAATCGGCCGTTACTTCGGCTCTGTTGGAAGTAGTGGATGCGGCCTGTCCTGAGGCCGCAGGTAATGCCGCTACTGGAGTCGGCTGCGGCCAGCTTAGCGGGCCCTGTGATTCCAGCCCCCGAGGACCCGGTTGTCCCCATTTGCCACCTGACCCCAGCGGCTGCTGGGCCACAGAAATCTTTGGCCGTTTCTGTCTTGCGGTCTTTTTCAGCGGAGTCCCGCCCACCGGACTCCAGGGCTCGTGCCGGACCCTCTGTTTGGGTCGCAGGAGTTATAGAGAAGAAGAGGGCCAGGGAGCAAGAAGTCTGGAACCTGCTCCATGAGAGGGGAGAGGTTGGCATGGCGGCTGCACGACCCCCGGGACGGCTCGTTTATACTAACTTGCAGAAAGGGACACTTCTTGCATCCTGGGAGCTCCACGGTTGTGGGGTCCCTTACTACTGACCACCGAAAGGAGGATTGAACTGTCAGGAGTTCGTTGCACCGTTGTGCAGGTCAAAAGGACAGTTCGCGGTCAGCTTTTAAAAAAAACAAATGTTTATCTGTGATTTTTATGTCTGTTTTTCTATGTTCCTCTTACAGGATAGTTTGTGTTTACTTGTTAGACTGACAGAGCGGGGATACTTAGAAGAGAAGAGTGTCCAGGTCCAAGGAAGGGGGGGAGGAGGAAAGAAGACATGCAATGTTATGTTATATTTTGGTTTTAAAAGCAAGAGAAAATGAAAAAAAAATTATAAAAATGGGTACTTGTGATATTGTAAAGTTGTTTTGGTGTACAATATGCACAAGTAAAATGCAACAGGTCCGGGTAAGGGAAGGTCTGCGGGACCAAAGGAAAGTGTGAGATCCAGTAGGGATCTAAGAGTTGAGGAGGTCTGGGAGACCGGGACGCCGACCATGACATGAAATTGAAAGAAGAGAAAATGAGTTGGAAGATGTGAGAGAGACAGCCGTCCTAGGTCAGGTCCCCAACACCACGGACACCCCTGAAGGAGGAAGGCGGGCGCTGGTAATGATCTGGAAGGTAAGAGACCTCGATCATGGCGTACCGAATAGTGGAAGGTGACAGTAGGGGAGAGTAGGGGAAGGTACACGCCATAGAGAGAATATGGGTGTACCTAGCCCAATTTGAAAGACGTTGTCATGTGGTGTGCGCGCTGGTGAGTAGCAGTAGGTTGCTCAGAGCATAGTGCTCCCAGTATGGTTCGGCCCCCGCAGATAGTGGGTTTGGCTCAACAGCTGGTCCGACAACAGAATGTAGGTGTAGCTTCAGAACGACGAAGGCAGGGATGACGATTGTCGAGGACGACAATGGACAAAGGAAGGGGGAGTGTAGGGAAGGTGACCTGACGTACGGACGGACGTGTCAGAATGGAGAAAGATAGGTTTGCACAGTTTAGGTAGGTGTCAGTAATATAGTGGGAAACAGCTAGGAAAGTGTAGGTGACGTCCAGTACCTTGGGATGACCATTAGATGGCAGGGTGGAGTGTGAGCAAAGGACGTGACATCAGCTTAGGGCTTTAGAAACCGTTGGTCATGGGGGGCGGAGTGACAGTTAGAGTGACAGTTTCAAGGAACCGGTAGAGCTATAAATATTGAGGGAGGGTTCCAGAAAGGTCCAGTCCCCAGGGGGAGCTCCAGTGACAGGAGGACTGCTACAGTCTGTGTGCTGTGAGGTGAATCCAGACCAGGGGGACTGAGGAGAGAAAACGTCAGGGGGGTGGTCCTGACAGGAAAGAACCGCAGTAGAGACGAGGCTCTGGGTGAAGGACACCGGATGTGTAACGACGAAACTGGCCAGTAAAGTGCTGATGGTGTACGGGCCTAAGGCGGCCACAGTGACTGAGCTGACAGGATTGTCACAGCGTGAAAAGGGGCGGTACGTATAAATAAGTCCCAAGTGTAACGCACGGTGTAGGAAGCGGCCCTGGACACGGAGGGCAGTTAGAGAGAGAGAGATATTGCGGTGTGCTGCGAGGGCCGTCAGTCGGACGGTGAACAATAAACTTGGACCTGTTGCACCCAGAATCTGCCTTCATTGTGTCTCTGTTATTTTCGTCTCTGTGCGGTAAGAAGAGGGACCACCCCCCCAGCTCGTCCGGCCCACCGACCCTACATCGCGGTAAGAAGAGGGACCACCCCCCCCAGCTCGCCCTGCCCACCGACCCTACAGGTCTCCGGTGCCAGAAGCTTGTTCCTGTGTTCAGCGGTCACATGGTAACGCTCATTAAAGTAATGAATATGCGCTCCACGCCTATGGGAGTGGAGTCGCATGCACATTTATTACTTTAATAAACAGTACCACGTGACCGCTGAACACAGGAAGAGCTGTCAGAGCCAGAGACCATCTGAGAAGCAGGGAAGTGCAGAGACTGCACCAGGAGGGGGTGAGTATGATCTGACAGCTGCCGACTCCTGCCACTCCTCCTTCCCGACCTACCCCCTGGGACAATGACTCGAGTATAAGCTGAGAGGGGCACTTTTACCCTTAAAAATGGGCTAAAAATCTCAGCTTATACTCGAGTATATACGGTAATTAATTATTGCGATTTGGAGGTAGCCAAATTTGTGTTTATTGTGTAGTCATGTGAAATTAGTGACACATATCACTGTAAATGTTAACGACTAGAGATGAGCAAATTTTTCAAGGTTTAGTTCAGCGAACTTCCTGTTGTTCGCTGAACGGTTCGTCAAACGTACCCGTACCCCACTGAATTCAATGGGAGGATCAGATGGCACAAATATCAGCTTACTAGACCACTAATGTTAGAAAAATTTAAGGATAGTAACACAGGTAGTTGACTGATCAATTCACCCACAGTGGAAATTTTAGAATGGAACAGCAGCAGTCAGCCATGGGCCATGCATGAGGTATCACTGTCTGAGTCAGCATTTACAGTTTTTAATTTAAATTTAAGTTAAGACAAGGTGAGTGAGGGACCAGTATAAGCCTTTTTTGATGGGAACCCTGATACCACATGCAACAGCTCAAATTGGACTGGATTTTTGCTCAGCCACACTCAGGTGCCACAAATATCACTTTCGTAGACTACTATTTGTAGAAAAATTTAAGGATAGTAACACAGGTAGTTGACTAATGATCAATTCATCCACATTAGAAATTTTAGAATAGCACAGCAGCAGTCAGCCATTGGCCATGTATGAGGTATCAAGGTCTGGGTCAGCATTTTGAGCTTTAAATTGAAGTTTCAATTTAGATGAGGTGGGTGAGGGAGCAGTGTAAGCCTACTTTGCTGGGAGCCCTGATAAATCATTAAACAGCTCAAACTGTTTTTTGTTCAGCCACACTCAGGTAGCAAAAATATCAGCTTGGTGGAACACAGATGTTATAAAAAGTTATGGATAGTAACACTAAAAGTGCAGGCCTGCTGGTCTGGAAGCCCTACTGCTACAGGCAACAGTCAGGAGACCCAATGGAGTGCAATCATTTCAAAAAATTATTGTCACACACCACTAAAGTGGCATAATTTTCCACAGAGTAGGAACAGTAAAATAGGCCGAGAGACACCTTCCACTACAGGCAAAACACCAGATGGAGACCATACATGGAATCTCCAAAAAATATGACATAGTTGTCATGGGAGATTTCAACTATCCAGACATTTGTTGGGAATCTCTCTCAGGCAAAACTAACAGGTCAAGGAAATTCTTATCCTCTCTTGCTGACAACTTTATCTTCCAAAAGGTAAGGGAGAAAACAAGGGGAACTGCTACCTTGGATCTAATCCTTATAAACAGGGAGGAAATGGTTGAGGAGGTAAAAGTGGCTGGGACCCTAGGAGGTAGCGACCATGCTATTTTAGAATTTTGGATAACTAGAGGCGGAAGACCTGTGAAGACTCAGACGTCAAGGTTAGATTTCAGAAAGGCAGATTTTAAGGGATTCAGAAAGAGAATTGGAGGGATCCAATGGCTGGATATCCTTAAAGACAAAAATGTCCAGGAAGGATGGGAAATCTTGAAAAATGAAATTCTCAAAGCACAGTTGTTAACAATTCCGAAAAGAGGGAAGAATAGGAAGCAGTTAAGGAAACCAGGATGGATGAACACAGAACTTAAGCACATGCTAAAAAGGAAGAAAAAAATGTTTATAAAATGGAAAGAGGGAGGCATATCTAAAGAAGAATATAATGCTGTCTGCAGAACCTGCAGGGCACAAATCAGATTAGCTAAAGCTGAAAATGAATTGAGGCTTGCAAGAGATGTCAAAAGCAATAATAAAGGATTTTGGGGATATGTCAAAAGTAAAAGAAAAGTCAAAGATGCTATAGGATTTTTACAGGATGAAAATGATGAAATGGTAAGACAGGATGTTGAGAAGGCTGAACTTTTAAATTCCTATTTTGCATCTGTTTTCTCTCAGAAAGGAAATGTAACATCAACTGTTATTCACTGTCCTATTAAGAGAATAGAAGAATCCAGGATATCTATAAACAGAAAGATAGTGAGGAAACACTTAGCTAGCCTAAATGAATTCAAGTCTCCAGGTCCAGATGAATTACACCCCAGAGTACTGAAGGAGATAGCAGAAGAAATTTTTGAACCCCTCTCTATAATCTTTGAAAATTCTTGGAGAACAGGAGAAGTGCCAGAAGACTGGAGAAGAGCAAATGTTGTTCCTATCTTCAAAAAGGGGAAGAAGGTGGACCCAGGTAACTATAGGCCGGTGAGTCTGACTTCTATACCAGGAAAGATCTTTGAACAAATTATTAACCCTCCGTCAGGCGCAATATAGATTCTCCTCAGTTCATGCGCAATGTGCCTGACAAGCACAGGTCAGAAAACCACCTATAGTAGCTACATATTTCAATTTCAGGACTATAGAAGTAGTCAGTAACCTTCATAGGAATGTATTAAAAGAGATTACACCAAATCAGATGCAAAAAAAACCATTTATTAACCATAAACTTATTAAAACTAAAAGTACCACTTTTCGGTAGTACCGCCAAAAAGGCTCCAGTTATCATTACTTAACTATTGCTTAAATATAAAATTATGGAAAAAAACTTAAAGGATATTGCACTTAGATGTTACTTAATTATTTTCTACTCATCTTCAGTGGTTTCAATTGCAGCAGAAGCAGCACAGGTACACTTAGAAAAGCAAGGCTGGCAGAAGAAAGTTGCATGGGAAAGGCAGATTGATTCTTTACATATTTTGCAGTCATATTTAGAAAGCCTTCTGAAACCAGATACAAATGAGCAGGTAGTACAACTGCGTCTTTTAGAAGGTGGTAGAGTCGGTGTTTGTTCTGGAACGTCCTTGGGACGTCCTTTGTATTTTTATCTTTGCCCAAATAATAAGCTAGATCTGTGTCTGTTTCCTCTGTATCGGTGTCATCACCATCCTGCTCTGTTCCAGAATCAGTGTTACATTCTGCTACCTCATCTTCAGATGAAATGTCACTAGATTCCTCTAAATCCTCAGTTACTGCTGGTTCTTCCTCATCATCTTCTAACAAAAAAAATCTTCATTTCTTCTAAATGAAGGGGTTTAGATGAATCATACTGTTTTCTGGCCATTGCAGCAGAAAATCTGAAGCAAGAGAGAAAGAGTATGTGTTAGGGCGCAATGTGCCTTAGAAGCCACCCTCCTTTTGTCTAAGAAAACAGTACTTATGTACACTAACTTAGCATTAATCCTTCATAAAACAAGCTAAATACACAATCGTGATGAATAAAAAAAGAAAATGCTGACCTTTCAATTTGTGTTGAAATCAGGCGCAATGTGCCTGAGAAGCCAAAGTGTTGATATCTGCTCACTAGAAGGTCTGCTGAGTCACTGTGATATCAGGTTTCACAGAGCCTGTAGAGTCAGGAGATAACTAGGAGGGGTGGGGTTTTCTGATAAGTGGGCAAGGAGAGAGAAGTGAAACTAATTACTGTGTGCCTGTCAGATCTATTGCGCCTGACGGAGGGCTAAACAACATGTATGTCAATACCTGGATAAGAATGAAGTGATTAAACAGAGTCAGCATGGGTTTGTAACTAATAAGTCATGTCAGACTAACTTAATTTCCTTCTATGACGGTATCACTGATTGGGTGGATCAAGGAAATGCTGTAGATATAGTATATCTTGACTTCAGCAAAGCATTTGACAAAGTCTCTCATACAATCCTTATTGAAAAAATGATTAAGTATGGAATGGACAAGGCAACTGTTAGGTGGATTCATAACTGGCTTAGTGAATGTCTCAAGTGGGGTACCACAGGGCTCTGTCCTGGGCCCTGTATTGTTCAACATCTTTATCAATGATTTAGATGAAGGAATTGAGGGTAAACTGATTAAATTTGCTGATGACACAAAGCTAGGAGAGATAGCTAATACTAGAGAAGAGAGAGAGAGGATTCAAAAAGATTTAAATAAACTGGAGAAGTGGGCAGCAACTAACAGAATGGTTTTTAACAGGGAGAAATGCAAAGTACTACATCTGGGCAATAAAAATGGAAAAAGCATATATAGAATGGGAGGAATAGGGCTAAGTGACAGCACATGTGAAAAAGACTTGGGTATACTAATGATCACAGATTGAATATGAGTCAACAGTGTGATGCAGCAGCAAAAAAGGCAAATGCAATTCTAGGATGTATTAACAGAAGCATACAGTCTAGATCACGTGAAGTCATTATTTCCCTCTACTCCTCTTTGGTCAGACCTCATCTGGAATATTGTGTCCAGTTTTGGGCACCACATTTTAAAAAAGACATCAACAAACTGGAGCAAGTTCAGAAAAGAGCGACCAGAATGGTGACCGGTCTGCAAACCCTGTCTTATGAGGAAAGGTTGCAGGATTTGGGAATGTTTAGTTTGCAAAAGAGAAGACTGAGAGGAGACTTAATAGCTGTCTACAAATATCTAAAGGGCTGTCACATTGTAGAAGGATCAACTTTATTCTCATTTGCACAAGGAAAGACTAGAAGCAATGGGATGAAACTGAATGGGAGGAGACACAGATTAGATATTAGAAAAAACTTTTTGACAGTTAGAGTGATCAATGAGTGGAACAGGCTGCCACGAGAAGTGGTGAGTTCTCCTTCAATGGAAGTCTTCAAACAGAGGCTGGACAGACATCTGACTGGGATGATTTAGCGAATCCTGCTTTGAGCAGGGGGTTTGACCAGATGGCCCAGGAGGTCCCATCCAACTCTACGATTCTATGATTCTATGATTCTATGATCTCCGCATTTCCAAATATTATTGTCACCCAACACTAATGTGGCTTCAACTTCCCCAGAGAAGAAATAGTAGAATGGACCTTTGACACGCCTTCCACTACAGGTGTAAGGGGGTTTGGAGGCTAGCTCATGCCTCACACTCCTTGATTACATCCCTGAAAAGCTGGTATATTTTATATGTCTTATAATATTGCCATGTTGTGTCATGTATTGCAAATGTTCTGATGTTCCTGTGTTGAATACTGTAGATATAAGGAAAGTGTAGGATTTATATTTAGCCCACTAAGGGGGGCACAATAGAGTAAGATAGGAGTAGGTTAGAACAATAGGATTTATATAGGAACTTAGGAGGGGCCAACTGGGAGTAGTTGGGGAGCTTCCTGGGGTTTGTCAGTAAGGGCTGGGAGCCAGGAAAGGACAGTTGTGTCTCGCAGCATTTAAGCTGGGGAGCCCAGCCGTCCAGGGCCTGGGGCTAACAGTCACACGGCAGTGGAGGAATACAGGGAAGCATCAAGATGGTAGCAGCTGACTTCGTGGGAATAACTCAAACCCTAAATGTCCGGGTCTATGACCTAGCAAGGAATGGGAGAGCCATATTTTTACTTCACCTCTGGAGAGGGAAGCTAGCGGGGGACTCCTGAAGCAGGTTAGTCTGACCAGTCAGGAAGCTGCGGTACATTGGATGAGCTTGAGATACTCCTTCACCATCATCTCCAGTTGCTCACAATGTGTCAGACTTGTAATTTGTTCTGCTGGTGCACGGGCTGCGTTGTACACTGTGTGCCTCACTGCTGTCTTGGGGAAAACTACCCATAAGATTGTCTGCAAGCGTGTTTTGATACTCCAGCATGCGCGCATCCCTTTCCACAGTGGAAGCAATTGGCAAAATTTACTCTTGTACCGTGGATCTAACAGAGTGGCAACCCAGTAGTCAGCACTATTTCTAATTGATGAGCGAGTATACTCTTTGCTTGGATTTTGGCTGATTTACGGCTGCTGATCAGCCTGAATACATGTGAGGAATGCCTGTTTGTTAGGGAATTCCCACATGTATTCAGGCTGTCTAGCAGCCATTAATCATGCAACTGCGTGGACACAAGCTAAATGTCCGAGCACATCCAAATACTCGGAGATCACTCTAACATGCTCGGGAAGACCTGAGCAACGAGTATACTTTCTCACCACTATTCCTAATCCTAACAATACGGGCATTATGTTGCAGATAGTGCAGTAAGAAGGTACTGATGTGTCGGACGCTTCCATGAGGCCCAAGTCCAAGGTGTGTTGGTGGTGTTGTAACAATCAATCTTTCTTCCTCTGTCTCCTTCCTCCAACAATGAACAACAGAAAAAGGGATTATTATCCTTTCATCTCCTGACTGTTTTGCACCCATCACTTCTTCCTCCTCATCCTTTTCATCCTCCTCAGTGTCCTCCATTAGTTCCTCAGCTCCTGCATCTTCACAGTTTGTCTGGTACCATGAGCCCCCTTCAATCACTGTAATCCACTCTGCCATGGCACTCACCTGTATGATGACAGTCAGGAACTTAGAGATATTGTTATTCCTTCTGCATCATCCTATGCTTTTACCCCTTCCTCTGGGACCACCACTTTTTTCCGCAGACTACTCAAAGTGTGCTCCAGCATGTAGATGAGCAGAATAGTTATGTTGATGATGGCATCATCAGTGCTAACCATCTTAGTAGCCATTTAGAAACTGTGCAGAAGGGTGCAGAGGCCCTTCATCTGTGCACACTCTGCAAGTGTGATTTGCACCATGTCCGTACTGCGTTGGCCCAGGCAGTGCAAAAGGACATACTGCACCAAGCATCATTGTTGTTGCCACACTCACTGCAACATCTACAGAGTGGAATTCCATTGTGTCAGTACATTGCAAATCAAACAGTTAATTAGTAGGCTGAAAGATCTATTCAGCTATGCCAGTTCATGATCTGCAGGGTGTGAATGGCAGAAGTGATCACACAGCGACCATATTTTCTGCAGTAGCGCATCAAGGCCGGGATATTGGTGGAGAAATTGCTGTACCACGAGGACGTGAGGTATGCCTGCCATGAGTGTGAGGTTCCCAGACTAAGGCATGTTGATTGCACCTGTGCCAAATCATGCATGTAGTAGTCAATTTATTGCAATTTTTTGCCTCTGCTGAGAAGTTTTTTGCAAAATTGACAGATAACGTGAGTTGGATCATCCTTTGTGGTCTCAAAAAAGGCCCAGGTTAGGCAACCCTTTGCCGCCCCTGCAAACTGCAGACTCCCAACTGATGCTGGCCACAGTCAGAATTGTGACTGAGGATGCAGTGCTTGTCGTTGTTGCATCACTACTAGTGATGAGCGAGTATACTCATTGCTCGGGTTTTCCCGTGCATGCTTGGGTGTCCTCCAAGTATTTTGGCGTGCTCGGAGATTTAGTTTTCATCGCCTCAGCTGCATGATTTACGGCTGCTGGACAGCCTGAATACATGTGGGAATTCCCTAACAAACTTGCATTCCTTACATTTATTCAGCCTGTCCAGCAGCCACAAATCATGCAGCTGCATCAACAGAAACTAAATCTCCGAACATGCCAAAATACTTGAAGGACAACCGAGCATGCTCTGGAAAACCCGAGCAACGAGTATACTCGCTCATCACTAATCACTACATGTCTGTGCGGCAAGCCACAATGTAACTTCCTCATCTTCCTCCTCCTCCTCCACCTCTACTGAGCTACTCAGCTGTGTGCCTCTGGGTTCACACCAAGTGGGATTTACAACCTCATTGTCATCCTCTCTGTTCTTTCATGTCTCGTCCTGAGAGTCACCCTCCTTTTCTTGCTGCCCTGACCGCACAGTACATTCCGCGAGCACCTCAAGTATCTGAGAAACATAAGAATTACCTCCACACCCAGTGGTTAATGTCTGGTGATGAGGGTCTGGATTCTTTCAAGATCTTACTATGTCTGGCCTTGGATCCAACATGAAAAAATTTTGGGCATTGGTGCAGATGCTTTATTCCTCTTGGATTTTATGATTCTTTGAAGCAGACCTCTGGTGCCCATGGAATGGAATGTATGGTCAGTTCTGCAGACTCACCCATCTGTGGTTCCCCACAGCCAGCTGGGTGGTTGGAAAGTTGAGATGCGGGGGGAAACACGGGTAATTGGGGTGCCACCTCTGAGCATTGTACTGTGTGTGATGTTAACAAGCAGGTATAGGAGCAGAGGCAACTTGATGTAGCGTTTGCCATTCACTGGAGCACATGCTTTTTCTGGCCCTCATCTGGTGTGAGACTGCTAAAGAAAAGGAGTGGAGTAGCCTGTCCAGTAACAGATGTTGTCAGCTGTCTTTGGGTAGGACGACCCTGTATTAGTTCAGTAGAGCTTTCAGTAATATTACCGCCTAACCCACATATACATCAAACACCAAACCTAGTCCCCCTTCCACCACGAGTGAGCTCGCTTTTTCCCATTATGACAGAGTCACTGTTGACATGATGGTGGGGAGATACGTGTCACTGCGCATGAACGCGTCAGTGATGTAAAACCAGAATAGTTTCCTCCAGCACACTGTGTGGTGGAACGGTTAATAAAAAAATCATAATGGGCTGGTTTTAATGGACATTCATAGAGCAGACGGGAGAATGTCCATGTATCTCCTCCTGCAGAGCTGCCAGGACCTGTGTGATGTCAGAATCATGTGATCAGTCACATGATGGAGGAGTCACAAGGTCTGGGCTTCAATGGCTGACTGGCAGAGCTTCCAGTGTTCAGTGGTTCCTGGAGAGATAGGACTCCGAGATAGTGCATGTAAAGCTGAACCGTAGACATTGCTCTCTGTGAGCAGGCTGATCCCGCTAGGAAAAAGGTCTGTTTCTTTGTTTCTTTGTTTTGCCTGGAGGGCTGTGTTTACTTTCCAAGCTTGGTTTATGCTGCTACAATAAACCAAGCCTTTTCTTAAAGAGACAATGTTCCAGTTATACCTCTGTGTCCAGCCGAGTGAGCCGCTCTACCACAAGGGGGTTAGAAGTGCGAGCAGTTTCCCAGCGAACACATGTGATGGCCACAAGCCAGCATAGATGTCAGGCAAGATGGAGGACCTGCTCAAACATCTGCTGCAAGCACAGCAGCAACAGCAGCTACAATATCAGCAGCAATTACAGCAGCAACAGATGGAGCAGCAAGTTATCAGTAAGTTGCTTTACAACAAATGCAGCATCAGCAGAGGCGATTTGTGGAAGGCTGGAAGCTCTTCCCCCAAGTCCAGGTGACAATACGTATGTCCGTAAGACGGTAAGACGAGCCACGAAAAAAATGACCCCGGGTGATGATGTGCAGGCTTTGACTGGTGAGCCCCAGAAGGCATATTATGATTTGGCATTACAGGATGCACAGGCATATGCTAAGTCAAAGAATGAAATTTTGGCCTGCGCAGGAGTGACAATGTTAGTCAGAGCCCAAAGGGTTCACCACTGGGCGTATTATGGGACAAACCACCTCGATTCCAAATGTTTGACCTGCTCTATCTTGTGCAAAAATGGCTGCAGCATGAATCCTCTACCCCAGCCCAGATGGTCGAGCGCGCTGTCATGGACTGGTTTGTGCACTCTCTTCCTAGGCTGGTGCAGACCTGGTTTGCCCAGGGAGATCCCCAAACTGCAGATGAACTCATGGGCCTAGTGGAATGGTTCCAGGTGGTCAAGAGGTCCCTAAGAAACCAGGGGGTGGGGCATCCTAATACTGGGGCACCCAGCAAGAACTTGAGCCCCATAAGAGGGGTAGTAAAGCCACCACTTTTGGGGAGTCCTAGATCCAAAGGGGTCACTGAGGGGTTGTCAAAGGCCACAGGTAAAGACTTACTCTTCTGGAGATATCAGAGTCCTTGAAAATCCACCACTGGGGGTAGTCCTAGATCCCAAGGGGTCACTGAGGGGTTTTCAAAGGCCACAGGTAAAGACTTAATTTGCTGGAGATGTCGCAGTCCTGGACATATAGCCACCCATTGCCACTTGTCCTCTGAAGAGATGAACTGTAGCCTAGGGAGGCTCTGCTCCTACTATACATTCCCTGACTATAGTGTGGACTTTCAGCTCAGTGAGGGGCTGCAGGAATGTCCCGTATCAATAAATGGGGTGCTGGTGACAGGACTTTTTGACTCAGGGAGTTTGGTGACCCTGGTAAGGGCTATAACACCCCATCAGTTAATCCTGGGGAAACGTGGGTGTTCGTTCTATCCACGGGGGACTCCACGGACTATCCTGTCACCAGAGTGTTGGTTTAAACAAGCCAGGGTATGGAGTCCCATGAGGTCAGGGTGGTTGAAGTTTTGCTGCACCCCATGATAATTGGGAGGGACTTCAGCCTTTTCTGGGACTTGTGGAGAAAGGTGGAGATATCAATGGATGCAGACAGGAGCCAGGTCAACCGAGTTGCAACCCCATCACAGTCGGAAGTGGATGAGTTCTCCTTGTGTGTCCTGGCCGGTGATGAGGACGAGATGGTTACCAGTGAGACTGAAATTCCTGATCTGGAGGTTTCTGCCCAAATGCAGGACTTGACTTTGAAAAATGTTCTTGAAAACGTGACTGTGATAAATGGGGTTGCCCAAGAGCCAGGGGCCAACACCAGATTCCCATACTTTGTGTTCAATGGGGAGTTGCTATATCAAGTTAGTAAACAGAGAGGGGAATTATTAGAGCAGCTGCTAGTCCCGGGACCCTATAGATGTAGGTTGCTATATCAGGTCCATGCTCATGTCTTGGAGAGGCACCTAAGTGTAGATAAGACCCAAGAATGATTCCTTCAGAGGTTTTCCTGGCCTGGGTGTTACAGGGGTATTGTTCATTTCTGTCGCTCCTGACCTACCTGTCAGCTAACTGTCTCTGTATCCCAGTTCCGCAGTCCAATAGTTACGTTACCCATAATCGAATTCCCGATCTACCGGATTGCCATGGATCTGGCCAGGCCATTAGTTAAGTCTGCCAGAGGTCATCAATACATCCTCGTTGTAATGGACTACACTATGTGGTACTCGGAAGCGCTACCCCTGAGAATCTCCTCCGCCTGGAGTATAGCACGAGAGCTAGTTCATATTTTCTCCCGGACGGGCCTGCCGAAAGAGATCCTGACAGACCAGGGGACACCATTTATGTCTACGGTAATAAGGGAGTTGTTTAAGGCCCTCCAGATTACCCAACTTAGGTCATTGGTGTACCATCCACAGACAGACGACCTGGTGGAGAGGTTCAATAAGACCCTGAAGTCCATGCTAAAGAAGGTCATGGAGAAGGATGGACGAGATTAGGATTGCCTCCTGCCATACCTACTGTTCTCCATCAGGTAAGTTCCCCAGGCCTCTACAGGGTTCTCAACGTTCAAGCTGTTATATGGACGGCACCCCTTGAGACTTCTAGATGTTGCAAAAGAGACTTGAGAAGCAGAAGTTACACCCTACCGGAGCATCATCGAGCATGTGGCCCAAATGCAGGACCAAATCGCAAGGGTGATGCCAATTGTGAAGGAGAGTCTCCTTCAAGCACAAGAAGCCCAGATGAGGGTCTACAACCGGGCCGTGATTCTTAGAAAGTTTAGCTCTGGGGACCGGGTGCTCATGCTGATCCCCACCGTGGAGAGCAAATTCCTGGCCAAGTGGTAAGGGCCATACAAGGTGGTCGAGAAGTTAAGTGATGTCAACTATATGGTCCACCAGACAGGGAGAAGGAAGCCATAACAAGTGTACTACGCTCACCTGCTGAAACCGTGGCAAGACAGGCATCCGGTAGAAGCACTGTGCCTAGGGGCCCATCCTGAAGCCAAGGTCAAGAATGTAACAGGGACAGAGACACTGATACCTGCCCAGAAACAGCAGTGCCGTGAGCTGCTTCAGAGAAACCGAGTCCTGTTTTCGGAGTTACCAAGATGTACGCAGTTGGCGGAGCACGAGATCCTGACTGAACAACATGTGAGGGTGAACCAAAGGCCATATCGGATTCCTGAATCTCACCCTGAGGTGATCTCCCAGGAGGTGAAGAGAATGTTGAGCCTGGATGTCATCGAGTAGTCAAAGAGCGGCTGGTCCAGCCCTATTGCCCTGGTGACGAAGACAAGTGGAGAGTGGCACTTCAGTAACGATTACAGGAAGCTCAATGAGGTGTCCAAGTTCTACGCATATCCGATGCCCCGGGTTGATGAGCTTATTGAGAGGCTAGGGTCAGCCAGATACATCACCACCCTGGACCTAATGATGGAATACTGGAAAATTCTCCTGTCTCCAATTGCTAAGGAGAAGATGGCCTTTTCTACACCTGACAGATGCTTTCAATATACCAGGATGCCTTTCAGACTACAAGGAGCCCCAGCCACCTTCCAGAGGGCTATGGACCGAATTCTAGGCCCTCACAAGAAGTATGCCACCACTCATTTGGATGACATTGTTATTTTCAGCCCGTATTGGGGAAGTTACCTGCCGAAGGTCCATGCAGTACTCGGTGCCCTAAGGAAAGCTGGGTTTACCATAAACCCAAAGAAGTGCGCCCTCAGGAAAGAAGAGGCAAAATACTTGGGCTATGTTGTTAGAGGCAAGATAAAGCCGCATTTAGATAAAGTGGAGGAAATCCAAAAGTGGCCACAGCCGGTCTCCAAAAATCAGGTCAGGGTGTTCCTCGGGATTGTGGGATATTATCAAGGATTTATCCCGACCTTCACCATGATAACTGATCTTATCAAGGGCACAAAGTCGAGGATGGCCAAATGGTCCTCTAAAGCGGAGATGGTGTTCAAGGAATTGAAGCTTGTCCTGTGTTTACAGCCAGTCTTGATCACACCAGACTTCACAAGGGAGTTTGTGTTCCAGGCGGACGCCTCCAACGTCGGTTGAGGAGCTGTACTGTCCTAGGTAATAGATGGGGATGAACACCCAGTCCTTTACCTGAGTAGGAAACTCCCATCCTGTGAGAAGAACTATGCCATCATGGAGAAAGATGTCTTGGCCATCAAGTGGGCAATCGACACCCTGAGATACTACCTGTTAGGCAGAAAGTTCAAAATAATATCTGATCATGCTCCACTGAGATGGATGAGGGAAAAAAAGCAAGAACACCCAGGTGGTTTCTGGCGCTCCAGGACTTCAATTTCCATGGGGAGCAAAGACCAGGGAGGTTGCATGGGAATGCAGATGCCCTGTCCAGAGTCTCCTGTTTAGCAAGTGAAGGTGCCAAAACCCCCAGCTTTGGGCAGAGGTGGGAATATGTGACAGAGTCACTGGTGAAGTGATGGAGGGGAGCTACTGTACATGTCATTGCGCATGATTGCGTCAGTGATGTGAAATCAGAAGTTTCCTCCAGCACTCTGCGTGTTGGGACGGTTTATAAAAAAAATCAAAATAGGCTCATTTTGGAGGACATTTATAGAGCAGGAGGGAGAAAGTTCATGTATCTCCTCCTGCAAAGCTGCCAGGACCTGTGATGTCAGAACCATGTGATCAGTCACATGATGTAGGAGTCACAAGGTCTGAGCTTTAATGGCTGACTGGCAGCGCTCCCAGTGTTCAGTGGCTCCTGGAGAGATAGGACTCCAAGACAGTATGTGCTAAGTTGAACTGTGGACATTGATGTCTGTGAGTGGGCTGATCCCACTAGGAAAAAGGACTGTTTTTTTTTGGCTCTTTGTTTTGCCCGGAGGGTTGTGTTTACTTTCCCAGCTTGGTTTATGCTGCTACAATAAACCAAGCCTTTTCTTAAGGAGACACTGTTCCAGTTATACAACTGTGTCCAGCCAAGTGAGCCGTTCTACCACACCATTTCTGCTGGATGTACCCTTCCCCTTTTTTAAACAGCTGTTTCACAACCCTAGGCCCAGAACGGTCAGTCACCTGTCACTAAGTTGACAATCAATATTTATTTTCTGCGATAGTGTGCCTCCACAGCATTATTAGCCAAAACAATTTTGATTAGGAAATGGGGCCTTGTTCCTGCACCCCAATATTAGCCCTAATGATTTTCAATAGAAATGGTGCTTCTTGCCTGCACCCCAATATTAAACCTAACGATTTTGATTAGGAAATATGCAAATAAAGTCCGTGGAACCTCATTTAAGAGTCTCAAACACGGGACTAGCCAGATCTTCCTCCAGGGAAGGACCCAGCCAAGGAGTGACTCCTTTCAGAAACCACCATTACCACCATATTAAGTGGCCCTTTAAGTCAATATCCAGCTCTTTACGAGTTTACAGATATGACAAGGGAAAAACCAAGGCCAGGTATCCATCCACAGACAACTGTTTCGTGGTGTTGCCCCCTCATCAGTGTGGAGTAGGATTCTGGCTAGGTGGGAGCAATGCCTAGTAGACCAACATCACAAAACAATCACTGACCTCAGGGAGACCAGTCAAAGAAACCACTGTGGCAGCCGGCAAAGGCGCTCAATCAGTGAAATCCTAGGTGCATTGCTCCCTGGGAAATACGAATATGCAAATAAAGTCCGTGGACCCTCATTTAAGAGTCTCAAACACGGGACTAGCCAGATCTTCCTCCAGGGAAGGACCCAGCCAAGGAGTGGCTCCTTTCGGAAACCACTATTACCACCATATTAAGTGGCCCTTTAAGTCAAAATCCAGCTCTTTACGAGTTTACAGATATGACAAGGGAAATACCAAGGCCAGGTATCCATCCACAGACTACTGTTTCGGGGTATTGCCCCTCATCAGTGTGGAGTAGGATTCTGGCTAAGTTCCACCTGAGAAAGACGGCTGTGACCGTGGAAACGCGTTGTGGGTATTGGAGGAAGATTAAAAGCTGAGTTTTTAACTTTTTTTTGGTCTCTGCCTTCCTTAGCGCTCCTATAGACCCTTTTTTTTGCAGCACACAACAATAGGGTGTAGGCAGGAAGATCTGGCTAGTCCCGCTTTTGAGGCTCTTAAATGAGGCTCCACGGACTTTATTTGCATATTCGTATTTCCCAGGGAGCAATGCACCTAGGATTTCACTGATTGAGCGCCTTTGCCGGCTGCCGCAGTGTTTTCTTTGACTGGTCTCCCTGAGGTCAGTGATTGTTTTGTGATGTTGATTAGGAAATATGACATAGTGAGTCCTGACTGCAATAAAGTATTAGCTGAGATTATTTTTATTAGGAAATGGGACTTGGTGCCTGCACCCCAATATTATCCTTAACGACTTTGATTAGGACATGAGCCCTCCTGCCTGCACCCCAATATAAGCCCAAACAAGTTTGATTAGGAAATGGTACCTCCTACTTGCAACCCAATATTAACCCTAACTATTTTGATTAGGAAATGGGGTCTTCTTCCCACACCCCAATATTAGCCCAAATGGTTTTGATTAGGAAATGTGTCCTCCTGACTGCAACCTAATATTAGCCAAAATGATTTTGGTTAGGAAATGGGGTCTGGTGCCTGCACACCAATATTAGCCCAATGATTTTGATTAGGAAATTGGGCTTCCTGCCTACACCCTATTGTTAGCTGACTTTATTTGGATTAGGAAATGAAACCTCGTGCTTGCACTCCAATATTAGCACAAACTATTTGGATTAGCAAATGTGATCTTGTGAGTCCTGACTGCAACAGAGTGTTAGTCCAAAGAATTTTGAGTAGGAAATGTGGACTCCTGCCTGCACAACACTATTAGCACAAACTAGTTAGATGCTGGAAGGTTTATTTCACACAGAACAGGATCCTATCTAACTACAGTGGGTGCTGAAAGTATTCAGACCCCTTTAAATTTTTCACTCTTTGTTTCATTACAGCCGTTTGGTAAATTCAAAAATGTTCAATTTTTTTCTCATTAATATACACTCTGCACCCCATCTTGTCTGAAAAAAACAGAAATATAAAATTTTTTGCAAATTTATCAAAAAAGAAAAACTGAAATATCACATGGTCATAAGTATTCAGACCCTTTGCTCAGATACTCTTATTTAAGCTACATGCCTTTCATATCCTTGTGATCCTCCTTAAGATGGTTCTACTCTTTCATTGGAGTCCAGCTGTGTTTAATTAAGCTGATAGGACTTGATTTGTAAAGGCACACACCTGTCTATATAAGACCTCACAGCTCACAATGCATATCAGACCAAATGAGAATCAGGCCCCTAAAGACAATGGGCCCTGTCGCAGCTGCGACTGCGGTAGTCCCGCCCCTGACTGTGACTGGCAGTACTGTAAATCATTACCGCCGGTCAAAGAGCAGTCGTTCCCACAGTGTCAAATGGCAGTATGAGCCAGCAAATGTAATCAGAGGTAAAAAGTATACCTCCGGTAACTGGTATCAGCTGATGGGACTACTACTCCCATCAGCCAACCCCTGCTGCCGTTAATAACAGTGAGATTAGGCGGCGCCTGATGGTAGTATTCATCAGCCAGCACCTAAGCTCTAAATAATTAATAAAAAAACAGTGTGGATTCCCCTGTATTTTTGATAACCAGCCAAGGAAAACTGACAGATGTGGGTTGTAACCCTAAGCTGTTAGCTATCGTAAGGTTGGTTATCAAGAATCGAGGGGTCAATATGCCATTTTTTAAAATTATTTAAATAATAAAAAAAGGCATGGGCCCCCTCCCCCGCTTTTGACAACCAGCAAAACTAAAGCAGACAGCTGGAAACTGGTAAGGCGCCATGGAAGTTGGTCCCTTCCCAGCCTAAAAATAGCAGCCCGCAGCTACCCATCTACTAGATGCACCAATTCTAGCCCTTTGTCCACCTCTTCTCACTTACCCTTTGATGGTGGCAAGTGGGGTTCATATTTGTATGGCTGATGTCACCGTTGTATTGTCCTGTGATATCAAGCCCATGGCTTAGTAAATGAGAGGCATCTATAAGACACCTATCCACTACTAACCATCTAGTTATATTGTAAATAAACAAAAACACACAGCAAGGTTGAAGTCCATTATTTTAAATAAAAAACAAACCACTTTTCCATTTTTTTTAAAAAATAACAAACACAGTTATACTCACCTAACTTCCATTCCATTGAGGCCCTCCACTCCTGTGAAAAATAGAAAATAAATATCAACCATATCCTTCACCTGTCCATCGTTCTGTCCCACGCCGTAATCCATGTCTGGGTATAAACAGTTTTCAACCTGGATGGTGCCAAGATGCAACAGTCCAGGCTGAGAACCATTGAGGAATGAACTTCTGCGAGCTCAGCCTCAGTGACTAGCGGTGATGTCATTCAGGTTACTGCCAGTCACAGAGTCTGCGTTCCCAGCTGGGCCCTTGAGCTGTGGGGACCTCGGTGAGATTACAGCTAGCACAGTGAGAAAAAGTCTCATGGCGTAGTGTTGAATTCACTGTAATTCACCAGAAGAAGTTTCTCAAGGTAAACTGAGGTTTCCTCCCAGCTCCACTGTGAGACTTTTTCTCACTGTGCTAGCGATGGCAAATACTGGATGTTCTGGTTCCCCCATTCAAATGAATGGGGTCAGGGTTCGAGCTCAGGTACTGGTCTTTCTTAACAGTTCGCCAAACTCACCAAACCCGAACATCCAGGGCTTTGCTTATCTATTGACTGGACGTTGTGGATGGTTTTTGCATCCTGATTGCTGGAATGTATGAACATTAAGTTAGTTAAAATAAAAAAATTGCCTCCTCTAACCTATACACACCCACTCCCCTCATAAAACACGCCCCCCCACTCATCAAGCAGAACCACTATCCTAGCCAAAGTCCTAACAAAAGCATTAGTGGAAACGCAATCATTTACCTAACTGCACCCGAATTTAGTCAACTTCGAGGAATAATGCTTGGGAATCCAAACATGAATCCGAATGAGCTATGTTCATGAATGACCAAATTGAGATTGGCAAACGTTTTCCGAACAATTTCACTCATCTGTATCAATGACATAAGTTGTAACGCTTGGAAAAAATCTCCAACAAGGCCCCCAAATATCACTGGTTTTTAATAGTAATGATCTGATCATGGTTACCAAAGATAAATTTGGGCACATACGCGTTCCAGGTCCTTTGTGCAACTGCTACACCTGCGTTCATTATACACTCACTGGCCACTTTATTAGGTACACCTGTCCAACTGTGTGTTAAGACTTAATTTCTAATCAGCCAATCACATGGCGGCAACTCAGTGCATTTAGGCATGTAGACATGGTCAAGACAATCTCCTGCAGTTCAAACCGAGCATCAGTATGGGGAAGAAAGGTGATTTGAGTGCCTTTGAACGTGGCATGATTGTTGGTGCCAGAAGGGCTGGTCTGAGTATTTCAGAAACTGCTGATCTACTGGGATTTTCACGCACAACCATCTCTAGGGTTTACAGAGAATGGTCCGAAAAAGAAAAAAAATCCAGTGAGCGGCAGTTCTGTGGCCGGAAATGCCTTGTTGATGCCAGAGGTCAGAGGAGAATGGGCATACTGGTTCGAGCTGATAGAAAGGCAACAGTGACTCAAATTGCCACCCGTTACAACCAAGGTAGGCAGAAGAGCATCTCTGAACGCACAGTGCGTCGAACTTTGAGGCAGATGGGCTACAGCAGCAGAAGACCACACTGGGTACCACTCCTCTCAGCTAAGAACAGGAAACTGAGGCTACAATTTGCACAAGCTCATCGAAATTGGACAGTAGAAGATTGGAAAAACGTTGCCTGGTCTGAAGAGTCTCGATTTCTGCTGCGACATTCGGATGGTAGGGTCAGAATTTGGCGTAAACAACATGAAAGCATGGATCCATCCAGCCTTGTATCAACGGTTCAGGCTGGTGGTGGTGGTGTCATGGTGTGGGGAATTTTTTCTGGGCACTCTTTGGGCCCCTTGGTACCAATTGAGCATCGTTGCAACGCCACAGCCTACCTGAGTATTGTTGCTGACCATGTCCATCCCTTTATGACCACAATGTACCCAACATCTGATGGCTACTTTCAGCAGGATAATGCGCCATGTCATAAAGCTCGAATCATCTCAGATTGGTTTCTTGAACATGACAATGAGTTCACTGTACTCAAATGGCCTCCTCAGTCACCAGATCTCAATCCAATAGAGCATCTTTGGGATGTGGTGGAACGGGAGATTCGCATCAGGGATGTGCAGCCGACAAATCTGCGCCAACTGTGTGATGCCATCATGTCAATATGGTCCAAAATCTCTGAGGAATGCTTCCAGCACCTTGTTGAATCTCTGCCACGAAGAATTGAGGCAGTTCTGAAGGCAAAAGGGGGTCCAACCCGTTACTAGCATGGTGTACCTAATAAAGTGGCCAGTGAGTGTAGTTGCGCTTTTGCTGATGAGTCAAATAAATGCACTGCTGTAGTAATGCTGAAATACTGTTTTTAATGTAACTCTATACACTAGCGAATGAAGACAAAAGAAGTCCCCAGTGCAAGAAAAATATATAGACCCATTGCATTACAATAGCTCCTTATAATGGTAGGCACGGTACTAAATAAGGAATGTGCCTCTGACTGGGGGGACCATATGGCTAAAGCTAGAAAAAAAGTATGTTTCAGTGTCCATTTCCCCCTTCCATCACTCCCAGGTGATGCACTAATTGGAATGCCCAACTGGCAATGGGATGAAAAGGGAAAGGCCCCTCCAGTTACACCTACATAGTTTAAATTCAGGTGCCCGGGGTCAGTGACTTCCTTTTTCCTCCGGCTGACCCTTGGAAGCATTCCCACCCTCCCTCCCATATATATTCAACGGTGCTTAAATTGCCATACTAATTTTATGTATAAAAACAACACTTGTCAATGATATTAAGTCACAGTGGAAGATGTGGAGAAGGGCAAAGGTTCGTAACCGCTCATTGGCCTGCTCGCCTGTCTGTCACAAACATTGATTTCGACTATGAGCCCGTTATGACATGTAAGTGCCTTTCTCTGCTTATGTAATTAATAAACTGTGACCGACCTGTTTCAACCCATCTAGGCCTGTCTGCGTTTTCTTTACGGGACTGGTGGTAGGGGGGAAGGCATTGTTTGAGACACACAAGTTTCCCCAGTCTGCATAATTCCATCTGCTTAGGAGGTGGATGTGGTCCCCTCATCTCTTGGACCCCGGTGCGGCTTCACAGGTTGCAAAAAATGATATGTCTGCCTCTGCTTGTATATAAAACTAATTTCACATAAAAATGGTAACCAGAAAGGGGCATAAATTTTGCAGGTCCAGACATCTGTTCTGTAAGTAATACAAAGTACAATTTTAACACATTCTAGACTTAAACTAGATATGAAGGTTTCATTACTGAACATTTGTTGTTAAGTGGCTTTTATAGCGAGAATACTTTTCTGTTAGATATTAAACTTTAATCTGTACAATGTTTCTTTTGATCTTGCTTTATCTGTTAACCTTACATACCTTCTCTGTGTTCTTCATAATTGGCAATAAACAGTATAAAATCCATTCATTGCCATCATTGCTCTTCTGTGGCCTTGACTTATCACTCAGTATCTCTTGTAAAGAACATGCTGTTGTGAATGTTCCTGTGTATTTTATCTACTTCATGTAGGGCAAAAAAAATTATATTATATTCTCATGTTCATATTTATTTGTAGTTTATCAAGATATCTGTGTGCTTTGTGTGAAGTTGACAAGAATTTAACTGGTAGAAGATAGACAGACCAGTACGGGCCAGAAGATGCTACTGTAAAATGGTAAGTTTTACAAATGGCTTTCACAAACCAGATAGCTAGGGCTCACTTGATTAGGTGGATTCTCTAAGGCTGGTGTTGTGGCGCCCCTGAGGCTCGGTCACCACAGAGGTACTGCACCTCCTCCTGAGGTGTGGTACCCCACCATCCAGGTAAGGTGGAGACACCTGACCACACTCCAACACCTGCACCCCACACCACAAAGAAGTGTAGCAAAGCACTTTCGGTGGCTCCCTGCTTGGAGTATAGCAAAGCACCCCTTGGTGGCTCCCTGCATGGAACACGAAATGTGCTGGGAGGTGGGTGGAGTTTAGTTCGCACCAAAACAGCGAGAAGAGTTGAGTAAGTCAGTCAGTCTTTCATTCAGTCAGTGAGTGAGGATGTAGAAGGACAGAGTGTGAGATAGAGAAGATCCCCGGGAGAGGGATGGAAGAAGGAAGTGCGGCAGTGCTGCAGTAGGCAACAGTGATCTGGGTCTGCTGGCACAGGAAAGAGACAGAAAGAAAGCTTGATTCTCCTTTGGGAAGAAGGATTAGTACGGAACTTAAGGAGAATAAGAGAACAAGGACCAGAGTTAGAAGAGAACCCTTTTCAAGTTCTAAGCGCAAGGCCGGGATCCGGTCCCCGAGGTTGTACGGATACTAATGGTCCTGCAGCAGACACCGGAGGAATAGAAGTAGTGACCACTTTATTCCCACACAAGACTTGGGGGCACAACAGCAACATATTAGTGAGCCAGGACTTAGTAGCAAGGAGTCCCCGAAGCAGGCTACAGCTGTCTGCCGTACAAGTAGAGTTCATAGGAACATCTGACAGGAGGAACTCCAGTGTAACTCAGTACTAGGAGTACTTCACTCAAAGACGCTATAAGAGGAGACGTTCAGAAAAGGCACATATGTTGGCGGAGTGTTGGAAAGGAGTACTTCATCTTGCCTGGAAGTTGGCTGAGCTCCTGACCCGGAGGACACGGCACGGAGGCGGGCACCTGTACCTGCAACAGACTCTGAGTAAAGCTTTGGAACTGCATGCCCTGGTGTCCTCCACTTATTCCAGCGCCAACCTGCCCAGCACTACCTCCCTTGCGCCTGACACTACACCATCTAAGTGTCACTTCACCTACAATGCCCTGGGACACAGCCCTGCCTGTGGAGGGCTATACCATTACTGCTGCACCATACGATCTGTCCCAGAGGATCTGTCTGCAGCGTCGGCTTACACCTCTATTGCCGAACACCACAGGTGGCGTCACGAATCACTTATAAACTTTCACCACCATAAGCACACTGAACATTTGCCTTTTACAATGGGCGCCCAGGGCCATGGGCCGGGTCCCAGCTGCCATGACATCTCCCGTTAAAGCTCATCGGGCCCGGTACCGAGTACCCCACAGCCCTGGGTGTGAGGGCGTCCCATTTTTGGCATCATGAACAGGATTACGAGACCCGATGCTATCGGGTTCTGTGTGCCTGAGATCTGTTGGACTTAAAACTTTTGGAAATTTGCAGAAGACCTAATTTGATAGACTGTGAAATGAATGCTAAAAATGGCCGCTGGCGCGGTGAAGAAGGGCATGACAACCTGGGTGTTCCTAAGAAAAGATCGCGAACTGTCCTGGGCCTCCCCTGTCTGAACATCTATGCGACAGCGACATGACCCACCCCCCGAGGGGTTCGTATACTGGCTTGGTATGGAGGAGTGGGAAAAAGACGCCGCCCCCAGAAGGAGGAGCGGAAGCCAGTGGCGGGAAAAGGGCCGAGGCGGGAAGAAGAACGCCAGAACGCCATGATGGAAGGAGGGAAGAGGCTAGAAGAATGTGGGGAGGAAGGGCAACTCGCCCCAGGCCGCCCCTGCGGAGCCTACAGCCGCTAAGATGCCCACTGCAGTGCCTCTCACCACCTCAAAGCAGATATTGCCACTGGATGAGGCCTGCCTGGAGAAGATATATGAGGGTGGTCCCGGAGCAGAATGGAAGACAAGGGCTGCGTCCCCGTCTGGACATGGCGCGGCCGCGCAGACCCCTCTCGAGGGCCTTAGTAGAAACCAACCTTGCCCCTGCTCGGATCCAATTGCGACCTGCCCGCAGGCAACTCCGGGGGTCGCGGCCGCCACTGCTCATTACCATGTATCTGTACCGGAACCGGAACCTCATCAGGGGGCACCAGGTATGATTACCGCTACGGACATGACCCTAATCCTAGGAACGGAGCCAGGAAATAGGAATGGTTTAATTGCCCCTCGCTGGCGACCCCAGGCTACAGTGTCAATAACTGAGGTCCCAATGGAACTGGAGGAACAAGACTCAGTAGTACCGGCGATGACACCTGCTGAATTGTTAGCAGCAGCAGAGGTACTGCCGGCAATCGCTGACACGCCATCCCCACTGGCAGTCAACATCTCTGTTGCCCTTTAATTTACCCCGACCGGCCCCAATCTCACTCTTTGGGAAGCAGAATACCTGCGAGCGGTATGCAATCAACAACAGGATGAAGACACCCATAGCATCTCCCCTGGAAGCAGCCCAAGCAACCAGCTTCCGGAACCCCAGGAGGGGATAACTAGCCCTAATAACTAACTTTGTTACCCAGGAGGGTATTGCACCCTTTGCTCTTGTTTTCTATTTTTCTTTTTGGTTATCAAGTTTTTGTTTCTTCCCAGTTGTTGCCCAGTTTGGTTGGCAGCCTTTATACTTGAACTGTGGAGATCATAGACGCTAGGTGATCCCAAACTGTTAATGTACATAGTTTTCACCTCTTTAGGTGCTTTCTCTTGGTTTTACATAGGAACCTGCCCTTGGAACAAGGACTACCTCTTTATAAGGACATTTCCAGACATGATGGCCGGTCCAATGTCTACTCTTTGCACTTATTGATAATGTTTAGTATTTTTGAACAAGAAACTAGAAAGTGAAAGTATTAATGACAGATTTCATAGGGTTTAATTGAGAAAGAAATACAGTGAATGTTTTACAATGTTTGAATAAAGATGTGAGAATTGAATAAAAATATGCAGATGACGAATCAGGCAATAACCGTTGTCACTCCTAAGACAAAAGGAAAGAAGAGAGTAGAAAATGTGAAAGATAACAGAAAAGAAATGTGTTGCTAGAAAATGTGTTACTCAAGCTGATAGTGAATTTGCTTCTATAGCACTTTAAATTAGGTAGCATAACTTTAAATATAGATGGACAGTTAAATTGTTTGTAACGTTCAAGAATGAGTGCCTCTCATACTGAGATTAGATAAGAACTATTTATTAGCAATATAAAAATTTTTATGTTCCTGTATTGTCAACTTTGTTTTCCTTGCAGCCCGCGGACCTGCTGTGTTTAATGGGGGGTATGTGACACCCCTGAGACTCAGTCGCCACAGAGGTACTGCACCTCCTCCTGAGGTGTGGTACCCCACCATCCAGGTAAGGTGAAGACACCTGACCACACTCCAACACCTGCACCCCACAACACAAAGTAGTGTAGAAAAGCACCTTCGGCAGCTCCCTGCTTGGAGTATAGCAAAGCACCCCTTGGTGGCTCCCTGCTTGGAACACGAAACATGCTGGGAGGTGGGTGGAGTTTAGTTTGCACCAAAAGAGCGGGAAGAGTTGAGTTAGTCAGTCAGTCTTTCATTCAGTCAGTGAGTGAGGATGTAGTAGGACAGAGTGTGAGATAGAGAAGATCCCCGGGAGAGGGATGGAAGAAGGAAGTTCTGCAGCAGGCCACAGTGATCTGGGACTGCTGGCACAGGAAAGAGACAGAGAAAGGAAGCTTGATTCTCCATTGGGAAGAAGGATAAGTACGGAACGTAAGGAGAATAAGAGAACAAGGACCAGGGTTAGAAGAGAGCCCTTTTCAAGTTCTAAGCACAAGGCCAGGGTCCGGTCCCCGAGGTTGTACGGATAGTAATGGTCATGCAGCAGACACCGGAGGAATAGAAGTAGTGACCACTTTATTCCCTCACAAGACTTGGGGGCACAACAGCAACATATTAGTGAGCTGAGACTTAGTAGCAAGGTAAGCGTCGGCTTACATCTCTATTGCCGAACATCACAGGTGGCATCACGAATCACTTATAAACTTTCACCACCATAAGCACACTGAACATTCGCCTTTTACAATGGGCGCCCAGGACCACGGGCCGGGTCCCAGCTGCCGTGAAATCTCCCATTAAAGCTCATCGGGCCCGGTACCGAGTACCCCACTGCCCTGGGTGTGAGGGCGTCCCAGTGTCACATGGCCGTCAATTCTCTCATGCAAGAAAATTGGCCATTTATGCTAATGTCACTTGTATTTTAGCTTATATTGACCATAACATTGGTTCAATGTTGTTGAACCATTGTCCCACACTATTTACTATGATAAAATAAGTTTTTTATCATCACATAGTCATGTGACCTGTTGCGATCACATGACTTTTTCAACCAAAAACATGGCCGCCACCATGAGCCTCACACTTCATCTGAGCATGTGCGGTGATGTCACATCCTGTCCTGAGACCAGCAATTGTCATTTCCTGTCACATGGACAAAACATGTTTAAAAGGAGCTATGAACATCGCTCCTAGTCACTCCTCCTTGCTACAACTGAGTGTTAACACACTCCACCGTCTCACCACCACCGTGAGTGAACCATGATGACCCAGTCAATTAAGTTAAGTACATTTTTTCCACCTATTTACACAGGCTAATGTTTATGCAACTTACCTCCACAGCCACATAGAGCGACTGCTCTGACCCTGGCTAACCTAAAGGCATAAGTGACCATTACCTAATTCAGGACAGCCCTTAGTTCAGAACTACTACGGGTAAATATTTATAACCTTATCACTATACCATTTTCACCAATGGGGATGATACTAGATTTCTCTAGACGGTTCTATGACACCACAGGGTTTTAAATACAACCATGCTATTAGTCACTTATATTTAGCAAAAAATTTTTATCACCAGGCATTATAAGTAACCATTCATTCTAATTTAAACATACAAATCCCTCTATCCAGGCATACTCGCTGTCCCTATTTTGATCATAAGGACCACATCCTTCATGAACCACTACATTGTTCAAGGGTATGCATGTCCTCTTGTTATTTTATGCTTCAATATTTTGTCCACACATGTCTATTGACTTTGTATAATGATGCAATTATCTGTGCCCTCCGATCTCTCTCTCAGTACTTATATGTTAATACTTTCACATTTACCATAGTCTTGGCATTCCTCCTATGAGCATCACCAGATGTCAGACATGGATATACTGGACATATATATTATGGTGTAAATATAATGTAAATATGTAATATATGTAACAACAACACCTGATTGTATATATCTCCGTTTTTTTTCAGCGACTTATGTGATCAAGGTCTTGAATGACCGAAACGTCATTCTGTCGCAATCACTATAAGAGCACTTGCACTCAATAAATTTCACTAATAAGCAAATACTCCTTAAGTGTATGTGTGCAGTGATTCTAATAGACATTTATGTGGGACTCATGAGCCTCCTTCACTAGCACCATACCCCGTACCTATCGTGTGCTAGCCATTGAATCTCATACTCTAAGCATAGGGAGGAAACTTAAATATATGATTGATTCTATGCTGCCGGTGTGAAACTAGAGTGAGAAGATTAATTACAGAGGAAGGGGAGGGATAATACAAGTGAAATAAGTGTGTACGACAGTATAACATGTAAAGCAGTACATTAAATTAAAAAAAATTCTTGAAAATTAAAAATATACATTAAACCAAGTATTGATAATTTAATGTTTAGTAGTGTAACATCACGTTTCTCCTGCAGACTTAGTAAAGATCCCATAAGCCTCCCTGTTATGGAACGTTCTTTCCCGATCACCGCCACAAATGTGCCTGGATATGTGTTCAACTGCATAGAGTAGAAAACTGTTAATTTGCTTGTTGCGATTATTTCTGTAATGTTTCGATGCATTGGAAGTGTAGCAATTGGATGGATGAAGAATGTCATGTAAGGGTATGTTCCCACGGTCAGTAAACGCTGCAGTGGATGGGATCTCAAGAAATCCCATGTCCACTATGCGTGCATTGGCATCCGTGGCTTACCTGCAGAGACGGACATGCGGCGCACCTTTCCAGACCGCAGTATGTCTATTTATGTCGCGGAGATGCTAGTCTCCGCTAGATAAATATCACCTGTACAATGTATTGGATGCGGTGATTCCGCACGGTTCAATGAACACATGCGGAATCACCTGAGTTCGAAAGCCGGCAGTCCTTTGGACGGAGCGGGCATCTGCTGTGTCTAAAGCGCTGCCTAATACTGACCGTGGGAACATACCCTAAGTGTTCCCTATTTCTGGATTTGAGTTTATACCAGTTGAACCAATATATTTTAATTTATATTCATTACATTCAATAACTTAAATCACGTGGTCTGAATGGCAATTCAGGAAGCTATTGATTTTAATATTTTAATCCTATTATTGTTGGTTAATGAATAGGATTTTGTAACATGTGGGCATGTTTTACAAGAAGTTTCTCCACGTTTATGGAAACCATTCACAGACAGCAAATTGCAAGTATGACCAGTGTTCACTTGCGGATTATATAAAGTAGGTGATAGACGAATAACTGTGGTCTCTGACTAACAGGAAACCTTTCTAATGCTCCTCTCCAAAATTAAATCCATAATATTATCATCTCTCAAGAAAGATATCTAAGTTCATCATTATTAGAGATTGCTGAAAAATGTGTATAATATATAAGTACCAAAGTGAGTGTGTATTGGGCAGTGCTGTTCACATTATGAGTTTTACTAGTTTTGTTGACCAAATTATTTCTTAGTTGGTAATCCACAATTTTAGTAGCACGGACTAAGGACCATGAGTGATAACTCCTATGAGTTGTTCTAGAATGAATGTGTTTAGATTCCTCACGGAATAAAGTTACATTACTGCAGTCTCTTTTGGCTCTGGTTAATTCACCAACCGGGATGTCCTTGACGATATTGGGATGATGAAAACTACCTGCGTGTAAAACTGATTTTCTATCCGTTTTACTAATGATGAAGACATTAGTTATAGATCCAAGAATGTGATTTAATGTCTGTCAGCAAAACTGGTAAACTGTAGATTAAATTGCACACAAAAACCATAAAGGGGTGACCTAATTGCATAAGGCACTTCCAAAATACCATGAAACCTATAAATTACAAGAAGTATATGCCAAATAAATTTAAAATTCAATCTTTATTAACATTATTGACAAACAATAGGTAAAAATTAATTCTAATAATCTAGTGGGTAGACACACAAATGGGCCTGAAAAAACGGATCAGTAATACCCAATTGATGAGCTAATGATCAAAGTAAATAAATAAAAGAGAAAAAACATGAAAAAATAAATACTAAAACAAAAAGTACTATCTGGTACAATTGGTGCTTATGTGGTTCAATGTATATGAAAGCAGTTATTTTCCAATCAATGTGTGATTAACCCCTTCACCCCCAAGGGTGGTTTGCACGTTCATGACCGGGCCAATTTTTACAATTCTGACCACTGTACCTTTATGAGGTCATAACTCTCGAACGCTTCCATGGATCCCGGTGATTCTGACACTGTTTTCTCGTGACATATTGTACTTCATGTTAGTGGTAAAATTTCATTCAAATAACTTGCGTTTATTTGTGAGAAAAACGGAAATTTGGCGAAAATTTTGAAAATTTCGCAATTTTCCAACTTTGAATTTTTATGCCCTTAAATCACAGAGATAAGGCACACAAAAAACTTGATAACTAACATTTCCCACATGTTTACTTTACATCAGCACAATTTTGGAACCAAAATTTTTTTTTGTTAGGAAGTTATAAGGGTTAAAAGTTGACCAGCGATTTCTCATTTTTACAACACCATTTTATTTTTAGGACCACATCACATTTGAAGCCACTTTGAGGGGTCTATATGATAGAAAATACACAAAAGTGACACCATTCTAAAAACTGCACCCCTTAAGGTGCTCAAAACCACATTCAAGAAGTTTATTAACCCTTTAGGTGCGTCACAGGAATTTTTTTGAATATTTAAAAAAAAATGAACATCTAACTTTTTTTCATAAAAAAAATACTTCAGGTTCAATTTTTTTTATTTTACCAAGGGTAACAGGAGAAATTGAACTGCAAAAGTTATTGTGCAATTTGTCCTGAGTACGCAGATACCTGATATGTGGGGGGGAACGACTGTTTCGGCGCATGGCAGAGCTCAGAATGGAAGGAGCGCCGTTTGACTTTTTCAATGCAAAATTGGCTGGAATTCAGATTGGACGCCATGTCACGTTTGGAGAGTCCCTGATGTACCTAAACAGTGGAAACCCCCTACAAGTGACCCCATTTTGGAAACTAGACCCCCCAAGGAACTTATCTAGATATGTGGTGAGAACTTTGAACCCACAAGGGCTTTACAGAAGTTTATAACGTACAGCGGTACAATTAAAAAATCATATTTTTTCCACAAAAATGATCTTTTCACCCCAATTTTTATTTTCCCAAGGGTAACAGGACCCTAAAAGTTATTGTGCAATTTGTCCTGAGTACGCTGATACCCCACATGTGGGGGTAAACCACTATTTGGGCGCATGGCAGAGCTCGGAAGGGAAGCAGCGCCATTTGACGTTTTTGGCTGGAATTGAGATCGGACACCATGTCGCGTTTGGAAAACTCCTGATGTACCAAAACAGTGGAACCCCCCACAAATGACACCATTTTGGAAACTAGACCCCCCATGGAACTTATCTAGATGTGTGGTGAGCACTTTGACCCCCCCAGTGCTTCACAGAAGTTTACAACGCCCGGGCGTGAAAATAAAAAATTCGTATTTTTTCCACAAACATGATCTTTTAGTCACCATTTTTTTATTTTCCCAAGGGTACCAGGAGAAATTGGACCCCAAAAGTTGTTGTCCAATTTGTCCTGAGTATGCTGATACCCCATATGTGGGAGAAAACTACTGTATGGGCACACGTCGGGGCTCGGAAGGGAAGTAGTGACGTTTTGGAATGCAGACTTTGATGGAATGGTCTGCGGGTGTGATATTGCCTTTGGAGAGCCCCTAATGTACCTAAACAGTGGAAACCCCCCACAAATGACACCATTTTGTAAACTAGACCCCCCAAGGAACTTATCTAGATGTGTGGTGAGCACTTTGACCCCCCCAGTGCTTCACAGAAGTTTACAACGCCCGGGCGTGAAAATAAAAAATTCGTATTTTTTCCACAAACATGATCTTTTAGTCACCATTTTTTTATTTTCCCAAGGGTACCAGGAGAAATTGGACCCCAAAAGTTGTTTTCCAATTTGTCCTGAGTACGCTGCTACCCCATATGTGGGAGAAAACTACTGTATGGGCACACGTCAGGGCTCGGAAGGGAAGTAGTGACGTTTTGGAATGCAGACTTTGATGGAATGGTCTGCGGGTGTCATGTTGCCTTTGGAGAGCCCCTAATGTACCTAAACAGTGGAAACCCCCCACAAATGACACCATTTTGTAAACTAGACCCCCCAAGGAACTTATCTAGATGTGTGGTGAGCACTTTGACCCCCCCAGTGCTTCACAGAAGTTTACAACGCCCGGGCGTGAAAATAAAAAATTCGTATTTTTTCCACAAACATGATCTTTTAGTCACCATTTTTTTTATTTTCCCAAGGGTACCAGGAGAAATTGGACCCCAAAAGTTGTTTTCCAATTTGTCCTGAGTACGCTGCTACCCCATATGTGGGAGAAAACTACTGTATGGGCACACGTCAGGGCTCGGAAGGGAAGTAGTGACGTTTTGGAATGCAGACTTTGATGGAATGGTCTGCGGGTGTCATGTTGCCTTTGGAGAGCCCCTAATGTACCTAAACAGTGGAAACCCCCCACAAATGACACCATTTTGTAAACTAGACCCCCCAAGGAACTTATCTAGATGTGTGGTGAGCACTTTGACCCCCCCAGTGCTTCACAGAAGTTTACAACGCCCGGGCGTGAAAATAAAAAATTCGTATTTTTTCCACAAACATGATCTTTTAGTCACCATTTTTTTTATTTTCCCAAGGGTACCAGGAGAAATTGGACCCCAAAAGTTGTTGTCCAATTTGTCCTGAGTACGCTGACACCCCATATGTGGGAGAAAACTACTGTATGGACACACGTCGGGGCTCGGAAGGGAAGCAGTGACGTTTTGGAACGCAGACTTTGATGGAATGGTCTGCGGTTGTCATGTGCGTTTGGAGAGCCCCTGATGTACCTAAACTATTGAAACTCCCCACAAGTGACCCCATTTTGGACACTAGACCCCCCACGGAACTTATCTAGATGTGTGGTGAGCACTTTGAACCCCCAAGTGCTTCACAGAAGTTTATAACACTCGGACGTGAAAATAAAAAAATCATTTTTCTTCCACAAAAATGATATTTTTGCCCCCAATTTTTTATTTTCCTAAGGGTAACAGGAGAAATTGGACCCCAAAAATTGTTTTGCAATTTGTCCTGAGTAGGCTGATACCCTACATGAGGGGGTAAAACACTGTTTGGGCGCATAGCAGAGCTTGGAAGGGAAGGAGCACCATTTGACTTTTTCAACTCAGAATTGGCTGGAATTGAGATCAGACGCCATGTTGCATTTGGAGAGCCCCTGATGTGCCCAAACAGTGGAAACCCCCAATTCTAACTCCAACCCGAACCCCAACACGCCCCTAACCCTAGCCCTAACCCTAGCCCTAACCCTAGCCCTAGCCCTAACCCTAGCCCTAGCCCTAGCCCTAACCCTAACCCTAGCCCTAACCCTAGCCCTAACCCTACCCCAACACACCCCTAGCCCTAACCCTAGCCCTAACCCTAATGGAAAAATGGAAATAAATACATTTTTTTTAATTTTATTATTTTTCCCTAACTAAGGGAGTGATAACGGGGGGTTTGATTTACTATTTATGGTGGTTTTTATGTTTGGCAGCTGTCGCACGCTAAAAGACGCTTTTTATTGTAAAAATAGTTTTTGCATCACCACATATTGAGAGCTATAATTTTTCCGTATTTTGACCCACCGAGTCATGTGAGGTCTTATTTTTTGCGGGACGAGTTGACGTTTTTATTGGTACCATTTTCGGGCACGTGAAATTTTTTGATCGCTTTTTATTCCGATTTTTGGGACGCAGAATGAACAAAAACCAGCGTTTCATGAATTTCTTTTGGGGGGGGTGCGTTTACACCGTTCCGCGTGCGGTAAAATTGATAAAGCGCTTTTATTCTTCGGGTCAGTACGGTTACAGCGATACCTCATTTAGGTCGTTTTTTATGTTTTTGTCGGTTTTATGCAATGAAAACTATTTTATATAAAAAATAATTATTTTTGCATCGCTTTATTCTGCGAGTTATAACTTTTTTATTTTTTTGCTGATGATGCTGTGTGGCGGCTTGTTTTTTGCGGGACAAGATGACGTTTTCAGCGGTACCATGGATATTTATATGCGTCTTTTTGATCTCGCGTTATTGCACTTTTTGTTTGGCGGTATGATAATAAATCATTATTTTTTGCTTCGTTTTTTATTTTTATTTTTTAAGGGGTTCGCTAAAGGGGTTAACTAATGGGACAGTTTTATAGGGCAGGTCGTTACGGACGCGGCGATACCTAATATGTGTACATTTATTGTTTTTTTTTATTATTATTTTAAAAAAATGAATTTATTGGGGAATATTTTTTTTTTTTTTTACTAATTTATTTGGCGATTTTTTTTAATTTATTTTTACACTTTTTTTTAAATTTTTTTTTACTTTATTACATAGTCCCAGGTGGGACATCACTGTCCTGTGACAGATCGCTGATCTGTCACATCACAGATCACTGTGACAGATCAGCAATCTGTCACAGGCAGTGCACAAGGCTTCCTCATGCCTGCGCTTTGCAGGCACTGAGGAAGCCAGCTTCCCCAGGCCCCCGAAGGCCCCCGTCGCCATCTTGGATTCGGGGGCCTGGAGGATAGGAGTCCCCCGCAGCAGCGCTGCACATTGCGCTGCCGTGGGGGGCTCAGGGAAGCACGGAGGGAGCCCCCTCCCTGCCGATGCTTCCCTTTAACTCCCGGTACACCGCGATCGCGTTTGATCGCGGTGTGCAAGGGGTTAATGTGTCGGGGGCGGTCCGTGACCGCCCCTGACACATAGTGCCGGGTGTCAGCTGTGATAATCAGCTGACACCCGGCCGCGATCAGCGGCGCTCACCACGTGGGCGCCGCTGATCGCGGTAGACGTACTATCCCGTCCCCGGTCATACGGGCCCGGGTACCGTGGACGGGATAGTACGTCTCATGTCAGGAAGGGGTTAATGGATTAATCTTAACGTTCAAACTGAACTAGGAAGCATCTATAAAATGTCAGAACATTGTATCCTTAATATTTGAGCACTAATGCTAAATTACACTATAGATACTTAAATGAACCATAAGGATGCTAAATTTATTTTCTCATGAAAAAGCTGTAATTTTAGTTATACAGAGCTCATAACAACATAGAAAATAGAATAATGTATTTATATATACCACTCCTCAAATAAAATTACAAAAGAAAAATAATAGATAAACAAATTAATAAATTGCATTAGTGCTCAAAGTGTCTTAGTGTATTCCTGACACACACACAAAAAAAATATATATCTAACATATAAAGCTCAAAGTGTGTATGTATGTATGTATTGTGTGTGTGTATGTATGTATGTATGTGTGTGTGTGTATGTGTGTATGTCCGGGATAGGCAGCCGCACCGTCGCAGCTACAGCCTCAAAATTTGGCACAGTCACACGTCTGGACCCTGAGAGCGTCCTAAGCTATGTTGTGAGGCGAAATTTTAACCCTGTGCGTTCCAATTCACCAAACAAATTTGCCCCCATCTACATACCGGGGAAAAAGTGTGTGCGTGTCAAGCCCCACCCCTCATTATGATGTCATAATGCCCCTATTTGCATACTAGGGAAACAGTGTGTGCGTATCAAGCCCTGCCCCTCATTATGATGTCACAATGGTTGCCATGGCGACGCTGACGTCATCATAGGTTGCAAGCCCTGCCGCCGCTCATTATGATGTCATAATGGTTGACTATGGCATGGAGGATGTGTGATGGGTATATGGGCACCGGACTATGGGATGGAGGATATGTATGACGGGTATATGGGCATGGGACTATGGGATGGTGGATATGTATATGGGCACAGGACTATGGGATGGAGGATGTGTGATGGGTATATGGGCACTTGACTATGGGATGGAGGATATGTTTGATGGGTATATGGGCACGGGACAATGGGATGGCCGATATGTATATGGCACGGGACTATGGGATGGAGGATGTGTGATGGGTATATGGGCACTGGACTATGGGATGGAGGATATGTATGACGGGTATATGGGCAAGGGACTATGAGATGGAGGATATGTATGATGGGTATATGGGCATGGGACTATGGGATGGAGGATATGTATGATGGGTATATGGGCACGGGACTATGGGATGGACGATATGTATGATGGGTATATGGGCATGGGACTATGAGATGAAGGATGTGTGATGGGTATATGGGCACTCGACTATGGGATGGCGAATATGTATGATGGGTATATGGGCATGGGACTATGGGATGGTGAAATGTATGATGGGTATATGGGCATGGGACTATGGGATGGCGAATATGTATGATGGGTATATGGGCATGGGACTATGGGATGGAGAATATGTATGATGCGTATATGGACATGGGACTATGGGATGGAGTATGTGTGATGGGTATATGGGCACTCGACTATGGGATGGAGGATATGTATGATGGGTATATGGGCACGGGCCTATGGGATCGTGGATATGTATGATGGGTATATGGGCACAGGACTATGGGATGGAGGATAATTATAATTTGCTTTAACTAACCACAGTTAGTTACTATGCCCGGGCAGCGCCGGGCTCTTCAGCTAATATATATATATATATATATATATATATATATATATATATATATATATATATATGTATCCGCTTAAAAGATAATGATAATGCTATGATAAAACCATAGCTAGCTTCTTCTTACAGGGGGTAAGAAGAAGCTAACGCAAAATGTATACATTGAACCATATAAGCACCAATTGTACCAGATAGTACTTTTTTGAATTAGTATTTATTTTTTCATGTTTTTTCTCTTTTTTTATTTACTTTTATCATTAGCTCATTAATTGGGTATTACTGATCCGGTTTTTCAGGCCCATTTGTGTGTGTTTACCCACTATATTATTAGAATTAATTTTTACCAATTGTTTGTCAGTAATGTTAATAAAGATTGAATTTTAAATTTATTTGGCATATACTTCTTATAGATTAAATTGATAGTAATTTAGACAAGCCAGAAAAGATAGGATATCAGATTCCTGTCCGTTTCAGACAAGTAACAGGTCATCAATAAATCTAGCGTAATATTTAACTCCTTCACGATCAGAGGTATTTTCATTTTTGCATTTTTGCTTTTTTGCTCCCCTTCTTCCTAAAGCCATAACTTTTTTATTTTTTGGTCAATGTGGCCTTGTGAAGGCTTGTTTTTTTCAGGACAAGTTGTACTTTTTAAAAAACCATTGGTTTTAACATATTGTGTACTGGAAAATGGGAGAAAAATCCAAGTGTGTTGAAATTGAAATATAAGTGCAATTCTACGGTTGTTTTTTTTTTTACCATGTTCACTAAATGCTAAAGCTGACCTGCCATTATGATTCTCCAGGTCATTAAAAGTTCATAGACACCAAACATGTCTAGATTCTTTTTTTATTTAAGTGGTGAGAAAAAATCCAAAGTTTGGTAAAAAAAAAAAGTGGTGCAATTTTTCGAGACCTGTAGCTATTTTTCGTGATCGGGGATATGTTTTGCACGCCGAGCTGAAGTTTTTATTCCATTTTGGTGCAGATATGATCTTTTGATCGCCCCTTAATGCATTTTATTAAAATGTAGCGGCGACCAAAAACCGTAATTCTGACGTTATGAACTTTTTTCTCGTTACGACATTTAGCAATAGGGTTAATTCTTTTTTTTATAAGGATAGATTGGGCGATCCTAAACTCGGCGATACCAATTTTGTGTATATTTGATTTTTTTATTGTTTTATTTTGAATGGGACAAAAGGGGGGTGATTTGAACTTACTTATTTTTTTATTTTTATTTTTTGATATTTTTTAAAATATTTTCTACTTTTTGCATCCTTAAATAGTCTCCATGGGAGACTAGAAGCTGCACTACTTCGATCGCCTCTGCAACACACAGATGATGATCAGATTATCTGTGTCCTTGTGATAAGCGCTGACCACTGGGCAGTACTCAAAACAATCCGGCAATGACAACCATAGAGGTCAGCTTCAGACCTCTGGTTGTCATGCCGACTCATCGGTGACCCGCGATCATGTCACGTGATCATTGATGGGCGAGACTTATGACACGTTTCTAACAAGCACAAGTTAAATGCCGCTGTCAGAGATTGACAGTGGAATTTAATAGTTAACAGCCGTGGGTGGACTGTGATTCCACCCACAGCTGTTGCGGGCACATGTCAGCTGTATATATCAGCTGACATGAACCTGGAAAGGTGTGGTCTCAGCGCCGTAGCTCGCACGAAACAGAGGGAGTCCAACATTGGTGTACTATTGTGCCCGATGTCGGAAAGGAGTTAATAGATGTAAAAAAAGGATTTTTTATGCAGGAACCGTTCAAAATGTGTCTGGTTACTGCTATAAGAATCCCAAGTCCCCTTCACACCTTTCGATTTCATTGTCCATATTACTGTTGTGTTTTAATTTCTTCAAAATGAATAGAAAATTTTTATGCATACCTTGGACCGTAAGATGGGTCAATTCTTCCTTCCCGGTATTCATTGCACATCGAGCAGTGGCGTTAATTGCGAGCTTCCATATGAATTAAATCAACTGAAGGGTGAGCTGGCACCCCTTTTCCTCATGAGGCATCAACACATAAGTGAAAGGGTACTTCACACATAGTGAGATCGCTAGCGAGATTGCTGAAAAGTCACAGATTTTGTGACGCAACAGCGACCTCGCCAGCGATCTCACTACGTGTAACACGTAGCGGCGACCGGGCCCCCGCTGCGATCTCGCTGATTGTGCTCGAATGTCCTGGGCCATTTTTTGATCATCGATGTCCCGCTGGCCAGCGATGCTCGCTGTGTTTGATGCTGTAACAACGACGAGCGACCTCATTGAAGCACGTGTATCGAGGTCTGTTTTGTCAGAATAGCTGCTGTGTGACAAGGTCCCAACGACCGCCTAGGATCGCCGTATCGTTGCTGCGTCGTTGAATAGATCTGCCTGTCTGACAGCATACTAGTGATCATGTAGCGACGCTCCAGCGATCCTAACCAGGTCGTATCGTTCTCGGGATCATTGGAGCGTCGCTATGTGTAACCCTTATTTTTATTTATTTATTTTAACTAAGAAAAGGGTGTTTTAACATCTTAATGACTCAGGAATCTTCAAATTTATTTTCTTATTATTTTTTGCTCCAAAAGCTATCTTTTTTATTTTTCTGCCCACATAGCCAAATGAGGACTTGTTTGTTGCAGGACAAAGTTGTAGATTCAGATAACACCATTCATTTTACAATATAATTTACTGGAAAATGGGGAAAAAATGCGTTAAAACAGTAAAAAAAATGTAATTGTCCCATTTTTGAAAGGTTTTGATTTTACTACATTCTTTGTGCAGTAAAAATGACGGGGCAACATGATTCTTCAGGTCAGTATAATTGCAGTGATGCCAAAATTGTTTCGTTTTTATGATATTTCAGTGGTGAAAAACGTTTCTGAAGTCTGTAAAAAAATTGTTTGTATTGGCATTTTCTGAGTCCTGTAACTTTCTTATTTTTCAATTCCCGGAACTATGTAAGGGCTTGTTTTTTTTTGCACACTGAGGGGTTATTATTGATACCATTTTAGGGTACAGCCAATGGATTCATTGCTTTCAATTTTTTTTTGAGGAGGGCAAATGCGTAGTCTGAAAAACAGCAATTCTGACAATTCAATTTTTTTTCTTCTTGATGTTTAACATTTGGCTTCAATAATTTACACTTTGATAGATCAGTGTTGTGAGTTCATTTTCCCCTTCACCATTGAGGTCTGATGAACTCCCTCTTCTGGTGAAGGAAGGTAGTGAGGCTGATTACCAAGCACCTGTGCAGGATGATGATGACTGGGTGACTGGACTTGCTGACTTGATATAAGGCAGCCGACGCCCTTCTGCCTTGCGGGTGATTTCTCTGAGAGATCCTAGGAGACCAGTCTGATTCCTGCTCCTCAAAAGCTAAGTTTTCTGCTCTGCTTTTTGCATTTCTGTTTTGGTTTTGTTTTGCCTTGTTTTTCTGGATTTCTGCCATTTCCTGCTGGGGTGAGCTGAATTCCTTTTTGCTCTGTCTTCAGAAAATACCTGAGTACTGATATAGTCTTTTTGAAGCCTAGCGTCTTCAGGGCTTTTTTCCCCATCAGTCTGTTGGCTCTTGCTTTGATAGGGTTTTGGGCGGATTGCAGACAGCAGCTTTTCTATCCTGTCCTATTTAGTTAGCTTGGGCCCCATCATTTGCTCAGCCTATCTTTCTATCTGTGCGAGTGTTTTTTCATCTTGCTTCACCGTCATTATATGTTGGGGGCTGCCTATTGCTTTAGGGTCTGCTCTGGGGCAGTTTCGATTTCCCTTTCTGTCTTTAGGCTATTTAGTTCTCCGGCTGTGATCGAGTGGTCTAGGGCACCGTAGGAACCCCCCACGGCTACTGCTAGTTGTTGTTGATAGGTTCAGGGGTCTGCAATCCGATAGCTGCTAACTTCTCTGGTTTTCTGGACTTAGCTAGTATTTCTGTTTTTGCCTCCTACGGTGACTCATTCATAACAGAATCACCCGCCATACCGCAGATCCTAGGGTACTAAATAGCAGGAAAGAATTGTAAAAAAAACCAAAAAAAAGTGTATATATTTTTCCTCTATATCTCTGAGGCCGTAGGGGGAATTTTTTTTTCTCTCAATGGAGATAAAGCAATTGTCTGATCGTGTGGAGCAGCTCGCTGCGGAAGTGCGGGGAATTTCCGCCTACCTTGCTCATTCACATGCTACTGAACCAAAGATCCCTACTCCTGATGTGTTTTTTGGGGATCGGTCTAAATTTTTGAATTTCAAAAATAATTGTAAATTATTTTTTGCCTTGAAGCCTAACTCGTCAGGGAGCTCCGCGCAGCAGGTTAAAATTGTCATCTCTTTGCTGCGTGGCGATCCCCAGGATTGGGCGTTTTCTTTGAAACCAGATGATCCTATTCTGACTAATGTAAATGCATTTTTTCAAGCCTTGGGGTAGTTGTATGATGAACCTAATGCTATTGATCAGGCTGAAAAGACCCTGTTGGCATTGAGCCAGGGTCGAGATTCTGCAGAATTGTACTGTCAAAAATTCCGAAAGTGGGCGGTCCTTACTACCTGGAATGATAATGCTTTGGCAGCTCTCTTTCGGAAGGGTTTGTCAGAAGCCGTAAAATATACTATGGTGAGATTTCCTGTTCCCTCTGGTCTTGACGATTCTATGTCATTAGCCATTCAGGTTGATCAGCGTTTACGTGAACGCAGGACTGCACGAGAGGTGTTGCTACCTGTTGAACAAGTGTCTGAACCTATGCAATGTGATAGAGTTTTGTCCAGGGAGCAACGTCAGGAGTTCAGAAGGCGTAATAAGCTGTGTTTTTTTTGTGGAGATGCCTCGCATATTATTTCTGTCTGTCCTAAACGAGAGAAACGTTTTGCACACACGTTTTCTGTGGGTGGTGTTCAACCAAAGTTTCTTCTGGCAATTACTCTGATCTGCTCCCTATCCACATTTTCCGCCAAGGCTTTTGTGGATTCGGGAGCAGCCCTGAACCTAATGGACTTGAATTTTGCTAAACGTTGTGGATTTCCGATGACGCCTCTGCGGACGCCTATCCCTTTGAGGGGGATTGATGCTACTCCTTTGGCGAAAAATAAGCCTCAGTTTTGGACTCAGGTGGTAATGCGGGTCGCCCCAGACCATCAAGAAAATTGCAGATTTTTGGTGTTGCATAATTTGCATGATACCATTGTTCTGGGGTTTCCCTGGTTGCAAATTCATAATCCAGTTTTGGATTGGAAATCTGTGTCTGTGGTGAGTTGGGGTTGTCGGTGTGCCCTTAGCGAGGCTCCGTTTTTTTCCACCTCTCCTCAGTCACATGATGTTCCTGACTATTTGGCAGACTTTTATGATGTATTTAGTGAGAATGAGTCTGCATCTTTGCCTCCTCATAGGAGTTATGACTGTGCAATTGAACTGAGCCCGGGGTGTAAATTTCCCAAGGGTCGGCTCTTCAATTTATCTGTACCCGAGCACGAGGCTATGCGATCCTATATTAAGGAGGCGTTGGAGAAGGGTCAAATTAGACCATCCTCTTCACCCTTAGGTGCCGGGTTTTTTTTCGTGGCCAAAAAGGATGGTTCATTAAGGCCTTGTATTGATTATCGTGCCCTCAACAAAATTACTATTAAATATCAGTATCCGTTACCCCTGATATCGGATCTATTCTCCAGAGTTAAAGGTGCTTGCTGGTTTACCAAGCTTGACCTCAGGGGGGCGTATAATTTTATCTGCATTAAGCATGGGGATGAATGGAAGACGGCGATTAATACTCCGGAGGGACATTTTGAGTACCTGGTGATGCCTTTTGGGCTCACTAATGCCCCTTCTGTCTTCCAATGCTTCATGAACGACATTTTCCGAGACTTTGTGGATAAATTTTTGATTATCTATCTGGATGATATTTTGATCTTCTCCAAGGATTGGGATTCTCATGTGGAACATGTTCGGACTGTGTTCCGGATGTTGAGGGAGAATTCCCTGTATGTCAAAGGATCGAAATGCCTTTTTGGGGTACAGAGGATTTCATTTTTGGGATTTATTTTGTCTCCGTCAACTATTGAAATGGACCCGGCCAAGGTACAGGCCATTTATGATTGGGTTCAGCCCACTTCTTTGAAGGCCCTCCAGAAGTTTTTGGGTTTTGCTAATTTTTATCGGAAATTTATAGCAAAATTTTCTAGTATTGCCAAGCCATTGACTGATCTGACTAAGAAGGGTGCTGATGTGTTGAATTGGTCTCCGGAGGCTGTTTCTTCCTTTCAGGAGCTGAAGCGAAGATTCACTTCTGCCCCGGTTTTGCGTCAACCTGATGTCTCACTCCCGTTCCAGGTAGAGGTGGACGCTTATGAGATTGGTGCAGGAGCTGTTTTGTCCCAAAAGGATCCTGTAACATCTAAAATGAATCCCTGTGCTTTCTTTTCCCGAAAGTTCTGTCCATCTGAACGTAACTATGATGTGGGGAATCGGGAACTGTTAGCCATGAAATGGGCATTTGAGGAGTGGAGACATTGGTTGGAGGGAGCTAAACATCAAGTCATTGTCCTCACTGACCACAAGAATTTGATTTACCTGGAGTCGGCCAAACGCTTGGACCCTAGACAGGCTAGGTGGGCCTTGTTTTTTACACGTTTTGATTTTGTGGTCTCTTTTCTTCCTGTCACTAAGAATGTCAAGGCTGACGCTCTCTCTAGGAGCTTCTTTGCTGATTCTCCTGTGGTGACCAAGCCTGTTACTATCTTAGGCAAAGGGGTAGTTCTTTCTGCCATCTCGCCCGATTTGAGACGTGCTCTGGAAGAGTTCCAGGAGGACAAACCTGAGCGTTGTCCCAGTGGAAAGTTGTATGTTCCTGACCAGTGGAAGAAGAGAGTGATGTCTGAAGTTCATTGCTTTGCATTGGCTGGTCATCCAGGTATTTTTGGTACTAGAGATCTGGTGAGTCGGTCATTTTGGTGGCCCGCCTTGTCTCGTGATGTCAGGAATTTTGTGCAGTCCTGTGGGACTTGCTCCCAGTCTAAACCTTGTTCTCGCTCTAGTGGGTTGTTGATGCCTTTGCCGGTCCCCAGGAGGCCATGGACCCATATTTCAATGGATTTCATCTCTGATATGCCTGTCTCTAAGAGAATGACTGTTATTTGAGTGATTTGTGATAGGTTCTCCAAGATGGTTCATCTTGTACCACTCCCTAAGTTGCCATCTTCTTCTGAGTTGGTGTCCCTGTTTTTGCAACAGGTGGTTCGCTTGCACAGAATTCCTGAGAACATTGTATCTGACAGAGGAGTTCAGTTTGTTTCTAGATTTTGGAGGTCTTTCTGTTCCAAGCTGGGAATTCAGTTGTCCTTCTCCTCTGCGTTTCACCCTCAGACAATGGGCAGACGGAGAGAACAAACCAGACTTTGGAGTCGTATTTGAGATGTTTTATTTCTGCTGATCAGGATAATTGGGTTTCATTTTTGCCCTTGGCCGAATTTGCTTTAAATAATAGAGCTAGTTCTGCCACTTTGATGTCACCTTTTTTTTGTAACTTTGGGTTTCATCCTCGATTCTCTTCAGGGCAGGTGGAGTCTTCTGCCTGCCCAGGTGTTGACACTGTGGTGGAGAGAATGCACCAGATTTGGGACCAAGTGGTGGATAAGTTGTCTCTCTCCCAGGAAAATGCCCAGCGGTTTTCCAACCGGCATAGGACCATTTAAGGTGGGTGATATGGTTTGGTTGTCATCAAAGAATATCTCTGTGAAGGTGGCTTCTCCAAAGTTTAAACCTAGATTTATTGGACCTTACAAGATTTTGGAGATTCTTAATCCGATCTCTTTTCGATTGGCTCTTCCTGTTACATTCAAGATCCATAACGTGTTTCATAAGTCTCTGTTAAAGAGGTTTGTTGAGCCAGTAGTTCCTGTGGTGGCACCTCCTGACCCTGTATTGGTTGAAGGTAATGTGGAATATGAGGTTGAGAAGATACTGGATTCTTGTCTGGCTAGACAGAGACTCCAGTATTTGGTTAAATGGAAGGGTTATGGCCAGGAGGATAATTCTTGGGTCCCTGCATTCGATATTCATGCCGAAAGATTGGTTCGTGCTTTTCATTGGGCCCATCCTGATCGACCTGGTGGCGTGGATGAGGGTTCGGTGACCCCTCCTCAAGGGGGAGGTACTGTTGTGAGTTCATTATCCCCTTCACATTTGATGTCTGATGAACTCCTTCTGCTGATGAAGAGAGGTAGTGAAATTGATTGGGATGGGAAGAGCCTGTCATCTGAACAGGCGGAGTGTGATTGGACATCTGGAATTTCTGAGTGGATATAAGGCAGCCGATGCCCTGCAGGGCTGCTGGTGATCCTTTCTGCTCTGAGCTCTTGCATCCAGTTCCTGTCTACTAAAAGCTAAGTTTTTGCCCTGCTATTATTCCATGAGATTTTGTCTGCGTTTCCTTAGTGTTTGTATTCAGCCAGTCCTGGTTGGAACTGGCTGAATTCCATTTTTGTCTCTGATCAGTTGATCTCTTTGCTCTGTTTTCAGAATATACCTGAGTGCTGATATAGTGATTTTGAAGTCTAGCGACTTCAGGGCCTTTTTCCCTATCAGACGGTTGGGACATTTTTGGTAGGGTTTTTTGCGGATTGCAGCCAGCATCTTTTCTGTCCTGTCCTATCTAGTTAGTTGGGTCCCATCGTTTGCTCAGTCTGTCTTTTTGTCTGTGTTTGTGTTTTCATCTGTTTTTCACTGACAATACATGTTGGGGGCTGTCTATTGCTTTGGGGTCTGCTCTGGGGCAGTTTAGATTTCCCCTTTCCTTCTTTAGGCTTATATAGTTCTCCGGCTGTGACGAGGGGTCTAGGGCACCGTAGGAACCCCCATGGCTACTGTTAGTTGTGGTGTATAGGATCAGGGGTCTGCAATCCGATAGCTACCAACCTCTCCGGTTTTCTCGACTTAGCTTGTATTTTTGTTTTCTCCTCCTCCGGTGACTCATTCATAACAGTGCGCGACAAGTGCACTGATGCCCAGCCACTGCTAGATGAGTCTGCTGGTACATTGCCCCAGACCACTACATTCCCCTCACACTCTACACAGCCAGAATCTGACCCTGATGAAACTCAGGTTCCCCTTCCCGCATACTATACCACCTTACTCGGTGACAAAAAGGAAGGCGCAGATGAAAGTGCAGGTTGCTTGAGCAGGTGGGAGGGCATACTCATGGGCGACGGCACTGGCACAGGGCCCCTCATAGTACATAAAAGTGTCTCTGCTGATGGGAGGGCCCACCCGCCATCAGACACACCTCCGTACTATGAGGGGCCCTGTGCCAGTGCCATCGCCAACGAGTGGGCCCCCTCTGCTTGCTCAGGATCACAGCACTTGCAAAGCTGAAATACTACCTCTCCTTGCTCCACCACCGTGATGTCTTCCGCGTATCATGACAGTGACATTTTGGTCAGAGAGCGTGATGACATTACGTCAGTACGCCCTCTGCCTAAGCAGTCCAAGTGCAGAGAGATGGAAGATGGGGACGACGAGGAGTCCAGACTAGTACAGGGATTCCCTAGCTAGGAGACTTATTTAATTGTTTTAAAGGTTGGGAGCAATTTTTGGGGAGCACTATACTCTGGAGAATAATATATGGGGCCCACCATACATTGGATTATTCCAAAGGTGGACATCAGACACAGGAGCAGCATTTACAGGGCCCATTATACACTAGAGCATTAGAAATGGGGCCCATTATATATGGAGCATTATTTGGGCCCATAAGACAGTGGAGCTTCATCCATGGGGACCAACATATACTGTAGCATTATGTGGAGCTCATCATATACTGTATCGAACATTATATGGGACCAATGATTCTGTATGGAGAAATATATGGGCCTCATTACTCTGTATAGCACACTATGCGGTGACCATAATACTGTATGGAGTAATATACTGTCCGTTTTTGGAGCTATTGGAGATTTTAAAATGGATATCAGTCATGTGATGTAAGAAGTGAAGTATTTTTCATTGTACTATACCGCTATTTCTCTGCCATATCAGAGGATCATGAATTGTGGCATGTGTTAAGGGAGCCCATTGACACTCTTTGGCCCTGGGCCCACGAAAATCTGTAGGCAGCCCTACCCCCTCCACAACTTTAGCCAAATAACCCCCAGATTTCAATGCCTAACTATTATTATAAAGTGAATTAAGATTGACAAGCTTAAGTAATAAGAATTGATGTTTTTGGCATTAAAATGGGCACTGTAGGTGTGTTTCCTGTCCTCCACTCACTGCCGACTTTTCTTCCCCATTGACTTGCATTGGGTTTCATGTTTCAATCGGCCTTCGACTTTTCACGATAATTGGCCGATTTCGTTCGACCCGACTTTTGCGAAAGTCGGGTTTCATGAAACCCGACTCGATCCGAAAAAAGGCTAAGTCACTCATCTCTACTTCTATGAAATAAATTCTCTATAATGCTTGCATCAATTTTGAAATGCCAAGTTAATCTAATAAATTCATCTTAGCTTTCAGGCCAGTGTAGATGATTTGAAATATGTCCTATTTGCTTTGACATCATTAGCACTGGGCATTCTGGATGCAGGATGTGGACATAGTTGAACAACTTAATTAGTCAGGGAAAATTCTGGAAACAGTGCACATTAGACAGGCAACAAGCTTTATGAATGGTATTTGACCTGCTCTACTCATCATGACTAGAGCTGAGCGAAACGGGTCGGTTAAATTCATAACTCGCCGACTTTTGCTAAAGTCGGGTTTCATGAAACGAAACCCGACGATAGCGTGAGGTCGGCCATGAGGTTGGCGACCAGAGCGCCAAAGTCGCTTTTCAAATGATGCTTCCAGCGCCCTTTTACAGCCAATGATGGGGGACGAACACTGTGGGCAACGCAATGACATGGGCAGCGGTCACCACCATCTTTGAGAAAGGCATGCAAGTGATTGGCTTGCTTTGTGTGGCATCACAGGGGCTATAAAAGGACGTGCACGCCGACCGCCATCTTACTTCTGCCGATCTTAGCATAGGGATAGGTTGCTGCTGCTGATTCTGAATAAGGGAGAGCGTTAAGCGGGGAAGAAGGAAAAAAAACTGCTTCTGCTGGTAGCGATTTTCACTGTACAACACAACAGTTTGTGTGCAGTGACAGGGGAGGCTATATTTTTGTGCATCAGCATTGTAAGCCTTATAAGGCTCCCTGCTAGCTGCATTGCTGTTTGCACACTGTTGTGCAAACTGCTTTTTTAAAAGCAAAAATACTTTTCTTCCTCTTTTCTGCGCAGTTACCAAGCGTTCATTTTTCCACACTTTTGTGTACAGCAGTCCTGCTTATTAGGCTGCCTGCTGTCATACTTGGACTTATAGCATCATTGTCAGCCTCTTAAAATCTCTAGGGAGATTCAAATTCTCCCCAATACTATATACACCTTGTACCTTCTCATACACCAGTCTATTTAAGCCTGTTAAATTGAGGTGTAATCTATTGAGGGCCTGAGATAACAGTTCAGCCTCCTAAAATCTCTAGGGAGATTCAAATTCTCCCCAATACTATATACACCTTGTACCTTGTCATACACCAGCCAATTTCAGCCTGTTACATTGAGGTGTAATCTATAGTGGGCCTGAGATAATAATTCAGCCTCCTAAAATCTCTAGGGAGATTCAAATTCCCCCCAATATTATATACACCTTGTACCTTCCCATACACCAGCCTATTTCAGCCTGTTAAATTGAGATGTAATCTATAGTGGGCCTGAGATAATTGTTTAGCCTCCTAAAATCTCTAGGGAGATTCAAATTCTCCCCAATACTATATACATCTTGTACCTTCTCACACACCAGCCTATTTCAGCCTGTTAAATTGAGGTGTAATCTATAGTGGGCCTGACATAATAGTTCAGCCTCCTAAAATCTCTAGGGAGATTCAAATTCTCCCCAATACTATATACACCTTGTACCTTGTCATACACCAGCCAATTTCAGCCTGTTACATTGAGGTGTAATCTATAGTGGGCCTGAGATAATAATTCAGCCTCCTAAAATCTCTAGGGAGATTCAAATTCCCCCCAATAATATATACACCTTGTACCTTCCCATACACCAGCCTATTTCAGCCTGTTAAATTGAGATGTAATCTATAGTGGGCCTGAGATAATTGTTTAGCCTCCTAAAATCTCTAGGGAGATTCAAATTCTCCCCAATACTATATACATCTTGTACCTTCTCACACACCAGCCTATTTCAGCCTGTTAAATTGAGGTGTAATCTATAGTGGGCCTGACATAATAGTTCAGCCTCCTAAAATCTCTAGGGAGATTCAAATTCTCCCCAATACTATATATACCTTGTACCTTCTCATACACCAGCCTATTTCAGCCTGTTAAATTGAAGTGTAATCCATAGCGGGCCTGAGATAATTGTTCAGCCTCCTAAAATCTCTAGGGAAATTCAAATTCTCCCCAATACTATTTACACCTTGTACCTTGTTTTACGGCACCATATAGCTGGTGGAATTTTGGGTACATTTTCCCAAAAATGAGGAAGTATGGTGGAAGAGGCCATGGAAGTGGGTGGGGGTTGCCAGCTGGTACTGATGGTGGTGGGACATCTGCTGGTAGTGGCAAAAGCACAATAGCAGCTAAGGCAGGAGATGTTGAGCCTGCATCATTGTCTGGCTCCACTAGGCCTTGAAGACTCCCTTTTCTGGGAGTAGGCAAACCGCTTTTAAAGCCGGAGCTTCAGGATCAAGTTTTGGCTTACATTGCTGACACAGCCTCCAAATCTATCACCTCCTCTTCTGAAGTTTCAAAAAATAAAAGCACTGAGTCATCAGTGGAGGCTCCTGGTCAGGAACAACACCTTTCCTTGTGTCCTTCACCCCTACCAAAAGTGAAGGATGCGTCAGGCCACACTACAGATTACTCCATGGAGCTCTTTTCACATACCACGCCTGGGTTATCAAGTCAAATCATGAATTTCACAGTCCAAGATGAATCTGACATGGAATGTGGATCGCCAGCCAGGGCAGTGGGGTTAATCGGTACAGGGCTGGTGTCTCAGAGGGATGTGTCACGGTGGTGGTGACCTGGTCCGTGACCCTGGGCGTCCATACAAAGGGGTGAATAACGTTTATAGGTGAATGATACGTGACACCAACTGTGGCTTCTGATCAGATTGGCCAGCGCTGCAGTGTCGCTTCTGTGGGACAGATGTTGTGGGGCAGCTAAGATGTAGAAGCCCTGCACAGGTAGGGCTGTAGTCGCAGGGCAGATGAAAGAGTTGGTAGATGGTGTGCAGTGCAGGATGTAGCAGAGCCATGCGCCAGGCGCAGGTGAAAGATGACAGACTCAGTCGTGCAGTTCCTATACCTGTACTTTGTAAGTACCGTCCAGGACCCAGAGTACAGATGGAGAAGGAGTTGGTCAGCCTGAAAGCAAATTAGGAATTCTCTCTCTGCAGATTGGCAGTGTGGCCTCCGTTCCAGTGCTTATATGAGGTACTCGCAGTACTGAGTTCACTAAAGTTCCCCCTGTTGACTCTCTTTCGGAACTTTGTCATATGGCAGGCAGCCGTAGCCTTTTCCTTCTGGCTCACACAGGTCGCTGCTGGGGCATCCGAGCCTTAGTTTACAGCTGCTACTTCCTCCAGTTTCTGCTGCAGGACCGTCAGTGTCCCTACAAACTCGGAGACTGGAATCCGGACCATGCGCTCCAGCTAGGAGTGAGCCTTAACTCTGCTCATCCTCCAGCTCCACTTCTCACGTCCACACACTTCCCCTTCCCTTCACAGACTGCCCTAACTTCCCTCCTCCCAACCACAGAGAGCAGCTCCTCAGAAGTCAGGTTCAGAGCTCTCCCTGCTGGCCTGGAATGGGAACTGTGTTGTGTGTTAGTTTAACTGCTAGAGAGATCCTTCGTTGCTTCCAAGCATGACATCACACACCCTAGGTGGAAGGTAATGCCTCTGTGGTGACTGTACTCCTGGGGGCGCCACAAGTGCACTGATGCCCAGCCACTGCTGGATGATTCTGCTGGTATATTGACCCAGACCACTACATTCCCCTCACACTCTACACAGCCAGAATCTGACCCTGATGAAACTCAGGTTCCTCTTCCCGCATACTATACCACCTTACTCTGTGACAAAGAGGAAGGTGCAGATGAAAGTGCAGGTTCCTTGAGCAGGTGGGGGGGGGCATACTCATGGGTGACAGCACTGGCACAGGGCCCCTCATAGTGCGCAAGAGTGTCTCTGCTGGTGGGAGGGCCCACCCGCCGTCAGGCACACCGCCGTACTATGAGTGGCCCTGTGCCAGTGCCGTCACCAACGAGTGGGCCCCCCTGCTTGCTCAGGATCAGAGCACTTGCAAAGTTGATATACTTACCTCTCCCTGCTCCACCGCCGTGACGTTTTCCCGGTTTCCTGACAGTGACATTCTGGTCAGAGAGCGCGATGACATCATGTCTGTACGCCCACTGCCTAAACAGTCCAAGTGCAGAGAAATGGAAGATGGGGATGATGAGGAGTCCAGCGTACAGGGATTCCCTAGCGAGGAGACTTATTTAATTGTTTTAAAGGTTGGGAGCAATTGTTGGGGAGCACTATACTCTGGAGAATGATATATGGGGCCCACCATACACTGGAGCATTCCAAAGGTGGACATCAGACACTGGAGCAGCATTTACAGGGCCCATTATAAACTGGAACATTAGAAATGGGGCCCATTATATATGGAGCATTATTTGGGCCCATAAGACACTGGAGCATAATCCATAGGGCCCATCATATACTGGAGCATTGTAAATGGGGCAGATTATATATGGAGCATTATTTGGACCAATCATACACTAGAGCATCATCCGTGAGGCCCATCATATGCTGGAGCTTTCCAAATGGGGGACATCAGACACTGGAGCAGCATTTATAGGGCCCATTATACACTGGAGTATTAGAAATGGGACCCATTATATATAGAGCATTATTTGGGCCCATAAGACAGTGGAGCTTCATCCATGGGGACCAACATATACTGTAGCATTATGTGAAGCTCATCATATACTGTATTGAACATTATATGGGACCAATGATTCTGTGTGGAGAAATATATGGGCCTCATTACTCTGTATGGAGCACTATGCGGTGGCCATAATACTGTATGGAGTAATATACTGTCCATTTTTGGAGCTATTGGAGAATTTAAAATGGTTATCAGTCATGTTATGTAAGAAGTGAAGTATTTTTCATTGTTCTATACCACTATTTCTCTGCCATAATAGAGGATCATGAATTGTGGCATGTGTTAAAGGAACCCAGTGACACTCTTTGGCCCTGGGCGCACGAAAATCTGAAGCCAGCCCTACCCCCCCACAACTTTAGCCAAATATCCCCCAGTTTTCAATGCCAAACTATTATTATAAAGTAAATTAAGGTTGACAAGCTTAAGTAATAAGAATTGATGTTTTTGACAATAAAATGGGCACTGTAGGTGTGTTTCCTGTCCTCCACTCACTGCTGACTTTTCTTCCCCATTGACTTGCATTGGGTTTCGTGTTTCAGTCGGCCTTCGACTTTTCACGATAATCGGCCGATTGCGTTCGACCCGACTTTTGCGAAAGTTGGTTTTCATGAAACCCGACTCGACCCGAAAAAAGGCAAAGTAGTCGCTCATCTCTAATCATGACAAGTGATGGGTGAAAACATGGATGTTCAGGTACAGCAGATTCAACCATTTAAAGAAAGTTTGGTTCAGGTACCAGAACAACACCCGAACTCAAACCTGTACCCAAACCCCATTCAAATGAAAAGGGGCCCTCGACATCCATTGTTTGCCACACTGTCATCTGTATGACAGCACGACAACCACAGGCTCTGATCAACAGTAAGAAATCAGCAGTCAGATGACAGCATGAACCGACACCTGTGACCGGCAGTGAGAAGTTTACCTCTGGTCACAGGCATTGGCTGATGAGAGAGTGCTACTCTCATCAGCCTGTGCCTACTGTCACTGAAAACAGTGAAAGCTGGCATCATTGATGGGATTATTCATTAGCCGGTGCCTATGCTAAAAATAAATATTTTAAAAAAATGACATGGTCATCTGTGTGACAGCGCGAGAAACAATGGCAGCTCTGATAGGCGGCGGTAAGTTCGTTAGATGACAGCATATGAGCCAGCTGCTGTGACCATTGGTAAAAAGTTGCCGCCGGTCACAGGCATCAGATGATGAGAGTACTACTCACATTAGTGTCCGTTTGCTGTTGCTGATAGCAGTGAGAACAGGCAAGGCTGATGAGAGTATTCATCAGTCGCTGTCTATGTAATAAATAAATAAATATATTTTTTATAAATTACATGGGTTCTCTTTTATTTTTGATAACCAGCACAGGGAAAACTGACAGCTGTATATTGCAACCCCCAGCTGTCAGCTTTATAATGGCAGGTTATGAAGAATAGAGTGGTCTCACGTGTTTTTTACATTATTTAAATAATATAAAAAGGTTTGTGGTCCCTTCATTTTTGACAAGTAGCCAACCTAAAGCAGGAAGCTGGGGGCTGGTATTCTCAGATTGGGAAAGTCAATGGATGTTGACCCTCCGCAGCCAAAAAATAGCAGCCCACAACCACCCCAGAAAAGGCGCATCTTGTAGATGTGTCAATTCTGGTGCTTTGCCGGGCTCTTCCCACTTGCCCTGGTGTGGTGGCAACTGAGATAATATTTGTGGGGTTGATGACAGCTTTGTATTATCAGCTGACATCAAGTCCAGGGGTTAGTAATAGAAAGGTGTCTATAAGACACCCCCATTACTAACCCCATGGTTAGATTGTAAAAAAAAACCCAGTCAGAATAAAGTCATTTAATTGAAATAAAGATATTGAGTTCTTTATTTGAAATAAAAATAAGAAAGCATAGTTATACTCACCTTTACACTTAATCTGTTGATATCCATGTCCCCTGCAAAAGACAAAAAATAATAAAGCATAGACCCTATCACAGTGATCAAAATCCAATAATTATATGTCATCACCTGTGTCATCACCTTAGCCAGATTACATTTTCTTTATTTTATATTTTTTATTTTTTTCATTCTTTGTCATTAGGTTTGGGGTTAGGGTTGGGGTTAGGGTTGGAGTTAGGCTAGGGTTTGAGCTGGAGTTAGCCTAGGGTTAGGGTTGAGTTTATGGTTTGGATAGGGGTAGCGTTGGGGTTGTTTGAAAGTTAAAAAAATGAAGACGATATGATAACTAGTGTTGCTCACTACTTGAGTTTGCATTGGGGTCTCTCGAGCACCTGCTATTATTGGTGCATAAATGAGCACCCTAATGCAAACTTGAGTAGCGAGCACATGCGCTCAACACTAGTGAGGACATATTCAATATGACAACCTAATGTTATCAAATTGTGTTTAGTACAATTGGGTTAAAAATCCACACTATACTTATGGATTAAATCCTTGAGGGGTGTAGTTTCCAAAATGGGGTCATTTGTGTGTTTTTTTACTGTTTATGCACATCAGGGGCTCTCCAACGCAACATGGCAACAGCTCTCGATTCCAGCCATTTTTGTGTTCAAAAAGTCAAGCAGTGCTGCTTCCCTTCCAAGCCCTGAATTGTGCCAAAATAGTAGTTTTCCTGCATATGTGGAGTATTGACGTACACAGGAGAAATTGCACAACAAATTTGGGGTCCATGTTCTCCTGTTACACTTGTAAATGTTTGGGGCTAAATCAAAATTTTTGTTAAAAAAATAAAATGTTCATTCTTTCCTTCCCTATTGCATTAATTCCTGTGAAGAACCTGAAGGGTTAATAAACTTCTTGAATGTGGTTTTGAGGAGTTTGAGGGATGCAGTTTTTAGAACAATGTCACTTTTGGGTATTTTGTATCATATAGGCCCCCCAACGTCACTTCAAATGTGATGTGGTCCCAAAAAATGGTTTTGCAAATTTTGTTGGAAAATTGGGAAATTGCTGGTCAACCTTGAACCCTTCAAACTTCCAAGTAAAAAAATATGCTTCAAAAGTTGCTCTGATGTAAAGTAGGCATGTGGTAAATGTTATTTATTCATTATTTTGTGTGCTATAACTATCTGATTTAAGGGCATACAAATTTAAAATTTGAAAATTGCCAAATTTTCCTTTTTTGTCAAATTTTCGATATTTTTTCATAAATATACTGAAATCATATTGACTTAAATTTACCACTAACATATAAAGTATAATATGTCACACAAAAAAAAACAATCTGAAAATCACTGGGATCCCTTAAAGTAGTGGTTCCCAAACTCCAGTCCTCGTGGACCCCAACAGGTCATGTTTTCAGAATTTCCATAGTGTTACACATGTGAGAGAATTCCTGATGCCTTGATGATACTTCCATCACCTGTGAAATACTAAGGAAATCCTGAAAACATGACCTGTTGGGGTCCGTGAGGACTGGAGTTTGGGAACCACTGCCTTAAAGCATTCCAGAGGTATTTCCACACAAAGTGACACTGTTCAGATATAAAAAAGTTTGCTTCATCACTAAGGCATTAGTACTGTGTGAGTAAACAAAGGATAGTGTCACGACTCAGTTTTCGGGTGACCGGGGACCAGGGGCTCCTTCCCTGTCCCAAACACTAGGGGGTGCCCTAGATCACCCTGTTCCCTAGGTTACTTATGAAAGTGAAGATGCTGGGACCACGTACCTTACCTTATCTCCTGAATTTGCCCTCTGTACCCTTCCCCCACCCAGGGAAGAGAGGAGTAGTTGAGCACCGTAGTACACCAACCAAACAAACAAGGTAACACAAACAGGAGCAATGGAGAATACCAGGCATACAAATATTCACTCACATAGAACAGAGGAATGCACCGGAGAGTGGAGGATGGGGAAAAACCAAAGTAGGAAAAGGAATGGGAATTATCACACTTAATAAACCATGCAACAGTCACAGTTAAACCCACCAAACACCTTCTCATATAACCTGAGTGGAGGATGGGGGAAAACCAAAGCAGGAGAAGGAATGGGAATTATCACACTTACTAAACCATGCAATAGTCACAGATAAACCCACCAAACACCTCATATAACCACTAACTTCTATCCTCCCAGTCATGCAGCATAAGCTAGCACTGACGATGTGTATCAGTCAGGACCCAGATTATATAGGGGATAGGAGTGGTTGACAGTGCTCAGCTGAGAGCCCTAGCTCCCAGAGCTTTAGTCATGGGTGATTAACCCCTGTACTGCCAAAAGAAATTTACACTGTTTAAAAAGGTGAAGTGCTTCTTTTCAGTGCAGGAGTAGAAGCAATCAGACACTACAGGCTTCTGGCTTCTCTCTGTTGCGATAACCCCTTGATAGATAGAAATATTAAGGTGGGGCACAAATAAAGGGGTTTATTTTGCTAAGTAAATGAGAACAGTATTACTGAATAGAACATGAAGTAGGACACTAATAATATGTGGTGGGGGATAGGAATGACATTCAAAATAATAGTAGGATGTGTAGTTTATGTGCAGGCTAAAACTGAGGAGAGAGAGCGCAATAGGGTCTTATCTGGGTAACAGATGAAATAAATTCAGAGAATCTACTCACCTTTTCCAAGATAGTTTAAAGCATGTAGATCAATGTCAGTCTGCTGCACGCCCGAGGTTCACGTCCGTGACCACAGATAAAGATCCTTTTGGATAAATTATTGGGCTTATTGTGCGCTGCTGAGCCAAAGATAAAGTCACCACATGAAATACTTTTTAACTCTTTATTCCCAACGCGTTTCAAAGTGGAATATCACTTCTTCTTCAGGGGATGACATAGAGTGAATAGATACAGTCTTCTCTGGTTAAATACAATCAAAATTTGAATTTGAGCGCCAAAAGGTCCCATGTGATGAGGGAACAGATGTCAAAGTTCAAGGGTTAATGAAATGCAATGGCAATTTACAAAGGTTCTCATTATTTAACAATTGAATTATCTAAATTTATATTTCACAGATCACATAAATATATGCGGACAAAAAAAGGAAAATCCTGAAAAAAAGAAGAAAGAAAAAAATAGATGAAGAAAGAAAAAAATGCGAACCTATTGAAAAATTTTTTATATGTATCAAAGTCCAGAGCTTATACCACTTGAATGGAGAAGAACTCGTTTGAGAAAGGAGTATAACTTTAGATACAAGAAAAAAAGCTGAAGTTTATTACTAAAAAATGTTTAAAAGTATATGAATACTATTGTATATAAATACTATTAGGAGGATGGTAAAATATCTTTAATAAAAATGGGGGAAAAAATGTATATATCTAAAAACTTATAATAAAAAATTGTTGATAAAAATTTATTATTAAGAATATAAATTCGTTGAAAATTAAAACTGTATATGTATATATTAATAAAACTGAGTTGGACTAATAATTGTTTGGACAAGGTTTTTTTCTTTATAGGACTAAATAATATGATTCAAGTCAGGGAGTCAAATTGATTGATGGGTACAAGACAAAAGAAGTGGACCTAAAAAAATGAGGATACAGAAGTAGGTTCGCTACCCGGGGGGAAGCAAACTTGATTGGATAAAAATTCTTGAAAGAAAAAAAGAAAATAATTAAAATTAGATTAATAAATCATTAAGAACGCTCTAATAGAAGGAGAAATAAATATACAATAAATCCACTTTAAGAACATTCCAAAAAATTGTTAAAAGGGAAGGATATTTTTAAAATTTGTGATTATAAGAAAACTTCTGTAATTTCGTTGAGACCATTCGGCTTAAGCGAATTAAGTCTATAAATCCAAAATATTTCCTTGCGGTTCAATTGTCCCAATCTGTCCGGGTGATCACTGGGTATATGTTCGATGGGACTTATTTTTAACCCATTAGGGTTTTTTTCATGCTTGAGAGCAAAATGCCTTGAAAGACCGTGTTGCATATAACCTATTTTGATATTATGTCGAGGGAATTAACTCTTCGATGGAGGGGCTGGGTTGTTCTTCCAACATATTGTTTTCCGCAGTCGCATTCTATTACATATATCACAAATCCTACAGTACAATTTAGAAAACTTTTAATGGGAAAACATTCTTTGGTAAAAGTGGACTTGAAGATTTTTTCTTTATGGGAAATAATACCGCAACATAGGCAATTTCTTTTACCACATTTATATATCCCTATTATTGGATTCAAGGGGGAGGAAGATGGTTTTTTTCTGAGACGGCTGGAAGCAATTAAATTTTTAATGGTAGGTGCTCTACGAAACGTGATCCCCGGATTCTTCGGAATAATTTTACATAAGATGGGATCATTTAAAAGAACATGCCAGTTATGCGTCAGAATTTCTCTGATTTTAATATTCTCAGCACAAAATTGCGTGATAAAATTGCCAGCAAATCTCCCACTATCAGTTGTAGTCCTCTTGGTACCATAAATTAAAGAATTCTGAGAGAGACTCTTACTAGTGTTATACGCATCTTTAACCAGTCCTTCGGGGTATTTCTTAGCTATAAACCTGTTTCTCAATATTTCAGCTTGATTTTCAAAATCACTTGTGTCAGTACAATTTTTTCTAATTCTTTTATATTGGTTGGCAGGTATATTTTTTAGCCATTTACTAAAATGACCGCTACTGAAAGGGATATAGCTATTTTTATCAACGTGTTTAAAAAAAGTTTTCGTTAAAATTTTATTACTCTGAATGAATATGGTGATATCTAAAAAGTTAATATTAAAGGAATTATATAATGAGGAAAAATACAGACCCCAGGAGTTACTATTTATGTCTGTGATGAATTCATCAATATCATTATTGGAGTTATCCCACACAAAAAACAAATCATCTATAAATCTCTTATAGGTAATAATATTATTATGAAATTTGGATTTAAAAATATAAAATTCCTCAAACACCCCCATGAAGATATTTGCATATGTAGGTGCGACCTGCGACCCCATTGCAGTCCCAAGTCGTTGATGATACAAGCTTTCATCGAAAGTAAAATAATTATTTTTCAAAATGAATTCCATCCCTTTCAATAAAAACTTTTTTTGCAGGGATGATAGTCTTATATCTTTCACTAAAACCTTATTGAAACAAGCCAGCCCTAGATCATGGGGAATATTGGAATATAAAGAGGACACATCCATGGTTAAAAACACATATTGCGGTTTCCAACGGATAGTTTGAAGTATTTGAATAAGGTGTGTAGAATCTCTGATATAGCTCTTTAGTAAGGGTATATGAGTCACCATGATTCTATCTATATATTGTGACAAGTTGCTGGTAATGGAACCAATACTGGATATAATAGGACGACCAGGAGGGTTATCCATATTTTTGTGGATTTTAGGAAGGTGATAAAAAAATGGTATGCGAGGGTTAGATATAGTTAAAAACTTGCATTCATTTTTATCAAATATATGGTGATCCCTTCCTTCCGAGATAAGTTTATCATAGTTAGTCTGGATTTTTGTTAGTGCTTCAAATGTAGTTTTCATGTAATATTTTTTATCGGATAAAATTCTCAAAGCTTCACCACAGTAATCCTTATAGTCCTGGATGACTATACCTCCTCCCTTATCTGCTGAACGAATGACGATGTCAGTACGGGATTTTAACATTTTAAGTGCTATTTTCTCATTTTTTGTCATATTATTTTTATAGTTGTTTTTCTTGTTACCGAACAAATCCTTAAATTCCTACTGTACCATATCGTTAAATACGTTAAGATGGTGTCCTTTGCTCTCAATAGGATAGAATTTGGACTTCTTTGGTACTTCCAAATGAAATCCCAAGGTATCTATATCAATTGGATCCTTTGTAGGTTTATCGTTAGTTTTTGTTTGACCAGTTTCCTGTAGTGCAAAATGTCGTTTAAGAGTCAATTTCCTTAGAAAAATTTGTAAATCCAAAAATAAATTGAAATCATTGGTTTTGAATGTGGGGCAAAAAGTTAGTCCTTTGGACAGGACTTGAATTTCATCAGGTGTGAGGCTATATGAAGATAGGTTGAAAATATTATTATCATCTTCCATACCAGAGTTACTTTTTATATGATTTTCCCTTTCTTTTTTTCTCCTCCCCCCTCTGGTTCCTCTAAAGATCCTTTTCTTTTTCCATTTTTTGGTGAGAAAAAACTGTTTATGTGTGAGGGTTTTAGTGCTCGTGGTAAAAAAGGGACAGTAGTGTTGTCTGTTTTAGAATTATCAATTAAAATTGTGTTCATTTTGGATATATCAGATATTGGAAGATCTAACAGTGATTCTTGTGTTCCTTCTGGAAATTCCATAAGTGCTGGAGATGAAATTTCGATGTGAATAGGTGTGATAATTTGATCAGTGTCAAGGGTAGGGTTAAATGTGTCTATAAGATTTTTTTCTTTATCAAAATTAATAATTTGATCATTATTGAGACGTGTCATTTGTTCTTTAATATTCTCCAGGTGTTTCATGGCTTCGATTAGGCCTCTTTCACACATCAGGTTTTCGCCTTCAGGCGCGATCCGGCGCTTTTGACAGAAACCGGATCCGGCGAAATGCAATGCCGGATCCGGTTTCCCCCCCATTGACTTGCATTTGCGCCGGATCGCGCCGGATGGCCATGCGTTTCATCCGGTTTGCGCCGGATCCGGCAATGTGTCACAATGTGTCGCGATCCGGCGTCTGGAAAAAACGTCTACTGTAACGTTTTTTGTCTCCGGCGAAAAAGCCGGACACGCCGGATCCGTCGCGTCCGGCTTTTTCACACAATGAAAGCCTATGAGCGCCGCAATGCGCCGGATCCGGCGAAAGCCTGATCCGGTGGCCGGATCCGGTTTTTTGGTCTGAGCATGCTCAGTAGCTCTGCCCACAAGACATATATAAAAGCAAGACAGTGGGACCCACAGCCACACCCAACATGCCACCCAAGACAGCAACCAGGTGCAGGAGAAGGCAGGAGACATCTGCAGCAGCACCATCAGCACCACCCCAATTGGAGCAGCATGCTGAACAACGGGAGGGTAGTCCAGCAGCAGATGAGAGACGGTAATTATCAAATCACCCATTCCTCCAAACTAGGGCTATTGAATATCAAGATATTCATTGGCCCTTTGTTTCTCTTTATTCAACAGCCGCCCAATAGATGCAGCAGCAGCAGCAGAAGCAATGGCAGCAGCTGGAACACCACCCACAGGCATGGAGTGTGGCCACCAGGAAGACAGCACATCATCTTCTGGGAGCCCTCCCTCGCATCGTCAGCGTTTGACGGTAAGTTTTTATTTCCAAAATCCATCTTCTCTGTAATATATGTCTATTCATGGCCTTTTATTTCAAAACAGGAATCACAAGATGAAGAGGAGCTCCCAGAAGAAGAAGGAAGGGGTGGACAGACACCTGGAGTGGGCTCACAATTGGTAAGTTTTTTGCATCAAACGCAGAAACACAACATCACACTACACACAACACATAGAAAACAATGTTCTGCAGACCACACACAGCAAACAAATGCCTACATCCAAAGACATAACATTTTTTGTTTTCTTCTCTAGTCTTCCCAATCTGGTGCTTGGCCAAGAGGTCCTCGCAGTGCCTCCCATTGTCGTCGGCGACAGCAACGCAGCGGTCACCAGCGTGTAAGTATAAATATTTTTGATTTTTTTTTTTTGCACTTTTTATTTCATTTCTTTTGTGGAGGCTAATTATGTTATTTTTGTCTTTTTCTTTAACAGCCTTCACAGCGTGCTCCCGACTCTGATGTTGAGGATGGAGGGATTGATGTGGACCGCCTCATCGATCTCGTCAGAGAAAGGGAGCCGCTCTGGAATATGGCTGACCGCCGCCACGCTGACCTGATCGTTACCCGACGACTCTGGGAGGAAATCTGTTCGCTCCTTGTGGGACGCTGGGAGGACCTCGATGTTCGGGCCCAGATTACAGAGCGTAAGTATATACAGTACCGGTTGCTTGATTTAAACCAGTGTTTCCCGAACTCCAGTCCTCGTGGTCCCCACGGATCATGTGTTCAGGATTTCTATTTACTATGGAAATCCTGAAAACATGACCCCTGGGGACCATGAGCACTGGAGTTTGGGAAACACTGATGTTGTATACTAACCACTCCTTTCTCGTTTCAGGGAACAGAATTGTGAATCGGTGGCGGTCTGTGAGAGATCGTTTCAAGAAGGAGTTCAATAAAGAGATGCGGGCCCCGAGTGGACCTGGAGGACGCAGGAGCAAGTACAAGTACGCAGAAGCCCTGTCGTTCCTCCGGGAAACAATGGTCACCAGAAGGTAAATATTACACACCACATGTGAAAAAAAATGTTAGATGTAAATTTTTTTTACAGCCAGGGCCATACCATGTCAGTATTTTAATTGTTTTTTTTTCTCTTTATTCCACAGCACGGTGAGCAGCACTCGGGAGCCGGCACGATTGGACCCTTCTGAGGCGATCCCTGAGGAGACCGGCACCGAGGGACACTTCGACCGCCCCGGTACATCTGCACCTTCCCAGCCTTCCAACACATTCGACCCATCTGTCCCATCCACCAGCACAGGAGCATCGTGGCCGCCTACATTACATGAAGCTGCTGGTGAGGAGATCGCTTTCCCTTTACCCCACCCTTCTGCCCCTGCCACCTCTAGTACACCTGCGGGTACTGGGCGGCAGCGGCAGAGGGGTCAGGAAAAGACTTATGCACCAGAGTTCTTGCATCTGAATGCATCTTTCCAGAACTGTCTAAAAGTCTTGTCAGAGCAAGTCTCCGCAGGCTATCAGCAGATCAACTTCAGCATTCTGGAGGTGAAGACACTTCTGCAAACCATGCATTCAGAAGCAAGATCTTCGCCAAACCACACCTTTTTCAGGTCTGTTGTGGAGCGCATGGAAACGCTCTCTCCTGCCCAGCAGATGCATGTAATGCATTCATGCCACGCTGCTCTCCAGCAAGTTACCTCCCAACCTCCTCCTCCCACCACAGTAGTTCCTCCACCTGCACCCCCTCCAGCCACTTTCCATCCTCCCCCTCCTATTACATCTACACCCCCTCCAGCCACTTTCCATCCTCCCCCTCCTATTACATCTACACCCCCTCCAGCCACTTTCCATCCTCCCCCTCCTATTACATCTTCACCCCCTCCAGCCACTTTCCATCCTCCCCTTCCTATTACATACCATCCACCTCCCCAGCACCATCCACCTCCCCAGCACCATCCACCTCCCCAGCACCATCCACCTCCCCAGCACCAGCAACCTCCCCAGCACCAGCAACCTCCACAGTACCTGCAAACTCCCCAGTACCAGCAACCTCCCCAGTACCAGACATCTCCCCACTTCCAGCAACCTGCCCCGTACCAGACATCTCCCCACTTCCAGCAACCTGCCCCGTACCAGACATCTCCCCACTTCCAGCAACCTCCCCAGTACCAGACATCTCCCCACTTCCAGCAACCTGCCCCGTACCAGACATCTCCCCACTTCCAGCAACCTGCCCCGTACCAGACATCTCCCCACTTCCAGCAACCTGCCCCGTACCAGACATCTCCCCACTTCCAGCAACCTGCCCCGTACCAAACTCCTTCCCCATACAACTTGCCATCAACATCATCTGCTCCTACAGTCCCTGCCCAACCCTCCACTCCACCACCCACCACCTCTTCTGCTTCCCACATGTCCACCCATTCTGTAGTTTTTTCCACACCTTCACCTCTAACTGTTCCTTCCCCACCACGATCCCAGTCCTCTCTCCACACTCCCAGTGTCGAAGTGTCCCGCAGCCCCTACAGCAGTATTTCCACCACACACTACACAGAATTATAATGTGTGTATTTAAATAAAAATGACCAGTTTTATGGTTTCAGTTTTATAGTTTCAAATTTTTATTAAACATGTTTATTAACATTTTAAAAAAGTTTACTAAAAAAAACATTTTTCAATAAAAGTTAAATTATTTTACACTGGTTGTCTGTCATTTCTTTCTGCGGCGAAAAAGGTTAAATACAGGTTATTTAAAAGGTGAAATGGTATTCAAAACTAGGTATATAACTGTGGGTAAATTTTAGCTTTTTGCCACAGTTGTGTTCCTGGTTGTGTTTGAAGCAAAGTATTTCACCTAAAAAGTTGTGTTTATTGTTGGTGATTTCCTAACAATGTACACAACTTTTGTTAAAAGGTGAAATACTTTGCATAAAACACAACCAGGTACACACCTGTGGCCTAAAGCTAAAAATAGAGACCATGACAAGATAGCCAACTTTGGTTGGAAAAGGTATATACTGTTGGTACAGAAGGTACACAAGTTTGGTTAGGGCACAAATCTTTCACACTCTGTCATCCTGCCAGTGTACTCTGCCTTGAGGTGACATAAAGTATAGTGCAAAATTGTCCCTCATTACTGAAACCGTCACAGAAATTCTAGTGGTAATGTCATGGTAATCTTGCAAGGTGGTTTCTTCAGAGGTGTCCTCAATGGAAATGGGTTCCTTGCAGATAACAAAATTGTGGAGTACCACGCACGCTTTGATCACCTCGTCCACAGTTTCTGTCTTGAGGTTGATCGCAGTCAATAGGACCCGCCATTTGGCTGTCAGAATACCAAAGGTACATTCAACCATTCTTCTTGCTCTTGTGAGGCGGTAATTAAAAATGCGTTTTGGTCTTGTCAATCCTCTGCTAGAGTACGGTTTCAAAAGGTGTTCTGACAGCTGGAAGGCTTCATCCCCTACACAGACAAATGGCATAGGTGGACCAGATGTTTGCGGCAGCGGTCTAGGTGGTGGGAACTGGAAGGTGTTTCCATACAGTTTACGCCCCATGGCAGACAGTTTGAAAACTTGAGAGTCATTGGAGCGGCCATAGGCCCCAATATCAACCGCAATAAATTTGTATTCCGCGTCAGCGATGGTCATGAGGACAATTGAAAAATATTTCTTGTAATTGAAATATTCCGATCCCGATCCAGCTGGCTTTACAATGCGGATATGTTTCCCGTCCACAGCGCCCAAGCAGTTTGGAAACTGACATATCTGTTGAAACTTGTCAGCAATTTCAATCCACCTCTCTGTTGTGGGATCTGGTAAAAACTCTTCAGCTAAGGAGTCCCACAGTGCACGGCATGTGTACTTCACAATTCCAGATATGGTGGAAATCCCGAGTCTGTACTGGAAATGCAGTGACGAAAGGGATTCTCCAGTTGCAAGAAATCTGTGGGGAATTAACAAACAATAAATTAGTTTTAAATCACAGCATTACATACCAAAACTGACCTATAACACTTGGAGATACAAATTACCACCAACAAGATTGCAGTGAAAGTGTGCTCTGATGCGATCACATCCAATAAATGTGGCTTACCTTAAAGTCACCATCAGACGCTCTGCGGGTGAAACAGAGAAGCGGCAATAGGTGTCCGCTTTTCTTATGCGGTGTGCAATGCGCTCCACCAAGTAATCAAAATTCTCCATTTTCATCCTAACATATCCAAAAAATGTATCCGGGTTTCGGTGAAGGTCCATGCAGAGTGTAGAATAGACCCCACGCGTCATTCTCTTGGCTGTGATGGGGTGGATCCACAAACGTCGTCTACGATGCCTGATGCGCTGCTGTCTCGCTCTCTCCTTCTCCAGAACAATCACCCTCAAACGATTTGCCTCTGCTATAAAATCCGCCAAATTCTTCAAAATATTTCCAATGACAACATCCATCTTCGCCAGTAACTTGCTCTTCTCTCCAACCTGCACTTTCTCCTCTACAACCTGTCAAAGAAGGGCTGTAGGAACATGCTATATATAGTTTTCCAGTAGCCAATCCCGTTCGGAAGGCAACAAGGGTCAATTTTAAAAACCGGATCCGGCGTAATCCGTCGAAAAACGGATAGAAAAACGGATGAACCGGATGAGACGGATCCGGTTTTGTCTGTCAAGAAAAAGACGGATCCGGCAGAAAACCGGATCCGGCACATCAGGTTTTACTAAACATTTGCCGGATCCGGCGTTCCGGCACGACGCCGGATCGTGCCTGACGCCGAAAACCTGATGTGTGAAAGTAGCCTTAGTGGTGCAGTCATTTTAGTAGTTCTAATTATGGGGGGTTTGGAAAAAATATTTTCTTTTGACTGAGGTAGCGGTGCTGATTTGGTTTTTTCTATTTTATCAATTGGTATTGTTTCAGCTGTTTTCGGCAAGGATTTATTAGTTTGGTCAATTTTTTGAAAAATATCTTTATTTTTACTGCTGTCTTTTACTATTTCTTGAGATGGTTGCGCTTTTGTAGTTTTTTCTATCAGTATTTTATCAGTCGTTTTTGGTCCACATTTATTAATTTGATCTATTTTATTATTCATGTTCATTCTCCTATAATCCTCCCTATCCCTTTGTAGTTTTTTTGATTTTTTGAGAACAGTCTCATGTTCAATTTGCATCACATGTGTGATTATATTAGAATTAATTTTTTTGTATTCGGGATGTTTATGGAAAGGGATCAGTTCTTTAGACAGTTCCAAGATTTTGGAGACTGCTACCTCAGCTAATTTGGATCTCTTATTATATAAAAGTAAAATCATCTTATGCATGCAATTATTAAGGTTCTTTTCCCATTCCTTAGTAAAGTCTGAGTCTTTATCAAAAGGTGAGTCAAAGACCAACCTTAGTCCCCGAGGACAGATGTTCTCCTCCAGATAAATGGATAAAAACCGGGTGTCCAAACTGTAGTGCAATTCCTCTTTAAGTGCTTCTTTAAAATTCGTAAAAATCCTCCGGAAAGTCTTGGTTTCTTCTTCGCTGAAATTATCTGAGATGTCATTACTGGATGTTTCAACCTTGGTGATTCCAATGGTTTGTAAAATAAGACATTCTCTTGAAGATAATCTGTTTTGGAAATATTCCATACTGACACAAAGTGCCGGACCCTCTGCTGCTCAGATTTTCCTTTGTACAACGGCTGTACTATCCAGGCACAGCCGAGGAGGAGACAAGCTAAAACTGAGGAGAGAAAGAGCGCAATAGGGTCTTATCTGGGTAACAGATGAAATAAATTCAGAGAATCTACTCACCTTTTCCAAGATAGTTTAAAGCATGTAGATCAATGTCAGTCTGCTGCACGCCCGAGGTTCACGTCCGTGACCACAGATAAAGATCCTTTTGGATAAATTATTGGGCTTATTGTGCGCTGCTGAGCCAAAGATAAAGTCACCACATGAAATACTTTTTAACTCTTTATTCCCAACGCGTTTCAAAGTGGAATATCACTTCTTCTTCAGGGGATGACAAAGAGTGAATAGATACAGTCTTCTCTGGTTAAATACAATCAAAATTTGAATTTGAGCGCCAAAAGGTCCCATGTGATGAGGGAACAGATGTCAAAGTTCAAGGGTTAATGAAATGCAATGGCAATTTACAAAGGTTCTCATTATTTAACAATTGTACTATCTTAATTTATATTTCACAGATCACATAAATATATGCGGACAAAAAAAGGAAAATCCTGAAAAAAAGAAGAAGAAAGAAAAAATAGATGAAGAAAGAAAAAAATGCGAACCTATTGAAAAAATTTTTATATGTATCAAAGTCCAGAGCTTATACCACTTGAATGGAGAAGAACTCGTTTGAGAAAGGAGTATAACTTTAGATACAAGAAAAAAAGCTGAAGTTTATTACTAAAAAATGTTTAAAAGTATATGAATACTATTGTATATAAATACTATTAGGAGGATGGTAAAATATCTTTAATAAAAATGGGGGAAAAAATGTATATATCTAAAAACTTATAATAAAAAATTGTTGATAAAAATTTATTATTAAGAATATAAATTCGTTGAAAATTAAAACTGTATATGTATATATTAATAAAATTGAGTTGGACTAATAATTGTTTGGACAAGGTTTTTTTCTTTATAGGACTAAATAATATGATTCAAGTCAGGGAGTCAAATTGATTGATGGGTACAAGACAAAAGAAGTGGACCTAAAAAAATGAGGATACAGAAGTAGGTTCGCTACCCGGGGGGGAAGCAAACTTGATTGGATAAAAATTCTTGAAAGAAAAAAAGAAAATAATTAAAATTAGATTAATAAATCATTAAGAACGCTCTAATAGAAGGAGAAATAAATATACAATAAATCCACTTTAAGAACATTCCAAAAAATTGTTAAAAGGGAAGGATATTTTTAAAATTTGTGATTATAAGAAAACTTCTGTAATTTCGTTGAGACCATTCGGCTTAAGCGAATTAAGTCTATAAATCCAAAATATTTCCTTGCAGTTCAATTGTCCCAATCTGTCCGGGTGATCACTGGGTATATGTTCGATGGGACTTATTTTTAACCCATTAGGGTTTTTTTCATGCTTGAGAGCAAAATGCCTTGAAAGACCGTGTTGCATATAACCTATTTTGATATTATGTCGATGGGAATTAACTCTTCGATGGAGGGGCTGGGTTTTTCTTCCAACATATTGTTTTCCGCAGTCGCATTCTATTACATATATCACAAATCCTACAGTACAATTTAGAAAACTTTTAATGGGAAAACATTCTTTGGTAAAAGTGGACTTGAAGATTTTTTCTTTATGGGAAATAATACCGCAACATAGGCAATTTCTTTTACCACATTTATATATCCCTATTATTGGATTCAAGGGGGAGGAAGATGGTTTTTTTCTGAGACGGCTGGGAGCAATTAAATTTTTAATGGTAGGTGCTCTACGAAACGTGATCCCCGGATTCTTCGGAATAATTTTACATAAGATGGGATCATTTAAAAGAACATGCCAGTTATGCGTCAGAATTTCTCTGATTTTAATATTCTCAGCACAAAATTGCGTGATAAAATTGCCAGCAAATCTCCCACTATCAGTTGTAGTCCTCTTGGTACCATAAATTAAAGAATTCTGAGAGAGACTCTTACTAGTGTTATACGCATCTTTAACCAGTCCTTCGGGGTATTTCTTAGCTATAAACCTGTTTCTCAATATTTCAGCTTGATTTTCAAAATCACTTGTGTCAGTACAATTTTTTCTAATTCTTTTATATTGGTTGGCAGGTATATTTTTTAGCCATTTACTAAAATGACCGCTACTGAAAGGGATATAGCTATTTTTATCAACGTGTTTAAAAAATGTTTTCGTTAAAATTTTATTACTCTGAATGAATATGGTGATATCTAAAAAGTTAATAGTAAAGGAATTATATAATGAGGAAAAAGACAGACCCCAGGAGTTACTATTTATGTCTGTGATGACTTCATCAATATCATTATTGGAGTTATCCCACACAAAAAACAAATCATCTATAAATCTCTTATAGGTAATAATATTATTATGAAATTTGGATTTAAAAATATAAAATTCCTCAAACACCCCCATGAAGATATTTGCATATGTAGGTGCGACCTGCGACCCCATTGCAGTCCCAAGTCGTTGATGATACAAGCTTTCATCGAAAGTAAAATAATTATTTTTCAAAATGAATTCCATCCCTTTCAATAAAAACTTTTTTTGCAGGGATGATAGTCTTATATCTTTCACTAAAACCAGCATTTCAAGGTCCTGGAGTGGCCTAGCCAGTCTCCAGATCTCAACCCTATAGAAAACCTTTGGAGGGAGTTGAAAGTCTGTGTTGCCAAGCGAAAAGCCAAAAACATCACTGCTCTAGAGGAGATCTGCATGGAGGAATGGGCCAACATACCAACAACAGTGTGTGGCAACCTTGTGAAGACTTACAGAAAACGTTTGACCTCTCTCATTGCCAACAAAGGATATATCATAAAGTATTGAGATGAAATTTTGTTTCTGACCAAATACTTATTTTCCACCATAATATGCAAATAAAATGAAAAAAAAACAGACAATGTGATTTTCTGGATTTTTTTTTCTCAGTTTGTTTCCCATAGTTGAGGTCTACCTATGATGTAAATTACAGACGCCTCTCATCTTTTTAAGTGGTGGAACTTGCACTATTGCTGACTGACTAAATACTTTTTTTCCCCACTGTATGTTACAAAAGTTGTCTCATATATTTGCTGCTTCCAATTTATTTTTTTGGCTAGAGATAAAAAACATATTTCTTGGAGTCTGTGCCCCTGATCTTTTAAAATCTTGGACATGTCCCTTCTTTGAATGGAGGAGTTTCAGACATTAACCAGTTGATGTCTCCAAGCAGTGGAATTGTACAGAAGCAGCAGCCACCGATATAATGGCTGCTTTATGCCGCAGTGTAGCGTAAATATGCTTTTCACATAACATGTCACTATAACCATAAGGCATTGTACTGTATGTTGGCGGATGATACATCTGTAGATTCAGGACCGGTAATGATTAGCACATCTATAGCCAACTAATACCGAAGGCTTCGTGTTTTGCAAATTTATGGGCTTGTCTTCTTGATAACACTAGCGATGCTACTTGTCCATTATTATTTTTATTAAAGCAGGTTGTGATCGGCTGCTAAACCTTCCATTATCAATGCATAATAGACCATGAAGAATTATTAAAGTTGATATACCGTGTTCGTCATTCACTGAAGAAGCGCCTCCACTTAATGTCAGCATCGTGCAGTATTTCTACACGAGATATTTCAGTGCCATTTAGCTTTCAGAATGGGGTCATATTTCCTTGGACGGAATCAAGAAGATTGTAATCTTTTGCATTTTTTTCCTTGCACCCTAAAAATGCAAAACCAGTAAATTACCTGACGCCATAAAACTTCAGATAACACATAACGCAGGAGAACGTTTTATCAGAGCTGTTAAGGAGGCGATAAAAAAGACCCATCAAATCCAAGAATAATTCATTTGCCTTTTAATAAATTGCCGTTAAAATGATTTATATTGTGAGCCGTCTGTATCTGAAAATATCTCTTCACCGGCAGTGGAGTCTTAAAATGTGGTTTATGTGAAGAGGGAAAAAAAAAGAACGTACAGCTTACTTTGCGAATAAAGGGATTAGCGCATTAAACCAATCCTTCATCGCACTTCTCACCTCTAAATCTTTTATTCTCAAAGAGATAATCATAATTATATCAGTGTGTATACTGCGTGTACTGTACCAACTTAATGCATGCAGTGGAACAGGGTTTTATGAGTTTGAAAGTTTACTGTAAAACAGACAGTGCTCACTGGTTACGGCTTTAGGCAGAGTAACTGTCCTTGAAATGGATTTGTTTCTGGCTCAAAGTGAAGAGAATAATTTTGGCTGGACAATTAAATACAAAAATATATAAATCGCACTATTATGCCATGGTCTTCCATAGCATGACATACGACTATTAACAATTTGAGCTTATAGGAATATTTAGAAACATTTTCAGTCTTTGATATTTTTTTACATTTTATTAAGCACTTAGTTTTCTGAATCTACAGTAATAAAAGAAAAAAAGCTATCCTATCACCAAACCCCTCATTCAAAGACATTAGAACCCCAGAACAGGTTTATTCTATCCAAGGGCATGCAGATTGTATCGGCCCTGGCACATTTATAGGCGCTACCTACAAGTCAACCAATGGTTGATGAGAATTGTATGCACATGCAATACTTGTAAAAGGAGTTGTCCGGGAATATAACATTCTTGTCTTAGGGTCCCGTCACATTTAGAGATGCACCAGCGATCCCGACCACGATACGACCCGGTCAGGATCGCTGGTGCATCGCTAAATGGTCGCTAGTGAGCTGCCAAACAGGCAGATCTCACCAGCGATGTAGCAGCGGTCGGCGGTCATTACTTACCTGTCAGACGCGGCGATGAAGACGTCCTCTCGCCCGCGTCCACGCGTTGCTCGTCAGTGCCAGCAGGAAGTCCAGCAGGAAGCCACCGACAAGAAATGGCCCAGGATGTTCTTGCGCGATCAGCGATAGACAGCGGGGGAGCAGGTCGGAGGTAAGTGTCACATATAGCGATATCGCTAGCAATATCGCTGCTGCGTCACAAAATCGGTGACGCTGAAGCGATATCGCTAACGATATTGCTTAGTGTGACGGGGCCTTTATCCTTACAATAGGTCATCAATGTCTGATCAGTGGGGGTACAACATCCAGCACCGCCCGCTGAACAGCTTTTTCCGGCATTGGCGCATCTGCTCAGTTATGGTACTGCACAGCACAACTCAAATGACTGTATAGTGGCCACGGCTTTGTATTCCACATCTGTCCACTAGAGTTGAGCGACTTTTGGTTTTTTAGGGTCGCGTTTCGTTTCGTGAAACCCGACTTTTCCAAAAGTCGGGTCAAGCAAGATCGTCCGATTATAGGGAAAAGTCGGGGTCGTCCCGAAACACGAAACCCAATGTAAGTCAATGGGGAATAAAAGTCGGCAGTGAGAGGAGGACAGGAAACACACCTACAGTGCCCATTTGAATGCCAAAAGCATCAATTCTTCTTACTTAAGTTGTCAACCTTAATTAACTTCATAATACAAGTTGCGCACTGAAAAATGGGGGTTATTTGGCTAAAGTTGTGGGGGGGTAGGGCTGGCTCCAGGTTTTCATGTGCCCTGGGCGAAAGAGCGCCCCTTTAACACATACCACAACTCATCATGCTCCGATACGGCAGAGAAATAGCGGTATAGTACAATGAAAAATACTTCACTTTTTACATCTCATGACGAGGCCCATCTATTTCTCCATACAGAATCATTGGTCCCATATAATGTTTGAAACAGTATATGATGAGCTCCACATAATGCTACAGTATATGTTGGTCCCCATGGATGAAGCTCCACTGTCTTATGGGCCCTAATAATGCTCCAAACATAATGGGCCCCATTTCTACTGCTCTAGTGTATAATGGGCCCTGTAAATGCTGCTCCAGTGTCTGATGTCCACCTTTGGAATGTTCCAGTGTATGGTGGGCACCATCTATCATTCTCCAGAGTATAATGCTCCCCAAAAATTGCTGTCCCAACATTGAAAACAATCAAATAAGTCTCCTCGCTAGGGAATCCCTGTACTTGTCTGGACTCCTCGTCGTCCCCATCTTCCATCTCACTGCACAGTATTTCAACTTTGCAAGTGCTGTGATCCTGAGCAAGCGGGGGGCGGCCCACTCGTTGGCGACGGCACTGGCACAGGGCCCCGGATAGTACGGTGGTGTGTCTGATGGTGGGTGGGCCGAACCTGCACTTTCATCTGCAGCTTCCTCTTTGTCACCGTGTAAGATGGAACTGTATATGGGAAGGGTAACCTGAGTTTCATCAGGGTCAGATTCAGGCCGAGTAGCGTGCGAGGGGAATGTAGTGGTCTGGGTCAATGTACCAGCAGATTCATCGAGCACTGGCTGGGCATCAGTGCACTTGTGTCACCCCCAGGAGTACGGTCGCCACAGTGGCATTACCTTCTTCCTAGGGAGTGTGATGTCATGCTTGGGAGCAACGAACGATCTCTCTAGCAGGTTAACTGATTGGGCAGCGTTATTCCCACGAGTCATGACCCTCCAAACAGCGTTCATGAAGGCAAAGTGTTTGTTTTACGTGGGCAGTATGGTTGCAAAGCTGAACCTTAAAGGAATGTCCAGAAGGGCACCACCAGGAGTGGAGCCTACGGTTAAATTCGACTCCACCTGGGAAACCTCAACCATGCCAGCTACAGAACAGATGCACACATTGCAAGCTTAATTCCGTTAACGAACGAGACTCCGTCATGCCCCGCGGTCCGAGTCCGGCTTACTAGAGGGACACATGAGGCTCTGGCACATGAGATTGGCCAATAACTGGTGTGTCATGCCATTACATGTCCGTGGCTGCATGTGCGCTACACTGAAAAGGCCAGCGTTTGTCGCTTACAGGTGCAGATAACCCGCTGAACAACGTTAGTGATGGGGATCACTGATGACATTTATTACCCACGAACAATGATTTCCCAGTAAGTGCAGGTCAACCGCAGTTCCGGAATTAGGCCTAACCGTCATTCCTGAAAAAATGAAAAACTTACTTGTGCAAACCACAGGTGCTGTAGCTTGCTTAACAGCTCGCCAGCCGTTCTCACGCCCAGTATGGATTGCACGTGATTGCACAAAGGTTAGAAAGGGTACCGTATCCCCGGATAACATGTATGGATAGCTTACACATTCAAAATATATGTCTGTACATCAGGAGGCAGGCTCAGACGGTGTTAGGCCCAGTATGGATTGCACGTGATTGCACAAAGGTTAGAAAGGGTACCGTATCCCCGGATAACATGTATGAATAGCGTACACATTCAAAATATATGTCTGTATATCAGGAGGCAGGCTCAGACGGTGTTAGGCCCAGTATGGATTGCACGTGATTGCACAAAGGTTAGAAAGGGTACCGTATCCCCGGATAACATGTATGGATAGCGTACACATTCAAAATATATGTCTGTACATCAGGAGGCAGGCTCAGACGGTGTTAGGCCCAGTATGGATTGCACGTGATTGCACAAAGGTTAGAAAGGGTACCGTATCCCCGGATAACATGTATGGATAGCGTACACATTCAAAATATATGTCTGTACATCAGGAGGCAGGCTCAGACGGTGTCAGGCACAGTATGGATTTGACGGCCCAGATTACACAGCGGAGGAGCAGGGAGAGGTAAAGATTGCAAATGCTGGGGCCCTGCCCAAGCAAGGGGGGCCCACTCGTGGGCGTCGGTACTGGCACTGGGCCCCTCATAGTACGGCGGTGTGTCTGACGGCGGGTGTGCACCACCACCGTCAGAGACACTTGATTGCACTATGAGGGACCCTGTGCCAGTGCCCGCACCCAAGAGTCGGCCTACCCACCTGTCCAGGGCAACGGCACTCGCACGGTGTCGTGCGCTAGGTGGTGACCCCGGCCATGGGGGGGGAGGCAGCACAGTTAGGGAGTTTTAGAAAGTGGCATATGTTGATGTTGGACATTCAGCTGATGCAAAAGGCGAAATAGGTGAAGTCCCAGGAAGAGGTGGACCAAAGCAAGCCATTTTTCTGTCACCCTATGTGTCATCAGGGGAATGTGGGACAAAATCCTTGGAAACCCATGCATGGTTCATTTTAATGAAGGTTAGATCATCCACATTTTGGGTTGACAGACGGGTCCTTTTTTCTGTCAGGATTGATCCAGCTGCACTGAAGACTCTTTCCGATAGCACACTTACAGCTGGGCAAGCGAGCTCCTGTAAGGCATATTGGGCCAATTCAGGCCAGGTGTCCAGTTTAGCGGCCCAATAGTCAAAGGGGAATGACCTGTGTGGGAGAACATCGATATGGGAGGAAAAGTAGTTTGTAACCATAGTTGACAACTGCTGTCTCCTGTCACTTTCCATCGATGCAGTATTACCAGTTGTGTGAGCGGTAATTGAAAAATCAGTCCACAACATTGTCATGAAACCCCTGTCTCCAACGCCACTTCTGCTGTGTGCACCACGAACACCTCTGCCAAGCTGCCCCCGGCCCGTACGGCTCGTGTGAGAACCATCACCGCTGCTGTGTGCTGGGAATGCCTCAAGCAACTGATTTACCAGAGTTGCTTGTTTATTAGCCAATATTAGGTCAAGGTTCTCCTGTGGCATGATGTTTTGTAATTTGCCTTTATAGCGTGGATCCAGGATGCTGGCCAACCAGTAGTCGTCATCGTTCATCATTTTGGCAATGCGTGGGTCCCTTTTTAGGATCTGCAAGGCATAATCTGACATGTGGGCCAATGTTCCCGGTGTCAATGATGCACTGCGAGTGCTGGGTGGAGGAGCACTTTCTGGCAAATCCACATCCCTCCAGTCACGCACAAACCCTGTACCAGACCTTGCCACGCCAACATTTTCACTTGCCCCACGAGATGCATCCTCCTCCCCTAAGTAATCATCCCCATCATCCTCCTCCTCCTCCTCTTCTTCCTCCACCTCGTCCAGGAGAGGTCCCTGAGCAGACAATGGCTGAATGTCATCAAGGATTCCCTCCTCCTCTTCCTCCTCATCAACATTGGCTGCAGACGCCTGCTCCTTAAGGTGCGTCAAAGTTTGCATGAGCAGACGCATAAGTGGGATGCTCATGCTTAGGATGACGTCGTCTGCGCTTACCAGCCGTGTGCATTCCTCAAAACACTGAAGGACTTTACAGAGGTCTTTCAGCTTCGACCACTGCACACCTGTCAACTCCATGTCTGCTCTCAAAGTGCCTGGCCGTTTATCCTCCCACAAATGCATTATGGCCTGCCTCTGCTCGCACAGCCGCTCCACCATGTGCAGGGTGGAGTTCCACCTTGTTGCAATGTCGATAATGAGGCGGTGGTTGGGAAGGTGGAGCAATCGCTGCAGCTTCTGCATACGAACGGAGTGTACAGGCGACCGGCGGATGTGCGCGCACAGTCTTCGCACCTTCTGGAGCAGGGCTGTTAACTCCGGATAATTTTTGAGGAAGCACTGCACCACCAGGTTCAAGGTGTGAGCCAAGCAAGGTATATGGCTGAGTTTTGAAAGGGCTATGGCTGCCACAAAATTACGGCCGTTATCACTAACTACCTTGCCTGCCTCAAGATGTACACTGCCCAGCCATGACTCAGTTTGTCGCTTCAAGTACTCGGCCAGCACCTCGGCGGTGTGTCTGTTGCCCAAACACATCATCTGCAACACAGCCTGCTGACGCTTTCCACTAGCTGCTCGATAGGGGGACACATCATGTGCAACAGTTGCAGCTGCAGATGGAGTGCTCGTACGACTGCGCTCTGTGGACGAGCTTTCGCTTCTGGAGGAGGAGGAGGAGGAGGGTCGAACGCCTACAGCCAACTGTTTCCTATACCGTGGGCTAGGCAGCACTGTCCCACCACCGCTTTCCCCTGTGGACCCTGCATCCACCACATTAACCCAGTGTGCAGTGATGGACACGTTACGGCCCTGGCCATGCCGACTGGACCATGCATCAGTTGTGAGGTGCACCTTTCCGCTCACTGACTGCTTGAGTGCATGGACAATGCGGTCTTTCACATGATGGTGGAGGGCTGGGATGGCTTTGCGAGAGAAGAAGTGGCGACTGGGTAGGTCATAGCGTGGTACTGCATAGGCCATGAGTTCGCGGAAAGCTGTGCTTTCCACCAACCGAAAGGGCATCATCTCAAATGAGATTAGTTTGGCAATGTGGGCGTTCAAACCCAGTGTACGCAGATGAGAGACTGAGTACTTTCTTGACCTACTCATAGTGTCTGGGAGGGTGAGCTGGACTTGAGAGCTGCATATGGTGGAAGTAGCGGTGGACAGGGCGGACTGAGAGAGGGTTGATGATGGTGATGGAGTTGGTGTTCTTTCTGATGGCCTAGAATCAGTCTTTCGTTGATATAACAGTGGGATTCCCTGACTGCTGTGGCCTTGCAACGACACCTCAACATTTGCTGCTGTGCTAACTGGTGGGCTTACAGTGGGGGAAACAATGTAGCATTGCTGACTACCTTCGTTGTGATCAGTTGCCCATGTGGCACTTGAGGTTTGGTGTTGTGTCCACGCTTGCAAGTGCATGCTGGTTAAATGTCTAAGCATGCAACTGGTATTCAAATTTTTCAGATTTTTCCCTCGGCTAAAGGTCTTTGCGCACTTCTTACAGATAACCTTGGCCTGATCATGAGGATTTTGTTCAAAAAAGTGCCACACTGCACTCTTCCTACTTTGGCAGACATTTTGCGGCCTAGCACGCTGTGATCTTTTTACCCTCTGGACAAGCTGTCCAGCAACTCTTTTGATGTTTGGAACCTGTCTTTGGAGTGCTCCGGGCCTGCCAGGTAACAGCTGTTGCGATGTCGATGTCTGCTGTGGATGCTCCTCATCTGAGCTATTGGAAGCAGCACCCTCTTCCCCCAATGGATGCCAATCTGGGTCAACAACTGGGTCATCCATCACCTCCTCTTCTATGTCATGTGCACCTTCCTCTGTGTCACCGTGTATGGTGGTATAGTGTGCGGGAAGGGGCACCTGAGTCTCATCAGGGTCAGAATCTGGCTCTGTACACTGCGAGGACAATGTAGTGCTCTGAGTGAATGTACCAGCAGAATCATCCATCAGCGGCTGTGCATCAGTGCACTCCATGTCAGATTCATCTTGGCCTGGGTAATTCACCATTTCACTTGATAATCCAGGCATGGTATGTGAAAACAGCTCCATGGAGTAATCAGTAGTATGGCCTGCGTCATCCTTCAATCTTGGTTGGGGTGAAGGACACAAGGAAAGGTGTGGTTCATGAACATGAGCCTCCAATGACGACTCAGTGCTTTTACTTTTTACAACTGAAGAAGAGGAGGCGATAGAGCTGGAGGCTGAGTCAGCAATGTAAGACAAATCTTTTTCCTGATGCTCTGGCTTTAAAAGCGGTTTGCCAACTCCTAGAAAACTAAGCGTTCGAGGCCTTATGTAGCCAGATGATGACGCAGGCTCAACACCTCCTGCATTCGGTCCTATTTTGCTCTTGCCACTACCATCAGATCCACCACCAACACCATCATTACCAGCTGCCAACCCCCGCCCAATTCCACAGCCTCTTCCACCAGCCTTCCTCATTTTTGGTAGAAATGTAGACAAAATCCAACAAACTATATAGTAATGTAAAACAAGGTACAAGGTGTCTATAGGACAGGGGAGATTTTGAATTTCTGCAGACACTTGTGGACACTGGACACTTTTGGATTGTGTGAGGCCCACTGATATCTGAGCGCTATGTGACAGGCTCGATGGCACAGCTGTGACAAAAGTGACGAGAGGATAAGGGAGATTTTGAATTTCTGCAGACACTTGTGGACACTGGACACTTTTGGATTGTGTGAGGCCCACTGATATCTGAGCGCTATGTCACAGGCTCGATGGCACAGCTGTGACAAAAGTGACGAGAGGATAAGGGAGATTTTGAATTTCTGCACACACTTGTGGACACTGGACACTTTTGGATTGTGTGAGGCCCAATGAATATCTGAGCGCTATGTGACAGGCTCGATGGCACAGCTGTGACCAAAGTGACTAGAGGATAAAGGAGATTTTGAATTTCTGCACACACTTGTGGACACTGGACACTTTTGGATTGTGTGAGGCCCAATGAATATCTGAGCGCTATGTGACAGGCTCGATGGCACAGCTGTGACAAAAGTGATGAGAGGATAAGGGAGATTTTGAATTTCTGCAAACCCTTGTGGACACTGGACACTTTTGGATTGTGTGAGGCCCAATGAATATCTGAGCCCTATGTGACAGGCTCGATGGCACAGCTGTGACCAAAGTGACTAGAGGATAAGGGAGATTTTGAATTTCTGCAGACACTTGTGGACACTGGACACTTTTGGATTGTGTGAGGCCCACTGATATCTGAGCGCTATGTGACAGGCTCGATGGCACAGCTGTGACCAAAGTGACTAGAGGATAAGGGAGGTTTTGAATTTCTGCACACACTTGTGGACACTGGACACTTTTGGATTGTGTGAGGCCCACTGATATCTGAGCGCTATGTCACAGGCTCGATGGCACAGCTGTGACAAAAGTGACGAGAGGATAAGGGAGATTTTGAATTTCTGCACACACTTGTGGACACTGGACACTTTTGGATTGTGTGAGGCCCAATGAATATCTGAGCGCTATGTGACAGGCTCGATGGCACAGCTGTGACCAAAGTGACTAGAGGATAAGGGAGATTTTGAATTTCTGCACACACTTGTGGACACTGGACACTTTTGGATTGTTTGAGGCCCAATGAATATCTGAGCGCTATGTGACAGGCTCGAAGGCACAGCTGTGACCAAAGTGACAAGAGGATAAAGGAGATTTTGAATTTCTGCACACACTTGTGGACACTGGACACTTTTGGATTGTGTGAGGCCCACTGATATCTGAGCGCTATGTCACAGGCTCGATGGCACAGCTGTGACAAAAGTGACTAGTGTATAAGGGAGATTGGATTGCTTTTAAAAAAGCAGTTTGCAGAGCAGTGGGTAAACAGCAATGCCAGCCTGTCAGGAAGCCTTAAAAGGCAGCCCAACAACCAACACCACTGATACACCACAATATAGCCTCCCCTTGCACTGCACACACAGTGACTGGTGTGTTGTGCAGGCCAAATCGCTAGCAGCAGAAGCAGTTTTTTTTTCTTCTCAGCAAGAGAAAAAAAAAAAAAAATGGGAATGCTTTTAAAAAAGCAGTTTGGGGAGCAGTGGGTAAACAGCAATGCAGGAATGTCAGGAAGCCTTAGAAGGCAGCCCAACAACCAACACCACTGATACACCACTATATAGCCTCCCCTTGCACTGCACACACAGTGACTGGTGTGTTGTACAGGCCAAATCGCTAGCAGCAGAAGCAGTTTTTTTTTCTTCTCAGCAGGACAAAAAAAAAAAATTGGGATTGCTTTTAAAAAAGCAGTTTGCGGAGCAGTGGGTAAACAGCAATGCAGGAATGTCAGGAAGCCTTAGAAGGCAGCCCAACAACCAACACCACTGATACACCACTATATAGCCTCCCCTTGCACTGCACACACAGTGACTGGTGTGTTGTACAGGCCAAATCGCTAGCAGCAGAAGCAGTTTTTTTTTCTTCTCAGCAGGACAAAAAAAAAAAATTGGGATTGCTTTTAAAAAAGCAGTTTGCGGAGCAGTGGGTAAACAGCAATGCAGGAATGTCAGGAAGCCTTAGAAGGCAGCCCAACAACCAACACCACTGATACACCACTATATAGCCTCCCCTTGCACTGCACACACAGTGACTGGTGTGTTGTACAGGCCAAATCGCTAGCAGCAGAAGCAGTTTTTTTTTCTTCTCAGCAGGACAAAAAAAAAAATTGGGATTGCTTTTAAAAAAGCAGTTTGCGGAGCAGTGGGTAAACAGCAATGCAGGAATGTCAGGAAGCCTTAGAAGGCAGCCCAACAACCAACACCACTGATACACCACTATATAGCCTCCCTTTGCACTGCACACACAGTGACTGGTGTGTTGTGCAGGCCAAATCGCTAGCAGCAGAAGCAGTTTTTTTGTCTTCTTCCCTGCCTAACGCTCTCCCTACAGAATCAGCAGCAACCTCTCCCTATACTGAGATCGGCAGAAGTAAGATGGCGGTCGGCATGCACGCCCTTTTATACCCCCTGTGACGCCCACCAAAGCAAGCCAATCACTTGCATGCCCTTCTGAAAGATGGTGGTGACCCCTGCCTATGTCATCACGTTCCCCACAGTGTCTGTGGATCCTGATTGGCTGGAAAAGAGCGCAAAACAAACTTTTGAAACGCGACTTTGGCGCGTAAGTCGCCGACCTCGTGGCCGACCTCATCCTAGGGTCGGGTTTCGTTTCATGAAACCCGACTTTGCCAAAAGTCGGCGACTTTTGAAATTTTTCGACCCGTTTCGCTCAACTCTACTGTCCACCTATTCAAATCAATAGGGGGTGAATGTGCAGTTCTTAGCCACAACCACTATTCCATCAACAGAGCTGTGCTGTGTAGCTCTGTAACTGAGTGGATCTAGCTACCCGCATCACCGGCAACGGCTGATCGGGGAGCGTGCCGGGTGTCGCGCTCCCACAGATCAGACATTGATGACTTATCCTAAGTATAGCCTATCATTGTTAACCCCTTTCTGCCATATGACGTACTATCCCGTCCATGTGCCCTGGGACTTAACTCCCAAGGACGGGATAATACGTCATAGCGATCAGCGGCGCCCCCAGGGGGGAGCACGGCTGATCGCGGCCTGGTGTCAGCTGATTATCACAGCTGACACCCGGCACTATGTGTCAGGGGCAATCACGGGCCGCCCCGACACATTAACCCCTGGCACACTGCGATCAAACATGATCGCAGTGTACCGGGGGCATACGAGAGAAGCGTGCAGGGAGGGGGCTCCCTCCGTGCTTCCCTGCGACCCCCGGAGCGACTCAATGTGCTGCGTCACTCCGAGAGTCCTCCTCCCTGCAGGCCCCATGATTCCAAATGGCCGCGGGGTCCTTCGGGGGCCTGCAGGGAGCCTGCTTCCTCACTGCCTGCTGAAAAAAAAAAAAAAACAAGCAAAAAACAATTCTTTATCATCATACCACCAAACAAAAAGTGCAATAACGCGTGATCAAAAAGACGAATATAAATAACCATGGTACAGCTGAAAATGTAATCTTGTCCCTCAAAAAACGAGCCACCATACAGTGTCATCAGAGAAAAAATTAAAAAGTTATAGCTCGCAGAATAAAGCGATGCAAAAATATTTTTTAATATAAAATAGTTTTCATTGCATAAAAGCGCCAAAACATAAAAAAATGACATAAATGAGGTATCGCTGTAATCATACTGACCCGAAGAATAAAACCGCTTTATCAATTTTACCACACGTGGAACGGTGTAAACGCACCCCCCAAATGAAATTCATGAAACGCTGTTTTTTGTTCATTCTGCATCCCGAAAATCGGAATAAAAAGTGATCAAAAAATGTCACATGCCCAAAAATGGTACCAATAAAAACATCAAATCGTCCCGCAAAAAATAAGACATCACATGACTCAGTGGGTCAAAATATGGAAAAATTATAGCTCTCAAAATGTGGTGATGCACAACTATTTTTACAATAAAAAGCATCTTTTAGCGTGCGACAGCTGCCAAACATAAAAACCTGCTATAAATAGTAAATCAAACCCCCCTTTATCACCACCTTAGTTAGGGAAAAATAATAAAATAAAAAAAATGTATTTATTTCCATTTTCCCATTAGGGTTAGGGTTAGGGCTGAGATTAGGGTTAGGGGTGTGTAGGGGTTAGGGTTGGAGTTAGAACTAGGGGGTTTCCACTGTTTTAGCACATCAGGGGCATCCGATCTCAATTCCAGCCAAAAAAGTCAAATGGCGCTGCTTCCCTTGCGAGCTCTGCCATGCACCCAAATAGTCATTTAAACCCACATATGGGGTATCAGCATACTCAGGACAAATTGCACAATAACTTTTGGGGTCCTCTTACCTTTGGGAAAATAAAACTTGGGGTTGAAAAGATCATTTTTGTGAAAAAAATATGATTTTTTTCATTGCACGGCTGTACGTTATAAACTTCTGTGAAGCCCTTGCGGGTTCAAAGTTCTGACACACATCTAGATAAGTTCCTTGGGGGGGTCTAGTTTACAAAATGGGGTCACTTGTGGGGGGTTTCTACTGTTTAGGCACATCAGGGGCTCTCCAAACGTGACATGGCGTCCGATCTGAATTCTAGCCAATTTTGCATTGAAAAAGTCAAACAGCGCTCCAATTTGTTTTATTTTACCAAGGGTATCAGGAGAAATTGGACCCCAAATGTTGTTGTACAATTTGTCTTGAGTACGCTGATACCCCATATATGCAGATACACCACTGTTTGGGTGCATGGCAGAGCTCGGAAGAGAAGGAGCGCCGTTTGATTTTTCAATGCAAAATTGGCTAGAATTGAGATCGGATGCCATGTCGCATTTGGAGTGCCCCTGATGTGCCTAAACAGTGGAAATTCCCCACAAATGACACCATTTTGGAAAGTAGACCCCCTAAAGAACTTATCTTGTTGTGTGGTGAGTACTTTAAGCCTCCAAGTGCTTCACAGAAGTTTATAATGTAGAGCCGTATAAATAAAAAATCATATTTTTCTCACAAAATGCACCCCTAACCCTAATCTCAACCCTAACCCTAATCCCAACCATAACCTAATTTAACCCCAACCCTAACCCTATCTTTAGCCCCAACCATAACTTTAGCCCCAACTTAACCCTAATCCTAACCCCAACCCCAACTCTAACCCTAACGAGAAAATGGAAATAAATACATTTTTTATTTTATTATTTTTCCCTAACGAAGGAGGTGATAAAGGAGGTTTGACTTACTATTTTTAGTGGGTTTTTATAGCTGGTTTTTATATTTGGCTGCTGTCACACACTAAAAGACGTTTTTTACTGCAAAAAATTGCTTTTGCATCACATTTTGAGAGCTATAATTTTTCCATATTTTGGCCCACAGAGTCATGTGAGGTGTTGTTTTTTGCGGGACGAGTTGACGTTTTTATTGGTACCATTTTCGGGCACATGATATTTTTTTATTGCTTTTTATTCCAAATTTTGTGAGGCAGAATGAACAAAAACCAGTAATTCTTGAATTTCTTTATTAGGGAGGGCGTTTATACCATTCCGCGTGTGGTTAAATTGATAAGGCAGTTTTGTTCTTCAGGTTAGTATGATTACAGCGATACCTCATTTATATTTTTTTTATGTTTTGGCGCTTTTATACAATAAAAACTATTTTATATAAAAAATAATTATTTTTGCATCGCTTTATTCTATAACTTTTTTATTCTTCCGGTGATGGAGCTGTATGGCAGCTTGTTTTTTCGGGACAAGATGACGTTTTCAGCGGTACCATGTTTATTTATATCCGTCTTTTTGATTGCGTGTTATTCCACTTTTTGTTCGGGGGTATGATGCTAAAGCATTGTTTTTAGCCTTGTTTTTTATGATGTTCACTAAAGGGGTTATCTAGATGGACAGTTTTATAGGTCGGGTTGCTGCAATACTAAATATGTGTACTTTTATTGTTTAGATTTTTTTTATTTAAATATTTATTGATGGAATAAATATTGATTTTTTTTATTATTTTTAAAAAATGTTTTAATTTAATTCTTACTTTTACACCTTGTTCCATTATGGGACACTCATTTTGTGCAGGCTGATCGCTTCTACAGCATGCAGAGCTGCATGCTATAAAAGCTGTCAGCGCTGCATGGATTTCTTACTAACCCAAGAGACTTCCTGACATGCACTGCGCATTGCCAGCTCAGGAGAGGGAGGCCACACCCCAGCTTGCACAGAATGCAAAAATACAAACAAAAAAGCACAGTTGGTATAAATGTAGCATGTAAACGCATGTTCACATTGGCCATAAAGCATACAAAACCTACAAAAGACAAAAATGAGAAAAAACCCTGCTGTAAATAAATAAATAAAAAGCAAAAACGCATTTAAGTAATACATGCTGCATGTATACCAACTCAAAACAAGCTCAATTTTTGTGTTTTTTTTCTTTGTATTTTTGCATTCTGTGCAAGCAGGGGAGTGGTCTCCTCTCCTGAGCTGGAATTGTATTTAAAGGCTTCCCCAGACTGGTGTCCACTGGTTGGGACCCGGTTCTTTTGTCTGCCCTTATTCACACACTGACATCAACTTTGACACATGATAAGTAGTGTTGAGCATTCCGATACCGCAAGTATCGGGTATCAGCCGATATTAGCTGTATCGGAATTCCGATACTTAGTTCCGATACTTTTTTCATATCGAATACCGGAATCGGAAGTTCCCATAATGCTAGGAGCCCGCTCGATTTGATTCAGCCAATGGGGATCCTCAGAAGTGTGGGCATATCCTGTTAGGCATGTAGGCATGTTAACTACTGGCATGGCTGTGATTGGCTGCTGAAATGATGTCATGATGCACTATAAAAAGCGCTGCAGCCGCCATTTCTGGTCACTCTGCTGTGAATTCAGTTAGGGACAGGCTGCTGTTGAAGACTGTGAGGGACAGTTAGAAATAGCGATTCTAAAAACAATATTGTGCTTTATCCAGGCTACATAAACCACCACTGTAGCTTGCTTTTCCCTAGCAGCGCTGTTTTCACAGCTGTCTGCAAGGGCTGTGTGAGTGCAGACCCACGCTGTGTAGTGTGTCCTGCAGGCACGTCTGCTTGTAGGCCGGCCAGCGTGTGTCTCTGCCTCATACACATTTTTCTTTTATTGCTGCTTTTTTTTTCTCCTGTATAGTGTGCTTCCATACGTATCCATATACGTTGGTTGCAAACACTAAAGGAGTGGACAGCGGAGCCTTTCAGCAGCCTTTCAGTGCTATAGCCCATTTCTCTGCACTGTTTTTGGCTGTCTGATAGGTCTCTCTGTGTGTGAGTGCAGCTCACGTTGCAGTGTGTTCTACAGCCACCGCTAGCTGTAGTCCGCTCAGCGTGCGTCACTGCCTCATACATAGTCCTTTTTTTGCAGCAAATTTAGCCAGATTTTTGCTCCTATATTAGTGTGCTTCCAACCGCATCCATTGTCATTGGTTGGTTGCAAACACTATATAGGATTAGATAGAGGAGCCTTTTTGCTGGCTTGTGCCCTTCAGGGCCAGCCAGGCTAGTATCACCCTATTTTTTGGAGCTTCATCAATTGCATTGTAGGTTAGCTTCCTGCATTGTAATCGCTCCAAAAAGTTTGTGATACTATAGCTTTCAAACTTTGGTCACATCCTTTCCTTTCCCCCCACCCAAAAAAAAAAAGGAAATAAAGTTCACCAAACACTCCACTTTACAGTTGTCTAGGCCACATTAGATCATATTAAAGTGTAGTACACACACTCTTAGCCAAATTAGTGTTTCTTATACTGGTTAGCAGGGGTTCAGGAATAAGAACACTAAGCCACCCCTTTTTTACTTTTCTGCCTATCTTTATCAGTCTACCAAGATGAAGAAGGCAGGGAGTAAGGCATGTGGTCGTGGCCGTGGAGTTTCAGCAGGGAGCGGACGGGGGGATTCAGCAGGGAGAGGACGTGGGGATACGGTATCTGCTGCGGCCACCAGTGACCCGGCATCCCCCACTTTTACCAGGCAACAGTCCTTCATGCGCAGCTTTGTAGGACCTCGCCGTACCCCACTGCTGCGTGACGAACAAATTGAAGCCATTGTTGGATGGATGGCAGCTAACGCATCCACTTCAATGACTTCCGCATCCTCCCAAGGCGAGAGCACTGAAGAGCAACCATCTGTCTCTTCACCACCTGCCAAATTGCCCAGGCAGTCTGAGAGCCCTGGACAGGAGCCATCTCAATCTTTACTTCTGTTCTCAGAATCTGTTGGCTTGGAAAGAGGTGGCCAGCCAAGCAGCATTCTAGAGCATGAAGAAGAGGGAGTATGCAGTGATGCGCAACTGCTTTGTCCCTCTGAATCTGAAGAGGCGGGTGGGCCAGTGCCTATGGTCAGCACACCTCAGTATGCATCAGATGATGATGAGACTCAGTTGCCAATTTCTGGTGCGTACGGTGCTGGTGAGACAACCCAGGACCAGCCGGTGCTTGAAGAGGGGAGTGGAGATGAAGAGGTCCTTGACCCATCATGGCGTCAGCCACAGGAAGGTGGTGGGAGCAGCTCTGAGGAAGAGATTCCCCGAATGGCCAAAAGAGGAGGGAGAGGGCGGGGGCAGACTTGGTTGCCTGTAGCCTCCACTTTGGCACCCGTGAGGAGCAATCCTCTTCCAAAACACAAAACGGGCGCTCCCAGGACTTGCAGTGCGTGGTCTTTTTTTGACACAGTTGCAGATGACATTTGCTTTGTCAAATGCAAGCTGTGTCATCAGAAAGTGAAACGAGGGAAAAATGTGAGCAACCTCAATACCACAAATATGTGGAAACATGTGCGTACCAAGCACGAGGTGGAGTTACACAGACACACTGAAGATGTAGGCCAACCTTCAGCAGCACCTACCACCTCTTCAGCTCGTGTTGGGGCCTCTTCCTTGAGACCAAGTGAAATTCCACCCACTGAACCACATTCGCAGTCATCAGCACCCTCCCAGGCCACTCACCAGCAATCGGTAGCACAGGCATGGGAGAAAAAGCGGCCATACTCGGCAAACCATCCCCGAGCACTGGCTCTGAATGCCGGCATTGCCAAACTACTGGCCCTTGAGATGCTGTCATTCAGGCTGGTGGAGACTGACACATTCCGGAACTTTATGTCATTGGCAGTTCCACAATACAATGTGCCCAGCCACTTTTATTTCAGCAGGCAAGCTGTCCCTGCCCTGCAAAAGCATGTGGAGGGAAAAATTAAAAATGCGCTACTAAATGCCGTCAGTAGCAAGGTCCACCTGACCACCGATGCGTGGACCAGTAGCCATGGACAGGGACGATACCTTTCCCTCACTGCCCATTGGGTCAATGTTGTGGAGCCGGGTACAGATCTGGAGAGTGGCTCTGTACGTATTCTGCCAACTCCAAGGATTGCAGGAATGCAGTCTGTACATATTGAGTCCTCCTCCTACTCTAGTTCCTCGGAATCAGCACTGCGTGAGCCTGATAGGCCAGATATGAGCACAGGTGTGGCCAAACATCAACAGGCCGTCCTTAAATTAATTTCTTTGGGGAATCGGAGCCACACAGCACAGGAGCTCTGGAATGCCATCAAGCAGGAGAGCGATGTGTGGTTTGTGCCAGCGAATCTCCAGCCAGGTTTGGTAGTGAGTGACAATGGCCGAAATCTAGTGGCAGCTCTGGGCCTAGGCAACCTCACTCACATACCATGTCTGGCACACGTGCTCAATTTGGTCGTGCAGAGCTTTCTGAGGGACTATCCGGATCTTGATGCACTGCTGCACAAGGTTCGCCTAGAGTGTGCTCACTTGCGGCGTTCCAGCATGGCAAGATCGCGCATTGCATCTCTGCAACGACGATTCCGCCTGCCAGAACATCGCATCATATGTGACCTTCCCACCAGGTGGAATTCAACGTTACATATGTTGGAGCGGTTGTGTGAGCAGCAGGCAGCAGTAATGGAGTACCAGCTGCATCAGGCGCAAACAAGTCGCACTGTGCGCCGGACAAACTTCACCACCACTGAGTGGGCCACTATGAGGGACATCTGCCAAGTTTTGCGTGCCTTCGATGACTCCACGCGGATGGCCAGTGCAGATGATGCACTAATCAGCATGACTGTCCCCCTCATCTGTCTGCTTCAAAAAACCTTACAAGCACTAAGTGAGGAGGTTTTTGAAGAGGTCGAGGATGAGCAGTCAGAAATGCCATCTGCTTCTGGCAAGTCTGCGCAATGTGCTTCCACACAAAGGCCCAGGCAGGGGACACTTAGTGAGGAGGATGACGAGGAGTCAATGGAGGAGGAGGAACACATCTCTCCAGAGGAGGGAGGTACACAAGGCTCTAGTAGTCAGTGTGTACAGCGAGGGTGGGGTGATGCTGAGCAGGCAGAGATGCTGCCTCAAGCTGGGGACAGCGTTTCCGGTCCAGTTGGCAGTCTGCAGCACATGGTTGATTTCATGCTGCAGTGCTTGTTAAATGACCGCCGCATCACCAACATTCTCCACACGGCTGATTATTGGGTGTACACCCTCCTAGATCCTCGCTACCGGGACAACTTACAAAGCCTCATACCACAGTTGAACCGGGAGCGAAAAATGCGGGAGTACCAAGAAACACTTGTGCAGGCCATCATGTTCTCCATTCCCCCCACAAGTGTTGCTGGTAGTGCTTTTCAAAGCAGCCATGTGGGTAGAGGCAGTGGAGGAAGCTCTGCACAAAGAGATAGCAGAGGCAGTGCCGCAGGACAAGGCAAGGCCAGTATGGCCCAAATGTGGAAAAGTTTTGTGGGACCGCCACAAATGGCTACACCATCACAGACGGCTCCAGTCAGCAGGAGGCAACGTTTCCGTTAGATGGTGACAGACTACTTGTCGTGCCCTGTTAGTGTTCTCCCAGACGGCTCTTCCCCGTTCAAGTATTGGGTCTCTAAGCTGGATACATGGCCAGAGCTTAGCCAGTATGCATTGGAGGTGCTGGCTTGCCCTGCTGCCAGTGTATTATCGGAACGTGTCTTTAGTGCTGCAGGTGGTGTGGTAACAGACCGTCGCACGCGACTATCCGCCGATAATGTTGACCGGCTTACTTTTGTGAAAATGAACAAGGCCTGGATCTCACCTGAATTTGCCAGTCCTCTTCCAGAATAAATAATTGGCTGGCAACAGGATCCAGGTCTCCTGTTGTGTTCATGTTTCTATGACCTGAACTTTATTTCCTGGGCTACAGCAACGCCCGTTGTTGCTCAGAAGTGCTGTCCGCACAGACAAAACACTCGCTCATGTGTAAGTGGGGTTCGGTAACGTCAGCTGATCCCCTGCTGTGTGTATGGCAAAGTGTCCTGCTCCCTCCACAGTCAAACATCCTCAGATTTACACCTGGCTCCAAGTAGGCCTCGGCCTACTACCTCATTTTCCCTGGGCTCCGACAACGCCAGTTGGTGCTCGGAAGTGCTGTCCGCACAGACAAAATACTCGTTCATGTGTAAGTGGGGTTCGGTAACGTCAGCTGATCCCCTGCTGTGTGTACGGCAAACTCTCCTGCTGCCTACAACTTCTGACTACCTCTGATTTAATATGTTCTCTGATTTGCCGTCTGTCTCCACTCTGTTTTGAGTATTTTCTCCGGCCTACAACACCGCCTGTTTCTGCTCTCAAGTGCCGTCTGCACAATCCACACTTGTTCCTGTGGTACCTCGGTCCTGTAACATCTGCTCATCTCCAGAGTTGAGCACGGCAATGTCTCCTGCTTTGTCTACATTCCCACTACTTGTAGTGGAAATGTGGACAGAGCAGGAGACATTGCCTGACTCACCTCTAAGGAGAAGCTGCTGTTACAGAACCCCAGTAACACAGGAACAAGTGTGGGTTGTGCAGACGGCATTTCAGAGCAGCAACTGGCATGGTTGGAAGCCAGCGGAAATACTCGAAACAGAGTGAAGACAGAGGCCTAATTTTAGTACGTTGACAGTTAGTAGTAGTCTAGAAACAATCTCAAACTGCCACCAAGTAGGCCTCGGCCTACTACCTGATTTTCCCTGGGCTCCGACACCGCCAGTTGGTGCTCAGAAGTGCTGTTCGCACAGACAAAACACTCGCTCATGTGTAAGTGGGGTTCGGTAACGTCAGCTGATCCCCTGCTGTGTGTATGGCAAAGTGTCCTGCTCCCTCCACAGTCAAACAACCTCAGATTTACACCTGGCTCCAAGTAGGCCTCGGCCTACTACCTCATTTTCCCTGGGCTCCAACAACGCCAGTTGGTGCTCGGAAGTGCTGTCTGCACAGACAAAACACTCGCTCATGTGTAAGTGGGGTTCGGTAACGTCAGCTGATTCCCTGCTGTGTGGAGGGCAAACTGCTGCTGCCTCCAAATTTTAGCTACTTCAGATTTAAACATTCTCTGATTTGGCCTCTGTCTCCACTCTGTCTCTAGTATTTCCCCTGACCTCCAACACCACCAGTTCCTTCTCACAGTTGCCGTCCACGCATTCCACACGTGTTCCTGTGTTACTGGGGTTCTGTTACATCAGCAGATCCCCCAATGTGTGTCCGCCACTGTCTCCTGCGCTGTCCACCTTCCCACTGCAAGTGGTGGGAATGTGGACAGAGCAGGAGACATTGGCAGACAAACATCAGGGGATCTGCTGACATTACAGAACACCAGTAACACAGGAACACGTGTGGATTGGGCAGACGGCTACTGTACGCATAAACTGGCGGTGTTGGTAGTCACGTGAAATCCTGGAAACAGAGTGGAGATAGATGCCTAATTGGAGCACGTTGACAGTCTGTTGTAGCCTACAAACAATGTAAAACTGCCACCAAGTAGGCCTCGGCCTGCACCATGATTGTCCCTGGGTTCCAACAACACTAGTTGGTGCTCGGAAGTGCTGTCCACACAGAAAAACACACTCGTTCATGTGAAAGTGGGGGTCAGTAACGTCAGCTGATCCCCTGCTGTGTGGAGGGCAAAGTGTCCTGCTACCTCCAAAGTCAAAATTCCTCAGCTTTACACCTGGCTCCTAGTAGGCCTCGGCCTGCACCCTGGATCTCCCTGGGCTCCAACAACGCTAGTTGGTGCTCGGAAGTGCTGTCCACACAGAAAAACACACTCGTTCATGTGAAAGTGGGGTTCAGTAACGTCAGCTGATCCCCTGCTGTGTGGAGGGCAAACTGCTGCTGCCTCCAAATTGTAACTACTTCAGATTTAAACATTCTCTGATTTGGCCTCGGTCTCCACTCTGTCTCTAGTATTTCCCCTGACCTCCAACACCGCCAGTTCCTGCTCACAGTTGCCGTCCACGCATACCACACGTGTTCCTGTGTTACTGGGGTTCTGTAACGTCAGCAGATCCCCCAATATGTGTCCACCACTGTCTCCTGCGCTGTCCACCTTCCCACTGCAAGCGGTGGGAATGTGGACAGAGCAGGAGACAGTGGCAGACACACATCAGGGGATCTGCTGACATTACAGAATCCCAGTAACACAGCAACACGTGTGGATTGGGCAGACGGCTGCTGTACGCATAAACTGGTGGTGTTGGTAGTCACGTGATATCCTGGAAACAGAGTGGAGACAGATGCCTAATTGGAGCACGTTGACAGTCTGTTGTAGCCTACAAACAATGCAAAACTGCCACCAAGTAGGCCTCGGCCTGCACCCTGGTTCTCCCTGGGCTCCAACAACGCTAGTTGGTGCTCGGAAGTGCTGTCCACACAGAAAAACACACTCGTTCATGTGAAAGTGGGGGTCAGTAACGTCAGCTGATCCCCTGCTGTGTGGAGGGCAAAGTGTCCTGCTCCCTCCAAAGTCAAAATACCTCAGCTTTACACCTGGCTCCTAGTAGGCCTCGGCCTGCACCCTGGTTCTCCCTGGGCTCCAACAACGCTAGTTGGTGCTCGGAAGTGCTGTCCACACAGAAAAACACACTCGTTCATGTGAAAGTGGGGTTCGGTAACGTCAGCTGATCCCCTGCTGTGTGGAGGGCAAAGTGTCCTGCTCCCTCCAAAGTCAAAATACTTTAGCTTTACATCTGGCTCCTAGTAGGCCTCGGCCTGCACCATGATTGTCCCTGGGTTCCAACAACGCTAGTTGGTGCTCGGAAGTGCTGTCCACACAGAAAAACACACTCGTTCATGTGAAAGTGGGGGTCAGTAACGTCAGCTGATCCCCTGCTGTGTGGAGGGCAAAGTGTCCTGCTACCTCCAAAGTCAAAATTCCTCAGCTTTACACCTGGCTCCTAGTAGGCCTCGGCCTGCACCCTGGTTCTCCCTGGGCTCCAACAACGCTAGTTGGTGCTCGGAAGTGCTGTCCACACAAAAAAACACACTCGTTCATGTGAAAGTGGGGTTCGGTAACGTCAGCTGATCCCCTGCTGTGTGGATGGCAAAGTGTCCTGCTCCCTCCAAAGTCAAAATACCTTAGCTTTACACCTGGCTCCTAGTAGGCCTCGGCCTGCACCATGATTGTCCCTGGGTTCCAGCAACGCTACTTGGTGCTCGGAAGTGCTGTCCACACAGAAAAACACACTCGTTCATGTGAAAGTGGGGTTCAGTAACGTCAGCTGATCCCCTGCTGTGTGGAGGGCAAACTGCTGCTGCCTCCAAATTGTAACTACTTCAGATTTAAACATTCTCTGATTTGGCCTCTGTCTCCACTCTGTCTCTAGTATTTCCCCTGACCTCCAACACCGCCAGTTCCTGCTCACAGTTGCCGTCCACACATTCCACACGTGTTCCTGTGTTACTGGGGTTCTTTAACGTCAGCAGATCCCCCAATATGTGTCCGCCACTGTCTCCTGCGCTGTCCACCTTCCCACTGCAAGCGGTGGGAATGTGGACAGAGCAGGAGACAGTGGCAGACACAAATCAGGGGATCTGCTGACATTGCAGAATCCCAGTAACACAGCAACACGTGTGGATTGGGCAGACGGCTGCTGTACGCATAAACTGGCGGTGTTGGTGGTCACGTGAAATCCTGGAAACAGAGTGGAGACAGATGCCTAATTGGAGCACGTTGACAGTCTGTTGTAGCCTACAAACAATCTAAAACTACCACCAAGTAGGCCTCGGCCTGCACCTTGGTTCTCCCTGGGCTCCAACAACGCTAGTTGGTGCTCGGAAGTGCTGTCCACACAGAAAAACACACTCGTTCATGTGAAAGTGGGGGTCAGTAATGTCAGCTGATCCCCTGCTGTGTGGAGGGCAAAGTGTCCTGCTCCCTCCAAAGTCAAAATACCTCAGCTTTACACCTGGCTCCTAGTAGGCCTCGGCCTGCACCCTGGTTCTCCCTGGGCTCCAACAACGCTAGTTGGTGCTCGGAAGTGCTGTCCACACAGAAAAACACACTCGTTCATGTGAAAGTGGGGTTCGGTAACGTCAGCTGATCCCCGGCTGTGTGGATGGCAAAGTGTCCTGCTCCCTCCAAAGTCAAAATACCTTAGCTTTACACCTGGCTCCTAGTAGGCCTCGGCCTGCACCATGATTGTCCCTGGGTTCCAGCAACGCTACTTGGTGCTCGGAAGTGCTGTCCACACAGAAAAACACACTCGTTCATGTGAAAGTGGGGTTCAGTAACGTCAGCTGATCCCCTGCTGTGTGGAGGGCAAACTGCTGCTGCCTCCAAATTGTAACTACTTCAGATTTAAACATTCTCTGATTTGGCCTCTGTCTCCACTCTGTCTCTAGTATTTCCCCTGACCTCCAACACCGCCAGTTCCTGCTCACAGTTGCCGTCCACGCATTCCACACGTGTTCCTGTGTTACTGGGGTTCATTAATGTCAGCAGATCCCCCAATATGTGTCCGCCACTGTCTCCTGCGCTGTCCACCTTCCCACTGCAAGCGGTGGGAATGTGGACAGAGCAGGAGACAGTGGCAGACACACATCAGGGGATCTGCTGACATTACAGAATCCCAGTAACACAGCAACACGTGTGGATTGGGCAGACGGCTGCTGTACGCATAAACTGGCGGTGTTGGTGGTCACGTGAAATCCTGGAAACAGAGTGGAGACAGATGCCTAATTGGAGCACGTTGACAGTCTGTTGTAGCCTACAAACAATCTAAAACTACCACCAAGTAAGCCTCGGCCTACACCATGATTGTCCCTGGGCTCCAACAACGCCAGTTGGTGCTCGGCAGTGTCTTTGGCACGGCGACTCCCTGTTGCCCAGCCTGGTTCCAGCACGCCTGCTGTTTCCGGGTAGTGTCAAGGTCACTATGCCACCAATCCGTTGTCCTGTCGTCTTGCGGCCGGGTTAGCCGACTCTACGGTGCCTGCAGTTTAGGTGACTCCTATGTGGGCTGCGGGAACTGGCACTGAAGGCTGGATCCGTAGTGCCAATGGGACATGGACCCCCTGTAGGACTGTGGGATTTGGTAACTGCGGCCGGCTTGCGGCCTGGCTACTTTGCTTTCAATGGGTACCTTCTGCTACCCACCCGGGTTCCAGCACTGTCTGCTGGTTCTCGCCAGAGCCTTTGGCCTAGGTGCCTCCATCTCGGTATCCGAGGTCCAGCACTGTCAGCTGGTCCTTGGTAGTGCTTTTTAGCACAGGTACCTTCTGCTTAGTAACCGTGGTCCAGCACCGTCAGTTGGTCCTCGGTAGTGCCATTGGCTCTTGTTCCTTCTGCTACCCATCCGGGTGCCAGCACTGTCTGCTGGTTCTCGCCACAGCCTTTGGCCTAGGTGCCTCCATCTCGGTATCCGAGGTCCAGCACCGTCAGCTAGTCCTTGGTAGTGCTTTTTAGCACAGGTACCTTCTGCTTAGTAACCATGGTCCAGCACCGTCAGTTGGTCCTCGGTAGTGCCATTTGCTCTTGTTCCTTCTGCTACCCATCCGGGTGCCAGCACTGTCTGCTGGTTCTCGCCACAGCCTATGGCCTAGGTGCCTCCATATCGGTATCTGAGGTCCAGCACCGTCAGCTGGTCCTTGGTAGTGCTTTTTAACACAGGTACCTTCTGGTTAGTAACCGTGGTCCAGCACCATCAGTTGGTCCTCGGTAGTGCCATTGGCTCTTGTTCCTTCTGCTACCCATCCGGGTGCCAGCACTGTCTGCTGGTTCTCGCCAGTTTCTCAGCCTTCTTGTACCTTCTGCTACATTTCCAAGATCAAGCTTTTTGAAATTGTCTTTGGTAATCCTTATTGATCTCCATGACGATGACCCTGATGATGACGACCCTGAAGACCACACCAAAGAAGACCAGAAATATGACCCTAAATAATAAGACCAAGAGGACAAAGAACATGAAGACAACCACCAAGATACAGAACAAAAGACAGAAGAACAAGAAGCAGAAGAAGCAAAAGCAGAAGAACAGAAAGCAGAAGAACATTAAGCATAAGACTAAAAATCAGCATAGAAGAAATCAAAATTATAAGCAGAAGAAGACTAAGCAGTAAATGGGGGTGAGTCCGTTCCTCCTCGTGGTGCCCCTGGAAAATGCCTGCTGCTGCAGGCCAAACTGAACGCGGACAAATCCTGTTTGTAAATCTTTTGTGACAGGCAGAACGTAATGTGTCATCTTATAACTTTTATAGATAAGTACTACAGGAATGCCTGTCACCATAAGAAAATGAAGAAAAAGAAAAATAGGAAATAGATGAAGAAATAGCATATGAAAATTAATAATAGCTGAATAAGAAGAATATGAAGAATGGAAAAAAAAAATTAATGGGAAGAAGGTGAAGAAGAAGAAGATGAATAAGGTGAAGAAAAAGTTGATGAAAAAAATGCTACTGCTGCGGATCATGAAGGAGAAAGTGTGGGAGAAGTACAAAAGAAGGTGAAGAGCATGGAAGTTGCGAAACATACATATCTGACTAAATATAAAAAAGTTAACATAGTCAATATCTTTTTAACTCCGAACGTCTTGAAAAAAAAAATTGGAATTAATGCTATGCCATGTGATTTGAATAAACCACTATGCTTTTAATGTCTCCTCCACCTCCCACAATACATTCTACATGATTCTTATTTGTTTTCAATTATGTAGAATTAGCCAACAAGGAAATAAAGGCCTTTTTTTAATTCCGATACCGGAAGTCCCATTGACTTGAATGGGACTTCCGGTATCAGAATCGGCGATACCCGATATTTTTTTCGTATCGGGCGATACCATCCGATACGATATTTTTGGGTATCGAACGGTATCGCTCAACACTAATGATAAGGTTTTTAATATTAGACAGTGCAGGACCACCCCGACCACAGAGTCACCTTGTCGGTAGGACCGCCCCGACCACTGAGTCACCTTGTCGATGTGGGATGGCTTTTATGCCATATTTGATCAAATACAGTATTACTAAGAACTCTGTTTTACTTAAAGGCACTTTTGCTTTTTATTTATTTAATTACAGCAGGGTTTTTTCCCATTTTGTCTTTTGTAGGTTTTGTATGCTTTATAGCCAATGTGAACATGCATTTATATGCTGCATGTATATCGGCTCAAACCAAGCTCAATTTTTGTGTTTTGTTCATTGTATTTTTTTCATTCTGTGCAAGCCGGGGTGTGGCCTCCCTCTCCTGAGCTGGAAATTGTATTTAAAGGCTTCCCCAGACTGGTGTCCACTGGTTGGGACCCGGTTCTTTTGTCTGCCCTTATTCACACACTGACGTCAACTTTGACACATGATAAGGTTTTTAATATTAGACGGTGTAGGACCGCCCCGACCACAGAGTCACCTTGCCGATGGTGGGATGGCTTTTATGCTATATTTGATCAAATACAGTATTACTAAAACTCTGTATTACTTAAATGCACTTTTGCTTTTTATTTAATTACAGCAGGGTTTTTTCTCATTTTGTCTTTTGAAGGTTTTGTAAGCAAATTAGAAAGGCAGCAAATAATAATTGGTTCCTTATTCTGGGGGATTTTAACTAACCAGACATTCAGCGGGACATAGAATCTTCTAGTTGTGCTGAAGTTTTTATCCACAATTCAGGACAAATAACTTTCTCAGCTGGTAGATGAACTGACCAGGGGAGATAATCTGCTGGATCTGGGTCTGCCAAATAAACCAGATGCAATTTCAGATCTACAAGTCAGGGAGCATTTGGGATGTAGTGACCTTAATATGGTAAGTTTCAAAGTAATTTTCAATCAAACATTCAAAAGGGGAAATGCAAAAACTTGGAACTTTAGGAACGATGATTTAAGCAATTCAAGTGAAGAGTGTAATCATGTAGACTGGGACCATCTCATGGTAACTGGGGATACTGACCACAAGTGGGACATGTTTAAGTATATACAGTGGGGAAAAAAAGTATTTAGTCAGTCAGCAATAGTGCAAGTTCCACCACTTAAAAAGATGAGAGGCGTCTGTAATTTACATCATAGGTAGACCTCAACTATGGGAGACAAACTGAGAAAAAAAAATCCAGAAAATCACATTGTCTGGTTTTTTTTTCATTTTATTTGCATATTATGGTGGAAAATAAGTATTTGGTCAGAAACAAAATTTCATCTCAATACTTTGTGATATATCCTTTGTTGGCAATGAGAGAGGTCAAACGTTTTCTGTAAGTCTTCACAAGGTTGCCACACACTGTTGTTGGTATGTTGGCCCATTCCTCCATGCAGATCTCCTCTAGAGCAGTGATGTTTTTGGCTTTTCGCTTGGCAACACGGACTTTCAATTCCCTCCAAAGGTTTTCTATAGGGTTGAGATCTGGAGACTGGCTAGGCCACTCCAGGACCTTGAAATGCTTCTTACGAAGCCACTCCTTCGTTGCCCTGGCGGTGTGCTTTGGATCATTGTCATGTTGAAAGACCCAGCCACGTTTCATCTTCAATGCCCTTGCTGATGGAAGGAGGTTTGCACTCAAAATCTCACGATACATGGCCCCATTCATTCTTTCATGTACCCAGATCAGTCGTCCTGGCCCCTTTGCAGAGAAACAGCCCCAAAGCATGATGTTTCCACCACCATGCTTTACAGTAGGTATGGTGCTTGATGGATGCAACTCAGTATTCTTTTTCCTCCAAACACGACAAGTTGTGTTTCTACCAAACAGTTCCAGTTTGGTTTCATCAGACCATAGGACATTCTCCCAAAACTCCTCTGGATCATCCAAATGCTCTCTAGCAAACTTCAGACGGGCCCGGACATGTACAGGCTTAAGCAGTGGGACACGTCTGGCACTGCAGGATCTGAGTCCATGGTGGCGTAGTGTGTTACTTATGGTAGGCCTTGTTACATTGGTCCCAGCTCTCTGCAGTTCATTCACTAGGTCCCCCCGCGTGGTTCTGGGATTTTTGCTCACCGTTCTTGTGATCATTCTGACCCCACGGGGTGGGATTTTGCGTGGAGCACCAGATCAAGGGAGATTATCAGTGGTCTTGTATGTCTTCCATTTTCTAATTATTGCTCCCACAGTTGATTTCTTCACTCCAAGCTGGTTGGCTATTGCAGATTCAATCTTCCCAGCCTGGTGCAGGGCTACAATTTTGTTTCTGGTGTCCTTTGACAGCTCTTTGGTCTTCACCATAGTGGAGTTTGGAGTCAGACTGTTTGAGGGTGTGCACAGGTGTCTTTTTATACTGATAACAAGTTTAAACAGGTGCCATTACTACAGGTAATGAGTGGAGGAAAGAGGAGACTCTTAAAGAAGACGTTACAGGTCTGTGAGAGCCAGAAATCTTGATTGCTTGTTTCTGACCAAATACTTATTTTCCACCATAATATGCAAATAAAATGAAAAAAAAACAGACAATGTGATTTTCTGGATTTTTTTTTCTCAGTTTGTCTCCCATAGTTGAGGTCTACCTATGATGTAAATTACAGACGCCTCTCATCTTTTTAAGTGGTGGAACTTGCACTATTGCTGACTGACTAAATACTTTTTTTCCCCACTGTACTACTAGAATCCTGTAGAAAAGTGATACCCTATGGTTAGTGAGGAGCGAGTATACTCGTTGCTCGGATTTTCCCGAGCTTACTTAGGTGATCTCCGAGTATTTTGGCGTGCTCGGAGATTTAGTGTTTGTCGATGCAGCTGAATGATTTGCGTCTGCTGGACAGGCTGAATACATGTGGGGATTGCCTGTTTGTTAGGAATTCCACACATGGATTCAGGCAGTATAGAAGCCACAAATCATGCAGCTGTCTCGATAAATACTAAATCTCTGAGCACTTCCAAATACTCAGAGATCACCCGAGCATGCTCGGGGAAACCCGAAAAGAGTATACTCGCTCATCGCTACCTATGGTATTAAAATGTCCAGGAATAAAAATGAACCATTATGCATAAATAAGAGACTACAAAGTGTAATCAAGCTAAAATAAAAGGCATTCAAAATCCTGAAGGCCGTGAATATAGAAATAGCATTTCAGGAGTATAAAGATCTAAGTAAGAAGTACAAAAAATGAAATCAAGCTGACAAAGTTATCCACAGAAAAACAAATTGCCAGTGACATTAAAATAAATCCCCCAAAAATTTAGAAATACATCAATGCCAAAAAGAAAAGCAAAGATGGTATAGGCCCCTTAAAAGACGATAATAACAGGATAATAATAGAGGACAAAGAAAGGGCTGAGACATTAAACAGGCTCTTTTCATTTGTGTTCACCAATGAAATAACTGTTCCATGTGTGGCGCCCTGCGTCTTTGCCACCACAAAAGGGTTAAATATGTACTGTTTTGTATGTGTTTTGTGAGCAATTGCAGTTATGCTTTCTCTGCTACAGACCACAACACACACACAATTTGCCTCTCTCCCTCACTTGTCTGAAGCTGAGAGCTTTGCAGACATACCCTAACTGGGAGGGGGAGGGGCCGAGCTGTTGTTTCAGTGAACAAGAAGGAGGAAGAACGTCTTGGAGGCCATCTTTAGACATGTGCTCGATCCAGGAGTGAGAGCTAAGAAGCATCAGGGACCAGCCGCTAGACCATCCATGCTTTCAGAGCAGGGTGGTAAGCTGAGAGACCGCATGGATTTATTCGACCAGCAGAAAAGTGTTTTCCCTCAGAAGTATTGCAACAACCTAGGATCAGTGAAGGATAGTGCAAGTGGGAACTTGAGCTGCTTCACACAGGATTCACGCTGCAAGTTGCTGAAGGAGAAATACACAGTGAGTAGAGGCAATACTGGGAAGTTCTAAGCTCCGGGAAGTCTTGGTCCCAGAAGGGATTAGAATAGCAGGAGTTACACTGAGTCACAGCAGGGAAAGATAACTCCCATTCTCCAGAGCAGACTGCAAATGGTGAGAGTTGTAATATCTCCTCTGAACTGCACCTGAACTACAGTAAATGAAAGAGTGACTTTCCTTGTCTCCTGCCTTACTACAACGTGCCTTCTACTTCCTTCACAATCTCTGGGGGTCAGCCCTGGTTGGAGAGGGTTAAACATCTTCACTGCCATCACATCTACTCCCCCAGGGATCATCTGCAGTGCCGGCTATACTACAGTCGAACACTCCAACTGGCGTCACGAATCACTGCATAAACTTTATCCCCATTCAATTCTACCCCTTTTACATGACCGCCTGAGGCAATGGACCGGGTCACTGCCACTGTGACATTTCCCATTGAAGTTAACAGGCCTGGCGCCGAGTATCCCACGGCCTCTGGGGCGCATCACATGGATCATTCAACAAGGCAAAAATCAAAGTTCACCACTTGATATAATTAGTTTAACACAAGAAGGAGTACGCCTACATCTGAGCAGATTAAACATTGATAAATCACCCGGCCCAGAGGGAATTCATACCCGGATATTGAGAGAATTAATAATAAATAATAACAATAATTTTATTTCTATAGCGCCAACATATTCCACAGCACTTTACATTATAGAGGGGTGTTGTGAGTTCATTTTCCCCTTCACTACTGAGGCCCGAGGAACTCCCTCTTCTGGTAAAGAAAGGTAGTGAGCCTGATTATCAAACACCTGAGTCTGATGATGATGACTGGCTGAGTGGAGTTACTGACTGGATATAAGGCTGCCGACGCCCTTCTGCCCTGCGGGTGATTTCTCTGTGGGATCCTTGGAGACCAGTCTGAATTCCTGCTCTTCTAAATCTAAGTTTTCTGCTCGGCTTTTTGCAATCGTGCTTTGACTTTGTTTTGCTTTGTTTTTCTGGATTTCTGCCATTCCCTGCTGGGGTGTGCTGAATTCCTTTAGCTCTGTCTTCTGAAAATACCTGAGTGCTGATTTAGTTTTTGAAGCCTAGCTGCTTCAGGGTCTTTTTCATATCAGCTTGTTGGCTTATGTCTTTGATAGGGTTTTGGCAGATTGCAGACAGCAACCTTCCTTTCCTGTTCTGTTTAGTTAGCTTGGGCCCCGTCTTTGCTCAGTCTATCTTTCTATCTGTGTGAGTTTTTTTTCATCTTGCTTCACCGTCATTATATGTTGGGGGCTGCCTTTTACTTTGGGGTCTGCTCTGGGGCAGTTTAGATTTCCTTTTCTGTCTTAAGGCTATTTAGCGCTCCGGCTGTGATCGAGGGGTCTAGGGCATCGTAGGAACCCCCCACGGCTACTGCTAGTTGTGTTGATAGGTTCAGGGGTCTGCAATCTGATAGTTGCCAACTTCTCTGGTTTTCTGGACGTAGCTTCTATTTTTGTGTCTGCCTCCTACGGTGACTCAATCACAACAGAATCACCCGCCATACCGCAGATCGTAGGGTACTCAATAGCAGGAAAGAATTGTAAAAAAAAAAAAAAAAAGTGTATATTTTTTCCTCTATATCTCTGAGGCCGTAGGGGGAATTTTTTTTTCTCTCAATGGAGATAAAGCAATTGTCTGATCGTGTGGAGCAGCTCGCTGCGGAAGTGCGGGGAATTTCCGCCTACCTTGCTCATTCACATGCTGCTGAACCAAAGATTCCTACACCTGATGTATTTTTTGGGGATCGGTCTAAATTTTTGAATTTCAAAAATAATTGTAAATTATTTTTTGCCTTGAAGCCTAACTCGTCAGGGAGCTCCGCGCAGCAGGTTAAAATTGTCATCTCTTTGCTGCGTGGCGATCCCCAGGATTGGGCATTTTCTTTGAAACCAGATGATCCTATTCTGACTAATGTGAACGCATTTTTTCAGGCCTTGGGGTTGTTGTATGACGAAACCTAATGCCATTGATCAGGCTGAAAAGACCCTGCTGGCATTGAACCAGGGTCGAGAGTCTGCAGAATTGTACTGTCAAAAATTCCGAAAGTGGGCAGTACTTACTACCTGGAATGATAATGCCTTGGCTGCTCTCTTTCGGAAGGGGTTGTCAGAAGCCATAAAAGATACTATGGTGGGATTTCCAGTTCCCTCTGGTCTTGACGATTCTATGTCATTAGCCATTCAGGTTGATCGGCGTTTGCGCGAACGCAAAGCTGCACGAGAGGTGTTGCCACCTGTTGAACAAATGTCTGAACCTATGCAATGTGATAGAGTTTTGTCCAGAGAGCAGCTTCAGGAGTTCAGAAGGCGTAATAAGTTGTGTTTTTTCTGTGGAGATGCCTCGCATATTATTTCTGTCTGTCCTAAACGAGAGAAACGCTTTGCACACACGTTTTCTGTTGGTGGTGTTCAACCTAAGTTTCTTCTAGCTATTACGCTGATCTGCTCCCTGTCCACATTTTCCACCAAGGCTTTTGTGGATTCGGGAGCAGCTCTAAACCTAATGGACTTGGATTTTGCTAAACGTTGTGGATTTCCGATGACACCTCTGCAGACGCCTATCCCTTTGAGGGGGATTGATGCTACTCCTTTGGCTAAAAATAAACCTCAGTTTTGGACCCAGGTGGTAATGCGGGTCGCCCCAGACCATCAAGAAAATTGCAGATTTTTGGTGTTGCATAATCTGCATGATACTATTGTTCTGGGGTTTCCCTGGTTACAAATTCATAATCCAGTTTTAGATTGGAAATCTGTGTCTGTGGTGAGTTGCGGTTGTCGGTGTGCCTTTAGTGAGGCTCCGGTGTTTTCCACCTCTCCTCAGTCGCATGATGTTCCTGATTTTTTGGCGGACTTTTATGATGTATTTAGTGAGAATGAGTCTGCGTCTCTGCCTCCTTATAGGAGTTACGACTGTGCAATTGAACTGAGCCCGGGGTGTAAATTTCCCAAGGGTCGGCTCTTCAATTTATCTGTACCCGAGCACGAGGCTATGCGATCCTATATTAAGGAGGCGTTGGAGAAGGGTCATATTAGACCATCCTCGTCACCCTTAGGTGCCGGTTTTTTTTTTGTAGCCAAAAAGGATGGATCATTAAGACCTTGTATTGATTATTGTGCCCTCAACAAAATTACTGTTAAATATCAGTATCCGTTACCCCAGATTTCTGATCTATTCTCCAGAGTTAAAGGTGCTTGCTGGTTTACCAAGCTTGACCTCAGAGGGGCGTATAATCTTATTCGCATTAAGCATGGGGATGAATGGAAGACGGCGTTTATTACTCCGGAGGAACATTTTGAGTACCTGGTGATGCCTTTTGGGCTCACTAATGCCCCTTCTGTCTTCCAGTGCTTCATGAACGATATTTTCCGAGATTTTGTCGATAGATAATCAAAAATTTATCTGGATGATATTTTGATCTTCTCCAAGGATTGGGATTCTCATGTGGAACATATTCGGACTGTGTTCCGGATCTTGAGGGAGAATTCCCTGTATGTCAAAGGATCTAAATGCCTTTTTGGAGTACAGAGGATTTCTTTTTTGGGATTTATTTTGTCCCCATCAACTATTGAAATGGACCCGGCCAAGGTACAGGCCATTTACGATTGGGTTCAGCCCACTTCTTTGAAGGCCCTCCAGAAGTTTTTGGGTTTTGCTAATTTTTATTGGAAATTTATAGCAAAATTTTCTAGTATTGCCAAGCCATTGACTGATTTGACTAAGAAGGGTGCTGATGTGTTAAATTGGTCTCCGGAGGCTGTTTCTTCCTTTCAGGAGCTGAAGCGAAGATTCACTCCGCCCCGGTTTTGCGGCAACCTGATGTCTCACTTCCGTTCCAGGTAGAGGTGGATGCTTCTGAGATTGGTGCAGGAGCTGTTTTGTCCCAAAAGGATCCTGTAACATCTAAAATGAATCCCTGTGCTTTCTTTTCCCGAAAGTTCTCTCCATCTGAACGTAACTATGATGTGGGGAATCGGGAACTGTTGGCCATGAAATGGGCATTTGAGGAGTGGAGACATTGGTTGGAGGGAGCTAAGCATCAAGTCGTGGTCCTCACTGACCACAAGAATTTGATTTACCTAGAGTCGGCTAAGCGCTTGAACCCTAGACAGGCTAGGTGGGCCTTGTTTTTTACACGTTTTGATTTTGTGGTTTCTTTTCTTCCTGGAACTAAGAATGTCAAGGCAGACGCCCTCTCTAGGAGCTTCTTTGCTGATTCTCCTGTGGTGACCAAGCCTGCTACCATCTTAGGCAAAGGGGTAGTTCTTTCTGCCATCTCGCCCGATTTGAGACGTGCTCTGAAAGAGTTCCAGGAGGACAAACCTGAGCATTGTCCCAGTGGAAAGTTGTATGTTCCTGACCAGTGGAAGAAGAGAGTGATGTCTGAAGTTCATTGCTCTGCTTTGGCTGGTCATCCAGGTATTTTTGGTACTAGAGATCTGGTGAGTCGGTCTTTTTGGTGGCCCTCCTTGTCTCGTGATGTCAGGAATTTTGTGCAGTCCTGTTGGACGTGCTCCCGGTCTAAATCGTGTTCTCGCTCCAGTGGGTTGTTGATGCCTTTGCCTGTCCCCAAGAGGCCATGGACCCATATTTCAATGGATTTCATCTCTGATATGCCTGTCTCTCAAAGGATGACTGTTATTTGGGTGATTTGTGATAGGTTCTCTAAGATGGTTCATCTTGTACCACTCCCTAAGTTGCCGTCTTCCTCTGAGTTGGTGCCCCTGTTTTTACAACAGGTGGTTCGCTTGCACGGGATTCCTGAGAACATTGCATCTGACAGAGGAGTCCAGTTTGTGTCTAGATTTTGGAGAACTTTCTGTTCCAAGCTGGGAATTCAGTTGTCCTTCTCCTCTGCTTTTCACCCTCAGACCAATGGGCAGACAGAGAGAACAAACCAGACCTTGGAGACATATTTGAGATGTTTTATTTCTGCTGATCAGGATGATTGGGTTTCATTTTTGCCCTTGGCCGAATTTGCTTTAAATAATAGAGCTAGTTCTGCCATTTTGATGTCACTTTTTTTTGTAACTTTGGGTTTCATCCTCGATTTTCTTCAGGGCAGGTGGAGCCCTCTGCCTGCCCAGGTGTTGACACTGTGATGGAGAGAATGCACCAGATCTGGGACCAAGTGGTGGATAAGTTATCTCTCTCCCAGGAAAAGGCCCAGCGATTTTCCAACCGACATAGGACCATTGGTCCCCAGTTTATGGTTGGTGATATGGTGTGGTTATCATCAAAAAATATTGCTATGAAGGTGGCTTCTCCTAAGTTTAAGCCTAGATTTATTGGACCTTACAAGATTTTGGAGATTATTAATCCGGTCTCTTTTCGTTTGGCTCTTCCTGTCACATTTAAAATCCATAATGTGTTCCATAAATCTTTGTTGAAGAGGTTTGTTGAACCTGTTGTTCCGGGGGTGGCACCTCCAGACCCTGTATTGGTTGAAGGTAACATGGAATATGAGGTAGAGAAAGTACTTGATTCCCGTCTGGCTAGACGGAGACTCCAGTATTTGGTTAAGTGGAAGGGTTATGGTCAGGAGGATAATTCCTGGGTCTCTGCCTCTGATATTCATGCCAAAAGATTGGTGCGTGCCTTTCATCGGGCTCACCCTGATCGCCCTGGTGGCGTGGTTGAGGGTTCGGTGACCCCTCCTCAAGGGGGAGGTACTGTTGTGAGTTCATTTTCCCCTTCACTACTGAGGCCCGAGGAACTCCCTCTTCTGGTAAAGAAAGGTAGTGAGCCTGATTATCAAACACCTGAGTCTGATGATGATGACTGGCTGAGTGGCGTTACTGACTGGATATAAGGCTGCCGACGCCCTTCTGCCCTGCGGGTGATTTCTCTGTGGGATCCTTGGAGACCAGTCTGAATTCCTGCTCTTCTAAAGCTAAGTTTTCTGCTCGGCTTTTTGCAATCGTGCTTTGACTTTGTTTTGCTTTGTTTTTCTGGATTTCTGCCATTCCCTGCTGGGGTGTGCTGAATTCCTTTAGCTCTGTCTTCTGAAAATACCTGAGTGCTGATTTAGTTTTTGAAGCCTAGCTGCTTTAGGGTCTTTTTCATATCAGCTTGTTGGCTTATGTCTTTGATAGGGTTTTGGCAGATTGCAGACAGCAACCTTCCTTTCCTGTTCTGTTTAGTTAGCTTGGGCCCCGTCTTTGCTCAGTCTATCTTTCTATCTGTGTGAGTGTTTTTTCATCTTGCTTCACCGTCATTATATGTTGGGGGCTGCCTTTTACTTTGGGGTCTGCTCTGGGCCAGTTTAGATTTCCTTTTCTGTCTTTAGGCTATTTAGCGCTCCGGCTGTGATCGAGGGGTCTAGGGCATCGTAGGAACCCCCCACGGCTACTGCTAGTTGTGTTGATAGGTTCAGGGGTCTGCAATCTGATAGTTGCCAACTTCTCTGGTTTTCTGGACGTAGCTTCTATTTTTGTGTCTGCCTCCTACGGTGACTCAATCACAACAGAGGGGACTTGGACATACAATAGATATTACAGCATAACAATAAACACAGATCAAAACAGATACAAAGAGTAATGAGAACTCTGCTCGCAAGCTTGCAATCTATGAGGAAAAAGGGGAGACACGAAAGGTGGATGGTAACAACTGCTTTCATGCTTTCATTGTTCGGACCAGCCATTGTGTACGAATCGGGTGTTCCTGTAATGCTGCATGAACCAGTTAACAGCCTAAGTATATAACAGTACAGACACAGAGGGCTATTAAATGCATAAAGCATGTGAGAACATGATGCGAGGAATCTGATTATAGTAAAAAAAATTTGATTGACCACACAGGGATAGTTAGCTTAATGCGTTGAGGTGGTAGGCCAGTCTGAACAAATGCGTTTTTAAGGCACGCTTAAAACTGTGGGGATTGGGGATTAATCATATCAACCTGAGTAGTGCATTCCAAAGAATTGGTGCAGCACGTGAAACGTCTTGGAGATGGGAGTGGTAGGTTCTGATTATTGAGGATGTTAAACTCAGGTCACTAGCAGAACGGAGGGCACGGGTATGGTGGTAGGCTGAGACAAGGGAGGAGATGTAGGGTGGTGCTGAGCCATGGAGTGCTTTGTGGTTGAGGTTTATAAGTTTTTACTGGATTTTGGAGGCATACGTATAATGATTGGTGAGGAATATGATCCTGGATGCAGCATTCAAGACAGATTGGAGAGGGGAGATTTTGGTAAGAGGGAGGCCGATTAGTAGAGAGTTACAATAGTCCAGACAAGAATGAATAAGAGAAACAGTAAGAGTTTTTGCAGAGTCGAAAGTAAGAAAAGGTCAAATTCTAGAAATGTTTTTGAGGTGCAGATAACAAGAGCGAGCCAGTGATCGGATGAGGGGGGTGAATGAAAGCTCAGAATCAAGTATGACCCCAAGACAGCGGGCATGATGCTGGGGAGTAATGGTGGAACCCCACATAGAGATGACAATGTCGGGCAAAGGTAGGTTAGTAAAGGGAGGAAACACGACAAGTTCAGTTTTTGACAGGTTCAGTTTCAGATAGAGGGAGGACATGATGTTAGAGACAGCGGTCGGTAAGACAATCACTGGTGTTTTCTAAAAAGGCAGGCGTGATGTCATGGTTTGGACAGGATTCTTGCCCTGCACTCACAGGGTTAAGTGTATGTGGCCTCTTTCTGGATCTGGGAGAGGAATTTATACTCACTCTTTACCAGGGTTCTCTGTCAGCTATACTTTTGCCCTTGGCTTAGTTTAAGTGACCCCGTGCGTTTGTGCAGTGTGCATGTTTCTGTGTTTGATATCTTGGCTTCTGATCTGGTCTGTCCCTGTTGTGCTCTTGCCTGATGTTTCTGTACCGTCTATTGCCAGTTTTGGTATACTGATCTCTTGTTAAGTCCTCACTATCCGTTCTGCCTGCTGATTCGGTACTGTGTGTCTATTTTCCTGGTTCCTGACTTTGGCTACGTCTCTGGTGATGCTCCTGTCTACGCCCGGGTACTTCTGCTGTCCATACGGTTTGACCTTTAGCCTGTCCCTGACATCCCCTCCTTTGTAGCGCTCATCGGCACTTCTGTTTGTGCTATACTTGCTGGTAGGATCTTTATTTCTGGCTGGCATTTCTCTCTGCTTTTGCTCCCTCTGGGAGACCTGCAGCCGGCTCCGCCCCTTGGCAGTCACATGCTTCAGGTCCTGTTCGCCTGAAGCATGCATCTCCACTGCTGATGCCAAGCTCCACAGGTATCTGTTAGCATAGTTTTTTCTATTCAGGACATGCGCACTGGTTCAGTTAGCAAGTGCAGTGCGGTGTTCCTGACATTACCGCTGACCCAAAACATTTAAATGAGGTTTTGCACTTTTTTTTCCTTTGGTCATGGTTCTGCTGCATGCTCTTTATGAGCAAGTGAATAGCCTCACACAAATGATGCAATAACTGTCTGTGTAGCAGCGAACCCTGACTCAGCCGCAACAACAGGTTCAGAGGGAGGTTGCTGATGCCATGCAGGGTTCATTTCCTTCTGGGGCCCAGGGTGAGGGTACCACAGATGTTTCCTTAATCTCCCCCAAACCACCTGTTAAATTGCCTGACTTTTTCTCTGGGGATAAAAAAAATTTAAGGTTTTTTAAGAGGGGTGCAAACTCTTCTTTTTGTTAAGGCCACGCTCCTCTGAGGATGAGAGTCAGAGGGGTGGGGTCATTATGTCTTTGTTAAGGGGATCCCCCCAGGCTTGGGCTTTTTCCCTTACCCCTACCTCCCCTGAGGGAATGTCAGTGAATGCTTTCTTCGAGGCACTTGGGCACATCTACGATGAACCCGATCGTGTGAATCTAGCCGAGAATATGGTGATGAGTGTGTGCCAGGGGAAACACTCGGTCGAGTGGTTCTGCTCTGAGTTCAGACACTGTGCAGCAGAGGTATCCTGGGATGATGCAGCCCTCCGGGGTTTGTTCTGTAGAGGCCTGCCCGAACGTTTGAAAGATGCCATGGCCCTTCATCCTCCACTGGATTCTTTGGAGGACGCTATGATCTTGTAGGCTGCAGGTGAGAGGGGTCATGCTTTAGGAGACCCCTCTATTCTCCAACCTGAGAGACTTTGCATCTAGTCCTGAGCCCATGGAGGTTGGTGCCACCTCGTTGAAGGAAAAAGAGAGGAGACGCCGTAGAAACAACCAACTGTGTTTTTACTGTGGATCCTCTGGACATTGGAGAAGGGACTGTCTTTCTTGCCACTTTTCAGTGAAGCCGTCAGGAAAACGACTGAGTCTGGGTAACAATCAAGGAGGCTGCCCTGACTCCCAGGTACCTTTTTCCTCGCTTACTAAAATTCTGCTTCAGGTGGAACTGGAACTTTAAGGCGGTCCGGTTGTGGCTAATGCCTTTTGTTGACTGTGGATCTTCTATTAATCTGATTGATGCCCAAGGTTTGAATTTTAATAAGATAGGGACAGTCAGGTTAAAAGATCCTGTTAAAATTGTGGCAATTGATTCATCTCCTCTCACCCGGGAGGAAATTTGTTTCATGACTGATACCTTTTCTCTGAAAGTGGGTTCCACTCACGTGGAGAATAGTGTTGAGCATTCCGAAACCGCAAATATCGGGTATCGGCCGATATTCGCGGTATCGGAATTCCGATACTGAGTTCCGATACTTTTTGCATATCGAATACCGGAATCGGAAGTTCCCATTATGCTATGAGCTAGTTTGATTTGATTCAGCCAATGAGGAATCCTCAGAAATGTGGGCACATCCTGTTACGAATGTAGGCATGTTAACTAATTGCATGGCTGTGATTGGCTGCTGAAATGATGTCATGATGCACTATAAAAGCCGCCGCCACCATTTAGGGTTCACTCTGCTGTGAATTCAGTTAGGGACAGGCTGCTGTTCAAGACTCTGAGGGACAGTTAGAGATAGCGATTTGCTGTATAATATTGTGCTTTACCCAGGCTACATTATCAATCACTAAAAAAAAAAAAAAAAAAATTACTCAAAGGTGGATGGGAATAGAAAATCCCACAGGATCAAAAAAATGTGCAACATGAATGATGATGAAATAATAAAATAATAAAAATAATAATAAATGGCACAGTCTTTTTAGAAATAAAAATGCCTTTATTGAAATATTGGCACAACAATTAAGTGCATTAAAAATGTATATATATATATATATAGAAAATAAAAAAGAAAAAATAATAAAATATACAACCACATTAGCAATATATTTATGGATAATGGAAAAACCGTTCCATAACAAAAGAGGCTTAATTAATGATCCAGGTAAAAAAGTGCATGTGTATAGTGACACAAAAATTGCATGAATAAATTAATAAATGTGCCGAAAGTGCAAAAGTGCAGTTGTGCAAATAATACAAATCGCCCTAAGGCATGTGCAATTGAAACACAAAATGTGAAATACCTGTTAGCCAATTAGCGCTATGTGAGTTGTATAGTAACGCGCCCCATCAGCTGGTTCTCGGCAGTTCCTCAGCCTTCTTATACATTCTGCTACATTTCCAAGTTCAAGCTTTTGAAGATGACGACCCTGAAGACCACCCCAAAGAAGACGACGACCACGAAAACGATGACCCTGAAGACGACGACCCGGAAGACCACCCCGAAAAAGACCAAAAAGATGACCCTGAAGAAGATGACAAAGAGGACAAAGAACATGAAGACAACCACCAAGATACAGAACAACAAGAGACAGAAGACCAGGAAGCAGAAGACCAAGAAGCAGAAGAACAAAAAGCAGTAGAACATTAAGCATAAGACTGAAAATCAGAGCAAAAGATATTACTTACAGTCATATGTAAAAGTTTGGGCACCCCTATTAATGTTAACCTTTTTTCTTTATAACAATTTTGGTTTTTGCAACAGGTATTTCAGTTTCATATATCTAATAACTGATGGACTCAGTTATATTTCTGGATTCAAATGAGGTTTATTGTACTAACAGAAAATGTGCAATCTGCATTTAAACAAAATTTGACCAGTGCAAAAGTATGGGCACCCTTATCATTTTCTTGATTTGAACACTCCTAACTACTTTTTACTGACTTCCTGAAGCACTAAATTGGTTTTGTAACCTCATTGAGCTTTGAACTTCATAGCCAGGTGTATCAAATCATGAGAAAAGGTATTTAAGGTGGCCACTTGCAAGTAGTTCTCCTATTTGATTCTCCTATGAAGAGTGGCATCATGGGCTCCTCAAAACAACTCTCAAATGATCTGAAAACAAAGATTATTCAACATAGCTTTTCAGGGGAAGGATACAAAAAGTTGTCTCAGAGATTTAACCTGTCAGTTTCCACTGTGAGGAACATAGTAAGGAAATGGAAGAACACAGGTACAGTTCTTGTTAAGCCCAGAAATGGCAGGCCAAGAAAAATATCAGAAAGGCAGAGAAGAAGAATGGTGAGAACAGTCAAGGACAATCCACAGACCATCTCCAAAGACCTGCAGCATCATCTTGCTGCAGATGGTGTCACTGTGCATCGGTCAACAATACAGCGCATGCATAACGCCTTTTTGTATGACCAAACAACTCAATCTTTGTTTCATCAGTCCACAGGACCTTCTTCCAAAATGTAACTGGCTTGTCCAAATGTGCTTTTGCATACCTCAGGCGACTCTGTTTGTGGCGTGCTTGCAGAAACGGCTTCTTTCGCATCACTCTCCCATACAGCTTCTCCTTGTGCAAAGTGCGCTGTATTGTTGACCGATGCACAGTGACACCATCTGCAGCAAGATGATGCTGCCGGTCTTTGGAGGTGGTCTGTGGATTGTCCTTGACTGTTCTCACCATTCTTCTTCTCTGCCTTTCTGATATTTTTCTTGGCCTGCCACTTCTGGGCTTAACAAGAACTGTACCTGTGTTCTTCCATTTCCTTACTATGTTCCTCACAGTGGAAACTGACAGGTTAAATCTCTGAGACAATTTTTTGTATCCTTCCCCTGAAAAGCTATGTTGAATAATCTTTGTTTTCAGATCATTTGAGAGTTGTTTTGAGGAGCCCATGATGCCACTCTTCATAGGAGAATTAAATAGGAGAACTACTTGCAAGTGGCCACCTTAAATACCTTTTCTCATGATTTGATACACCTGGCTATGAAGTTCAAAGCTCAATGAGGTTACAAAACCAATTTAGTGCTTCAGGAAGTCAGTAAAAAGTAGTTAGGAGTGTTCAAATCAAGAAAATGATAAGGGTGCCCATACTTTTGCACCGGTCAAATTTTGTTTAAATGCAGATTGCACATTTTCTGTTAGTACAATAAACCTCATTTGAATCCAGAAATATAACTGAGTCCATCAGTTATTAGATATATGAAACTGAAATACCTGTTGCAAAAACCAAAATTGTTATAAAGAAAAAAGGTTAACATTAATAGGGGTGCCCAAACTTTTACATATGACTGTAATTATAAGCAGAAGAAGACTAAGCAGTGTATGGGGGTGAGTCCGTTCCTCCTCGAGGTGCCCCTGGAAAATGCCTGCTGTTGCAGGCCAAACTGAATGCGGACAAATCCTGTTGTAAATCTTTTGTGACAGGCAGAACGGAAGGTGTAATCTTCAAACTTTTATAGATAACAACTACAGGAATGCCTGTTACAAATAAGAATATGATGAAGAAGAATAGGAAGAAGTTGAAGAAGTAGAATATGAAGAAGAATAATAGTTGAATAAGAAGAATATGAAGAATGTAAAAAAAAAAGAATAATAGGAAGAAGGTGAAGAAGAAGAAGATGAATAAGGTGAAGAAGAAGTTGATAAAAAAGATGCTGCTGCTGAGGATCATGAAGGAGAAAGTGTGGGAGAAATAAAAAAGAAGGTGAAGAGCATGGAAGTAGTGAAACATACATATCTGACAAAATATAAAAAAGGGTTAACAGAGTCAATATCTTTGTAACTCCGAACGTCTTTAAAAAAAAAATTATTCCTGCTATTCCATTTGATTGGGCTAAACCTCTATGCCTTTAATGTCTCCTCCAGCTCCCCCAATACATTCTACATTATTATTAGTTGTTTTTCTTCATGTAAAATTAACCTACAAGGAAAGAAAGGGTTTATTTTAATTCCGATATTTCTGTCCCATTGACTTGCATTAGTTTCCGGTATCAGAATCGGCAATATCCGATACTTTTTGGGTATCGGTCCGATCCAATCCAATCCAATATTTCACGAAATCGGATAGTATCGCTCAACATTAGTGGAGAAATTAAGGTGTTTTGTTCTAAATAATCTGCCGGGTGGACTAGTACTGGGTATGCCTTGGCTTCAACGCCACAATCCTACCATTGACTGGGTCACGGGGGAGATCATTCAGTGGGGTTGTAAGGCTAACAGTCTATGTTGTAATTTGACAACTCTAGTCACCCCTGTAAAATCTGTGCCAGTGTCGTTTGTCGGTCTGGAAGGTATTCCGGAGTACCTGAAAGATTTTGAAGACGCATTTTCTGAAAGTGAGGCTGAGGCGCTACCACCACATAGACCCTTTGATTGTGCCATTGATCTAGTCCCTGGAACCAAGTTACCCAAGGCTCACCTGTTCAGTTTGTCCGGGCCCGAACATCTAGCCATGAAGGAGTACATTACCGAGAGTCTCTGCCAAGGGCATATTCGGCCTTCTGTTTCACCTGTGGCGGCAGGCTTCCTTTTTGTTAAGAAAAAAGATGGTGGTTTGCGGCCGTGTCTCGACTTTCGGGAATTAAACAAAATTACTGTGAAAAATAGATACCCTCTTCCTCTAATTCCCGATCTATGTAACCAACTCACTGGGGCCAATTGGTTCTCTAAACTGGATTTACGTGTGGCATATAACCTTATAAGGGTCCAGGAAGGGGACGAATGGAAAACAGCATTCCTGACAACTGAAGGGCTGTTCGAATACTTTGTTATGCCCTTTAATCTCACCAACGCTCCTGCTGATTTTCAGAATTTTATTAATGTAATTTTCTCTGATTTAATTGGTCGTTTTGTGGTTATCTATTTGGATGACATTTTGGTGTACTCGGTGGACAGTCAATCTCACTTGCACCATTTACGGGTGGTTCTCATGAGACTGAGGGAGAATAATTTGTATGCCAAGTTGAAAAAATGCTCATTCTTCGTGCAAGAATTATCTTTTCTGGATTTGATTGTATCAGGGGAGGGGTTCCGCATGGATCCTAAGAAGGTCCAGGCTGTTACGGATTGGGTGCAGCCTCATGACTTAAAAGGGTTGCAGCGATTTTTGGGCTTGGTAGTTTATTAAGGGCTTCTCTCAGGTGGTAAAGCCTCTAGCGGACCTCACTCTCAAGGGAGCTGATGTAAAAAATTGGTCTGTAGCTGCAAAAAATTCTTTCATGATGTTAAAAAAATGCTTTCCTTCAGCCACCTGTATTGGTACAATCCGACCCGTCAAGACCTTTTGTCGTGGAGGTTGATGCCTCGGAAGTAGGTGTGGGGGCAGTTTTGTCTCAGGGCCCTTCTACCCTTACTAATCTGAAGCCTTGCACCTTCTCCTCTAAAAAATTTTCCTCTGCCAAGAGAAATGTCGGCAGTAGGGAGTTGTTGGCGGTAAAGTTGGCATTTGAAGAATGGAGGCATTTCCTGGAGAGGGCCATTCATCCCATTACAGTCATCACTGATCACAAATATTCGGCCTATATCGAGTTTGCCAAGAGATTGACCCCCAAACAGGCTCGGTGGGAGCTTTTTTTTCTCAATTTCAGTTTACCATCACATTCCGCCCAGGATCTAAAAGCATCAAGGCTGATGCCTTATCCCGAAGCTTTGATTCTGTGTCCCCTCCAGAACCTCCCTCCTCCATTCTTTAGCCAGGAGTAGTGGTGGCCGAAATCTCGTCTCAGTTACAGAGAGGGAATTTGGAGGCCCAGGCTTGGTTTCCGGGTGGTAAACCCCCGGGTAAATTGTATGCACCGGAATGTTTCCGTCTTGGACTTATGCGGGAATTTCACGATTCTATGTTGAGTAGAGTTGAGCGACTTTTGTTTTTTTAGGGTCGCGTTTCGTTTTGTGAAACCCGACTTTTCCAAAAGTCGGGTCGAGCAAGATCGTCCGATTATAGGGAAAAGTCGGGGTCGTCCCGAAACACGAAACCCAATGTAAGTCAATGGGGAATAAAAGTCGGCAGTCAGAGGAGGACAGGAAACACACCTACAGTGCCCATTTGAATGCCAAAAGCATCAATTCTTCTTACTTAAGCTTGTCAACCTTAATTAACTTCATAATACAAGTTACGCACTGAAAAATGGGGGTTATTTGGCTAAAGTTGTAGGGGGGGAGGGCTGGCTGCAGGTTTTCATGTGCCCTGGGCGAAAGAACGCCCCTTTAACACATACCACAACTCATCATGCTCCGATACGGCAGAGAAAAAGAGGTATAGTACAATGAAAAATACCTCACTTTTTACATCTCATGACGAGGCCCATCTATTTCTCCATACAGAATCATTGGTCCCATATAATGTTTGAAACAGTATATGATGAGCTCCACATAATGCTACAGTATAAGTTGGTCCCCATGGATGAAGCTCCACTGTCTTATGGACCCAAATAATGCTCCAAACATAATGGGCCCCATTTCTAATGCTCTAGTGTATAATGGGCCCTGTAAATGCTGCTCTAGTGTCTGATGTCTACCTTTGGAATGTTCCAGTGTATGGTGGGCCCCATCTATCATTGTCCAGAGTATAGTGCTCCCCAAAAATTGCTGTCCCAACATTGAAAACAATCAAATAAGTCTCCTCGCTAGGGAATCCCTGTACTTGTCTGGATTCCTCGTCGTCCCCATCTTCCATCTCACTGCACAGTATTTCAACTTTGCAAGTGCTGTGATCCTGGGCAAGCAGGGGGGGCCCACTCGTTGGCGACGGCACTGGCACAGGGCCCCTGATAGTACGGTGGTGTGTCTCTTGGCGGGTGGGCCGAACCTGCACTTTCATCTGCAGCTTCCTCTTTGTCACCGTGTAAGATGGAACTGTATATGGGAAGGGTAACCTGAGTTTCATCAGGGTCAGATTCAGGTCATGTAGTGTGCGAGGGGAATGTAGTGGTCTGGGTCAATGTACCAGCAGATTCATCGAGCAGTGGCTGGGCATCAGTGCACTTGTGTCGCCCCCAGGAGTACGGTCGCCACAGTGGCATTACCTTCTTCCTAGGGAGTGTGATGTCATGCTTGGGAGCAACGAACGATCTCTCTAGCAGGTTAACTGATTGGGCGGTGTTATTCCCACGAGTCATGACCCTCCAAACAGCGTTCATGAAGGCAAAGTGTTTGTTTTACGTGGGCAGTATGGTTGCAAAGCTGAACCTTAAAGGAATGTCCAGAAGGGCACCACCAGGAGTGGAGCCTACGGTTAAATTCGACTCCACCTGGGAAACCTCAACCATGCCAGCTACAGAACAGATGCACACATTGCAAGCTTAATTCCGTTAACGAACGAGACTCAGTCATGCCCCGCGGTCCGAGTCCGGCTTACTAGAGGGACACGTGAGGCTCTGGCACATGAGATTGGCCAATAACTGGTGTGTCATGCCCTTACATGTCCGTGGCTGCATGTGCGCTACACTGAAAAGGCCAGCGTTTGTCGCTTACAGGTGCAGATAACCCGCTGAACAACGTTAGTGATGGGGATCACTGATTACAATTATTACCCGCGAACAATGATTTCCCAGTAAGTGCAGGTCAACCGCAGTTCCGGAATTAGGCCTAACCGTCATTCCTGAAAAAATGAAAAACTTACGTGTGCAAACCACAGGTGCTGTAGCTTGCTTAACAGCTCGCCAGCCGTTCTCACGCCCAGTATAGATTACACGTGATTGCACAAAGGTGAGAAAGGGTACCGTATCCCCAGATAACATGTATGGATAGCGTACACATTCAAAATATATGTCTATGCATCAGGAGGCAGGCTCAGACGGTGTTAGGCCCAGTATGGATTGCACGTGATTGCACAAAGGTTATAAAGGGTACCGTTTCCCTGGATTACATGTATGGATAGCGTACACATTCAAAATATATGTCTCAGTAGGCAGGCTCAGACGGTGTTAGGCCCAGTATGGATTGCACGTGATTGCACAAAGGTTAGAAAGGGTACCGTATCCCCGGATAACATGTATGGATAGCGTACACATTCAAAATATATGTCTCAGGAGGCAGGCTCAGACGGTGTTAGGCCCAGTATGGATTGCACGTGATTGCTCAAAGGTTAGAAAGGGTACCGTATCCCCAGATAACATGTATGGATAGCGTACACATTCAAAATATATGTCTCAGGAGGCAGGCTCAGACGGTGTTAGGCCCAGTATGGATTGCACGTGATTGCACAAAGGTTAGAAAGGGTACCGTTTCCCCGGATAACATGTATGGATAGCGTACACATTCAAAATATATGTCTATACATCAGGAGGCAGGCTCAGACGGTGTCAGGCACAGTATGGATTTGACGGCCCAGACTACACAGCGGAGGAGCAGGGAGAGGTAAAGATTGCAAATGCTGGGGCCCTGCCCAAGCAAGGGGGGCCCACTCGTGGGCGTCGGTACTGGCACTGGGCCCCTCATAGTACGGCGGTGTGTCTGACGGCGGGTGTGCACCACCACCGTCAGATACACTTGATTGCACTATGAAGGACCCTGTACCAGTACCCGCGCCCAAGAGTCGGCCTACCCACCTGTCCAGGGCAACGGCACTCGCACGGTGTCGTGCGCTAGATGGTGACCCCGGCCATGGGGGGGGAGGCAGCACAGTTAGGGAGTTTTAGAAAGTGGCATATGTTGATGTTGGACATTCAGCTGATGCAAAAGGTGAAATAGGTCAAGTCCCAGGAAGAGGTGGACCAAAGCAAGCCATTTTTCTGTCACCCTATGTGTCATCAGAGGAAGGTGGGACAAAATCCTTGGAAACCCATGCGTGGTTCATTTTAATGAAGGTTAAATCATCCACATTTTGGGTTGACAGACGGGTCCTTTTTTCTGTCAGGATTGATCCAGCTGCACTGAAGACTCTTTCCGATAGCACACTTGCAGCTGGGCAAGCGAGCTCCTGTAAGGCATATTGTGCCAATTCAGGCCAGGTGTCCAGTTTAGCGGCCCAATAGTCAAAGGGGAATGACCTGTGTGGGAGAACATCGATATGGGAGGAAAAGTAGTTTGTAACCATAGTTGACAACTGCTGTCTCCTGTCACTTTCCATCGATGCAGTATTACCAGTTGTGTGAGCGGTACTTGAAAAATCAGTCCACAACATTGTCATGAAACCCCTGTCTCCAACGCCACTTCTGCTGTTTGCACCACGAACACCTCTGCCAAGCTGCCCCCGGCCCATACGGCTCGTGTGAGAACCATCACCGCTGCTGTGTGCTGGGAATGCCTCAAGCAACCGATTTACCAGAGTTGCTTGTTTATTAGCCAATATTAGGTCAAGGTTCTCGTGTGGCATGATGTTTTGTAATTTGCCTTTATAGCGTGGATCCAGGATGCTGGCCAACCAGTAGTCATCATCGTTCATCATTTTGGCAATGCATGGGTCCCTTTTTAGGATCTGCAAGGCATAATCTGACATGTGGGCCAATGTTCCCGGTGTCAATGATGCACTGCAAGTGCTGGTTGGAGGAGCACTTTCTGGCAAATCCACATCCCTCCAGTCACGCACAAACCCTGTACCAGACCTTGCCACGCCAACATTTTCACTTGCCCCACGAGATGCATCCTCCTCCCCTAAGTAATCATCCCCATCATCCTCCTCCTCCTCCTCTTCTTCCTCCACCTCGTCCAGGAGAGGTCCCTGAGCAGACAATGGCTGAATGTCATCAAGGATTCCCTCCTCCTCTTCCTCCTCATCAACATTGGCTGCAGACGCCTGCTCCTTAAGGTGCGTCAAAGTTTGCATGAGCAGACGCATAAGTGGGATGCTCATGCTTAGGATGGAGTCGTCTGCGATTACCAGCCGTGTGCATTCCTCAAAACACTGAAGGACTTTACAGAGGTCTTTCAGCTTCGACCACTGCACACCTGTCAACTCCATGTCTGCTCTCAAAGTGCCTGGCCGTGTATCCTCCCACAAATGCATTATGGCCTGCCTCTGCTCGCACAGCCGCTCCACCATGTGCAGGGTGGAGTTCCACCTTGTTGCTATGTCGGTAATGAGGCGGTGGTTGGGAAGGTGGAGCAATCGCTGCAGCTTCTGCATACGAACGGAGTGTACAGGCGACTGGCGGATGTGCGCGCACAGTCTTCGCACCTTCTGGAGCAGGGCTGTTAACTCCGGATAATTTTTGAGGAAGCACTGCACCACCAGGTTCAAGGTGTGAGCCAAGCAAGGTATATGGCTGAGTTTTGAAAGGGCTATGGCTGCCACAAAATTACGGCCGTTATCACTAACTACCTTGCCTGCCTCAAGATGTACACTGCCCAGCCATGACTCAGTTTGTCGCTTCAAGTACTCGGCCAGCACCTCGGCGGTGTGTCTGTTGCCCAAACACATCATCTGCAACACAGCCTGCTGACGCTTTCCACTAGCTGCTCGATAGGGGCACACATCGTGTGCAACAGTGTCAGCTGCAGATGGAGTGCTCGTACGACTGCGCTCTGTGGACGAGCTTTCGCTTCTGGAGGAGGAGGAGGAGGAGGAGGGTCGAACGCCTACAGCCAACTGTTTCCTATACCGTGGGCTAGGCAGCACTGTCCCACCACCGCTGTCCCCTGTGGACCCTGCATCCACCACATTAACCCAGTGCGCAGTGATGGACACGTAACGGCCCTGGCCATGCCGACTGGACCATGCATCAGTTGTGAGGTGCACCTTTCCGCTCACTGACTGCTTGAGTGCATGGACAATGCGGTCTTTCACATGATGGTGGAGGGCTGGGATGGCTTTGCGAGAGAAGAAGTGGCGACTGGGTAGGTCATAGCGTGGTACTGCATAGGCCATGAGTTCGTGGAAAGCTGTGCTTTCCACCAACCGAAAGGGCATAATCTCAAACGAGATTAGTTTGGCAATGTGGGCGTTCAAACCCAGTGTACGCGGATGAGAGACTGAGTACTTTCTTGACCTACTCATAGTGTCTGGGAGGGTGAGCTGGACTTGAGAGCTGCATATGGTGGAAGTAGCGGTGGACAGGGCGGACTGAGAGAGGGTTGATGATGGTGATGGAGTTGGTGTTCTTTCTGATGGCCTAGAATCAGTCTTTCGTTGATATAACAGTGGGATTCCCTGACTGCTGTGGCCTTGCAACGACACCTCAACATTTGCTGCTGTGCTAACCGGTGGGCTTACAGTGGGGGAAACAATGTAGCGTTGCTGACTACCTTCGTTGTGATCAGTTGCACATGTGGCACTTGAGGTTTGGTGTTGTGTCCACGCTTGCAAGTGCATGCTGGTTAAATGTCTAAGCATGCAACTGGTATTCAAATTTTTCAGATTTTTCCCTCGGCTAAAGGTCTTTGCGCACTTCTTACAGATAACCTTGGCCTGATCATGAGGATTTTGTTCAAAAAAGTGCCACACTGCACTCTTCCTACTTTGGCAGACATTTTGCGGCCTAGCACGCTGTGATCTTTTGACCCTCTGGACAAGCTGTCCAGCAACTCTTTTGATGTTTGGAACCTGTCTTTGGAGTGCTCCTGGCCTGCCAGATAACAGCTGTTGCAATGTCGATGTCTGCTGTGGATGGTCCTCATCTGAGCTATTGGAAGCAGCACCCTCTTCCCCCAATGGATGCCAATCTGGGTCAACAACTGGGTCATCCATCACCTCCTCTTCTATGTCATGTGCACCTTCCTCTGTGTCACCGTGTATGGTGGTATAGTGTGCGGGAAGGGGCACCTGAGTCTTATCAGGGTCAGAATCTGGCTCTGTACACTGCGAGGACAATGTAGTGCTCTGAGTGAATGTACCAGCAGAATCATCCATCAGCGGCTGTGCATCAGTGCACTCCATGTCAGATTCATCTTGGCCTGGGTAATTCACCATTTCACTTGATAATCCAGGCATGGTATGTGAAAACAGCTCCATGGAGTAATCAGTAGTATGGCCTGCGTAATCCTTCAATCTTGGTTGGGGTGAAGGACACAAAGAAAGGTGTGGTTCATGAACATGAGCCTCCAATGACGACTCAGTGCTTTTACTTTTTACAACTGAAGAAGAGGAGGCGATAGAGCTGGAGGCTGAGTCAGCAATGTAAGACAAAACTTTTTCCTGATGCTCTGGCTTTAAAAGCGGTTTGCCAACTCCTAGAAAACTAAGCGTTCGAGGCCTTATGTAGCCAGACGATGACGCAGCCTCAACACCTCCTGCATTCGGTCCTATTTTGCTCTTGCCACTACCATCAGATCCACCACCAACACCATCATTACCAGCTGCCAACCCCCGCCCAATTCCACGGCCTCTTCCACCAGCCTTCCTCATTTTTGGTAGAAATGTAGACAAAATCCAACAAACTATATAGTAATGTAAAACAAGGTACAAGGTGTCTATAGGACAGGGGAGATTTTGAATTTCTGCAGACACTTGTGGACACTGGACACTTTTGGATTGTGTGAGGCCCACTGATATCTGAGCGCTATGTGACAGGCTCGATGGCACAGCTGTGACCAAAGTGACTAGAGGATAAGGGAGATTTTGCATTTCTGCAGACACTTGTGGACACTGGACACTTTTGGATTGTGTGAGGCCCAATGAATATCTGAGCGCTATGTGACAGTCTCGATGGCACAGCTGTGACCAAAGTGACTAGAGGATAAGGGAGATTTTGAATCTCTGCACACACTTTTGGACACTGGACACTTTTGGATTGTGTGAGGCCCAATGAACATCTGAGCGCTATGTGACAGGCTCGATGGCACAGCTGTGACCAAAGTGACTAGAGGATAAGGGAGATTTTGAATCTCTGCACACACTTTTGGACACTGGACACTTTTGGATTGTGTGAGGCCCAATGAATATCTGAGCGCTATGTGACAGGCTCGATGGCACAGCTGTGACCAAAGTGACTAGAGGATAAGGGAGATTTTGAATCTCTGCACACACTTTTGGACACTGGACACTTTTGGATTGTGTGAGGCCCAATGAATATCTGAGCGCTATGTGACAGGCTCGATGGCACAGCTGTGACCAAAGTGACTAGAGGATAAGGGAGATTTTGAATCTCTGCACACACTTTTGGACACTGGACACTTTTGGATTGTGTGAGGCCCAATGAATATCTGAGCGCTATGTGACAGGCTCGATGGCACAGCTGTGACCAAAGTGACTAGAGGATAAGGGAGATTTTGAATCTCTGCACACACTTTTGGACACTGGACACTTTTGGATTGTGTGAGGCCCATTGATCTCTGAGCGCTATGTGACAGGCTCGATGGCACAGCTGTGACCAAAGTGACTAGAGGATAAGGGAGATTTTGAATCTCTGCACACACTTTTGGACACTAGACACTTTTGGATTGTGTGAGGCCCACTGATATCTGAGCGCTATGTGACAGGCTCGATGGCACAGCTGTGACAAAAGTGACTAGAGGATAAGGGAGATTGGATTGCTTTTAAAAAAGCAGTCTGCAGAGCAGTGGGTAAACAGCAATGCCAGCCTGTCAGGAAGCCTTAAAAGGCAGCCCAACAACCAACACCACTGATACACCACTATATAGCCTCCCCTTGCACTGCACACACAGTGACTGGTGTGTTGTGCAGGCCAAATCGCTAGCAGCAGAAGCAGTTTTTTTGTCTTCTTCCCTGCCTAACGCACTCCCTACAGAATCAGCAGCAACCTCTCCCTATACTGAGATCGGCAGAAGTAAGATGGCGGTCGGCGTGCACGCCCTTTTATACCCCCTGTGACGCCCACCAAAGCAAGCCAATCACTTGCATGCCCTTCTGAAAGATGGTGGTGACCCCTGCCTATGTCATCACGTTGCCCACAGTGTCCGTGGATCCTGATTGGCTGAAAAAGAGAGCAAAACAAACTTTTGAAACGCGACTTTGGCGCGTAAGTCGCTGACCTCGTGGCCGACCTCATCCTAGGGTCGGGTTTCGTTTCATGAAACCCGACTTTGCCAAAAGTCGGCGACTTTTGAAATTTTTCGACCCGCTTCGCTCAACTCTAATGTTGAGTGCTCATCCTGGGATTTCCACTACCCGGGGGGCAATTGCGAGGGGTTTCTGGTGGCCCACTATGGTAACAAACATTAAAAAGTTTGTGATTGTATGTGTGGTGTGCGCTTTTTCTAAAAGTTCTCGGGTCCGGCTGGCTGGGGAGTTGGTGCCTTTGCCAATTCCGGATAGACCATGGACACATTTGTCCATGGATTTTATCACAAATCTTCCTCCTTCCAAGGGCAACTCGGTGATATGGGTGGTGGTGGATAGGTTTTCAAAACAAGCCCACTTTGTACCTCTCCCCGCGTTACCATCTGCTGAAACCCTGTCCCGTTTATTTATTCAGCATGTAATTTGGTTGCATGGAGTGCCTGTGAATGCGGTGTCAGACAGAGGGGTACAGTTTGTGGCCAGGTTCTGGAGGGCTTTTTGTAAAAAGCTGGGGATTTCGTTGTCCTTCTCTGCCTATCACCCAGAGTCTAATGGACAGGCTGAGCACACGAACCAATCATTGTAGCAGATTCTGAGATGCTTGGCCTCTTCCAGACAGGAGGACTGGTGTGAGGTATTGCCCATGGCAGAGTTTGCGTGAGTCCGTCTACTGGGAAATCTCCCTTTCAGATCAATTATCGGTTTAACCCACATTTTGGAGAATTTTACCGCATGAATTCAGGTTGTCCTGGAGCTGAGGGTGTGATACAACGTCTTAGAATTCTCTGGAGGCAGGTTCAGAGGAATATTTCCAAGGCCCAGGAAAACTATAAGCGGTTTGCTGACAGGAGGAGGGGTCCAGGTCCAGCACTTGTAGTAGGGGAGAAGGTGTGGCTATCCACCCGCAATATCAAGCTTAAGCTACCATCTATAAAGCTGGGCCCCATGTTTATTGGCCCATACAAAGTTGTGGAGGTCATTAACCCAGTAGCCTACCGACTGCAGCTGCCCGCCTCCTTTAAAATTTCTGATGTCTTCCACAGGTCCCTGTTAAAGCCTGTGGGGACAGTGAGAGAGGATTCCTCATCCAAAGCTCCGCCAGTGCTGGTAGAGGGGAAGCTGGCGTATGAAGTAGGGTGCATTATTGACTCCTGGAGGGTGCGCAGGTGACTCCAGTATCTGATTCACTGGAAGGGGTACTCTCTGGAGGATCGGTCATGGGTTCCGGCCATTTCGGTGAATGCCGATCATCTGGTGTGGGCCTTCCATGCCAGATACTCAGACAAGCCTGGGGGTCCAGTGTCCCCCCCGGTAAGAGGTGGATACTGTCATGGTTTGGACAGGATTCTTGCCCTGCACTCACAGGGTTAAGTGTATGTGGCCTATTTCTGGATCTGGGAGGGGTATTTATACTCACTCTTTCACAGGGTTCTCGGTCAGCTATACTTTTGCCCTTGGCTTAGTTTAAGTGATCCCTGTGCGTTTGTGCAGTGTGCATGCTTCTGTGTTTGATATCTTGGCTTCTGACCCAGTCTGCCCCTGTTGTGCTCTAGCCTGATGTTTCTGTACTGTCTATTGCCCGTTCTGGTTTAGTAATCTCTTGTTAAGTCCTGACTATCCGCTCTGCCTGCTGATTCGGTACTGTGTGTCTATTTTCCTCAGTGAGCAAGTGCAGTGCGGTGTTCCTGACACGTGATATCAGGAGAAGTGTATAATTGGGAGTCATCAGCATAGAGATGGTACTGGAAACCAAGTCTACTGATTGTTTGTCCAATAGGGGTGGTATGCAAAGAGAAGAGGAGGGGGCCTAGGACTGATCCTTGAGGAACCCCAACAGTAAGGGGAAGATGAGAGGAGGAGGAACCAGTAAAAGATACAGTGAAGGAATGGTCAGAGAAATAGGAGGAGAACCAGGTGTGTAGCATAGTGAGGAGGAGCTGTCGATCTACAGTGTCAAATGCTGTGGAGAGATCCAAGAGAATTAGCAAGGAGTAGTGACCATTAGATTTAGCAGATAGTAGCTCTTTAGAGGCTTTAGTGAGGGCAGTTTCTGTAGAGTGTAAAGAGCGGAAACCAGATTGAAGAGGGTCAAGAAGACAATCCCTGAGGGCGCTTCAACCCAGTCTCCATTTTGCAGTTTATGTCAGGGAATCTGTACTTACAGGTGCTGTGATCCTATGTCTAGTTCCAGCCTCACACAAGCTCTGAGAATTTGCATGTTCTGTGCCCAGCTGCCACCATGTGCTGTGCCCAGCTGTCACCATGTTCTGTTAGTTGTTTCCTGTCATGGATCATACTGTTTATTTCATGATGTGCTATCCTCCATTACAAGAGTTATCTTTCCCTACAACCAACAAGTTTCAAACATGACTATAGTACACACATAAATGGAGTGAGACCCCTATAAGCAACGTCTTCATATAACAGTGCTACAGACCAGGCGTTTCAGGAGTTAAGAGATGAAGGGAAGATTAGAGAGAGGTCTATAGTTAGCGGCATAGTTTTGGTCAAGGGATGGTTTTTTAAGTAATGGATGTTTGATGGCATGCTTAAATGAGGAGGGAACAATACCAGAAGAGAGAGAGAGGTTGAATATTTTTGTTAGATGAGAGGTGACAGCAGGGGAAAGGGACTGGAGGAGAAGTGACTGAATTGGGTCACTGGTGCAAGTGGTAGGGCGAGAAGATGCAAGGAACCTGATTACTTTTTCTTTTGTGACTGGTTCAAAATTAGAGAGTGAGCTAGATGCAGTGGGGGAGGGAGGACAGTTGCATGGTATGAGGGGATGGGGAGATAATTTATTGATGGATATGGTCAATTTTGGTGTTGGATAGTGGGACTGAATGGATCTGTGCTGTTTAGCAATGTGAAAAGAGCATGAGTGCTATACATTGGAGAGGAAAGTACAGAGGGGTCGATATGGATGGAGTGTAAAGAGTTAATGTAAAGACGATGGATGTGAGTGAATGCAGCAGCCAAGATATAAATTATGCAAATGCATATGGTGAATATGTATTGTAATCAAAGTCTACAGGGAACAGATTTATTTATTTGTCTTGTCTGTCTACTGCCCTGTCTAACTGCCATGTTTAACTGGCAAGAACTTTGATAAATGTACTTCGATTAAATGTACATAAATGCTACCCCTGCAGACTATGTCTCAATAGGAGGCTAGGTCTAAGATCTTAGTTTTAAGTTTAGAGAATTGAGCTCAGTAATTGACAGACAGCTGTATGTTATATGCTTAGACTCTGTTGTAACAGGGGTGGTGCCACAGGATTGGAAGATGGCTGTCGTGGTACAGATATTTAAGAAAGGTGAGATGGTGCAACCAGGAAACTACAGTACATTAAGCCTGACATCAGTAGTTTGCAAAATTTTTGAGGACATTATAAGAGATGATCTGCAGAAATATATTGCAGAGAATATTATAATAATTCACAACCATCATGGATTCATGAAAGATAGTTAGAAACGACCTAACATGTTGGGTTTCTATGAGGAGGTAAGTGCAAGTCTGGATGTTGGTAATGCAGCCAATGTGATTTAACTGGGCTTTGCAAAGGCATTTGATACTATACCACATAACAGCCTTATACTGAAGCTCCATACACAGGGACTGGTGGAAACTATATGCAGATGGGTAAGGAATAGTCTAAATGACAGGAAACGAAGAGTTGTCATAAATGGTATGATCTCTAAATGGGATATAGTTAGCAGTGGGGTACCGCAAAGATCTGTGCTAGGATTGATTCTATTTTACCTCTTTATTAATTATCTTTTGGATGGTATAGAGAGTAAAGTATCAGTCTTTGCTGATGACACCAAACTATGCAGAATACTAAAATCTGACCTTGACATTACAATTTTGCAAAACTTTCTGGATAAAATGTCTGAATGGGCAAACACTTGGCAAATGAGGTTTAATGTAGATAAATGTATAGTAATGCACCTAGGACAGAGTAATCCTATTGCTGCATATAACGTATTTTTCAGACTATAAGACGCACTTTTTTCCCAAAAATATTTTGGGGGAAAATGGGGGTGCGTCTTATAGTCGGAATATATTTACAAATGCTGTGGCAGCGGTGCTCTGTACTGCGGCAGCACTCTGTGCTGGAGCGGCGGCTCTCTGTGCTGCGTGGGGGGCTCCGCCAACATTTTGTCAAAGCCCGGAGGCCCCCGCAGCTCCATTGCTGCGATGCAATGGCCTCTGTGAAAATGGCCGCTGGGGGCGGCGCATGCTCAGATTCAGATCTCGGCAACGAGATCTCGTCTTGACTTGGGTATTCTGATTACATGTAAGCTGAGCAATAATACTCAATGTCAAGCAAACAGGATTTTAGGGTGTATAAAAAGAGAGATAAAATTTTGCGATCCCAATGTATTGTTATCCCTTTATAAATCGTTTATGAGGCTACATCTAGAATGTGGGATCCAGTTTTGGTCCCCACATTTAGAAAAGGACATTCAGAAGTTAGAGTCAGTTCAAAGGCGGGCAACTACAATATTATATTACAAGGGATGGAAGGCCTCTCATATGATGAGAGGTTGAAAAAATTGGGCTTGTTTAGCTTAGAAAAAAGACACCTCAGAGGAGATCTCATTTACATGCATAAATATATGTGTGGTCAGTACAAAGTACTGGCACATGACTTATTCCATACTAAGGTCCAGACATTGATTTCGGCACCTAAATAGGAAAGGGTTCTTTACAGTTAGAGCAGTCAAACTGTGGAATATCCAAACACAAGCGGTAGTAATGGCAGACACTATAACAGCTTGTAAAAAGGGCTGGATGATTTCCTCAATACACATGACATTGCGGGTTATAGTTAATTTAGTGACAAAAAAAACAATTGGTGGAGAAAGGTTGAACTTGATGGACCTAGGTCTTTTTTCAACCTATGTAACACAGTGAAAAAAAATGCAAGTTACCTAATTTAGCCAATACGTGAGGAAATGGTGATGAAAATCTGCAGATCATATCGTAGGAACATAGTCTTAATAAATCGTCTATTTCCAAGATTTTTTTTGCTTGAGCCATAATTTGTTCTGCTCCGTACAATGGTGCCTTAGCCAAGTGCCGACTCTGCCTTCCCCGTTAACACACATCTTATGACATCTGGGTCTTGCAGATCATGATGTCCTATATTCATAGCTCCCAACCATCCCGATTCTGGCAGGACAGTCCCGTTTTTGACCCCCCCACTCGTGTCCTGCCCAGGACTCTTTTTTTCCCGCACTGCACTGAGCCGCCTCGTTCCCAATGCACCAACCCCATCCTCGCCCTCCCAGAGAGACCCACCACAGCCTGCAATGACATCCTAGGCTGTTCTGTGGCTGTGCGCACAGGAGCTGTGATGAGGTCACAGGAGGGGAGTAGTCAGGGGTCACATGATCAGAGCCTCGTGTATACAGGACTTTGCTGTGCTGGCTGTCATGGTGCTGGATGAGGTGAAGTTTGTGTGGGGTCAGGAGGGGTTTACAGTGTGAATGTAGCAGAGCTGTGTGTGTACGAGGTGTATGGAGCACAGCCGCGTGTGTACGAGGTGTACAGAGTGGAGCCACGTGTGTACAAGTTGTACGGAGCGGAGCCGCGTGTGTACGTGGTATACGGAGCAGAGCCGCGTGTGTACGAGGTGTACGGAAAGGAGCCATGTGTACGAGGTGTACAGAGCGGAGCCGTATATTTATGAGGTGTATGTAGCCACGTGTGTACGAGGTGTGCGGAGCGGAGTCGTGTGTGTACTTGGTGTATGGAGCAGAGCCGCGAGTGTATGGGGTATACGGAGCGGAGCCATGTGTGTATGGGGTGTGTGGAGCAGAGCCGTGTGTGTACGGAGTGGAGCCATGTGTGTACGGGATATACGGAGTGGAGCCAATTGTGTACGAGGCATACAAAGCGGGCTTTTCCCGTGGACACAGGAGTACACGGTGGGGCCCTGAGGAGCACTTTAAAAATCGCACATGACGTTCCACCGGAAGTGATGTGCTGGAAGCTGACCGGAACTGAGGTACTTTCATGAGGAGATTGAGACGAAACCATGGAGGCACTTCAGGGAATGCTTCTGATCCATCACCATGTCCTCCTCTGACAGCGTGGACAGCGGGATCGCCTTGGAATCGGGGATGACGGCCATGTGAGCGAATAATGATATATCCTGCATTGGGAGGCTGAGGTGGGAGTTACAATGGGAGCCAGGCTGCTATAGTATCTTTATAGAATCTTTCTTTATTTCCTTCTTTCTCTCTCTGTTTCTTTCTCTGTTCTTTACTTCTCTCTCTCTGTTTCTTTCTTTCTCTCTGTTTCTTTCTCGCTCTCTGTTCTTTCTTTCCCTCTCTTTTTCTTTCTCTCTCTCTGTTCTTTCTTTCTTTCTCTCTCTAATCTTTCTGTTTTCTTTCTCTCTCTTTGTTCTTTCTCTCTCTTTGTTCTTTCTCTCTCTGTTCTTTCTTTCACTTTCTTTCTTTCTCTTTCTTTACTTCTTTCTTTCTCTCTCTCTGTTCTTTCTCTGTCTCTCTCTGTTCTTTCTTTCCTCTCTATCTCTCTGTTCATTCTTTCTTTCCCCTCTTTCTTTCTTTCTCTCTCTGTTCTTTCTTCCCTCTTTCTTTCTCACTCTGTTCTTTCTTTCTTTCCCCTTTTTCTTTCTTTCTTTCTTTCTTTTTTCACTTTCTTTCTTTCCCTTTCTTTCTCTCTCTCTATTCTTTATTTCCCCTTTCTTTCTCTCCATCTGTTCTTTCTTTCTCTCTGTTCTTTTTTTTTCTTTCCCCTCTTTCTTTCTCTCTCTCTGTTCTTCCTTTCTCTTTCTCTCTCTGTTCTTTCTTTGTATCTGTTCTCTCTCTGTTCTTTCTTTCCCCTCTTTCTTTCTTTCTTTCTTTCTTTCCCCTCTTTCTTTCTCTGTGTTCTCTTTCCCCTTTCTTTCTCTCTCTGTTCTTTCTTTCGCTCTCTGGTCTCTCTTTCTTTCTCCTCTTTCTCTCTCTCTGTTCTTTCTTTCTTTCCCCTCTTTCTTTCTCTCTCTGTTCTTCCTCTCTCTGTTCATTCTTTCTCTCTTGCTCTCCTTTTTTTCTCTCTCTCTCTGTTTTATTTCTTTCTTTTCCTCAGTACCTGTCAGTGTGATCAGCAGTGCTAAATGGGTGTGGTTGGGCGTGGACATATGAGTGACTAGTTGTGAAATGGGTGTGGTCGGGGCATTGCCTAAATTTTTCCTCAGCACGCTGCACACGCTGCAGCATTTGTCCCTCTTTCCCTTCAAAAGTTGGGAGGTATGTATATTGCCCCCGCAGATGACCCACCCAACCACATACTAAACAGTCATAGGTAGAAACATACACAGTGAATCGTTCGCACCACAAGATCCCACTCTGCCTCGGTTACAGCGAATCCTACGTAATTTTTAAGCTTTTCCTTTTTTTTCTTAATCTTAGTAAATATTTTAGCAGCTATGTGGATCAGGCCCAGGTTTTTCAGCCTTTTTTATATTTCTCTCAAATAATTTCCTTTTAGCCAGGAGGAGTAGGGACCTCATTGCGCTGCCGTCATTTGTTTTTAATGATGTTTACATCAGCAGATGGGGTGACAGAAAAAATCACTTTTTAAACAGAATTTATTACCCACTGGCTGCTGCTTTAACTGTATCTCATGGAGGGCCCTTAGTTTCCATGGCGACGCAGGGCCCACTGCAAGCTATTGGTGCTTTAACCTCTTCAATGGCAAAGGTACGATCAATTAGAGGGAGAGATAATACATAATATAGGGCTCGTGTTTGTATGCCCATGCGGCACACACCTCGATTCGCTCGCGAGAGACGCGTTTTATGACTTCCTAATCTCATTTATGCATTTGGCTTCTCAAATGACGCCTAAAGCTATTGGAGGCAAAAACAACTTAATAATTTATGAAAGGAAAATTTGTATGGTAGTGCACATAATATAAGCAGTTCATCATTCGGCGGGGCGACTCGGATAACCCCGCACCTCACTCCGGAGCACAGCACTACACGACCCGCTGTCTGTTCACTCCAGGACTGTTTCAGTGTACGCAGAAACCCCGTCGATTACTAGGATCTGTCCTGTGCGTCTCGATGCCTTTCATATTTACTGTCTTCTGAGTGGATAGTTCTCTAAATGGAGAACCTGCCGCATATTAAAGAACATCAAAAGTCTGCAAAAAATAAAACTTGTATGACACTGATGTATTCGTCCACTTTCTATTTGTTTTCAGCCTTTCCATCCTGTGCAGTATATGGAATATTACATGTATTATTTATTATATTACTCCGCTCACATTCAGTAATGATCTCCTTCAATGAAAGCTAAACTTCCATATGCAGATGCTTCTTTAGTCTCTGTGGAGCCATTGAGTACAGATTACACTACCACATTCTCTACCCAGTTTAGTAGCGCTCTGGTCTTTCCTACTTGTGAACAGCACAATACTCCAGTGTTGTGTAGTATGTTGGCAGTGCCCCACGCAAGGAAAGAATTGTATTCCCTAACCTAATAGTGATGCTCCCTAACAAGAAATATAGTCTGCTATGTGCCCCCTTAAAGGGAATCTGTCACCTGGTTTTTGCGGTGTTATCTCAGAGTAGCATGATGCAAGGGCAGAGAACCTGATTCCAGCAATAGGTATCACTTACTGGGCTGCTTTGTAGTTTAGATAAAATCACTGTTTTCTTTGCTGCAGATCTAGAATTATAGAATGCTAGAATTTGGAAGGGACCTCAGGGTCATCGTGTCCAACCCCCTGCTCAATGCAGGATCCACTAAACCATATCAGACAGCCTCTGTTCAGCCTCTGTTTGAAGACTTTCATTGGAGTGAAACTCATCATAGAAAAAATAGGTACATCGAGCAGAGCTCTGAATGCTTAGCTTTTACATTACTCTGCCCGCACCACTGACTAGCAGCTTTCTTTGTATACTGTACATTGGAAGAAAGTTGTTAATAAGTGGTAGTGGTGAGAAAACATGGAGAAAGAGGGACTATACGGCACAAGACAACTAGTCCTGTACTGATCATCTCCTGGTAATAAAAAAACTGATTTTATTGAAACAACAGCAAGTAGAGCAGTATGTGACTCATCACTGCGATCAGGGTCTCTGCCTCTACATTATACTGCTCTCAGATTAAATAGCAAAAACCTGCTATTAGATTCCTGGTAAAACAAATAATGCCATCTGAGTGCCCCTTTAAAAAAGATTGTTGTCCCTTTAGTGTCCACTTAAAAAATAATGATCACTGAGTGTTCCCTCCAAAAGTAATAAAGCAGCTATTATGGCACCTTCCACATAAAAATAAAGGAATGAGGTGCATCAAGACTGCCGTCATTCACGCCGGTCTTGATGAGGACTTGCTCCATGAATCTGGAGCATTTGACAAGTGGCGTGCGCCTCCGCATGCTACATGGGAAATCTCACTGCATTCAGATACTGGAGTGATATTTTCGGCATGGGGATACACAAAAGTTGCGGCGTCCTGCACAGTTTGGCGGGGTTGGGAGAAACAGGTGTGAAGACAAGAAAAGTCGCAAAATTTAGGACTCACCAAAATTTTGCGACTTTTCAAAGCTTTTACGTCAGAATTCAGCCATAAAAGCTTTGATGGATCGTGTCCAAAGTCTATACCAACCAAATACAAGTGCCAGAGTTCTTTTTTTCACTAACAGAACAAGCCAGCTTCAGCAGCACAATGCAGTAAAAGCATTGCGTCACCTGTACCTCGGGACACGAAACACTCCTCGACGAAGCAATACATGAAACGAGAGTTGTGGTGTGGGTGGCTGTCTGATCTCAATCAGCACCACTTCGTAATGTTTAATGTTAGATTGACCTGCTATATTTTGTGCTTAGTGGCCATTTTGGCCATGCGATGACACTGCATTACTTCAGCTGTTTTCACCTCTCTCCATGTATCACTTTTTAGGGACATATTCAAATGTAGAGAATTTTACATATCGATTTGGGGTCAGAAAATATGCAGTATACTACAGTAGCATAAGAGAATAACAAAACTACATTTTAGGCTAGTTTCACACTAGCATATGGAGGAGCTGCGGAGGGATGCGAACTTCCTCCGTTAAGCTCCGCCCACTGCCGAGCCTGCTCCGTTCAGCTCCACCTCTGTCGGCATGCGGCCTGCGTACCCTATCTTCGCAGCAGAAAGTCCACATCCCTCCACAGCTCCTCCATGCACTAGTTTGGGGATCCGTTTTTTTCCCCATTGAGTTGCATTACTGGCGGATCTTGACTGATGGTCATCCGTTGGATCCGTTTTTGTGAGGATCCGCCAAATTTTTTTCATCCGCCGGCATGCCTGGACGGACCATGCAACTTTTTTTTTGTGGTAGGATCCGCATTTTCCAGTGCGCATGCCCGGAGAAAGGAAGTCTCTCTCTCTCTCCTTCCCGGCCAGCGGTTCCTTTAAATTTCCTCATTCTGCGGATCCATCAAAAAACTGATCCTGTGCCGTCAGGAACGGATCCGCTTTTCCGCCTTTTTGGCGGATTTTAACTGACACAAAAAACTGAAGTGTGAGGCCATGTGCACACGATGCAGATTTGCAGCGTTTCCGCAGCGGATTTTACCGCGCAGAAACGTTGCATATCCGCATTGTGATGTACAGTACCTTTAAAATGAATGAAAAAAAAAAAACGCTGTGCAGACGCTGCGGATTTTTCCGCGCGGTTTTCCTGCGGTACAAAATCCGCAGCATGTTACTTCTTTTGTGCGGTTTTCTATCTCCCCGGTTACCAAATCCGCAGGGGAAGACCGCAATGGAAAACCGCATGAAAACCGCGTGAAAAATGGAAGAAATCTGCAGGAAAAATGCAGGTCATTTGACCTGCGGTTTTCTTCCATTCTGCACGGAAAAATCCGCAGGGCTCAAAACTCCGTCTGCACTCAGCCTGAAAGAGGCCTTAGAGAGTTGTCAGCTGAACAATGGTTTGGTCGAGCGTTCAGCCAGCAACTTTCTTGGCGACCTCTACCATATACAGGTGCCTTTGCTTTCAAGATTTCTCCTGTATTTTTTATGAGATTGCTGCTGCCAGAGATCTCTGGTGGTGGCTTACCTCAGAGAACAAAATCAAACATGCCTGATCCTTATCTTCCCTTATCTCATGTGTTGGGGGAGATTCAGAGGCCCCCATAGATTTTATCTTGTCATTTGTCTAATGTGTATGGGAATCTTAAGAATCCACAATAGTTTTTTTTTGTCACATGTGTACATACTACTTAGTCTACTCTAGTCTTTTTTAAAAGAACATAACACATTATCACCTACTCTAGCCAGGTTTCTCCTTCAGACATGTTGTCTGGAGGATACCAACACAAAAGACTGAACCAAAAAGGAAAAAACATTAGAGAGACACACTCTGAAACTAATTAACAAACCCACGTATGAAAACGAGTGCAGACAAAGGTCTCATAAAAGTTAACAATATATTAAATATGCTTAAAAAAGATTTTTTTAAATACAAAAGACATACATATACCAAGACAGAATGTTCCTATAAGTGGCACCAGTAACATGTACAAAGTAAGAGATGTAAAGTAACATGACAGATTCCAAATAGGGCCAAGTACCCCATCAATGTAATATCACCAGTCATGACTAGAGTTGAGCGATACCAGCCGATACTTGAAAATATCGGATCGGAATGGATCGGCCGATCTTTAAAAAAAGTATCGGTATCGCCGATTCCGATACCGGGAACCAATGCAAGTCAATGGGGCCAAAATATCGGAATTAAAAAAAACCCTTTCTTTCCTTGTAGGTTAATTCTACATGAAGAAAAACAACTAAGAATAATGTAGAATGTATTGTGGGAGGTGGAGGAGACATTAAAGCCATAGAGGTTTAGCCCAATCAAATGGAATAGCAGGAATTAAACTTTTTTTTTAAAGATGTTAGGAGTTACAAAGATATTGACTATGTTAGCCTCATTTATATTTTGCCAGACATGTATGTCTTCTTCTTCTTCTTCCTTTTTTTACCTTCTTCTTCTTCTTCTTCTTCTTCTTCCTTTTTTTACCTTCTTCTTCTTCTTCTTCTTCTTCCTTTTTTTACCTTCTTCTTCTTCTTCTTCTTCTTCTTCTTCTTCTTCTTCTTCCTTTTTTTACCTTCTTCTTCTTCTTCTTCTTCTTCTTCCTTTTTTTACCTTCTTCTTCTTCTTCTTCTTCCTTTTTTTACCTTCTTCTTCTTCTTCTTCTTCTTCTTCTTCCTTTTTTTACCTTCTTCTTCTTCTTCCTTTTTTTACCTTCTTCTTCTTCTTCTTCTTCTTCTTCTTCTTCTTCTTCTTCTTCTTCCTTTTTTTACCTTCTTCTTCTTCTTCTTCTTCTTCCTTTTTTTACCTTCTTCTTCTTCTTCCTTTTTTTACCTTCTTCTTCTTCTTCTTCTTCCTTTTTTTACCTTCTTCTTCTTCTTCCTTTTTTTACCTTCTTCTTCTTCTTCTTCTTCTTCCTTTTTTTACCTTCTTCTTCTTCTTCTTCTTCTTCCTTTTTTTACCTTCTTCTTCTTCTTCTTCTTCTTCCTTTTTTTACCTTCTTCTTCTTCTTCTTCTTCTTCTTCTTCTTCCTCCTTTTTTTACCTTCTTCTTCTTCTTCTTCTTCCTTTTTTTACCTTCTTCTTCTTCTTCTTCTTCTTCTTCCTCCTTTTTTTACCTTCTTCTTCTTCTTCTTCCTTTTTTTACCTTCTTCTTCTTCTTCTTCTTCCTTTTTTTACCTTCTTCTTCTTCTTCTTCTTCTTCCTTTTTTTACCTTCTTCTTCTTCTTCTTCTTCTTCCTTTTTTTACCTTCTTCTTCTACTTCTTCTTCTTCTTCCTTTTTTTACCTTCTTCTTCTTCTTCTTCTTCTTCTTCCTTTTTTTACCTTCTTCTTCTTCTTCTTCTTCCTTTTTTTACCTTCTTCTTCTTCTTCTTCTTCTTCTTCCTCCTTTTTTTACCTTCTTCTTCTTCTTCTTCCTTTTTTTACCTTCTTCTTCTTCTTCTTCTTCTTCCTTTTTTTACCTTCTTCTTCTTCTTCTTCTTCTTCCTTTTTTTACCTTCTTCTTCTTCTTCTTCTTCTTCTTCCTTTTTTTACCTTCTTCTTCTACTTCTTCTTCTTCTTCCTTTTTTTACCTTCTTCTTCTTCTTCTTCTTCCTTTTTTTACCTTCTTCTTCTTCTTCTTCTTCTTCTTCTTCCTTTTTTTACCTTCTTCTTCTTCTTCTTCTTCTTCTTCTTCTTCCTTTTTTACCTTCTTCTTCTTCTTCTTCTTCTTCCTTTTTTTACCTTCTTCTTCTTCTTCTTCTTCTTCTTCCTTTTTTTACCTTCTTCTTCTTCTTCCTCCTTTTTTTACCTTCTTCTTCTTCTTCCTTTTTTTACCTTCTTCTTCTTCTTCTTCTTCTTCTTCTTCTTCTTCTTCTTCTTCCTTTTTTTACCTTCTTCTTCTTCTTCTTCTTCTTCTTCTTCCTTTTTTTACCTTCTTCTTCTACTTCTTCTTCTTCTTCCTTTTTTTACCTTCTTCTTCTTCTTCTTCCTTTTTTTAAATTCTTCTTCTTCTTCTTCTTCTTCCTTTTTTACCTTCTTCTTCTTCTTCTTCTTCTTCTTCTTCCTTTTTTTACCTTCTTCTTCTTCTTCTTCTTCTTCTTCCTTTTTTTACCTTCTTCTTCTTCTTCTTCTTCTTCCTTTTTTTACCTTCTTCTTCTTCTTCTTCTTCTTCTTCTTCCTTTTTTTACCTTCTTCTTCTTCTTCTTCTTCTTCCTTTTTTTACCTTCTTCTTCTTCTTCTTCTTCTTCCTTTTTTTACCTTCTTCTTCTTCTTCTTCTTCCTTTTTTTACCTTCTTCTTCTTCTTCTTCTTCTTCTTCTTCCTTTTTTTACCTTCTTCTTCTTCTTCTTCTTCTTCTTCTTCCTTTTTTTACCTTCTTCTTCTTCTTCTTCTTCTTCTTCCTTTTTTTACCTTCTTCTTCTTCTTCTTCTTCTTCTTCCTTTTTTTACCTTCTTCTTCTTCTTCTTCTTCTTCTTCTTCTTCTTCCTTTTTTTACCTTCTTCTTCTTCTTCTTCTTCCTTTTTTTACCTTCTTCTTCTTCTTCCTTTTTTTACCTTCTTCTTCTTCCTTTTTTTACCTTCTTCTTCTTCTTCTTCTTCTTCTTCTTCCTTTTTTTACCTTCTTCTTCTTCTTCTTCTTCTTCCTTTTTTTACCTTCTTCTTCTTCTTCTTCTTCTTCCTTTTTTTACCTTCTTCTTCTTCTTCTTCTTCCTTTTTTTACCTTCTTCTTCTTCTTCTTCTTCCTTTTTTTACCTTCTTCTTCTTCTTCTTCTTCTTCTTCCTTTTTTTACCTTCTTCTTCTACTTCTTCTTCTTCTTCCTTTTTTTACCTTCTTCTTCTTCTTCTTCCTTTTTTTACCTTCTTCTTCTTCTTCTTCTTCCTTTTTTTACCTTCTTCTTCTTCTTCTTCTTCTTCTTCTTCTTCTTCCTTTTTTTACCTTCTTCTTCTTCTTCTTCTTCTTCTTCCTTTTTTTACCTTCTTCTTCTTCTTCTTCTTCTTCTTCCTTTTTTTACCTTCTTCTTCTTCCTTTTTTTACCTTCTTCTTCTTCTTCTTCTTCCTTTTTTTACCTTCTTCTTCTTCTTCTTCTTCTTCTTCCTTTTTTACCTTCTTCTTCTTCTTCTTCCTTTTTTTTACCTTCTTCTTCTTCTTCCTTTTTTTACCTTCTTCTTCTTCTTCTTCTTCTTCTTCTTCTTCTTCCTTTTTTTACCTTCTTCTTCTTCTTCCTTTTTTTACCTTCTTCTTCTTCTTCCTTTTTTTACCTTCTTCTTCTTCTTCTTCTTCTTCTTCTTCTTCCTTTTTTTACCTTCTTCTTCTTCTTCTTCTTCTTCTTCTTCCTTTTTTTACCTTCTTCTTCTTCTTCCTTTTTTTACCTTCTTCTTCCTCTTCCTTTTTTTACCTTCTTCTTCTTCTTCTTCTTCCTTTTTTTACCTTCTTCTTCTTCTTCTTCTTCTTCCTTTTTTTACCTTCTTCTTCTTCTTCCTTTTTTTACCTTCTTCTTCTTCTTCCTTTTTTTACCTTCTTCTTCTTCTTCTTCTTCTTCTTCCTTTTTTTACCTTCTTCTTCTTCTTCTTCCTTTTTTTACCTTCTTCTTCTTCTTCCTTTTTTTACCTTCTTCTTCTTCTTCTTCTTCTTCTTCCTTTTTTTACCTTCTTCTTCTTCTTCTTCCTTTTTTTACCTTCTTCTTCTTCTTCTTCTTCTTCTTCTTCTTCTTCCTCCTTTTTTTACCTTCTTCTTCTTCTTCTTCCTTTTTTTACCTTCTTCTTCTTCTTCTTCTTCCTTTTTTTACCTTCTTCTTCTTCTTCTTCTTCCTTTTTTTACCTTCTTCTTCTTCTTCTTCTTCTTCCTTTTTTTACCTTCTTCTTCTTCTTCTTCTTCTTCTTCTTCCTTTTTTTACCTTCTTCTTCTTCTTCTTCCTTTTTTTACCTTCTTCTTCTTCTTCTTCTTCTTCTTCTTCTTCTTCTTCCTTTTTTTACCTTCTTCTTCTTCTTCTTCTTCTTCTTCTTCCTTTTTTTACCTTCTTCTTCTTCCTTTTTTTACCTTCTTCTTCTTCTTCTTCTTCCTTTTTTTACCTTCTTCTTCTTCTTCTTCTTCTTCTTCCTTTTTTACCTTCTTCTTCTTCTTCTTCCTTTTTTTACCTTCTTCTTCTTCTTCCTTTTTTTACCTTCTTCTTCTTCTTCTTCTTCTTCTTCTTCTTCTTCCTTTTTTTACCTTCTTCTTCTTCTTCCTTTTTTTACCTTCTTCTTCTTCTTCTTCCTTTTTTTACCTTCTTCTTCTTCTTCTTCTTCTTCCTTTTTTTACCTTCTTCTTCTTCTTCTTCTTCCTTTTTTTACCTTCTTCTTCTTCTTCTTCTTCCTCCTTTTTTTACCTTCTTCTTCTTCTTCTTCTTCCTCCTTTTTTTACCTTCTTCTTCTTCTTCTTCTTCTTCCTCCTTTTTTTACCTTCTTCTTCTTCTTCCTTTTTTTACCTTCTTCTTCTTCTTCTTCTTCTTCCTTTTTTTACCTTCTTCTTCTTCTTCTTCTTCTTCTTCCTTTTTTTACCTTCTTCTTCTTCTTCTTCTTCTTCTTCCTTTTTTTACCTTCTTCTTCTTCTTCTTCTTCTTCTTCCTTTTTTTACCTTCTTCTTCTTCTTCTTCTTCTTCTTCCTTTTTTTACCTTCTTCTTCTTCTTCTTCTTCCTTTTTTTACCTTCTTCTTCTTCTTCTTCTTCTTCTTCCTTTTTTTACCTTCTTCTTCTTCTTCTTCTTCTTCTTCCTTTTTTTACCTTCTTCTTCTTCTTCTTCTTCTTCTTCCTTTTTTTACCTTCTTCTTCTTCTTCTTCCTTTTTTTACCTTCTTCTTCTTCTTCTTCTTCCTTTTTTTACCTTCTTCTTCTTCTTCTTCTTCTTCTTCTTCTTCTTCTTCTTCCTTTTTTTACCTTCTTCTTCTTCTTCTTCTTCTTCTTCCTTTTTTTACCTTCTTCTTCTTCTTCTTCTTCTTCTTCCTTTTTTTACCTTCTTCTTCTTCTTCTTCTTCTTCTTCTTCCTTTTTTTACCTTCTTCTTCTTCTTCTTCTTCCTTTTTTTACCTTCTTCTTCTTCTTCTTCTTCTTCTTCCTTTTTTTACCTTCTTCTTCTTCTTCTTCTTCTTCTTCCTTTTTTTACCTTCTTCTTCTTCTTCTTCTTCTTCTTCCTTTTTTTACCTTCTTCTTCTTCTTCTTCTTCTTCTTCTTCTTCTTCTTCCTTTTTTTACCTTCTTCTTCTTCTTCTTCTTCCTTTTTTTACCTTCTTCTTCTTCTTCCTTTTTTTACCTTCTTCTTCTTCCTTTTTTTACCTTCTTCTTCTTCTTCTTCTTCTTCTTCTTCTTCTTCTTCTTCTTCTTCTTCTTCTTCCTTTTTTTACCTTCTTCTTCTTCTTCTTCTTCCTTTTTTTACCTTCTTCTTCTTCTTCTTCTTCTTCTTCTTCCTTTTTTTACCTTCTTCTTCTTCTTCTTCTTCCTTTTTTTACCTTCTTCTTCTTCTTCTTCCTTTTTTTACCTTCTTCTTCTTCTTCTTCTTCTTCTTCTTCCTTTTTTTACCTTCTTCTTCTTCTTCCTTTTTTTACCTTCTTCTTCTTCTTCCTTTTTTTACCTTCTTCTTCTTCTTCTTCTTCTTCTTCTTCCTTTTTTTACCTTCTTCTTCTTCTTCTTCTTCTTCTTCCTTTTTTTACCTTCTTCTTCTTCTTCCTTTTTTTACCTTCTTCTTCCTCTTCCTTTTTTTACCTTCTTCTTCTTCTTCTTCTTCCTTTTTTTACCTTCTTCTTCTTCTTCTTCTTCCTTTTTTTACCTTCTTCTTCTTCTTCTTCTTCCTTTTTTTACCTTCTTCTTCTTCTTCTTCTTCCTTTTTTTACCTTCTTCTTCTTCTTCTTCCTTTTTTTACCTTCTTCTTCTTCTTCTTCCTTTTTTTACCTTCTTCTTCTTCTTCTTCTTCTTCTTCTTCCTCCTTTTTTTACCTTCTTCTTCTTCTTCTTCTTCCTTTTTTTACCTTCTTCTTCTTCTTCTTCTTCCTTTTTTTACCTTCTTCTTCTTCTTCTTCTTCCTTTTTTTACCTTCTTCTTCTTCTTCTTCTTCCTTTTTTTACCTTCTTCTTCTACTTCTTCTTCTTCCTTTTTTTTACCTTCTTCTTCTTCTTCTTCCTTTTTTTACCTTCTTCTTCTTCTTCTTCTTCTTCTTCTTCTTCTTCTTCTTCTTCCTTTTTTTACCTTCTTCTTCTTCTTCTTCTTCTTCTTCCTTTTTTTACCTTCTTCTTCTTCTTCTTCTTCTTCCTTTTTTTACCTTCTTCTTCTTCTTCTTCTTCTTCCTTTTTTTACCTTCTTCTTCTTCTTCCTCCTTTTTTTACCTTCTTCTTCTTCTTCCTTTTTTTACCTTCTTCTTCTTCTTCTTCTTCTTCTTCCTTTTTTTACCTTCTTCTTCTTCTTCTTCTTCTTCTTCTTCTTCCTTTTTTTACCTTCTTCTTCTACTTCTTCTTCTTCTTCCTTTTTTTACCTTCTTCTTCTTCTTCTTCTTCTTCCTTTTTTTACCTTCTTCTTCTTCTTCTTCTTCTTCTTCTTCTTCCTTTTTTTACCTTCTTCTTCTTCTTCTTCTTCTTCCTTTTTTTACCTTCTTCTTCTTCTTCTTCTTCTTCTTCTTCTTCCTTTTTTTACCTTCTTCTTCTTCTTCTTCTTCTTCCTTTTTTTACCTTCTTCTTCTTCTTCTTCTTCTTCTTCCTTTTTTTACCTTCTTCTTCTTCTTCTTCTTCCTTTTTTTACCTTCTTCTTCTTCTTCTTCTTCTTCCTTTTTTTACCTTCTTCTTCTTCTTCTTCCTTTTTTTACCTTCTTCTTCTTCTTCTTCCTTTTTTTACCTTCTTCTTCTTCTTCTTCTTCCTTTTTTTACCTTCTTCTTCTTCTTCTTCTTCTTCTTCTTCCTTTTTTTACCTTCTTCTTCTTCTTCTTCTTCTTCTTCCTTTTTTTACCTTCTTCTTCTTCTTCTTCTTCTTCTTCCTTTTTTTACCTTCTTCTTCTTCTTCTTCTTCTTCCTTTTTTTACCTTCTTCTTCTTCTTCTTCTTCCTTTTTTTACCTTCTTCTTCTTCTTCTTCTTCTTCTTCTTCTTCCTTTTTTTACCTTCTTCTTCTTCTTCTTCTTCCTTTTTTTACCTTCTTCTTCTTCTTCTTCTTCTTCTTCTTCTTCTTCCTTTTTTTACCTTCTTCTTCTTCTTCTTCTTCTTCTTCCTTTTTTTACCTTCTTCTTCTTCCTTTTTTTACCTTCTTCTTCTTCTTCTTCTTCCTTTTTTTACCTTCTTCTTCTTCTTCTTCTTCTTCTTCTTCTTCCTTTTTTACCTTCTTCTTCTTCTTCTTCCTTTTTTTTACCTTCTTCTTCTTCTTCCTTTTTTTACCTTCTTCTTCTTCTTCTTCTTCTTCTTCTTCTTCTTCCTTTTTTTACCTTCTTCTTCTTCTTCCTTTTTTTACCTTCTTCTTCTTCTTCTTCCTTTTTTTACCTTCTTCTTCTTCTTCTTCTTCTTCCTTTTTTTACCTTCTTCTTCTTCTTCTTCTTCCTTTTTTTACCTTCTTCTTCTTCTTCTTCTTCCTCCTTTTTTTACCTTCTTCTTCTTCTTCTTCTTCCTCCTTTTTTTACCTTCTTCTTCTTCTTCTTCTTCTTCCTCCTTTTTTTACCTTCTTCTTCTTCTTCCTTTTTTTACCTTCTTCTTCTTCTTCTTCTTCTTCCTTTTTTTACCTTCTTCTTCTTCTTCTTCTTCTTCTTCTTCTTCTTCTTCCTTTTTTTACCTTCTTCTTCTTCTTCTTCTTCTTCCTTTTCTTCCATTCTTCATATTCTTCTTATTCAACAATTATTATTCTACATATTCAGCTTCTTCATCTTCTTCCTATTCTTCTTCATCATATTCTTGTTTGTGTCAGGCATTCCTGTAGTTGTTATCTAGAAAAGTTAGAAGTTTACACCTTCCGTTCTGCCTGTCACAAAAGATTTACAACAGGATTTGTCCGCGTTCAGTTTGGCCTGCAGCAGCAGGCCTTTTCCAGGGGCACCACGAGGAGGAACGGACTCACCCCCATACACTGCTTAGTCTTCTTCTGCTTATAAATAAGATAATATCATTTGCTCAGAGTATTAGTCTTATGCTTAATGTTCTTCTGCTTTGTTTTTTTTATGCTTCTTTGTCTTCTCTCTCTTGTTGTTCTGCATCTTGGTGGTTGTCTTCCTGTTCTTTGTCCTCTTGAACCAGCTGACGGTACTGGCACCCGGAGGGGCAGCAGAAGGAACAAGAGCCAATGGCACTACCGAGGACCAGCTGACGGTGCTGGAACCCGGTTACTAAGCAGGAGGTACCTGTGCTACAAAGCACTACCAAGGACCAGCAGACGTTGCCGGAACTCGGATACCGAGATGGAGGCACCTAGGCCAAAGGCTCTGACGAGAACCAGCTGACGGTGCTGGAACCCGGAGGGGTAGCATAAGCTGCAAGAGCAAATGGAAATAGCGAGGACCAGCTGACAGTGCTGGCACCCGGAGGGGCAGCAGAAGGAATAAGAGCCAATGGCACAACCGAGGACCAGCTGACGGTGCTGGAACCCGGTTACTAAGCAGGAGGTACCTGTGCTACAAAGCACTACCAAGGACCAGCAGACGTTGCCGGAACTCGGATACCGAGATGGAGGCACCTAGGCCAAAGGCTCTGACGAGAACCAGCTGACGGTGCTGGAACCCGGAGGGGTAGCATAAGCTGCAAGAGCAAATGGAAATAGCGAGGACCAGCTGACAGTGCTGGCACCCGGAGGGGCAGCAGAAGGAATAAGAGCCAATGGCACAACCGAGGACCAGCTGACGGTGCTGGAACCCGGTTACTAAGCAGGAGGTACCTGTGCTACAAAGCACTACCAAGGACCAGCAGACGTTGCTGGAACTCGGATACCGAGATGGAGGCACCTAGGCCAAAGGCTCTGACGAGAACCAGCTGACGGTGCTGGAACCCGGAGGGGTAGCATAAGCTGCAAGAGCAAATGGAAATAGCGAGGACCAGCTGACAGTGCTGGCACCCGGAGGGGCAGCAGAAGGAATAAGAGCCAATGGCACAACCGAGGACCAGCTGACGGTGCTGGAACCCGGTTACTAAGCAGGAGGTACCTGTGCTACAAAGCACTACCAAGGACCAGCAGACGTTGCCGGAACTCGGATACCGAGATGGAGGCACCTAGGCCAAAGGCTCTGATGAGAACCAGCTGACGGTGCTGGAACCCGGAGGGGTATCAGAAGTTACCCCTGAAAAGCAAAGTTGGCATGCCGCAAGCTGGCCGCAGTTACCGAATCACACAGTCCTACAGGGGGTGCTTGTCCTACTGGCACTATGGAACAAACCTTTCTTACCAGAACCCGCAGTCCACATAGGAAGCACCTAAACTGCTGGCACCCTAGCCTCGGCTAACCCAACCGCAACACGACATGGCAACTTGGGGTGGCAAACTGACATTGACACTTCCCGGAAACAGCAGGCAGGGCTGGAACCAAGCTGGGCAGGAGGGAGTACCCGTGCCAAAGTCAGTTATGAGCAGCAACTGGCGATGTTGGAGCCCAGGACAAGCACTTAGCAGGCTGAGGCCTGATGTGATGTCAATTGGGAGGCAGCAGGACAGATTGCCATCAAAACAGCAGGGGAACAGCTGACGTTACTGAACCCCACAAACACAGGAGCTAGTGTTTTACTCTGTGAAGACGGCACTTCCGAGCAACAACTGGCTGTGTTGAAGCCCAGGGACAAGCACGGAGCAGGCTTAGGCTGCATTGAAGAAATTTTAAGATCGGTTGTAGACTACTAATTTGAACCAAGCTCCACTTAGGCCTGTGGCTTCACTGATTTTCGTATTTCCCCTGTCCTCCAACCCCGCCAGTTACAGCTCCGAAGTGGCGTCTGCACAATCCACACTTGTTCCTGTGTTACAGGTGTTCAGTCCGGTCAGTTAATCCCCTGATGTGTGTCCGGCAATGTCGCCTGCTCTGTCCACATTCCCATAATGTGAATGTGGACAGAGCAGGCGACATTGCCGGACACACATCAGGGGATTAACTGACCGGACTGAACACCTGTAACACAGGAACAAGTGTGGATTGTGCAGACGCCACTTCGGAGCTGTAACTGGCAGGGTTGGAGGACAGGGGAAATACGAGAGACAGTGGAGCCACAGGCCTAATTGGAGCACGGTTAAAAATCAGTAGTGGTACGACTGTGTAGGCAGCAGGAGACTTTGCCATCCACACAGCAGGGGATCAGCTGACATTACTGAACCCCACTGAGACACGGGAGCAAGTATCTCTTTCCGTGTGGACGGCACTTCCGAACTACAACTGGCTGTGTTGAAGCCCAGGAAATAGGAGGGTGTAGGCAGAGGCCTACTGTATTTTGAATGAGTTTACAGCAGGAGAGACTGCCATCCACACAGCAGGGGATCAGCTGACGTTACTGAACCCCACTGAGACACGGGAGCAAGTATCTCTTTCCGTGTGGACGGCACTTCCGAACTACAACTGGCTGTGTTGAAGCCCAGGAAATAGGAGGGTGTAGGCAGAGGCCTACTGTATTTTGAATGAGTTTACAGCAGGAGAGACTGCCATCCACACAGCAGGGGATCAGCTGACGTTACTGAACCCCACTGAGACACGGGAGCAAGTATCTCTTTCCGTGTGGACGGCACTTCCGAACTACAACTGGCTGTGTTGAAGCCCAGGAAATAGGAGGGTGTAGGCAGAGGCCTACTGTATTTTGAATGAGGTGACAGCAGGAGAGACTGCCATCCACACAGCAGGGGATCAGCTGACGTTACTGAACCCCACTGAGACACGGGAGCAAGTATCTCTTTCCGTGTGGACGGCACTTCCGAACTACAACTGGCTGTGTTGAAGCCCAGGAAATAGGAGGGTGTAGGCAGAGGCCTACTGTATTTTGAATGAGGTGACAGCAGGAGAGACTGCCATCCACACAGCAGGGGATCAGCTGACGTTACTGAACCCCACTGAGACACGGGAGCAAGTATGTCTTTCCGTGTGGACGGCACTTCCGAACTACAACTGGCTGTGTTGAAGCCCAGGAAATAGGAGGGTGTAGGCAGAGGCCTACTGTATTTTGAATGAGGTGACAGCAGGAGAGACTGCCATCCACACAGCAGGGGATCAGCTGACGTTACTGAACCCCACTGAGACACGGGAGCAAGTATCTCTTTCCGTGTGGACGGCACTTCCGAACTACAACTGGCTGTGTTGAAGCCCAGGAAATAGGAGGGTGTAGGCAGAGGCCTACTGTATTTTGAATGAGGTGACAGCAGGAGAGACTGCCATCCACACAGCAGGGGATCAGCTGACATTACTGAACCCCACTGAGACACGGGAGCAAGTATCTCTTTCCGTGTGGACGGCACTTCCGAACTACAACTGGCTGTGTTGAAGCCCAGGAAATAGGAGGGTGTAGGCAGAGGCCTACCTTATTTTGAATGAGGTGACAGCAGGAGAGACTGCCATCCACACAGCAGGGGATCAGCTGACGTTACTGAACCCCACTGAGACACGGGAGCAAGTATCTCTTTCCGTGTGGACGGCACTTCCGAACTACAACTGGCTGTGTTGAAGCCCAGGAAATAGGAGGGTGTAGGCAGAGGCCTACTGTATTTTGAATGAGGTGACAGCAGGAGAGACTGCCATCCACACAGCAGGGGATCAGCTGACGTTACTGAACCCCACTGAGACACGGGAGCAAGTATCTCTTTCCGTGTGGACGGCACTTCCGAACTACAACTGGCTGTGTTGAAGCCCAGGAAATAGGAGGGTGTAGGCAGAGGCCTACTGTATTTTGAATGAGGTGACAGCAGGAGAGACTGCCATCCACACAGCAGGGATCAGCTGACGTTACTGAACCCCACTGAGACACGGGAGCAAGTATCTCTTTCCGTGTGGACGGCACTTCCGAACTACAACTGGCTGTGTTGAAGCCCAGGAAATAGGAGGGTGTAGGCAGAGGCCTACTGTATTTTGAATGAGGTGACAGCAGGAGAGACTGCCATCCACACAGCAGGGGATCAGCTGACGTTACTGAACCCCACTGAGACACGGGAGCAAGTATCTCTTTCCGTGTGGACGGCACTTCCGAACTACAACTGGCTGTGTTGAAGCCCAGGAAATAGGAGGGTGTAGGCAGAGGCCTACTGTATTTTGAATGAGGTGACAGCAGGAGAGACTGCCATCCACACAGCAGGGGATCAGCTGACATTACTGAACCCCACTGAGACACGGGAGCAAGTATCTCTTTCCGTGTGGACGGCACTTCCGAACTACAACTGGCTGTGTTGAAGCCCAGGAAATAGGAGGGTGTAGGCAGAGGCCTACTGTATTTTGAATGAGGTGACAGCAGGAGAGACTGCCATCCACACAGCAGGGGATCAGCTGACGTTACTGAACCCCACTGAGACACGGGAGCAAGTATCTCTTTCCGTGTGGACGGCACTTCCGAACTACAACTGGCTGTGTTGAAGCCCAGGAAATAGGAGGGTGTAGGCAGAGGCCTACTGTATTTTGAATGAGGTGACAGCAGGAGAGACTGCCATCCACACAGCAGGGGATCAGCTGACGTTACTGAACCCCACTGAGACACGGGAGCAAGTATCTCTTTCCGTGTGGACGGCACTTCCGAACTACAACTGGCTGTGTTGAAGCCCAGGAAATAGGAGGGTGTAGGCAGAGGCCTACTGTCTTTGTAATGCGGAGACAGCAGGAGAGACTGCCATCTCCACAGCAGGGGATCAGCTGGCAATGATGAACCCCACTAACACTTGAACGAATGTGTTTGGCTCTGTGGAGACGACACTTCTGAACACCAACTGACGCTGTTGGAGCCCAGGATTAGGCGAGGAGCAGGCTGTGGCCTACTGGATTTTGGCAGGTGAAGGCAGCAGGAGACTTGCCATCTCCACAGCAGGGGAATAGCTGGCAGTGCTGAACCCCACTAACACTCTAACGAAGGTGTTTGGCTCTGTGGAGACGACACTTCTGAACACCAACTGACGCTGTTGGAGCCCAGGATTAGGCGAGGAGCAGGCTGGGGCCTACTGGATTTTGGCAGGTGAAGGCAGCAGGAGACTTGCCATCTCCACAGCAGGGGAACAGCTGGCAGTGCTGAACCCCACTAACACTCTAACGAATGTGTTTGGCTCTGTGGAGACGACACTTCTGAACACCAACTGACGCTGTTGGAGCCCAGGATTAGGCGAGGAGCAGGCTGGGGCCTACTGGATTTTGGCAGGTGAAGGCAGCAGGAGACTTGCCATCTCCACAGCAGGGGAACAGCTGGCAGTGCTGAACCCCACTAACACTCTAACGAATGTGTTTGGCTCTGTGGAGACGACACTTCTGAACACCAACTGACGCTGTTGGAGCCCAGGATTAGGCGAGGAGCAGGCTGTGGCCTACTGGATTTTGGCAGGTGAAGGCAGCAGGAGACTTGCCATCTCCACAGCAGGGGAACAGCTGGCAGTGCTGAACCCCACTAACACTCTAACGAAGGTGTTTGGCTCTGTGGAGACGACACTTCTGAACACCAACTGACGCTGTTGGAGCCCAGGATTAGGCGAGGAGCAGGCTGGGGCCTACTGGATTTTGGCAGGTGAAGGCAGCAGGAGACTTGCCATCTCCACAGCAGGGGAACAACTGGCAGTGCTGAACCCCACTAACACTCTAACGAATGTGTTTGGCTCTGTGGAGACGACACTTCTGAACACCAACTGACGCTGTTGGAGCCCAGGATTAGGCGAGGAGCAGGCTGTGGCCTACTGGATTTTGGCAGGTGAAGGCAGCAGGAGACTTGCCATCTCCACAGCAGGGGAACAGCTGGCAGTGCTGAACCCCACTAACACTCTAACGAATGTGTTTGGCTCTGTGGAGACGACACTTCTGAACACCAACTGACGCTGTTGGAGCCCAGGATTAGGCGAGGAGCAGGCTGTGGCCTACTGGATTTTGGCAGGTGAAGGCAGCAGGAGACTTGCCATCTCCACAGCAGGGGAACAGCTGGCAGTGCTGAACCCCACTAACACTCTAACGAAGGTGTTTGGCTCTGTGGAGACGACACTTCTGAACACCAACTGACGCTGTTGGAGCCCAGGATTAGGCGAGGAGCAGGCTGGGGCCTACTGGATTTTGGCAGGTGAAGGCAGCAGGAGACTTGCCATCTCCACAGCAGGGGAACAGCTGGCAGTGCTGAACCCCACTAACACTCTAACGAATGTGTTTGGCTCTGTGGAGACGACACTTCTGAACACCAACTGACGCTGTTGGAGCCCAGGATTAGGCGAGGAGCAGGCTGGGGCCTACTGGATTTTGGCAGGTGAAGGCAGCAGGAGACTTGCCATCTCCACAGCAGGGGAACAGCTGGCAGTGCTGAACCCCACTAACACTCTAACGAAGGTGTTTGGCTCTGTGGAGACGACACTTCTGAACACCAACTGAAGCTGTTGGAGCCCAGGATTACGCATGCCGCATGCAGAGGCCAATGGGCAGCGGTTTTTATGGAGGTTGTGGACTACTACTGATTCTAACCATGCTCCACTTAGGCCTCTGGCTCCACTGTCTCTACTATTTACCCTGGCCTCCAACCCCGCCAGCTACATCTCTGAAGTGTCGTCAGCACAATCTACACTTGTTCCTGTGTTACTGGTGCTCAGTCCCGTCAGTTGATCCCCTGATGTTTGTCCGGCAAGTTCGCCAGCTCTGTCCTCATTCCCACTACTGGTTATGGGAATGTGGACAGAGCAGGAGACCTTGCCGGACACACATCAGGGGATAAACTGATGGGACTGAGCCACAGGAACACAGGAACAAGTGTAGATTGTGCTGACGCCACTTCAGAGATGTAGATGGCGGGGTTGGAGGTCAGGGGAAATAGTAGAGACAGTGGAGCCAGAGACCTAAGTTGGGCACGGTTAAAAATCAGTAGTGGTTTGAATGTTGATGGAGCTGGTGACTTTGCCGTCCACACAGCAGGGGATCAGCTGGCATTACTGAACCCCACTAACACAGGAGCTAGTGTGTTTCTCTGTGCAGACGACACATCTGAGCGACAACTGGCTGTGTTGAAGCAAAGGGATTATAGTTCAGGTGGTAGAAAAATGAACACACCAGCAGACCTGGATACAGTTGCCAACCACTAATTTAGTCTGTAAGAGGAATGGCAAAGTCTTTGGAGATCCAGGCCTTGTTCATTTTCAGAAAAGTCAGCCGGTCAACATTATCGGAAGATAGTCGCGTGCGACGGTCTGTTAGTACACCACCTGCGGCACTAAAGACACGTTCCGATAATACACTGGCAGCAGGGCAAGCCAGCACCTCCAATGCATACTGGCTAAGCTCTGGCCATGTATCCAGCTTAGAGACCCAAAACTTGAAGGGGGAAGAGCCATCTGGGAGTACAGCGACAGGGCAAGACATGTAGTCTGACACCATCTGACGGAAGCGTTGCCTCCTGCTGACTCGAGGCGTCGCTGATGGTGTAGACAATTGTGGTGGACACACAAAACTTTGCCACATTTGGGCCATAGTGGTCTTGCCTTGTGCTGCGGCGCTGCCTCTGCTCCCTCTTTGTGCAGAGTTTCCTCCACTGCCTCGACGCACAGAGCTGCTTTGTAAAGCACTAGCAACAATGCTGTCGGGTGGAATGGAAAACATTATGGACTGCACCAGTGACTCTTCGTACTCCCGCATTTTACGCTCCCGGTTCAACGTTGGTATGAGCCTTTGTACGCTGTCCCGGTAGCGAGGATCTAGGAGGGTGTACACCCAATAATCAGCCGAGACGAGAATGTGGGCGATGCGGCGGTCGTTTCTCAGGCACTGCAGCATGAAATCAACCATGTGCTGCAGACTCCCAACTGCCAAAGAACCGCTGTCCCCTGTTTGAGGCGTGACCTCGGCCTGCTCTGCATCACCCCACCCTCGCTGTACATACTGAGTAGAGGTTTGTGTACCTCCCTCCTCTGGAGAGATGTCTTCCTCCTCCATCGACTCCTCCTCATCCTCCTCACAAAGTGTCCCCTGCCTAGGCCTTTGTGAGGAAACACGTAGCGCAGACTGTCCAGAAGCAGATGGCATTTGGGACTCCTCATCCTCCACCTCTTCTGAAACCTCATCCCTTAGTGCTTGCAGTGTTTGTTGAAGCAGGCAGATAAGGGGGACAGTCATGCTGACTAGTGCATCATCTGCACTCGCCATCCGCGTGGATTCATCGAAGGCACGCAAAACGAGGCAGATGTCCTTCATAGAGGCCCACTCAATGGTGCTGAAGTGTGAACGGCGCACAGTGCGACTTGTTTGCGCCTGATGCAGCTGGTACTCCATGACTGCTGCCTGCTGCTCACACAACCGCTCCAACATATGTAACGTTGAATTCCACCGGGTGGGTAGGTCACATATGATGCGATGTTCCGGAAGGCCAAATCGTCGCTGCAGAGCAGCGAGGCGCGATCTTGCCGTGCTGGAACGTCGCAAGTGAGCGCACTCTATGCGGACCTTGTGCAACAGTGCAGCAAGATCCGGATAGTCCCTCAGAAAGCTCTGCACGACCAAGTTAAGAACATGTGCCAGACATGGGATGTGTGTGAGGTTGCCTAGGCCAAGAGCTGCCACCAGATTTCGGCCATTGTCACACACTACCAAGCCCGGCTGGAGATTCGCTGGCCCAAACCACACATCGCTCTCCAGCTTGATAGCATTCCAGAGCTCCTGCGCTGTGTGGCTTCGATTCCCCAAAGAAATTAATTTGAGTACAGCCTGTTGACGTTTGGCCACGGCTGTGCTCATATCGGACGTAACAGGCTCCTGCTCTGCTGTTTCTGAGGAACTTGAGTAGGAGGAGGAGTCTATGTGTACAGACTGGAGTCCTGCAATCCGTGGCGTTGGAAGAACACGTACAGCTCCACTCTCCAGATCCGTACCCGGCTCCACAACATTGACCCAGTGGGCAGTGAGGGAAAGGTATCGTCCCTGTCCATGGTTACTGGTCCACGCATCGGTGGTCAGGTGGACCTTGCTACTAACGGCGTTTAGTAGCGCATGTTTTATTTTGCCCTCAACATGTTTCTGCAGGGCAGGGACGGCTCGCCTGCTGAAATAAAAGCGGCTGGGCACGTTGTATTGGGGGACTGCCAATGCCATTAAGTCCCGGAAGGTGTCAGTGTCCACCAGCCTGAATGACAGCATTTCAACTGCCAGAAGTTTGGCAATGCCAGCATTCAGAGACTGTGCTCGGGGATGGTTTGCCGAGTAAGGGCGCCTTTTATCCCATGCCTGTGCTACCGATGGCTGTGATGGATGGGAACGTGCTGCTATGGGTGGAATCTGACAGGGTCTCCGGACAACAGTGGCAGAGGTTCTTCCTTGGCGATCCTGTGAGGAAGCCGAACCAGCAGTGTGTGAGCTGGAGGAAGAGGGCCCAACATGAACTGAAGAGGTGGTAGGTGGTGCTGTAGGTTGGCCTACGTCTTCAGGGTGTCTCTGCAACTCCAACTCGTGCTTGGTGCGCACATGTTTCCACATATTTGTGGTATTGAGGTTGCTGACATTTCTCCCTCTTTTGACTCTCTGATGACACAGCTTGCATTTGACAAAGCAAGTGTCATCTGCAACTGTGTCAAAAAAGGACCACGCACTGCAACTCTTGTGAGCGCCCGGTTTGCCTTTGGAAGGAGGAATGCTCCTAACGGGTGCCGAAGTGGAGGGTACAGGCAACCAAGTCTTCCCCCTCCCTCTGCCTCCTGTTTTGGCCGGTAGGGGAATCTCTTCCTCCGAGCTGCTCCCACCACCTTCCTGTTGCTCACGCCATGATGGGTCAAGGACCTCATCATCTTCCCTCCCCTCTTCAAACAGCTGCTTCTCCGGGGTTGTCTCGCCAGCACCGTACGCACCAGAAAGTGGCAACTGAGTCTCGTCATCATCTGATGCGTACTGAGGTGTGCTGACCATAGGCACTGGCCCACTCGCCTCTTCAGATTCAGAGGGACAAAGAAGTTGCGCATCACTGCATACTCCCTCTTCTTCACATTCAGGAATGCTGCTTGGCTGGCCCCCTCTTTCCAAGCCAACAGATTCCGAGAACAGAAGTAGAGACTGTGATGGCTCCTGTCCATGTCTCTCTGACTGCCTGGGCACTTTGGCAGGTGGTGAAGAGACAGATGGTTGCTCTTCGGTGCTCTGACCCTGAGAGGATGCGGAAGTAATTGAAGTCGATGCGTTAGCTGCCATCCATCCGACAACGGCTTCAATTTGTTCCTCCCGCAGCAGTGGGGTACGTTGAGGTCCTACAAAGCTGCGCATAAAGGACTGTTGCCTGCTAAAACTGGGGGATGCTGATCCACTGGTGCCCGCAGCAGGCCCAGAATCCCCACGTCCTCTACCTGTAGAATCCCCACGTCCTCTCCCTGCAGAATCCCCACGTCCTCTCCCTGCTGAAACTCCACGCCCACGCCCACGCGCCTTACTCCCTGCCTTCTTCATCTTGCAAGACTGCTTAAGATAGGCAAAAAAGTACAAAGGGGGGCCTTAGTGTGCTTATTCCTGAACAACTGGTTACAGGTACAAGAAACACTAATTTTATGAAGTGTGTGTGTGTGTGGACTAGACTTTAATAGGAGCTGATGTGGCCTACACAAGTTCGAAATGTAGTGTTTGGTGAACTTTTTTTGTGGTTTCTTTGTTGGAAACAAACTCAAAGTATGTGAACAAAGAATTGAAACTGATAGTATCACCAACTTTTTGGAGCTATTACAATGCAGGCAGGTAACCTACAATGCAAAAGATGAGGCTCCAAAAAAATTGGGTAATACTAATCTGGCTGCGCCGGCAGGGCACAAGCCAGAAAAAAAGGCTCCTCTATCTACTCCTATATAGTGTTTGCAACCAACCAATGTTGATGGATACGGATGGATGCACACTAATAGGAGAAGAAAAAATGAGCTGCACTCAAAGACAAATATGTGTGAGGCAGTGACGCACGTTGAGCGTCCTACAACCAGACGTAGCTGCAGGACACTCTACTCAGCGTGAGCTGCACTCACACACAGTCAGAGGCCTCTCAGACAGCCGTCAACAGTGCAGCTAAGTGGGCACTGGCACTGACAGGCTGCAGAAAGGCTCCGCTGTGTACTCCTTTATAGTGTTTGCAACCACCGTAGATGGAGACGGATGGATGCACACTAATAGAAGAAAAAATGAGCTGCACTCAAATAAAAATATGTGTGAGGCACTGACGCACGCTGAGCGTCCTACAGCCAGACGTAGCTGCAGGACACACTACTCAGCGTGAGCTGCACTCACACACAGTCAGAGACCTCTCAGACAGCCGTGAACAGTGCAGCAAAGTGGACACTAGCACTGAAAGGCTGCAGAAAGGCTCCGCTGTCTACTACTAGTGTTTGCAACCAACGTATATGGATACGGATGGAAGCACACTAGATTGAAATTATGTACAAAATGCAGCTCAAAAAATAAAAGATGTATGAGGCAGCAGTGATCACACTGGGTGGCCTACAGCCTGACGTGGCTGCAGGACCCACTCCACAGCGTGAGCTGCACTCACACAGCCCTTGCAGACAGCTGTGAACACTGCTGCTAGGGCAAAGAAGGCTACAGTGGTGGTTTATGTAGCCTGGGTAAAGCACTAGATGTTTGGTGGAATCGCTATTTCTAACTGTCCCTCACAGTCTTCTACAGCAGCCTGTCCCTAACTGAATTCACAGCAGAGTGACCAGAAATGGCGGCTGCGGTGGCTTTTATAGTGCATCATGACATCATTTCGGCAGCCAATCACAGCCATGCCAATAGTTAACATGCCTACATGCCTAACAGGATGTGCCCACACTTCGGAGGATTCCCATTGGCTTAATCAAAGCAAGCAGGCTCATAGCATGATGGGAACTTCCTATTCCGATTCCGATTCCGGAATCCGATATGACAAAAGTATCGGAATTAAGTATCGGAATTCCGATACCGCTAATATCGGCCGATACCCGATACTTGCGGTATCGGAATGCTCAACACTAGTCATGACACTTGTTATTTAACTTGGATTAAGCAATTAAGTGACAAAAATGCATAAGTTAAGTACTTACACAAAAGGGGGTCTAGTACATGCGTCCTGGTCCACCTGCCCCAACGCACGTTTCACCCAGAGGCCCCTGGGAATGGAAAGGGTCAGTAAGCCCAGAAGGGGTAGAGATGGCGACTAGAACTTCTTAGCCGAGAAACCCATTTGGATCCTGATGATGGAGACTGCCCATCCCACCAGTTTCAATAAGAGCACAGACATAATATTATTTCATTAATATTGTTCACTGACCTTTTGACTGTGTTTGATGACAGCATCATATTGTAGATTTCAAGTTTGTATTTTTGTACTGGTAAAAGGTTTTTCATGTTTGTGGGAGTGAAAAATCTGAACCATGTGATGGGGGCAGGTTTTTTTTTTTTAAATCCTTGGTCAAAATAAAACCCTGACTCACTGGCATAACACTAGGTTATGATTAAGGGGCATATTTGGCCGTGAATTTGGGACCTCTGCTAGTTCTGCCATTTTTTCTATTGTCGGTTGTCTATGCTTTTACATGAAGATTTCGGAATAAAATTCATTGGATTTCAACCTCTTGGTGCTGGACTTTTAACTACTTGTTGGATTTTCCTGGGATTGCAGCCATTCACAGATTGGACAGGTGAGCTGAAAAAGACCTTTTAATTTACTCATACTGGAGAGTGACATACCAGCTCTAGCTCGTCAAGGCAAGGAGACTTATTCGCCATGCAATGCTCCTCAGGGAAGTTTAATATGCAAAATGCCTCTTCAGAGAGAAAGCGGACTTGAACTCAATATCGCCACCTATTGGAAGTAGCGACCCTACAAGTCAACTTCCAACAGGTGGCGCTATAGAGATCAAGTCCTCTTTCTCTCTGAAGAGTCATCTTTCAGGCATGTACGTCCTTTAATATTTTAAAATCTCATCAAGTTTCTAGCACATTTTAGGCTTAAAAACAGACACGTGAGGCAGTCAATTTTTACTATTTGTGTGGCTTTCTGTTGACCATTCGTGTGTGACATCCATGTGCCATCCGTGCGCAACATCCATGTGACGAGTGACGAGTACCGGAGCAGAATGCAGACTAGAAATCAAAGATTAGATACCCCCATTACTAACCCAGTAGAAAAAAAAAACAGCAGACACACAGAAAAATAACTTATTTGAAAAAATACTTGCCCACATTTTTCCTGGTTCATCAATTTATTAAAAAAAGAAAACCCTTGAATGCCCGACATAGACCGGGGAATCTGCCATAGTCCACAAATGGTAAACTGAAAATCATAAAAAGAGAGCAATAAAAACAAGATGCAATCCCTCATTCAGGAATTTATTAGAAAAAATGTTCCCATGCAGGTCCAATGCAGTCCAGCACTGCCAACGTTTCTCGAATCTGGGCTCTGTGACTGTGAATAGCAGTAATTGCTGATATTCACAGCCACGGAGTCTGTTGCTGAGTGCAGTATGAACCGGCAACTCTAATGAGCGGCGATGTCAGTACCCGGTAACTGTGAAGAGCGGTGATGTCAGTAACGTTACTACTACAGCATACTCTCTCGCCCAGGGCTTGATTTGGGGAATGTCGTTGGAAGCGCTGGACTACATTGGACCTGTGTCGGAACCTTTATTTCTAATAAATTGGTGAATGAGGGACAGTGCCTTGTTTTTATTTCTTTTTTCATGTTTTTGAGGTTTCCAATAGTAGACTACGTCAGATTCTCAGGACTACGTCGGACACAAGTGGGTTTTTTTTTCAATAAATTGGTGATCCAGGGAATGTGTGAGAGTGTGTTTATTCAAATAAAGTATTTTTGTGTGTGTTTTTTATTACAGCATTAGGAACGGGGGTGTCTGATAGACATCCCTCCATTACTAACACAAGGACTTGATGCCAGCTGTGATTTTTAAAATGCAGATGTGAGTGGGGCTTTACACAGCTCTTCCCTTTATGTGTGCCCACTATCATTTTTTAATTTTACACAGGACAAAATAATAAAGATACAGATATTATCAATGTTGCATTTCTGTAAATTTTACTAAGGCTATGTTCACATTGCACTTCGTCAGTGTCTCTGTCAGTTCTTGCATCTGAAGTCCTGGAACATGGAATTGAGGCGTATGTGCTGATGTGGGGCCATTGACTGTAATGATTCAGGCAGAGTCACTGAGTGTTTTGTTGGACATCATTTTTGGCTGCATCCGTCCATTTGAGATGGGAATCCTGACGTGGTCGACTGTGTATTGGTGCTTGCATCAAATAGGTGGATTCTGTCGAAAATGATATTTATCACACAGGGATGTCACTGTCTGCCTGATTTCAGTTAATGGTTCCGTCAGTGCTTATGCCTAAATCCCATTTTGAAGATGAGGTTTTGGCTTGCACTCTGTCACGTAGCAAGGTGCTGGTGTAATGGGCCAGATAACCCTTAGTCCACACAGTCAACATTCACCGCACACTCTGATGTTTAGGTTATGGCAGGAAATAATATTTATTATAGTCAGTGAAAACAGGAAATAGTAGGCAAGATGCGGGAAAAAAATTACAGCGCGACTATACTCAATTGTGGACGTTTTGACCTGTCCTAGGACTTATTCATTACGTCGCTGTAAGAAAGAAGGATACAGAAGTAACATATTCATACAAAACATAAAGTAGTAACAAGAATAAAATGATCATGATACTGAATGACAGCTGTAGTTAAAAGATACTAGATTTATTACAATCCCTGATTTTAAATGTTAAAACAGCATAATGTGGAGTATAGGGTAAGCCTGATGTGTCCCAAATGGGGTGGGGGAAGTTAGTAGAGATGGTTTACAATATAAAGTCAACCTGTCCAGGTATTGTGAAGAAGGTAATGCTAGCCGACCTAGAGTCATGAAGAATGCTTACTTGTATAACCCTGGAGATAAAGGTAACTGTGGTCTGTAATGGGACAGTCCCCAGAATGCAAAGTAGTGCATGCAAAGCTGCAGAGAAAGAAGAGGTTTAGAGGCAAAAAACTGTAGGATTTCATGAGATAAGTAATGCCATGTAATGAAATACCTGTATAGTCCTCAGTTCATAAGGGAAGTTGTGGTTTTCTGTAGGAAGTAAGGTGATATGGTTAGAAGATGGAGGCAAGCTCTTGTCAAGAGGTGTGCTCCAGCGGTGGTGTGGAACATTGCTCCTGTACCTGTTGACTGAGATAATGGCAGCACTCCCGCGCCTTGCCCCCTGTTGCTGGCGTGGTGGAGCAAGGGATTTAAATACCGGCGCTAGGTGTCTTTGCTAGAAGTTTATCACCGGAAGTGACGTATTGCCCATACCTCGGTGCCAGTATGGAGGACACTGTGGGCTGGAGCCCTGGACCGGAACTGTGTCACCAGAAGTGACATGGGGCTGGGATTATCTTGTGTAGTGCTGTATGTTGTGGTGGTTGTCAAGGGGGCCTTTCTCATGGCGACACCTCCTGCGCAAGTCTATGTCCATGGATCCTGTGTTACATGCAATATGTATAGAAAAGTGGAGAATGTATAGCAATGAAGCATAGGGGAACTGTTGTAGTGATAAGCATTGTAAAGAGGGTAATTTATATGGAACCAAATGACTTGAACCACTCATGCACAAAACGGTAGTATATTAAGGGGGAATATGGCATGTTGATAATATCTTAAAGGGGAATAAAGCTTGTTAATGCCTGTCAGTCATATGCCCAGCAGAATATTAACTGGCGACAATTCTGGGTCCGTCCATACTGATATTCACCGTAAGGAAACCTCAGTAAATTAATTTCTCCACTCCTCCTCTGTACATACTCATTCCACCATAAAGGCCATTCCCATCGGCCAATTTCTGAGGGCTAAACCTACGTGCTCTGCAGTAGAGAAATTTGAAGAGCAAACACAGGATTTAAGAGAACGCTTTCTGGCAAGAGGGTACAGCCAGAGAAATGTCAAATATGGGTATCATTGGGCTAAATATACCCCACGACAGAAGCTGTTGCATAACTCTGGCACTCTCAAAAAGAAGGGTGATATCCACACAAGATTCATCACCACTTTTAATTGTCAGTGGGACATCATGCGTAAGATTCTTACAAAACACTTGCCCGTTCTTCAAACGGACTCTATATTGAGGAAAGAAATCTCTGAACGACCCCTTATTACAGCTAGGAGAAGTAAAAATCTTAAAGATCGCCTAGTCAGGAGCCATTATGTGGTACCTCAGAAGGGCCTTTTTGGAATTAAGAAACAGAGATGGGGCTGTTTCCCTTGTGGGAATTGCCTGGCCTGCAATTTACACAATATCATAAGAGCAAAAACCTTTACTACTGCTGATGGCACCCGGGAATATACAATCACCCACTATATCTCGTGTACTACTTCATTTGTGATTTATTTTGCACAGTGCCCTTGCTCTAAAATATACATTGGCCTGACTTTTAGGGAGCTAGGGGTCAGAGTGAGAGAACATGTTAGGGATATTTTGGTGGCGAGAATGGTAGAGGATCTCTCGCTGTTAAAAACTCTACCCAGGCACTTCAGGTTACATCATGACTCTGATCCAGGAGGCCTCAAAGTTAGAGGCAGTGATATGATTCATGGGGGTATAAAGGGTGGAAATATCAAACAGATCTTAGCCCAAAGAGAGACGAGGTGGATTGTGGATTTGGGCACTATGGCCCCTGTGGGACTCAATGAAACACTTAGCTTTGCTTAATTTCTTTAATTCTCTGCCATTTTTAATTCTTTTTGTCATGTCTTGTTTTTAGTTTTTAATTTTTGTCCTATCATTTCTTTACTCTAGTAATTGTTCGGTCCCTGTCTTGTCTGAATTATGGCTTCATGTGCCTATCCAGGAATATTTTGAATCTATGGCCATACTTGATGTCCAGGCGGGTTTATGACAAGGACTTCTTCTAACCATGCAGAGGTCTATCTGTACATCATCTCTATTACCCTCTATGATGGACTAATTACTATCCACGGCAGATATATTTATGCAGTTATATTATTGGCCCTATTTCTTGTGTGATTCATTTGATATTCTATTTGTGATGTTTCATCTGTGGGAATGTTTTATTATTTGGTATTTTGATATAGGGGGGATTCTCAATATTATTATTACATATGCAGATGTTGAAATTATTGATATGATTTGAAATGATCTCTTAACATTAATAATAACATTGAAATGGTGTTGAGATTCCCCCTTATGCGAATACATCTACACTGTAATATTACAGGTCACATTTTCCCTGTGATTTACTTGATATTTCTATTTATGATGTTTTACCTGCTGAATTTGCAGTTGTTGTGTGGTGTAATAGAGGATTTTCAGTATTATTGGAATATATACAGATACTGAAATATTGGTATGCTTTAAATGATTTTAACATTTATGATAAGTATCTGTAATAATACTCATACTCCCTTTTTCAAAATTCCTCAGTTTAGAACATTTAGTGCCCTGTTAATAGTATTTTACAAGTCGCGCTATCTATATGTCTCTTTTCATACTGGAGCGGCATTATTGAAGTGATTATTAGATCCCCTTAAGACTGCGATTTGCAGGTGCGGTATCACTTGGGAATACTTTCCCCTTAAACTGGGCTTCAACAATATGGCGACGCTCATGCACACTACGCCCGAGTCTCCTGCTTCTTCCTGACGGCCTCTATCATTTATGGCATGCGGATATGACGTCACGGAGGATTTCCTCCCCGCACGCCGGAATTGAGTGCCGAATGCCGCTGCACCTGAGACTCAGGGGCGGTAATGCCATGGGCAACGGAGGATTGGCCCAGGGAAGGGTATGAATGCCATAAAAATCAGACAGGTCTTGAGTCATGACACGCACATCTCCCTGTGAAAAAGCGGAACGCGAAACGCGCGTCGGGACTCCAGTGATTCTGTGGACAGGTGATCTAAATGGGTATGTGTTAATAATTATTTGGCTACCAGCACATTATTTTCATGGCGCTTTGCACTTTAATGACCATCAGGGATCTGTTTGGATATATGTTGATATGCTGATGCGTTTATTAACATCACACATTCCTATAACCTGTACCTAATCCTGATTGTGTGCACTTTACTCGGCTATAAATTCCTTTCCTCTTTAATATGTATTTTGTGAATTCATGATATGGATATTTTATATGAACTGTATTCAAATATTGTTTATTACTTTTCTAATACTCTCTTCTTTGTGAATGGTGTGCTTAGGATATGCTGCATCCATCTCTTTGGTAAGTACTACAGAGATATTGCCTATTTTTAGTGTAAGGGAAAGGAGGGACCAAAAGAGAACAACATGGAAAATAATGAAATAGGAATCAATTGTGCCATATGTGTATGCAAATATGACCTTTGCAAAAAGAAAAAGAGGTCCAGTGCACAGCAGGAAATTGTGACTGAAGTTAGCAAAAAAGTTATTATCAGGATTACCTGTAGCTGGCAGCTGGAACGCAGGACAGCTGTAGTGGGACTTATGCGCAGGGTGTTAAATGCTGGTGACACTCTCCCCTACCGCCCGACGAGCGAAGTTTCGCAAGAGTTGCTTCTTCCAGGGGCGTTTGGCTGGTGTGAAGTTTTCGTGGGGTATTTATAATCAAACAGAGGCTCATAGATGTGGTCATGTGGCCAAACTCGTGTATAGGACCTGGGTATAAGACATACATCTGGTTACTGGCCAGCTATGTCAAACAAAAGGACCTGTGGATAGCGCGCGCGTCCGGTCATGCCCCCTTTTGCCAATGGAACTTCGGAATTGTGGTCCGTGACACGATAAAATATTGTAAACACTAAGTGATAGATATAGGGTGAAATTAGGCCTGTGAAGGGGGAATCAAAGGGGAAAGGAAGGGAGTAATAGGGACGTGAGTTCAGGAAAGGGACATGAGGAAATGGTGCAATGTGGGGAATAACCTAGGATGTGAATGAACGTGAAATATGGTAAAAGAAAGGGGAAAGGTGCACAAAAAGGCACATAACCAATATAAGTGGGGGAAATTACAAATCACAAGAGTGTGATTAAAACAAATCTACCTAAAGTGGCCGTGAGGACAGATGCAAAAGGGGAACATGTGAAGAAAATAATCTAATATACATGTATCTAAATTAATATACCTATGTAGGTATGTGTAGGGGCCAGAAGACCAGGGGAAAGGGGAGGGAGGAGAGGAAAGAGCAGAATTGTCTTTCTCTTGACACAGAGGTAATTGGATTGATGGCAGGAGATGTCCTCAATATGCAAGAGGAAAAAGTAAGGTTAAAGTAAAATGAGGATGCAAAAAAAAGTAGGTATGTGCAGGGGCCAAAAGACCAGGGGAAAGGGGAGGGAGGAAGGGACAGAATTGTCCACTCTAGACATCAACATAATTGGATTCATGGCAGGAAAAGTCCTTAATGTGCAGAAAGAAAAAGTGAGAGCATAAAAATAAAATGTGGATACAAAAATGAAAAAATAAAAATTATATAAAAAATAAAAAAAATGAAAAATGGAGGTAATGTCCCCGAACTGAAATATATTGAATATCAAAGGTAGAAAGGAATCCCAAAAGGAGGAACCCAAACAGCGCCCCTATCCTTACAATATAATCAGGAGATATCTTAAAAAAATGAGATCAAATGGGTAAAAAATTTTAAGCAGAAGTAAATATATGTAAGTCCATGACAATCTGAATATTCAAAGTAGAAAAGCTTCTGGATTGAGGTCCTGCATTCCTTTATCCAAATATTTCCAATCTGGGATGGATGCCAGGCAATCTTAGGGTTCAAAAGATGTAGTCATCACATGGATATAGGCCATGAACCATGGAATAACATCAAGGGAAAGTATACACCTAGAGTTAAAAATATTATCATGAGTAAGGAAAATTAAAATTTGAGCCAGGAGGGAAAGGGAAGGTTAAAACGCATAAAGACAAAAAGAATTTCATAAAAAGAACACCTAAAACAACCTGACTCAGGAAATGCGGTTACAGAAAGGAATTAAAACCAAAATTTTCATTAAGACCGTGGGGGGTGATTGTCCCTAAGCGGTAAATCCATTTATTTTTGAGTTGCGATAGGGATTTGCTCAAATCCCCTCCCTGTATGCCAAGTTCGATCTGACCAGTAGCTATAAATATCAAGGCTTTAGAATTACAGTTGTGGTGAATTTTGAAGTTGCGTGGTAATGTTTTTAAAAGGGAATGAGCATCAATGGTTTGGGCCTTTTGAATATCAGGGATTTGTTCTTGCATCTGGATATTAAATTCCCGAGTGGTTAATCCTATATAGATATGATTGCCGGGACATGTTGTTTGATATATGATACCCTAAGATGAATAAGTTAAGATGTTTATGGATTTCAAAGGTCCTAGATCCATTAAAATTTGTAAAGAAATGTACCTTTTTTGTGTTTATGCATGCTTTATAGTTACCGTATGGGAAGAAGATAGGTTGTAGGAATTTATGGCCAAGTTTAGGAATTGGGTCATAATGACTATGTACAAGCAAGTCCTTCAAGTTGCGGCTTCTTCTAGCCACTAAACATGGAGAAGGGGGAAGAATTTTTTGAAAAATAGGATCTGTCTTAAGAATGTGCCAATGTTTTTTAAAAAGAAATTTCGTATCCTCCCTTTGGTTATTAAAAGTTGAAAATAACCTAATCTGGTCACAAGTTTGATTTTGTTTCTTGGGAGCGGAATATAGATGATGTTCCCTGGAAGTATCTGTAGCCCTCCTGTAACCATTTTTTATGCTCCGCTTACTATATCCTTGATTCAGAAACCTTTTGTTTAAATCCACAGCCTGTTGTTCAAAATCCAAATTATTGGAGCAGATACGTCTAGCTCTAAGGATACGTCGCTCCGTAATTTTCCTGCATCTTGCCTATTGTTTCCTGTTATCACTGACTATAATAAATATCATTTTCTGGAATCACCTAAACATCAGAGTGTGCGGTGAATTTTGACTGTATAAATCCCATTTTAACAAGGGCTTCAAACGTATGTCCAGATGGAGTCAATGATTTGATGGTAAGATGTAATACGAACATAGACCAAAGACTCCAAATTCTCTTGATACAAATATAAAACATTATTGTGACAGACCAACAGAATACTTCACAGACTGAACAGCCACACATAGATGTACGTAGCATAAACATTTCCCAACAGAGTATCGAGAAATTACAATGTTTTTCAAAACTGATCATCTTGCATGTAAAGTATGTCAACCCAGATGATACACACAAATAGATTTGAATGGGCAAGTTTTGGATGAAACTAGGAATAGAAGCACTATGCTGCTATTTTTTCAGATGGACACATCTGAACAGCCATATTAAATAACATTGCTCAGTGTGCTGCCCAATTTTTACTCGGACATCACACATCCATATTATATGCTCATTTGAAATAGCCCTTGTAAAAAGTGCGTGGATCTTAGGCTGGCTGCGAACTAGAAGTTTCAGCTAAAAAACATGGTCATATTTTTTCTAATTTCATCCAATTTTCATTCTTGTGCCTTCATGGTGTCAATTTTTTTTTGTCTGTGTGACATCCATGGGATTTTGATGTGCCGTCTGTGTGCAATCTGTTTTCATATATTTACACTGAAAAACATACACGATCAAATACAGTTTCCTAGTTTTATAATAGAAATGTGTCTGTAAAAATTGTATATCACTTGGATGTTCTGTGTGAGATCTGGCTTTTTTTAAGCAACCAAAGACTTGAATGTGTAAGTCTCATCCAAGACTTGGAAGAAAGTAGTCCATGCTGCAATATTTTTTTCTCACGAACAGTCGGACCAAGAAAAATATCATTCATCTGATTTGCAGTATTGAATATCATGGGTCAGTGTACTGTCCGTGTGCCATCTGATTAAAAATTGGACACCACACATCAGATTAATACGCTTGCCCACATGAGTGCTTAACATGAGAGGGCGGAACCATCTGCCGTCTGATAAATGTATTCAAATCTATTTCCTGAGAGTAAGTTCGTAGAGTTTTTCACATAGCTTTCATTAAATCTCCTATGCCTTTGAAAGAAAAAAACATGCCTACAATGCACATGTTGGATTTTGTTTTTAATCCATTAAAAAAGCCTCATGTCAATTATTTGGCCCATTTTTTGTGCTTTTATTCACATATTTTGGTGAGATTTTTGCTCTAAATACAAACTGTATTGCTATATCTAATAACAGAGTTAAGAAAAGCTCAAAAACACAATGTAAGGCTAGTTTCACACTAGCGTATGGAGGAGCTGTGGAGGGATGCGGATTTCCTCCAAGAAGCTCTCCCCCCTGCCACACCTCCTCCATGAAGCTCCGCCTACATCCGCATGCGGCCTGCGTACCCTATCTTTAGCATTGGGTACATAGGCCGTGCTGCTGTTTGCAGCTGCCTCCGCATGCGTCGTTTTGATGGAGCGACGACCGCAACAAAATGCAACACGTTGCGTTCGGTGCTGGTCGCCGTCAAAACAACGCATGCGGAGACATCTGCATACAGCGGCATGGCCTGCGTACCCAATGCTAGAGATAGGGTACACAGGCTGCATGTGGACGTAGGCGAAGCTTCACGGAGGAGGCGCGGCAGGGGCAGAGCTTCATGGAGGAAGTCCACATCCCTCCACAGCTCCACCATACGCAAATGTGAAACCAGCCTAAAAATGCATAAAAAAAACACATGCTGTGACAAAACTGAGCCAAAACCCACATTTTTTAAGTAGCTGTTTTTAGATATGAATTTTGTAGCAAGGAAAATCCACATAAAAAAGCTCCATGTGAACATCCCCTAACAGCTGAAACATACAACTAGTCTACAGAATGCCCTTTTCTTCCATTGATGTATAAAAGATCATGTATTTCACCACGTAACTTCTTTCTTAATATTACATCGTCATGGCAGAGCCGCAATTTGTTTTGCCTGTTAGCAAAACTACTATTTCATTCGAACCCAGCAGGTTAAGCTGAAGCAAAAATATCAGCAACAGTGACATGTGAAAGTCAGGGCAGGGTTATTTGTATGAATAAAATTACAGACTTCCATTGTGAGACCCGATGGTTAGATATAACGCAAGCTGCTCTAAATTATTATTTATTATGAGTGACAAGCTATTTTTCGTTCAAGGCAGTTTGCATAGCAGAGCTGGCAGGACATGGAGCACTGAAGAGTGGAGTGGGCAACTCTTGGTGATGATGAGCCACAATAATTGCAAGATCTCTGCTGTACTGTAGACTGACAGAGTAGGTGAAACAATAAAAAACCTGGAAACTACTGTAACTGCAGCAGAACAAGAGATTATGTTTATTCTATACAAGATCTATAGCAGAATTTGAATATTTTACACCTCAGGTGCCACCATAAATTTATATCATAGCATCTAAGGTGTTACTATAGAAGTATATCCTTTTATGGGATATTCTCATCTCAGAAAGGGAGCTGTGTGCCCATCACAATGTGTACAGGAAAGCTGTGGGGCCATCATACTGTGAATAGTGGAGCTGTGGGCCCACCATACTGTGTATAGTGCAGCTGTGAGCCTATCATACTGTATATAGGGGAGCTGTGGGGAAATCATTGCCTGTATAAAGGAACTGTGGGCCCACCATACTGTATATAGGGGAGCTGTGGGGACATCATACTCTGTATAATGGAGCAGTGGGGACACCATACTCTGTATAATGGAGCTGTCGTCCCACCATACTGTGAAAAGAGGACCTGTGGGGACATCATACTCTGTATAAAGGAGCTGTGAGCCCATCATGCTGTGTATAGCGCAGCTGTGAGCCTGTCTACTGTATATAGGGGAGCTGTGGGGACATCAAAGCCTGTATAAAGAAACTGTGGGTCCACCATCCTGTGTATAGGGGAGCTGTGGGGACATCATACTCTGTATACTGGAGCATTGGGGACACCATGCTCTGTATAATGGAGCTGTTGGCCCACCATACTGTGCATATGGGAGCAGTGGAGACATCATACTCTATATAAAGGAGCTGTGGGCCCATCATACTGTGTATAGCAGAGTTGTGGGCTCACCATACTGTATGTAGGGGAGCTGTGAGGACATTATACTATATATAAATGAGGACCAACCATACTGTGTATATGGGAGTAGTGGGGACATCATAATCTATATAAAAGAGCTGTGGGACCATCATTTTGTGCATAGGGGAGCTGTGAGGACTAGAGATGAGCGACTTTGCCTTTTTTCGGGTCGAGTCGGGTTTCATGAAACCCGACTTTCGCAAAAGTTGGGTTGAACGAAATTGGCCGATTATTGTGAAAAGTCGAAGGCCGACTGAAACACGAAACCCAATGCAAGTCAATGTGGAAGCAAAGTTGGCAGGGAGTGGAGGACATGAAACACACCTACAGTGCCCTTTTGAATGCCAAAAACATCAATTCTTATTACTGAAGCATTTCAATCTTAATTTACTTCATAATACTAGTTACGCACTGAAAAATGGGGGTTATTTGGCTAAATTTGTGGGGGGGTAGGGCTGGCTCCAGGTTTTCATGTGCCCTGGGCCAAAGAGCGCCCCTTTAACACATAGCACAACTCATGAGGCTACTATACGGCAGAGCAATAGCGGTATAGTACAATGAAAAACACTTCACTTTTTACATCTCATGACTGATATCCATTTTAAATTCTCCAATAGCTCCAAAAACGGACAGTATATTACTCCATACAGTATTATGGCCACCGCATAGTGCGCTATACAGAGTAATGAGGCCCATATATTTATCCATACAGAATCATTGGTCCCATATAATGTTTGAAACAGTATATGATGAGCTCCACATAATGCTACAGTATATGTTGGTCCCCATGGATGAAGCTGCACTGTCTTAAGGGCCCAAATAATGCTCTCTATATAATGGGCCCCATTTCTAACGCTCTAGTGTATAATGGGCACTGTAAATGCTGCTCCAGTGTCTGATGTCCACCTTTGGAATGATCCAGTGTATGGTGGACCCCATATATCATTCTCCAGAGTATAGTGCTCCCCAAAAATTGCTGTCCGAACATTGAAAACAATTAAATAAGTCTCCTCAAATAAGTCTGCTCGCTAGGGAATCCCTGTACTAGACTGGGCGTACAGACGTGATGTCATTGCGCTCTCTGATCAGAATATCACTGTCAGGAAACGTGGAAGACGTCATGGCGGTGGAAAAGGGAGAGGTAAGTATTTCAACTTTGCAAGTGCTGTGATCCTGAGCAAGCAGGGGGGGCCCACTCGTTGGCGACGGCACTGGCACAGGGCCCCTCATAGTACGGCGGTGTGTCTGACGGCGGGTGGGCCGAACCTGCACTTTCATCTGCACCTTCCTCTTTGTCACCGTGTAAGGTGGTACAGTATATGGAAGGGTAACCTGAGTTTCATCAGGGTCAGATTCTGGCTGTGTAGAGTGCGAGGGGAATGTAGTGGTCTGGGTCAATTTACCAGCAGAATCATCTAGCAGTGGCTGGGCATCAGTGCACTTGTGGCGCCCCCAGGAGTACGGTCGCCACAGTGGCATAACCTTCCTCCTAGGGAGTGTGATGTTATGCTTGGGTGCAACGAAGGATCTCTCTAGCAGTTAAACCAACACACAACACATTTCCCACTCCAGGCCAGCAGGGAGACCTCTGAACCTGACTGCTGAGGAGCTGCTCTCTGTGGTCGGGAGGAGGTAAGATATGGCTGTCTGTGAAGGGAAGGGGATGTGTGTGGACGTGAGAAGGGGAGCTGGAGTATGAGCAGAGTTAAGGCTCACTCCTAGCTGGAACGCATGGTCCGGATTCCGGTCTCCGAGTTTGTAGGGACACTGACGTTCCAGCAGCAGAAACCAGAGGAAGTAGCAGCTGTAAATGCTCTGTACCCAACTAAGGGTCGGAGGCCCCAACAGCGACGTGTGGGAGCCAGAAGGAAAAGGCTATGGCTGCCTGCCATACGAGAAAGTTCCAAGAGAGAGTCAACAGGGGGAACTTCATTGAACTCAGCACTGCGAGTACCTCGGATAAGCGCTAGAACGGAGGCCACACTACCTATCTGCAGAAAGAAAATTCCAAACTGGCTTCCAAGCTGACAAACTCCTTCTCCATCTGTACCCTGGGTCCTGGATGGCATTTACCAAGTCCAGGTAAAGGAACTGCACGACTGTGTCTGTCCTCTTTCTCCTGCGCCTGGCGCACGGCTCTGCTACATCCTGCACTGCACACCATCTTCCAACTCTTTCATCTGCCCTGCGACAACTGCCCTACCTGTGCAGGGCTTCTAGATCTTACCTGCACCACAACATCTGTCCCAGAGAAGCGCCACTGCAGTGCTGGTCAATCTAATCAGAAACCACAGGTGGCATCACGTATCATTCACCTATAAACATGATTCACCCCTTTGCATGGACGCCCAGGGCCACAGAACGGGTCACCACCACCGTGACACATCCCTGTGAGACATTGACCCGGTACCGATTAACTCCACTGCCCTGACTGGCCACCCACACTCCATGTCAGATTAATCTTGGACTGGGGAATTCACGATTTGACTTGATAACCCAGGCATGGTATGATAGAAAGAGCTACATGGACTAATGTGAAGTGTGGCCTGCTGCATCATTCACTTTGGGTGGGGGTGCAGGACACAAGGAAAGGGGTTCTTCCTGACCAGGAGCCAGCACTTGACGACTCAGTGCTTGCATTTTTTGAAACTTCAGAAGAGGAGGGCATATTTGCTGGAGTCTGTTTCGGCAATGTAAGCCCAAACCAGTTCCTCATGCTCTGGCTTTAAAAGGGGTTAACCTACTCCCAGAAAAGGTAGCCTTCCAGGCGTTCCAGAGCCAGACCATGATGCAGGCTCAACACCTCCTGCCTTAGCTGCTATTGTGCTTTTGCCACTACCAGCAGATGCACCACCACCATCAGCACCAGCTGGCCCCACCATTCCCACGTCCGCGGCCTCTTCCACCAAACTTCCAAATTTAGCACAAAATAGACACAAAATAACATCAGATATATGGCAATGGCACTGTATCAGAAGCGTACAGCTCTATTCAGTCAAAGGATAATTGTCAATCTCCATATATATTCCATCAGTCACACAGAGACACTCACAGGCTCAGTATGGATTACACAAGAATATAAAAAGTAGACAAAGTGTACAGTATCATCAGATAGCAGGTATATATAGCATAGTTTAAACATTAACAATGTACGTCTATATATCAGGAGTAGTGTTGAGCCACCCCGCTAGTGTTTTGGTTCGTCGCACAGGAGGCAAGTTCGTCGAACCACATTGAAAACAATGGCAGGCAAACACAAACACATACAAACACATACAAAACAACTTAAACGGTGTCCCAAAGCCGACAAAATGCTCAGAAGACAAAAATAACATATGGAAAAGGGCAACTACATTTAGAAAAGAGGTGGAGGAGTAAAAGGAGGAGGTGGAGGAGACACAGATATAGGCTTGTCATGCCCTTATGAAGTCAAGTAAGGCTGGACTAAAAATGGAAAAAACAAACCAAAAAAAAAAAATGAAATCGAACGCGATCATATACCATTGGACTTCCCACCAATAAATTATGCCAACTGGTGATCGGGCGGCGTTATTCCCATGAACATCCAAACAGCGTCCATGAAGGCAAAGTGTTTGCTTTCCGGGGGCATTATGATTGCAAAGCTGAACCTTAAAGGAATGTCCAAAAGGGCACCACCTGGAGTGGAGCCTGCGGCTTCATTGGACTCCACCCGGGAAACCACTACCATGCCACCTCAAGAAAAGATGCACACATTGAAAGCTTTGTCGATTCTGTATGTGGTGTGGTATGTCCGTTTGTAGTTGTGCTAGCGATTTGTCACCTTTATTCTGTTAACGAACGAGACTCCGGCATGCCCCCGTGGTACGCATCAAGCTTACTAGAGGGATACGCGAGGCTCTGGCATGCGAGATCGAGCAATATCAGGTCTATCATGGCCTTACATGTCCGGGGCTGCATGCGCGCTACACTGAAAGGACCAACTTTTGTCACTTACAGGTGCTGATAACCCGCTGGACACCGTTAGCGATGGGGATCTGTGATTCCAATTATTCCCCGCGAACGATGATTTCCCAGTAAGTGCAGGTCAACCGCAATTACGGAATTAGGCCTAACCGGCATTCCTGACAAAATGAAAAAATTACGTGTCCAAACCACAGTTGCTGTAGCTTGCTTAACAGCTCGGCAGCCGTTCTCAGGCCCAGTATGGATTCGACTAGATTCTAGAAAGTTGATAAAGGGTACAGTTTCACCGGATAACACGTATATATGTAGCATTGTTTACACGTTAAAAACCTATGTATATAGATCAGGAGGCATGGTCAGACGTTCTTAGGCCCAGTATGGATTTGACCAAATTGTACAAAGTTGAGAAAGGGTACTGTAACAACCCTGCTGGCATCACTGCATGGCCTCCCATCCCCCGCACACCAACTTACTTTCTGCTTCAAGCCATGCTGTGAATTCTGTCTGTTACCAGCCCTGAGCTCCATGTGCTATGCCTCTTGTTTTCCTGCTTGCTCTCCATGTTTCCTGACTGTGTGTATAGGGGGGTGGCGCCTGAACTCTCTGGTTCTTATGCAGTCAGGGTACACCTGTCTAATGGGTCCCTGACCAATTACCTAGAGCCCTGGACTATTTAACCCTGCCACAGCCACTGAAACATTGCCTGAGCAATGACTAAACTCAGCTCCTTGCTGCTGAGCTAGCCAGGCCCTGTCCTATGTCTTGCCTTCTCTGAAGGCTCTTACTGTGTATTCCTATGTCTTGGTACCTTGCCTAGCATTTCTCTGTCCGCCTGCCAGGAGGCAGAATATCCTGTCCCTTGAGTCTTGTTCCCAGTGCCTTGTCTGTTCTCTGTCCGCCTGCCAGGAGGCAGAATATCCTGTCCTTGTGTCTCTGTCTGAACTCAGTCTTACCACTGTCTATCAGTCTCCTTGTCTGTGGTCCCTTCTCTGCTGTGTCTTTCCTTGTGTCCTCCCTATCTGAGGCTCTGCTCTCCTGCAGCTCTGCCTCCTCTGTTCCCTTGCAGCTCTGCTCTCTCGCAGCTCTTGCTGCTCGGCTCCTTAGCCGCTCTGCCTGCATGGCTCCTTAGCCGCTCTGCCTGCACGGCTCCTTAGCCGCTCTGCCTGCACGGCTCCTTAGCTGCTCTGCCTGTTCGGCTCCTTAGACGCTCTGCCTGTTCGGCTCCCTAGCCGCTCTGTCTGTTCGGCTCCCTAGCCGCTCTGTCTGCTCGGCTCCCTAGCCGCTCTGCCTGCTCGGCTCCCTAGCCGCTCTGCCTGCATGGCTCCCTAGCCGCTCTGCCTGCACGGCTCTGCCTACTCCACACTCCAGCCTATATCCGTACCTGCACCTCCTGTGTGAACAGGTCCAAATCCTGTTCCAACATACACCACTCCTTCCTGCCTACACCTGCTGTGTGAACAGGTCCTTACCTGTCCCTTCTCATACCACGCCAGTCTGTCCTGTGTCTCAAGCCGTGCCCACCTGTCCTGTGTCTCCAAGCCGTACCCAGTGTATCCAAGCCATGCCTGCCTGCCAGTGTACCAAGCCGTGCCTGCTTGCCCAGTGTCTCAGCCTGCTTGTTAGTCACACCTGTCCAAGTGACTTGTCCCCGAGTGGGATCAGCAGCCACAGCCAGACACCACCCTGGAGTGGCACCCGACAGCTATCTGCCGCACAAGCCTGACCTCACCATCAGAGGCTCCAGTGAAGACCGAGGTAGCTGTCGTAGTCACGCACCTTCCAGGATAGTCTGGTTTGTGGCACAGTGGGGCCACAACCCCCTGGCTCGCGCCAGTCAGCCAGGGCGTGAGCGTGACAGTTTGCTCAGGCCATGGTCCCCGCTGAGTCCCATGTCCTTCCTCTCACAGAGCATGATGAACTCTCTCCCTGCCAGTGTGAGCCACTGGAAGAGTTTGTTCCCCCTTGTGTGGTTCCAATTGTTGAGACTTCTGAACCACTCATAGTCTCCAAGGCCATCTATGAGCAGCTCCTGGCCTATGAAGAGCACGACCCAGCAGACCCGCCTAGGTTCTATGGGGAACCTAAGGAGTGTCAAGGGTTCCTGAAGAAATGCCTGCACTACATCCTGCAGAATGCAGCTTGCTTCCCCTCTGACCGGGTCAAGGTGGCATACATCATGTCCTACCTAGCTGGTGATGCCTTGATGTGGATCTGTCACCTGTGGGAAGCAGGGGACCCTGTCATCATGAGCCTGGGGGCCTTCCTGGTGGCCTTCCGTAAAGTGTTCGACATGCCTCGTCCAGCTGCTCTTGAAGAGTCTTCCCCTCCAAGCTTCCAGAGACAAGAGGAACCTGTGGGTGAATCGTCTCAACCACCTATGACTGTCCAGCCATCACCTGTTCCTCAGTCTGCCGATGCGACCTCCCGTGCAAGATCCAAGAGGTCTAAAAAGAAGAAGCGGGCCAAGTTGCAGCCCGAATCTGGCCTCTGCCCTGTGAAGCCCGTACTCCTGAACCTTTGGCCAGTAGGAGAGGCTGCCCCTGGCGAGAGTCCTCCCTCTCCATTAAAGCCTATGACTGTTTTGTTGCCTTCTGGGAGCTTTGGGGTGTTCGAGCCACCAGCCATACAGAGTCGGTGTGTGATCTCCATTCTTCAGCTCCAGAACCCGACGTGGGCATCGTCTAAAGGTGGCCAAGCCCTCTTTGAGAACAGTCGAGTCCTGCAAGGACAACTACAGCTCCAGGTCGGAGCTTTGTATACGAAGAAGTTCATCTTCCATTGGCTGTCTGGTATGCCCATGGGTCATTCTGAACCAGAGATCCTGATGCCCATTTATGTTTGGAGACCCAGCAAGGCACCACACTTGAAACAACCAAGTGACAAGAGGTGTCTGGTTCCCGTGCGTCGCATTCAGTCAGCAAATTCGTCTTCTTCGCCTGGCTTGCTAGTCTCCGAGTCAAGGTGTGAGGATGCCTCTGAAGAGGGGGAGACGGTCTCAGTCTCCTCACACATCCCCAGTGACTATACCAGTGTTCTGCTCCCAAGAGCACTGCTGCCTCTTGATTGTCTTCCTCAGGATAAAGTGCTGAAGATGGATCCTGAGTGTATGCCTTCAGCCCCCCTGTGGCCTAGGGGTGAAGGTCCCGAGACAGAGCTTCACTCATCCTCTAACCAGGAAGATGTGGTCCAGTTTTTTCAGGGTAACAGGCTGAAATGGCTCCCTGTATGTATGCCTCCAGCTTCCATGTGGCAGGTGGATGAAGAGGTTTGAACAATGACCTACGTATCTCCGTTACTCACCCTCCTGGAGGAGGTCAAATTTTCTTTTGATAACGGGCTGAAATTGGACTTAGTGAAGGTGTCTTCAGTTTCCAGCTGGCCGGCTGATGTAGGGATCAAGTCTGAAGCTTCCAGGTCCCTACTTTCAGACAATCAGGAGGAAGAAGTCTTTGTACCCTCTGTGTGGGAAGCTGTTGAGCACCAAGAAACTTGGCACTCGGTGATTCCGGATGGCACACCTACTTTATCTTACCAGAAGGATGCCCTGTCAGCCTGGACTGTGTGTGGTCCCGTACTCCTTCTTCTGGTCATTCTGGCAGGCTTGAGGAAGAGGGGCTGTAAAGGGGGGGTACTGTAACAACCCTGCTGGCATCACTGCATGGCCTCCCATCCCCCGCACACCAACTTACTTTCTGCTTCAAGCCATGCTGTGAATTCTGTCTGTTACCAGCCCTGAGCTCCATGTGCTATGCCTCTTGTTTTCCTGCTTGCTCTCCATGTTTCCTGACTGTGTGTATAGGGGGGCGGCGCCTGAACTCTCTGGTTCTTATGCAGTCAGGGTGCACCTGGCTAATGGGTCCCTGACCAATTACCGAGAGCCCTGGACTATGTAACCCTGCCACAGCCACTGAAGCATTGCCTGAGCAATGTCTAAACTCAGCTCCTTGCTGCTGAGCTAGCCAGGCCTTGTCCTATGTCTTGCCTTCTCTGAAGGCTCTTACTGTGTATTCCTGTGTCTTGGTACCCTGCCTAGCATTTCTCTGTCCGCCTGCAAGGAGGCAGAATATCCTGGTCCTTGTGTCTCTGTCTGAACTCAGTCTTACCTCTGTCTGTCAGTCTCCTTGTCTGTGGTCCCTTCTCTGCTGTGTCTTTCCTTGTGTCCTCCCTATCTGAGGCTCTTCTCTCTTGCAGCTCTGCCTGCTCTGTTCCCTTGCAGCTCTGCTATCTCGCAGTTCTGCCTGCTCGGCTCCTTAGCCGCTCTGCCTGCACGGCTCCTTAGCCGCTCTGCCTGCACGGCTCCTTAGCCGCTCTGCCTGCACAGCTCCTTAGACGCTCTGCCTGTTCGGCTCCCTAGCTGCTCTGCCTGTTCGGCTCCCTAGCCGCTCTGCCTGCTCAGCTCTCTATCCGCTCTGCCTGTTCGGGTCCCTTGCCGCTCTGCCTGCTCGGCTCCCTAGCCGCTCTGCCTGCTCGGCTCCCTAGCCACTCTGCTGCACGGCTCCCTAGCTGCTCTGCCTGCACAGCTCTGCCTACTCCACACTCCAGCCTATATCCGTACTTGCACCTCCTGTGTGAACAGGTCCAAATCCTATTCCAACATACACCACTCCTTCCTGCCTACACCTCCTGTGTGAACAGGTCCATATCCTGTTCCAACATACATCACTCCTTCCTGCCTACACCTGCTGTGTGAACAGGTCCTTACCTGTCCCTTCTCATACCACGCCAGTCTGTCCTGTGTCTCAAGCCGTGCCCGCCTGTCCTGTGTCTCCAAGCCGTGCCCAGTGTATCCAAGCCATGCCTGCCTGCCAGTGTACCAAGCCGTGCCTGCTTGCCCAGTGTCTCAGCCTGCCTGTTAGTCACACCTGTCCAAGTGACATGTCCCCGAGTGGGATCAGCAGTCACAGCCAGACACCACCCTGGAGTGGCACCCGACAGCTATCTGCCGCACAAGCCTGACCTCCCCATCAGAGGCTCCAGTGAAGACCGAGGTAGCTGTCGTAGTCATGCCCCTTCCAGGGTAGTCTGGTTTGTGGCACAGTGGGGCCACAACCCCCCGGCTCACGCCAGTCAGCCAAGGCGTGAGGGTGACAGGTACATTATCACTGGATAGCAGGTATATATAGCATAGTTTAAACATTTAAAATCTCCATGTTCTCAGTATGGATTAGACAACAATCTAAAAAGTCGAAAAAAGGAAATGTATTTGAAGCGTAGACCAGTATACACTTTTGGTGGTATTTTTTAATCTTCATTTATATTTCTGTCTCAGTAAGACAGTCCAGACTCTCCGCAATAGGAAATGAGATGCATACAATTACTGACAAAAAGTCTATTGATTGCAGAAATCTAGGAATTACTATTCACGGGAAAAAATTCCGTCACCATTCTCAGAGGCGATGCTGACCCTCAATTAATTAGTGTGTGGAGACGGCAAAAACCTTTGTTTGCGAAGAAAGTCTTGCTGTATCGCAGTACCATTGATCCCATCGCCGTTACTCATATCCATCCAATTTTGATCACAGGGAGAGACTTAAACATGGTGCTCACTGCCTATCATGATCTGTCACATAACTTTGGAGTGCAAAACACAGAAGCCACAGGCCGTAGGCGATTAAAAATGTGCGCTGGAATGTCACACGTCTGTGGGTAGGAAAACTGTGAAAGCTGATGACAAACCACCACTGCATCTCATTGTGAGTCGACGTCCATAAGAAATAGAAGCCGTTGATCATCTGAAGCTAGATCCCGGCCTGCAGGACAGGGCATAGCTACGTCTTAACCATCATCTTCTATCAGTTCACCAAATTTGTAGTGGCAGTCCCAGTGAAGGATTTGACATCCCAGACTACACAGCGGAGGAGCAGGGAGAGGTAAACATCGCAAATGCTGTGGCCCTGCCCAAGCAAGGGGGGCACACTCATAGGCGTCGGTACTGGCACTGGGCCCCTCATAGTACGGCGGTGTTTCTGAAGGTGGGTGTGCACCCCCACCGTCAGAGACACTTGATTGCACTATGAGGGACCCTGTGCCAGTGCCCGCGTCCAAGAGTCGGCCCACCCACCTGTCCAGGGCAACGGCACTAGCACAGTTGCGTGCACTAGGTGGTGACCCCGGCCATGGGGGGGAGGAGGCAGCCCAGTTAGGGAGGTTTACAAAATGGTATATGTTGATGTGGGACATTCACCTGCTGCTAAAGGCGAAATTGGTCAAGTCCCAGGAAGAGGAGTACCAAAGAAAGCCATTTTTCTGGCAACCTATGTGTCATCAGGGTAAGGTGTGACAAAATCCTTGGAAACCCATGCATGGTTGATTTTAATAATGTTTAGATCATCCACATTTTGGGTCGAGAGACGGGTCCTTTTTTCTGTGAGGATTGATCCAGCAGCACTGAAGACTCTTTCCGATAGCACACTTGCAGCTGGGCAAGCGAGCTCCTGTAAGGCATATTGGGCCAATTCAGGCCAGGCGTCCAGTTTAGCGGCCCAATAGTCAAATGGGAATGACCTGTGAGGGAGAACATCGATATGGGAGGAAAAGTAGTTTGTAACCATAGTTGACAAGTGCTGTCTCCTGTCACTTTCAATCGATGCAGTATTAGCAGTCGTGTGAGCGGGACTTGAAAAATCAGTCCACAACATGGTCATGAAGCCCCTGTCTCCAATGCCACTTCTGATGTGTGCACCACCAACACCTCTTCCAAGCTGCCCCCGGCCCCTACGGCTCGTGTGAGAACCATCACCGCTGCTGTGTGCTGGCAATGCCTCAACCAACCGGTTTACCAGAGTTGCTTATTTGTTAGCCAATATTAGGTCAAGGTTCTCCGGTGGCATAATGTTTTGGAATCTGCCTTTATAGTGTGGATCCAGGATGCTGGCCAACCAGTAGTCATCATCGTTCATCATTTTGGCAATGCGGGGGTCCCTTTTTAGGATCTGCAAGGTATAATCTGACATGTGGGCCAATGTTCCCGGTGTCAATGATGCACTGCGAGTGCTGGGTGGAGGAGCACTTTCTGGCAAATCCACATCCCTCCAGTCATGCACAAAGCCTGTACCAGACCTTGCCACGCCAACATTTTCTCTTGCTCCACGAGAAGCATCCTCCTCCCCTAAATAATCATCCCCATCATCATCCTCCTCTTCCTCCTCCACCTTGTCCAGCAGAGGTTCCTGAGCAGACAATGGCTGACTTTTATCATGGCTTCCCTCCTCCTCTTCCTCATCATCCTCGGCTGCTTTCGCCTGCTCTTTAATGTGCGTCAACGTTTGCATGAGCAGACGCATAAGTGAGATGCTCATGCTTATGATGGCATCGTCTGCGCTTACCAGCCATGTGCATTCCTCAAAAAACTTAAGGACTTTACAGAGGTCTTTCAGCTTCGACCACTGCACACCTGACAACTCCATGTCTGCCCTAAAAGTGCCTGCCCGTGTATCCTCCCACAAATGCATTACAGCCTGCCTCTGTTCGCACAGCCGCTCCACCATGTGCAGGGTGGAGTTCCACCTTGTTGCAACGTCGATAATTAGGCGGTGCTTGGGAAGGTGGAGCAATCGCTGCAGCTTCTGCATACGATTGGAGTGTACGGGCGACCGGCGGATGTGCGAGCACAGTCTTCGAACCTTATGGAGCAGGCCTGATAACTCCGGATAATTATTGAGGAAGCACTGCACAACGAGGTTCAAGGTGTGAGCCAAGCAAAGTATATGTCTGAGTTTTGAAAGTGCTATGGCTGCCACAAAATTCCGGCCGTTATCACTAACTACCTTGCCTGCCTCAAGATGTAGACTGCCCAGCCATGACTCAGCTTGTCGCTGAAATTAGTCGGCCAGTACCTCCGCAGTGTGTCTGTCGCCCAAACTCATCATCTTCAACACAGCCTGCTGACGCTTTCCACTAGCTGATCGATAGGGGGACACTTCGTGTGCAACACTGGCAGCTGCGGATGGAGTGCTCGTGCGACTGCACTCTGTGGACGAGCTTTCGCTTCTGGAGGAGGAGGAGGGTCGAATGCCTACAGCCAACTGTTTCCTATACCGTGGGCTAGGCAGCACTGTCCCACCACCACTGTCCCCTGTGAACCCTGCATCCACCACATTAACCCAGTGTGCAGTGATGGACACGTAACGGCCCTGGCCATGCCTACTGGACCATGCATCAGTTGTGAGGTGCACCTTTCCACTCACTGATTGCTTGAGTGCATGGACAATGCGGTCTTTCACATGAAGGTGGAGGGCTGGGATGGTTTTGCGCGAAAAGAAGTGGCGACTGGGTAGGTCATAGCGTGGTACTGCGTAGGCCATGAGTTCGCAGAAGGCTGCGCTTTTAACCAAGTGATAGGGCATCATCTCTAACAAGATTAGTTTGGCAATATGGACGTTCAAACCCAGTGTACGCGGATGATAGGATGGGTACTTTCTTGTCCTACTCATAGTCTCTGGTAGGGTGAGCTGGACTTGAGAGCTGCATATGGTGGAACTAGCGGTGGACATGGCGGACTGAGAGAGGGTTGATGATGGTGATGGAGTTGGTGTTCTTTCTGATGGCCTAGATTCAGTCTTTCGTTGCAATAACAGTGTGATTCCCTGACTGATTTGCCCTTGCGACGACAACTCAACATTTGCTGCTTGGGGTGTACTAACCGGTGGGCTTACAGTGGGAAAAACAATGTAGTGTTGCATACTACCTTCATTGGGAGCAGTTGCACATGTGGTACGTGAGTTTTGGTAGTCCGTCCACTCTTTCAAGTGCATGGTGGTTAAATGTCTTAGCATGCAACTGGTATTCAAATTTCTCAGATTTTTCCCTCGGCTAAAGGTCTTTACGCACTTCCTACAGATAACCTTTGCCTGATCATTTGGATTTTGTTCAAAAAAGTGCCACACTGCACTCTTCCTACTAGAGAAGACATTTTGAGGCCTTGCACGCTGTGCTATTTTGACCGTCTGGCCAAGCTGTCCTGCAACTCTTATAGTTATTGTAACATGTTTTTGGTCTGCTCCGGGCCTGCCAGATAACAGCTGTTGCGATGTCAATGCCCGCTGCGGATGCTCCGCCTCCTCTTCTGAGCTATTGGCAGCGGCACCCGCTTCCCCCAATGGATGCCAATCTGGGTCAACAACTGGGTCATCCATCACCTCCTCTTCAATGTCATGTGCACCTTCCTCTGTGTCACCGTGTACGGTGGTATAGTATGCGGGAAGGGGCACTTGAGTTTCATCAGGATCAGATTCTGGCTCAGTACACTGCGAGGACAATGTAGTGCTCTGAGTTAATGTACCAGCAGAATCAGTGGCTGTGCATCAATGCTTTCCATGTCAGATTCATCTTGGCCTGGGTAATTCACGATTTAACTTGATAACCCAGGCATGGTATGTGAAAACAGCTCCATGGAATAATCTGTAGTGTGGCCTGCCGCATCCTTCGATTTTGGTTGGGGTGAAGGACACAAGGAAAGTTGTGGTTCATGACCATGAGCCTCCAATGATGACTCAGTGCTTTTATTTTTTAAAATTTCAGAAGAGGAGGCGATAGAGCTGGAGGCTGAGTCAGCAATGTAAGCCAAAACTTGTTCTTGAAGCTCGGGCTTTAAAAGTGGTTTACCTACTCCCAGAAAAGGGAGCCTTCGAGGCCTTGTGGAGGCAGACGATGACACAGGCTCAACACCTCCTGCATTAGGTGCTATTTTGCTTTTGCCACTACCAGCAGATCCACCACCACCACCAACACCATCATTACCAGCTGCCAACCCCCGCCCACTTCCACGGACTCTTCCACCACACTTACTCATTTTTGGGCTAAATGTCCCAAAAAACCAACATCTCTATGGTCCTGTAAAACAAGGTAAAAGGTGTATATAGTAGTGTGGAGTAGAGTTGAGCGAAACGGGTCGAAAAAATTCAAAAGTCGCCGACTTTTGGCAAAGTCGGGTTTCATGAAACGAAACTCGACCCTAGGATGAGGTCGGCCACGAGGTCGGCGACTTACGCGCCAAAGTCGCATTTCAAAAGTTTGTTTTGCGCTCTTTTTCAGCCAATCAGGATCCACGGACACTGTGGGCAACGTGATGACATAGGCACGGGTCACCACCATCTTTCAGAAGGGCATGCTTGTGATTGGCTTGCTTTGGTGGGCGTCACAGGGGCTATAAAAGGGCGTGCACGCCAACCGCCATCTTACTTCTGCCGATCTCAGTATAGGGAGAGGTTGCTGCTGATTCTGTAGGGAGAGCGTTAGGCAGGGAAGAAGACCAAAAAACTGCTTCTGCTGCTAGCGATTTGGCCTGCACAACACACCAGTCACTGTGTGTGCAGTGCAAGGGGAGGCTATATAGTGGTGTATCAGTGGTGTTGGTTGTTGGGCTGCCTTCTAAGGCTTCCTGACAGGCTGGCATTGCTGTTTACCCACTGCTCCGCAAACTGCTTTTTTAAAAGCAATCCAGTCTCCCTTATCCTCTAGTCACTTAGGTCACAGCTGTGCCATCGAGCCTGTCACATAGCGCTCAGATATCAGTGAGCCTCACACAATCCAAAAGTGTCCAGTGTCCAAAAGTGTGTGCAGAGATTCAAAATCTCACTTATCCTCAAGTCACTTAGGTTACAGCTGTGCCATCGAGCCTGTCACATAGCGCTCAGATATTCATTGGGCCTCACACAATCCAAAAGTGTCCAGTGTCCAAAAGTGTGTGCAGAGATTCAAAATCTCACTTATCCTCTAGTCACTTAGGTCACAGCTGTGCCATCAAGCCTGTCACATAGCGCTCAGATATCAGTGGGCCTCACACAATCCATAAGTGTCCAGTGTCCAAAAGTGTGTGCAGAGATTCAAAATCTCACTTATCCTCTAGTCACTTAGGTCACAGCTGTGCCATCGAGCCTGTCATATAGCGCTCAGATATTCATTGGGCCTCACACAATCCAAAAGTGTCCAGTGTCCAAAAGTGTGTGCAGAGATTCAAAATCTCACTTATCCTCTAGTCACTTAGGTCACAGCTGTGCCATCGAGCCTGTCACATAGCGCTCAGATATTCATTGGGCCTCACACAATCCAAAAGTGTCCAGTGTCCAAAAGTGTGTGCAGAGATTCAAAATCTCACTTATCCTCTAGTCACTTTGGTCACAGCTGTGCCATCGAGCCTGTCACATAGCGCTCAGATATTCATTGGGCCTCACACAATCCAAAAGTGTCCAGTGTCCAAAAGTGTGTGCAGAAATTCAAAATCTCCCCTGTCCTATAGACACCTTGTACCTTGTTTTACATACTATATAGTTTGTTGGATTTTGTCTACATTTCTACCAAAAATGAGGAAGGCTGGTGGAAGAGGCCGTGGAATTGGGCGGGGGTTGGCAGCTGGTAATGATGGTGTTGGTGGTGGATCTGATGGTAGTGGCAAGAGCAAAATAGGACCGAATGCAGGAGGTGTTGAGCCTGCGTCATCGTCTGGCTACATAAGGCCTCAAACGCTTAGTTTTCTAGGAGTTGGCAAACCGCTTTTAAAGCCAGAGCATCAGGAAAAAGTTTTGTCTTACATTGCTGACTCAGCCTCCAGCTCTATCGCCTCCTCTTCTTCAGTTGTAAAAAGTAAAAGCACTGAGTCGTCATTGGAGGCTCATGTTCATGAACCACACCTTTCCTTGTGTCCTTCACCCCAACCAAGATTGAAGGATGACGCAGGGCATACTACTGATTACTCCATGGAGCTGTTTTCACATACCATGCCTGGATTATCAAGTGAAATGGTGAATTACCCAGGCCAAGATGAATCTGACATGGAGTGCACTGATGCACAGCCGCTGATGGATGATTCTGCTGGTACATTCACTCAGAGCACTACATTGTCCTTGCAGTGTACAGAGCCAGATTCTGACCCTGATGAGACTCAGGTGCCCCTTCCCGCACACTATACCACCATACACGGTGACACAGAGGAAGGTGCACATGACATAGAAGAGGAGGTGATGGATGACCCAGTTGTTGACCCAGATTGGCATCCATTGGGGGAAGAGGGTGCTGCTTCCAATAGCTCAGATGAGGAGCATCCACAGCAGACATCGACATCGCAACAGCTGTTATCTGGCAGGCCCGGAGCACTCCAAAGACAGGTTCCAAACATCAAAAGAGTTGCTGGACAGCTTGTCCAAAGAGTCAAAAGATCACAGCGTGCTAGGCCGCAAAATGTCTGCCAGAGTAGGAAGAGTGCAGTGTGGCACTTTTTTGAACAAAATCCTCATGATCAGGCCAAGGTTATCTGTAAGAAGTGCGCAAAGACCTTTAGCCGAGGGAAAAATCTGAAAAATTTGAATACCAGTTGCATGCTTAGACATTTAACCAGCATGCACTTGCAAGCGTGGACACAACACCAAGCCTCAAGTGCCACATGTGCAACTGATCACAACGAAGGTAGTCATCAACGCTACATTGTTTCCCCCACTGTAAGCCCACCGGTTAGCACAGCAGCAAATGTTGAGGTGTCGCTGCAAGGCCACAGCAGTCAGGGAATCCCACTGCTATATCAACGAAAGACTGATTCTAGGCCATCAGAAAGAACACCAACTCCATCACCATCATCAACCCTCTCTCAGTCCGCCCTGTCCACCGCTACTTCCACCATATGCAGCTCTCAAGTCCAGCTCACCCTCCCAGACACTATGAGTAGGTCAAGAAAGTACTCAGTCTCTCATCCGCGTACACTGGTTTGAACGCCCACATTGCCAAACTAATCTCGCTTGAGATGATGCCCTTTCGGTTGGTGGAAAGCACAGCTTTGCGCGAACTCATGGCCTATGCAGTACCACGCTATGACCTACCCAGTCGCCACTTCTTCTCTCGCAAAGCCATCCCAGCCCTCCACCATCATGTGAAAGACCGCATTGTCCATGCACTCAAGCAGTCAGTGAGCGGAAAGGTGCACCTCACAACTGATGCATGGTCCAGTCGGCATGGCCAGGGCCGTTACGTGTCCATCACTGCGCACTGGGTTAATGTGGTGGATGCAGGGTCCACAGGGGACAGTGGTGGTGGGACAGTGCTGCCTAGCCCACGGTATAGGAAACAGTTGGCTGTAGGCGTTCCACCCTCCTCCTCCTCCTCCTCCTCCAGAAGCGAAAGCTCGTCCACAGAGCGCAGTCGTACGAGCACTCCATCTGCAGCTGCCACTGTTGCACACGATGTGTCCCCCTATCGAGCAGCTAGTGGAAAGCATCAGCAGGCTGTGTTGCAGATGATGTGTTTGGGCGACAGACATACCGCCGAGGTGCTGGCCGAGTACTTGAAGCGACAAACTGAGTCATGGCTGGGCAGTGTACATCTTGAGGCAGGCAAGGTAGTTAGTGATAACGGCCGTAATTTTGTGGCAGCCATAGCCCTTTCAAAACTCAGCCACATACCTTGCTTGGCTCACACCTTGAACCTGGTGGTGCAGTGCTTCCTCAAAAATTATCCGGAGTTAACAGCCCTGCTCCAGAAGGTGCGAAGACTGTGCACGCATATCCGCCGGTCGCCTGTACACTCCGTTCGTATGCAGAAGCTGCAGCGATTGCTCCACCTTCCCAACCACCGCCTCAGTATCGACATTGCAACAAGGTGGAACTCCACCCTGCACATGGTGGAGCGGCTGTGCGAGCAGAGGCAGGCCATAATGCATTTGTGGGAGGATACACGGCCAGGCACTTTGAGAGCAGACATGGAGTTGACAGGTGTGCAGTGGTCGAAGCTGAAAGACCTCTGTAAAGTCCTTCAGTGTTTTGAGGAATGCACATGGCTGGTAAGCGCAGACGACGCCATCCTAAGCATGAGCATCCCACTTATGCGTCTGCTCATGCAGGTGGAGGAAGAAGAGGAGGAGGAGGATGATGGGGATGATTACTTAGGGGAGGAGGATGCATCTCGTGGGGCAAGTGAAAATGTTGGCGTGGCAAGGTCTGGTACAGGGTTTGTGCGTGACTGGAGGGATGTGGATTTGCCAGAAAGTGCTCCTCCAACCAGCACTTGCAGTGCATCATTGACACCGGGAACATTGGCCCACATGTCAGATTATGCCTTGCGGATCCTAAAAAGGGACCCCCGCATTGCCAAAATGATGAACGATGACGACTACTGGTTGGCCAGCATCCTGGATCCACGCTATAAAGGCAAATTACAAAACATCATGCCACAGGAGAACCTTGACCTAATATTGGCTAATAAACAAGCAACTCTGGTAAATCGGTTGCTTGAGGCATTCCCAGCACACAGCAGCGGTGATGGTTCTCACACGAGCCATACGGGCCGGGGGCAGCTTGGCAGAGGTGTTCGTGGTGCACACAGCAGAAGTGGCGTTGGAGACAGGGGTTTCATGACAATGTTGTGGACTGATTTTTCAAATACCGCTCACACAACTGGTAATACTGCATCGATGGAAAGTGACAGGAGACAGCAGTTGTCAACTATGGTTACAAACTACTTTTCCTCCCATATCGATGTTCTCCCACACAGGTCATTCCCCTTTGACTATTGGGCCGCTAAACTGGACACCTGGCCTGAATTGGCACAATATGCCTTACAGGAGCTCGCTTGCCCAGCTGCAAGTGTGCTATCGGAAAGAGTCTTCAGTGCAGCTGGATCAATCCTGACAGAAAAAAGGACCCGTCTGTCAACCCAAAATGTGGATGATCTAACCTTCATTAAAATGAGCCATGCATGGGTTTCCAAGGATTTTGTCCCACCTTCCCCTGATGACACATAGGGTGACAGAAAAATGGCTTGCTTTGGTCCACCTCTTCCTGGGACTTGACCTATTTCGCCTTTTGCATCAGCTGAATGTCCAACATCAACATATGCCACTTTCTAAAACTCCCTAACTGTGCTGCCTCCCCCCCCCATGGCCGGGGTCACCACCTAGCGCACGACACCGTGCGAGTGCCATTGCCCTGGACAGGTGGGTAGGCCGACTCTTGGGCACGGGCACTGGCACAGGGTCCCTCATAGTGCAATGCAATGCAAGTGTCTCTGACGGTGGTGGTGCACACCCGCCGTCAGACACACCGCTGTACTATGAGGGGCCCAGTGCCAGTACCGACGCCCACGAGTGGGCCCCCCTTGCTTGGGCAGGACCCCAGCATTTGCAATCTTTACCTCTCCCTGCTCCTCCGCTGTGTAATCTGGGCCGTCAAATCCATACTGTGCCTGACACCGTCTGAGCCTGCCTCCTGAGACATATATTTTGAATGTGTACGCTATCCATACATGTTATCCGGGGATACGGTACCCTTTCTAACCTTTGTGCAATCACGTGCAATCCATACTGGGCCTAACACCGTCTGAGCCTGCCTCCTGAGACATATATTTTGAATGTGTACGCTATCCATACATGTTATCCGGGGATACGGTACCCTTTCTAACCTTTGTGCAATCACGTGCAATCCATACTGGGCCTAACACCGTCTGAGCCTGCCTCCTGAGACATATATTTTGAATGTGTACGCTATCCATACATGTTATCCGGGGATACGGTACCCTTTCTAACCTTTGTGCAATCACGTGCAATCCATACTGGGCCTAACACCGTCTGAGCCTGCCTCCTGAGACATATATTTTGAATGTGTACGCTATCCATACATGTTATCCGGGGATACGGTACCCTTTCTAACCTTTGTGCAATCACGTGCAATCCATACTGGGCCTAACACCATCTGAGCCTGCCTCCTGAGACATATATTTTGAATGTGTACGCTATCCATACATGTTATCCGGGGATACGGTACCCTTTCTAACCTTTGTGCAATCACGTGCAATCCATACTGGGCCTAACACCGTCTGAGCCTGCCTCCTGAGACATATCTTTTGAATGTGTACGCTATCCATACATGTTATCCGGGGATACGGTACCCTTTCTAACCTTTGTGCAATCACGTGCAATCCATACTGGGCCTAACACCGTCTGAGCCTGCCTCCTGAGACATATATTTTGAATGTGTACGCTATCCATACATGTTATCCGGGGATACGGTACCCTTTCTAACCTTTGTGCAATCACGTGCAATCCATACTGGGCCTAACACCGTCTGAGCCTGCCTCCTGAGACATATATTTTGAATGTGTACGCTATCCATACATGTTATCCGGGGATACGGTACCCTTTCTAACCTTTGTGCAATCACGTGCAATCCATACTGGGCCTAACACCATCTGAGCCTGCCTCCTGAGACATATATTTTGAATGTGTACGCTATCCATACATGTTATCCGGGGATACGGTACCCTTTCTAACCTTTGTGCAATCACGTGCAATCCATACTGGGCCTAACACCGTCTGAGCCTGCCTCCTGAGACATATATTTTGAATGTGTACGCTATCCATACATGTTATCTGGGGATACGGTACCCTTTCTAACCTTTGTGCAATCACGTGTAATCCATACTGGGCGTGAGAACGGCTGGCGAGCTGTTAAGCAAGCTACAGCACCTGTGGTTTGCACACGTAAGTTTTTCATTTTTTCAGGAATGACGGTTAGGCCTAATTCCGGAACTGCAGTTGACCTGCACTTACTGGGAAATCATTGTTCGCGGGTAATAATTGTAATCAGTGATCCCCATCACTAACGTTGTTCAGCGGGTTATCTGCACCTGTAAGCGACAAACGCTGGCCTTTTCAGTGTAGCGCACATGCAGCCACGGACATGTAAGGGCATGACACACCAGTTATTGGCCTATCTCATGTTCCAGAGCCTCACGTGTCCCTCTAGTAAGCCGGACTTGGACCGCGGGGCATGACGGAGTCTCGTTCGTTAACGGAATTAAGCTTGCAATGTGTGCATCTGTTCTGTAGCTGGCATGGTTGAGGTTTCCCAGGTGGAGTCGAATTTAACCGTAGGCTCCACTCCTGGTTGTGCCCTTCTGGACATTCCTTTAAGGTTCAGCTTTGCAACCATACTGCCCACGTAAAACAAACACTTTGCCTTCATGAACGCTGTTTGGAGGGTCATGACTCGTGGGAATAACGCCGCCCAATCAGTTAACCTGCTAGAGAGATCCTTCGTTGCTCCCAAGCATGACATCACACTCCCTAGGAGGAAGGTAATGCCACTGTGGCGACCGTACTCCTGGGGGTGACACAAGTGCACTGATGCCCAGCCACTGCTCGATGAATCTGCTGGTACATTGACCCAGACCACTACATTCCCCTCGCACGCTACACGGCCTGAATCTGACCCTGATGAAACTCAGGTTACCCTTCCCATATACAGTTCCATCTTACACGGTGACAAAGAGGAAGCTGCAGATGAAAGTGCAGGTTCGGCCCACCCGCCATCAGACACACCACCGTACTATCAGGGGCCCTGTGCCAGTGCCGTCACCAACGAGTGGGCCCCCCCTGCTTGCTCAGGATCACAGCACTTGCAAGGTTGAAATACTGTGCAGTGAGATGGAAGATGGGGACGACGAGGAGTCCAGACTAGTACAGGGATTCCCTAGCGAGGAGACTTATTTGATTGTTTTCAATGTTGGGACAGCAATTTTTGGGGATCACGTTACTCTGGAGAATGATAGATGGGGCCCACCATACACTGGAACATTCCAAAGGTGGACATCAGACACTGGAGCAGCATTTACAGGGCCCATTATACACTAGAGCATTAGAAATGGGGCCCATTATGTTTGGAGCATTATTTGGGCCCATAAGACAGTGGAGCTTCATCCATGGGGACCAACATATACTGTAGCATTATGTGGAGCTCATCATATACTGTTTCAAACATTATATGGGACCAATGATTCTGTATGGAGAAATAGATGGGCCTCGTCATGAGATGTAAAAAGTGAAGTATTTTTCATTGTACTATACCTCTTTTTCTCTGCCGTATCGGTGCATGATGAGTTGTGGTATGTGTTAAAGGGGCGCTCTTTCGCCCAGGGCACATGAAAACCTGCAGCCAGCCCTCCCCCCCCACAACTTTAGCCAAATAACCCCCATTTTTCAGTGCGTAACTTGTATTATGAAGTTAATTAAGGTTGACAAGCTTAAGTAACAAGAATTGATGCTTTTGGCATTCAAATGGGCACTGTAGGTGTGTTTCCTGTCCTCCTCTCACTGCCGACTTTTATTCCCCATTGACTTACATTGGGTTTCGTGTTTCGGGACGACCCCGACTTTTCCCTATAATCGGACGATCTTTCTCGACCCGACTTTTGGAAAAGTCGGGTTTCACGAAACGAAATGCGACCCTAAAAAACCAAAAGTCGCTCAACTCTAGTGTGGAGAATTGGAATCTCTCTAGACTTCAGGACACAGTTGGATACTGTCAGGCCCTGTTTATATTACACCGCAATGTGACAGTCAGATTCTGGATGGTTTTAGAAAGGTGTATAGAGGACAGGTGAGAATTGGAATCTCTCTAGACTTCAGGACACAGTTGGATATTGTCAGTCCCTGTTTATATTACACCGCAATGTGGCAGTCAGATTCTGGATGGTCTTAGAAAGGTGTATAGAGGACAGGTGAGAATTGGAATCTCTCTAGACTTCAGGACACAGTTGGATACTGTCAGGCCCTGTTTATATTACACCGCAATGTGACAGTCAGATTCTGGATGGTCTTAGAAAGGTGTATAGAGGACAGGTGAGAATTGGAATCTCTCTAGACTTCAGGACACAGTTGGATACTGCCCTGTTTATATTACACCGCAATGTGACAGTCAGATTCTGGATGGTCTTAGAACGGTGTATAGAGGACAGGTGAGAATTGGAATCTCTCTAGACTTCAGGACACAGTTGGATACTGTCAGGCCCTGTTTATATTACACCGCAATGTGATAGTCAGATTCTGGATGGTCTTAGAAAGGTGTATAGAGGACAGGTGAGAATTGGAATCTCTCTAGACTTCAGGACACAGTTGGATACTGTCAGGCCCTGTTTATATTACACCGCAATGTGACAGTCAGATTCTGGATGGTCTTAGAAAGGTGGGTAAAGGACAGGTGAGAATTGGAATCTCTCTAGACTTCAGGACACAGTTGGATACTGTCAGGCCCTGTTTATATTACACCGCAATGTGACAGTCAGATTCTGGATGGTCTTAGAAAGGTGTATAGAAGACAGGTGAGAATTGGAGTCTCTCTAGACTTCAGGACACAGTTGCATACTGTCAGGCCCTGTTTATATTACACCGCAACGTGACTGGCAGAAGTTGCCTAGTGTATGACAAACTACAAGGTGTATATAGAATTGGGCAGAATTGGAATCTCCCTAGAGTGCAGGTCTGTAAGAACGGACAAACTCCTCAGCTTTTCCTTACAGAGTCACACACGTATATAGCTTCAATTTGGCTGTGATAACAGTCGTTACACGGTACTGAGAGAGGAGCGTACACGTACACCGCTGTTATGAATGAGTCACCGTAGGAGGCAAAAACAGAAATACTAGCTAAGTCCAGAAAACCAGAGAAGTTGGCAGCTATCGGATTGCAGACCCCTGAACCTATCAACAACAACTAGCAGTAGCCGTGGGGGGTTCCTACTGTGCCCTAGACCACTCAATTACAGCCGGAGAACTACATAGCCTAAAGACAGAAAGGGAAATAACTGCCCCAGAGCAGACCCCAAAGCAATAGGCAGCTCCCAACATATAATGACGGTGAAGCAAGATGAAAAAACACTCACACAGATAGAAAGATAGGCTGAGCAAATGATGGGGCCCAAGCTAACTAAATAGGACAGGATAGGAAAGCTGCTGTCTGCAATCTGCCAAAAATCCTATCAAAACAAGGGCCAACAGGCTTGATAGGGAAAAAGGCCCTGAAGACGCTAGGCTTCAAAAAGACTATATCAGCACTCAGGTATTTTCTGAAGACAGAGCAAAAAGGAATCAACTCACCCCAGCAGGGAATGGCAGAAATTCAGAAAAACAAGGCAAAACAAAACAAAACACAAATGCAAAAGGCAGTGCAGAAAATTTAGCTTTTGAGGAGCAGGAATCAGACTGGTCTCCTAGAATCCCTCAGAGAGATCACCAGCAAGGCAGAAGGGCGTCGGCTGCCTTATATCCAATCAGCAATTCCCGTCACACAGTCATCATCATCATACCCAGGTGCTTGGTAATCAGACTCACTACCTTCCTTCACCAGAAGAGGGAGATCATCAGACCTTAATGGTGAAGGGGAAAATGAACTCACAACAGTACCTCCCCCTTGAGGAGGGGTCACCGAACCCTCATCCATGCCACTAGGACGATCAGGGTGAGCCCGATGAAAGGCACGCACCAGTCTTTTGGCATGAATATCAGAGGCAGAGACCCAGGAATTATCCTCCTGACCATAACCCTTCCACTTAACCAAATACTGGAGTCTCCGTCTAGCCAGACGGGAATCCAGTATCTTCTCTACCTCATATTCCATGTTAACTTCAACCAATACAGGGTCCGGAGGTGCCACCCCAGGAACTACTGGTTCAACAAACCTCTTCAACATGGACTTATGAAACACATTATGGATTTTAATTGTGACAGGAAGAGCCAAACGAAAAGAGACCGGATTAATAATCTCCAAAATCTTGTAAGGTCCAATAAATCTAGGCTTAAACTTAGGAGAAGCCACCTTCATAGCGATATTTTTTGATGATAACCAAACCATATCACCAACCTTAAACTGGGGACCAATGGTCCTATGTCAGTTGGAAAACCGCTGGGCCTTTTCCTGGGAGAGAGATAACTTATCCACCACTTGGTCCCAGATCTTGTGCATTCTCTCCACCACAGTGTCAACACCTGGGCAGGCAGAAGGCTCCACCTGCCCTGAAGAAAATCGAGGATGAAACCCAAAGTTACAAAAAAAGGTGACATCAAAGTGGCAGAACTAGCTCTATTATTTAAAGCAAATTCGGCCAAGGGCAAAAATGAAACCCAATCATCCTGATCAGCGGAAATAAAACATCTCAAATACGACTCCAAGGTCTGGTTTGTTCTCTCTGTCTGCCCATTGGTCTGAGGGTGAAAAGCAGAGGAGAAGGACAACTGAATTCCCAGCTTGGAACAGAAAGTCCTCCAAAATCTAGACACAAACTGAACTCCTCTGTCAGATGCAATGTTCTCAGGAATCCAGTGCAAGCGAACCACCTGTTGCAAAAACAGGGGCACCAACTCAGAGGAAGATGGCAACTTAGGGAATGGTACAAGATGAGCCATCTTAGAGAACCTATCACAAATCACCCAAATAACAGTCATTCTCTGAGAGACAGGCATATCAGAGATGAAATCCATTGAAATATGGGTCCATGGCCTCCTGGGGACCGGCAAAGGCATCAACAACCCACTGGAGCGAGAACAAGGTTTAGACCGGGAGCAAGTCCCACAGGACTGCACAAAATTACTGACATCACGAGACAAGGCGGGCCACCAAAAAGACCGACTCACCAGATCTCTAGTACCAAAAATACCTGGATGACCAGCCAATGCAGAGCAATGAACTTCAGACATCACTCTCTTCTTCCACTGGTCAGGAACATACAACTTTCCACTGGGACAACGCTCAGGTTTGTCCTCCTGGAACTCTTCCAGAGCACGTCTCAAATCGGGCGAGATGGCAGAAAGAACTACCCCTTCGCCTAAGATGGTAGCAGGCTTGGTCACCACAGGAGAATCAGCAAAGAAGCTCCTAGAGAGAGCGTCAGCCTTGACATTCTTAGTGCCAGGAGGAAAAGAGACCACAAAATCAAAACGTGTAAAAAACAAGGCCCACCTAGCCTGTCTAGGGTTCAAGCATTTGGCCGACTCCAGGTAAATCAAATTCTTGTGGTCAGTGAGGACCACGACTTGATGTTTAGCTCCCTCCAACCAATGTCTCCACTCCTCAAATGCCCATTTCATGGCTAACAGTTCCCGATTCCCCACATCATAGTTACGTTCAGATGGAGAGAACTTTCGGGAAAAGAAAGCACAGGGATTCATTTTAGATGTTACAGGATCCTTTTGGGACAAAACAGCTCTTGCACCAATCTCAGAAGCGTCCACCTCTACCTGGAACGGGAGTGAGACATCAGGTTGCCGCAAAACCGGGGCAGAAGTGAATCTTCGCTTCAGCTCCTGAAAGGAAGAAACAGCCTCCGGAGACCAATTCAACACATCAGCACCCTTCTTAGTCAGATCAGTCAATGGCTTGGCAATACTAGAAAATTTTGCTATAAATTTCCGATAAAAATTAGCAAAACCCAAAAACTTCTGGAGGGCCTTCAAAGAAGTGGGCTGAACCCAATCATAAATGGCCTGTACCTTGGCCGGGTCCATTTCAATAGTTGACGGAGACAAAATAAATCCCAAAAAAGAAATCCTCTGTACCCCAAAAAGGCATTTTGATCCCTTGACATACAGGGAATTCTCCCTCAAGATCCGGAACACAGTCCGAACATGTTCCACATGAGAATCCCAATCCTTGGAGAAGATCAAAATATCATCCAGATAGATAATCAAAAATATATCCACAAAGTCTCGGAAAATGTCGTTCATTAAGCACTGGAAGACAGAAGGGGCATTAGTGAGCCCAAAAGGCATCACCAGGTACTCAAAATGTCCCTCCGGAGTATTAAACGCCGTCTTCCATTCATCCCCATGCTTAATGCGGATAAGATTATACGCCCCCCTGAAGTCAAGCTTGGTAAACCAGCAAGCACCTTTAACTCTGGAGAATAGATCCGAAATCCGGGGTAACGGATACTGATATTTAATAGTAATTTTGTTGAGGACACGATAATCAATACAAGGCCTTAATGAACCATCCTTTTTGGCCACGAAAAAAAACCCAGCACCTAAGGGTGAAGAGGATGGTCTAATATGACCGTCCTCCAGCGCCTCCTTAATATAGGATCGCATAGCCTCGTGCTCGGGTACAGATAAATTGAAGAGCCGACCCTTGGGAAATTTACACCCCGGTATCAGTTCAACTGCACAGTCATAACTCCTATGTGGAGGCAAAGACGCAGACTCATTCTCACTAAATACATGTTAAAAGTCCGCCAAATAGTCAGGAACATCATGCGACTGAGGAGAGGTGGAAAAAACTGGAGCCTCACTAAGGGCCACCGACAACCCCAACTCACCACAGACACAGATTTCCAATCCAAAACTGGATTATGAATTTGCAACCAGGGAAACCCCAGAACAATGGTATCATGCAAATTATGCAACACCAAAAATCTGCAATTTTCTTGATGGTCTGGGGCAACCCGCATTACCACCTGGGTCCAAAACTGAGGCTTATTTTTCGCCAAAGGAGTGGCATCAATCCCTCTCAAAGGGATAGGCGTCCGCAGAGGTGTCATCGGAAATCCACAACGTTTAGCAAAATCCAAGTCCATTAGGTTCAGGGCTGCTCCCGAATCCACAAAAGCCTTGGCGGAAAATGTGGACAGGGAGCAGATCAGAGTAATTGCCAGAAGAAACTTAGGTTGAACACCACCCACAGAAAACGTGTGTGCAAAACGTTTCTCTCGTTTAGGACAGACAAAAATAATATGCGAGGCATCTCCACAAAAAAAACACAGCTTATTATGCCTTCTGAACTCCTGACGTTGCTCCCTGTACAAAACTCTATTACATTGCATAGGTTCAGACACTTGTTCAACAGGTGGCAACACCTCTCGTGCAGTCCTGTGTTCACGTAAACACCAATCAACCTGAATGGCTAATGACATAGAATCGTCAAGACCAGAGGGAACAGGAAATCCCACCATAGTATCTTTTACGGCTTCTGACAAACCCTTCCGAAAGAGAGCTGCCAAGGCATTATCATTCCAGGTAGTAAGGACCGCCCACTTTCTGAATATTTGACAGTACAAATCTGCAGAATCTCGACCCTTGCTCAATGCCAACAGGTTCTTTTCAGCCTGATCAATTGCATTAGGTTCGTCATGCAACAACCCCAAGGCTTGAAAAAATGCGTTCACATTAGTCAGAATAGGATCATCTGGTTTCATTGAAAACGTCCAATCCTGGGGATCGCCACGCAGCAAAGAGATGACAATTTTAACCTGCAGCGCGGAGCTCCCTGACGAGTTAGGCTTCAAGGCAAAAAATAATTTACAATTATTTTTGAAATTCAAAAATTTAGACCGATCTCCAAAAAACACATCAGGAGTAGGGATCTTTGGTTCAGCAGCATGTGAATGAGCAAGGTTGGCAGAAATTCCCCGCACTTCCGCAGCGAGCTGCTCCACACGATCAGACAATTGCTTTATCTCCATTGAGAGAAAAAAAAAATCCCCCTACGGCCTCAGAGATACAGAAGAAAAAAATATACACACTTTTTTTTTTTTTTTTTTTTTTTTTTTTACAATTCTTTCCTGCTATTGAGTACCCTAGGATCTGCGGTATGGCTGGTGATTCTGTTATGAATGAATCACCGTAGGAGGCAAAAACAGAAATACTAGCTAAGTCCAGAAAACCAGAGAAGTTGGCAGCTATCAGATTGCAGACCCCTGAACCTATCAACAACTATCAGTAGCCGTGGGGGGTTCCTACGGTGCCCTAGACCACTCGATCATAGCCGGAGAACTACATAGCCTAAAGACAGAAAGGGAAATCTAAACTGCCCCAGAGCAGACCCCAATGCAAAAGGCAGCCCCCAACATATAATGACGGTGAAGCAAGATGAAAAAACACTCACACAGATAGAAAGATAGGCTGAGCAAATGATGGGGCCCAAGCTATCTAAATAGGACAGGATAGGAAAGCTGCTGTCTGCAATCTGCCAAAAACCCTATCAAAACAAGGGCCAACAGGCTGATAGGGAAAAAGGCCCTGAAGACACTAGGCTTCAAAAAGACTATATCAGCACTCAGGTATTTTCTGAAGACAGAGCAAAAAGGAATTTAACTCGCCCCAGCAGGGAATGGCAGAAATTCAGAAAAACAAGGCAAAACAAAACACAACACAAATGCAAAAGGCAGTGCAGAAAACTTAGCTTTTGAGGAGCAGGAATCAGACTGGTCTCCTAGAATCCCTCAGAGAGATCACCAACAAGGCAGAAGGGCGTCGGCTGCCTTATATCCAATCAGCAATTCCCGTCACCCAGTCATCATCATCATTCCCAGGTGCTTGGTAATCAGCCTCACTACCTTCCTTCACCAGAAGAGGGAGTTCATCAGATCTCAATGGTGAAGGGGAAAATGAACTCACAACACACCGCTGTACGGTGTATGTAAAATTGTCAAGCTCCGTGTTTTTGTATACGGACTGACGCACGCTGTCTCTCTCTAGTTTTCAATGTAATCAAACAGCAAATATACTAAACTGTTTGAAAAACGGACAAAACTATAAGGTGTAGGTCTGTAAGAACAGACAAACTCCTCAACTTTTCCTTACATAGTCACAGACGTATATAGCTTCAATTTGGCCGAGATAACAGCCGTTACACGGTACTGTGTGAGGAGTGTACACCACTGTACGGTGTGTGAAAAAATGAACACTCACTAACTCACCAGGACAAAACAATACAATTTGGATTTCTTTTGAAAAAGCAGTTTGAACACCAGTGTGCACACAGCAATGCAGCTAGCCATAAAAGGCAGGCTAATCACCACCAGCGCTGCTGCACAAATGCAAAAATCTTCACCTTTCACTGCACAGTAACTACAGTGAAAAGTGCTATCAGCAGAAGCAGTTTTTTTTTCTTTTTGCCTCCCTAACGCTCTCCCTACAGAATCAGCAGCAGCAGCAGCTCTCCCTATTCTGAGATCAGCATGAGTAACATGGCGGTCGGCGTGCACGCCCTTTTATACTCCCTGTGACGCTCCACAAATCAAGTCAAACACTTGCATGCCCTTCTCCAAGATGGTGGTGACCGCGGCCTATGTCATCACGCTGCCCACAGTGTCCGTTCTTCCTGATTGGCTGCAAAAGGGCGCTAAAGCATCTTTTGAAACGTGACTTTGGTGCTAAAGTCGCCGACCTCATGGCCGACTTCACGCTAAGGTCGGGTTTCATTTCATGAAACCCGACTTTGGTGAAAGTCAGCGACTTTTGAATTTTTTCGACCCATTTCGCTCAACTCTAGTGAGGACATCAAACTCTGTGTAAAGGAGATGTTGACCCACCATACTGTGTATAGGTGAGCTGTGAGGACACCATACTCTGTATAAAGGCGCAATGGGACCACCATGCTGTGTATAGGGGAGCAGTGAGGACATTATACTATATATAAATGAGCTGTGGACTCACCATGTGGTGTATAGGGGAGCTGTGGGGATATTATATTCTATGTAAATAAGTTGTGGGCCCATCATACTGTGTACAGGGGATCTTTGGGGATATCATACTCTATATAAAGGAGCTGTGGACCCATCATACTGTGTATAGGGGAGCAGTGGGGACATCATAATCTATATAAAAGAGCTGTGGGACCACCATACTATGTATAGGGGAGCTGAGAGGACACCATACTCTGTATAAAGGAGTAGTTTGACAATAAATGACTTCACCCAAACAATAACCAATGCTTGGAGAAAAAGTTTTGATGTTATCATTCATATCCTCTGAAAAAAGGCCAAGAAAGCAGAAATTCTGCCGGGGTATGTAAACTTTCGAGCACAACTGTATATACACGTCAATGCAAGTGCCATGCAAAAATTTCCCACCGCGCTGGCGCTGATGTCACATACAGTGGGTATGGAAAGTATTCAGACCCCTTTACATTTTTCACTCTTTGTTTCATTGCAGCCATTTAGTAAATTCAAAAAGTTCTTTTTTTTTCTCAGCAGTTCATTCCCCAGTGGTTCTCAGCCTGGACGGTCACGTCTTGGCAACTTTCAGGTTGAAAAGTATTAATCCCCAGGCATGGATTACGGCGTGGGACAGAACAACTGTTGGCAGCGGAGTATTCAGGATACTCTCCAAGCGTGTGACAACAGAGCTTTTTCATTCAGGAACAGTCAGGAACAATTTATGATAAGCTTCATAGATCAGGAATAAATCATTTGTGTGTCTCTATCTGTGCATCATCTACAGCAGGCTGCTTCTCTCATACACAGACACAGGAACAACAGGAAATACAGTCACATGCTCTCCCTGTGTGAGCCTCTGGGAGTTTTTTTTTGTTCTAACTTTATGAACAGCATACAAATCTAGCAACTAAACACTCATAGACAGGAATGGAGTTGTTGCCCCAAGCATATTCAAACAACAACAGACAGGTATGGTATATTGTTGTTTTGTTATTTTAATTTTATTTTCATTATAGGAGAACGAGGGCTTCGGTGGAATAGGCGTTAGGTGAGAAGAAGAACTGGGCAAAGCGCCAGATTTAGTGCATCTAATAGATGTGCCCTTTCTGGGCAGCTGTGGACAGCTATTTTTAGGTTGGGGGGGCCAATATCCATAGCCTCTAACCAGCCTGAGAATACCAACCACCAGCTGTCTGATTTAGCAAAGCTGGTTGTCAAAAATGGTGGGGACCCCATGCTGTTTTTTAAATTATTTATTTAAATAATTAAAAATACAGAGTGGAGACCCCTCTGTTCTTGATAACCAACCTTGCTGAAGCTGACAGCTGAGGGTTGCAACCCCCAGCTGTGAGTTTTGCCTGGCTGGTTGTCAAAAATGCAGCTGAAGCCACGCAGGTTTTTTCAACTATATATTTTCAGAGCAGGAGCAGCTGATGAATACTCCCATTTAGAGTTGAGCGAAACGGGTCGAAAAATTTCAAAAGTCGCTGACTTTTGGCAAAGTCGGGTTTCATGAAACGAAACCCGACCCTAGGATGAGGTCGGCCACGAGGTCGGTGACTTAAGCGCCAAAGTCGCGTTTCAAAAGTTTGTTTTGCGCTCTTTTTCAGCCAATCAGGATCCACGGACACTGTGGGCAACGTGATGTCATAGGCAGGGGTCACCACCATCTTTTCAGAAGGGCACGCAAGTGATTGGCTTGCTTTGGTGGGCGTCACAGGGGGTATAAAAGGGCGTGCACGCCGACCGCCATGTTAATCATGCTGATCTCAGAATAGGGAGAGCTGCTGCTGATGCTGATTTTGTAGGGAGAGCGTTAGGCAGGGAAGAAGACACCAAAAACTGCTTCTGCTGCTAGCGATTTTGCCTGTACAGCACACCAGTCACTGTGTGTGCAGTGCAAGTGGAGGCTATATTTTGCTGGATCAGCGGTGTTGGTTGTTAGGCTGCCTTCTAAGGCTTCCTGACGGCTGCATTGCTGTTTACCCACTGCTCTGCAAACTGCTTTTTTAAAAGCAATCCCAATTTTTTTTTTTGTCCTGGTGAGGTACTGAGCGTGCATTTTTTCACACCATACAGCGGTGCACACTCCTCACACAGTACCGTGTAAAGGCTGTTATCACAGCCACAGTGAAGCTATCTGTGTGTCACTCTGTAAGGATAAGTCGAGGACATGTTCCGTTCTTACAGACCTGCACCTTCTAGTTTTGTCTAGCTTTCAAACAGTTAAATATATTTGCTGTTTGATCACATTCAAAACTATAGAGAGACAGCGTGTGTCAATCCATATACTTAAAAAACATGGAGCTTGACAATTTTACGTACACCGGACAGCGGCGTACGTGCACGCTCCTCTCTCAGTACCGTGTAACGGCTGTTATCACGGCCACAGTGAAGCTATCTGTGTGTCGCTCTGTAAGGATAAGTCGAGGACTTGTTCCGTTCTTACAGACCTACACTCTAGGGAGATTCCTATTCTGCCCAATTCTATATACACCTTGTAGTTTGTCATACACTAGCCAATTTCTGCCTGTGACATAGCGCTGTGATATTCACTGGGCCTCACACAATCCAAAAGTGTCCAGTGTCCACAAGTGTGTGCTGAAATTCAAAATCTCTGTTATCCTCTAGTCACATTTTTCACACCTGTGACATCAAGCCTGTGACATAGTGCTGTGATATTCAGTGGGCCTCACACAATCCAAAAGTGTCCAGTGTCCACAAGTCTGTGCAGAAATAGAAAATCTCCGTTATCTTCTAGTCACATTTTTCACACCTGCGACATCGAGCCTGTGACATAGCGCTGTGATATTCAGTGGGCCTCACACAATCCAAAAGTGTCCAGTGTCCACAAGTGTGTGCAGAAATTCAAAATCTCCGTTATCCTCTAGTGACATTTTTCACACCTGCGACATCGAGCCTGTGACATAGCGCTGTGATATTCAGTGGGCCTCACACAATCCAAAAGTGTCCAGTGTCCACAAGTGTGTGCAGAAATTCAAAATCTCCCCTGTCCTATAGACACCTTGTACCTTGTTTTACATTACTATATAGTTTGTTGGATTTTGTCTACATTTCTACCAAAAATGAGGAAGGCTGGTGGAAGAGGCCGTGGAATTGGGCGGGGATTGGCAGCTGGTAATGATGGTGTTGGTGGTGGATCTGATGGTAGTGGCAAAAGCAAAATAGGACCGAATGCAGGAGGTGTTGAGCCTGCGTCATCGTCTGGCTCCACAAGGCCTCGAAGGCTTAGTTTTCTAGGAGTTGGCAAACCGCTTTTAAAGCCAGAGCTTCAGGAAAAAGTTTTGTCTTACATTGCTGACTCAGCCTCCAGCTCTATCGCCTCCTCTTCTGAAGTTGTAAAAAATAAAAGCACTGAGTCATCATTGGAGGCTCATGTTCATGAACCACACCTTTCCTTGTGTCCTTCACCCCAACCAAGATTGAAGGATGACGCAGGCCATACTACTGATTACTCCATGGAGCTGTTTTGACATACCATGCCTGGATTGGATTATCAAGTGAAATGGTGAATTACCCAGGCCAAGATGAATCTGACATGGAGTGCACTGATGCACAGCCACTGATAGATGATTCTGCTGGTACATTCACTCAGAGCACTACTTTGTCCTCGCAGTGTACAGAGCCAGATTCTGACCCTGATGAGACTCAGGTGCCCCTTCCCGCACACTATACAACCATACACGGTGACACAGAGGAAGGTGCACATGACATTGAAGAGGAGGTGATGGATGACCCAGTTGTTGAACCAGATTGGCATCCATTGGGGGAAGAGGGTGCTGCTTCCAATAGCTCAGATGAGGAGGAGGAGCATCCACAGCAGACATCGACATCGCAACAGCTGTTATCTGGCAGGCCTGGAGCACTCCAAAGACAGGTTCCAAAATTTAAAAGAGTTGCTGGACAGCTTGTCCAGAGGGTCAAAATATCACAGCATGCTAGGCCACAAAATGTCTGCCAAAGTAGGAAGAGTGCAGTGTGGCACTCTTTTGAACAAAATCCTCATGATCAGGCCAAGGTTATCTGTAAGAAGTGCGCAAAGACCTTTAGCCGAGGGAAAAATCTGAAAAATTTGAATACCAGTTGCATGCTTAGACATTTAACCAGCATGCACTTGCAAGTGTGGACACAACACCAAACCTCAAGTACCACATGTGCAACTGATCACAAAGAAGGTAGTCAGCAATGCTACATTGTTTCCCCCACTGTAAGCCCACCGGTTAGCACAGCAGCAAATGTGGAGGTGTCGTTGCATGGCCCCAGCAGTTAGGGAATCCCACTGTTATATCAACGAAAGACTGAATCTAGGCCATCAGGAAGAACACCAACTCCATCACCATCATCAACCCTCTCTCAGTCCGCCCTGTCCACCGCTACTTCCACCATATGCAGCTCTCAAGTCCAGCTCACCCTCCCAGACACTATGAGTAGGTCAAGAAAGTACTCAGTCTCTCATCCGCGTACACTGGGTTTGAACGCCCAGATTGCCAAACTAATCTCGTTAGAGATGATGCCCTATCGGTTGGTGGAAAGCGTAACTTTCCGCGAACTCATGGCCTATGCAGTACCACGCTATGACCTACCCAGTTGACACTTCTTCTCTCACAAAGCCATCCCAGCCCTCCACCATCATGTGAAAGACCGCATTGTTCATGCACTCAAGCAGTCAGTGAGTGGAAAGGTGCACCTCACAACTGATGAATGGTCCAGTCGGCATGGCCAGGGCCATTACGTGTCCATCACTGCGCACTGGGTTAATGTGGTGGATGCTGGGTCCACAGGGGACAGCGGTGGTGGGACAGTGCTGCCTAGCCCACGGTATAGGAAACAGTTGGCTGTAGGCGTTCGACCCTCCTCCTCCTCCTCCAGAAGCGAAAGCTCGTCCACAGAGCGCAGTTGTACGAGCACTCCATCTGCAGCTGCCACTGTTGCACACGAGGTGTCCCCCTATCGAGCAGCTAGTGGAAAGCGTCAGCAGGCTGTGTTGAAGATGATGTGTTTGGGCGACAGACACACCGCCGAGGTGCTGGCCGAGTACTTTCAGCGACAAACTGAGTCATGTCTGGGCAGTGTACATCTTGAGGCAGGCAAGGTAGTTAGTGATAACGGCCGTAATTTTGTGTCAGCCATAGTACTTTCAAAACTCAGCCACATGCCTTGCTTGGCTCACACCTTGAACCTGGTGGTGCAGTGCTTCCTCAATAATTATCCGGAGTTAACAGCCCTGCTCCAGAAGGTGCAAAGACTGTGCGCGCACATCTGCCGGTCACCTGTACACTCCATTCGTATGCAGAAGCTGCAGCGATTGCTCCACCTTCCCAACCACCGCCTCATTATCGACATTGCAACAAGGTGGAACTCCACCCTGCACATGGTTGAGCGGCTGTGCGAGCAGAGGCAGGCCATAATGCATTTGTGGGAGGATACACGGCCAGGCACTTTGAGAGCAGACATGGAGTTGACAGGTGTGCAGTGGTTGAAGCTGAAAGACCTCTGTAAAGTCCTTCAGTGTTTTGAGGAATGCACACGGCTGGTAAGCGCAGACGACGCCATCCTAAGCATAAGCATCCCACTTATGAGTCTGCTCATGCAAACTTTGACACACCTTAAGGAGCAGGCGTCTGCAGCCAATGTTGATGAGGAGGAAGAGGTGGAGGGAATCAATGATGACATTCAGCCATTGTCTGCTCAGGGACCTCTCCTGGACGAGGTGGAGGAAGAAGAGGAGGAGGTGAGGATGATGGGGATGATTACTTAGGGGAGGAGGATGCATCTCGTGGGGCAAGTGAAAATGTTGGCGTGGCAAGGTCTGGTACAGGGTTTGTGCGTGATTGGAGGGATGTGGATTTGCCAGAAAGTGCTCCTCTACCCAGCACTCGCAGTGCATCATTGACACCGGGAACATTGGCCCACATGTCAGATTATACCTTGCAGATCCTAGAAAGGGACCCACGCATTGCCAAAATGATGAACAATGACGACTACTGGTTGGCCAGCATCCTGGATCCACGCTATAAAGGCAAATTACAAAACATCATGCCACAGGAGAACCATGACCTAATATTGGCTACTAAACAAGCAACTCTGGTTAACCGGTTGGTTGAGGCATTCCCAGCACACAACAGCGGTGATGGTTCTCACACAAGCCGTACGGGCCGGGGGCAGCTTGGCAGAGGTGTTCGAGGTGCACACAGCTGAAGTGGCGTTGGAGACAGGGATTTCATGACAATGTTGTGGACTGATTTTTCACGGACTGCTCACTCAACTGGTAATACTGCATCGATGGAAAGTGACAGGAGACAGCAGTTGTCAACTATGGTTAACAACTACTTTTCCTCCCATATCGATGTTCTCCCGCACAGGTCATTTCCCTTTGACTATTGGGCTGCTAAACTGGACACCTGGCCTGAATTGGCACAATATGCCTTACAGGAGCTCGCTTGGCCAGCTGCAAGTGTGCTATCGGAAAAAGTCTTCAGTGCAGCTGGATCAATCCTGACAGAAAAAAGGACCCGTCTGTCAACCAAAAATGTGGATGATCTAACCTTCATTAAAATGAACCATGCATGGGTTTCCAAGGATTTTGTCCCACCTTCCCTTGATGACACATACAGTAGGTTGCCACAAAAATGGCTTGCTTTGGTCCTCCTCCTATTCCGCGAACTTGACCTATTTCGCCTTTTGCAGCAGCTGAATGACCCACATCTACATATGCCACTTTGTAAACCTCCCTAAGTGGGCGGCCCCCCCCATGGCCAGGGTCACCACCTAGCGCACAAAAGCGTGCGAGTGCCGTTACCCTGGACAGGTGGGTAGGCCGACTCTTGGGCGCGGGCACTAGCATAGGGTCCCTCATAGTGCAATCAACTATCTCTGACAGTGGTGGTGCACACCCGCCGTCAGACACACCGCCGTACTATGAGGGGCGCAGTGCCAGTACCGACGCCCACGAGTGTGCCCCCCTTGCTTGGGCAGGGCCCCAGCATTTGCAATGTTTACCTCTCCCTGCTCCTCCGCTGTGTAGTCTGGGCTGTCAAATCCTTCATTGGGACTGCCACTACAAATTGATTGAACTGAAAGATGATGGCTAAGATGTAGCTATGCCCTGTCCTGCTGGCCGGGCTCTAGCTCCAGATGATCAGTGGCTTCCATTTCTTATGGACATCGACTCACAATTACATGCAGTGGTGGTTTATCATCAGCTTTCACAGTTTTCCTACTCACAAACGTGTGACATTCCAGCGCACATTTCAAAATGTGCCCTCTCATGCCAATCAAATAGAATCGCCTACGGCCTGTGGCTTCTGTCTTTTGCACTCCAAAGTTACGTGACAGATCATGATAGCCAGTGAGCACCCTGTGATAAAAATTGGATTGAGATGAGTAACAGTGATGGAATCAACGGAAGTGCGATACAGCAAGACTTTATTCACAAAAAAATGTTTTCACTGTCTCAACACACAAATTAATTGAGGGTCAGCATCGCCTATGAGAATTGTGACGGAAGTTTTTCCCGTGAATAATAATTCCTAGATTTCTGCAATCAATAGCCTTTATGTCACTAATTGTATGCATCTCATTTCCTATTGCAGAGAGGCTGGACTGTATTACTGAGACAGAAATATATATGAAGATTTAAAAATAACACCAATAGTATATAGTTGTGTACGCCTCAAATGCATTTCCTTTTTTCCACTTTTTAGATTGCTGTGTAATCCATACTGAGAACACGGAGATTTTACATGTTTAAACTATGCTATATATACCTGCTATCCAGTGATAAAGTACCCTTTCTCAACTTTGTACAATCTGGTCAAATCCATACTGGGCCTGAGAACATCTGAGTCTGCCTCCTGATCTATAGACATATATTTTTAATGTGTAAACTAGGCTACATATATACATGTTATCCGGTGAAACTGTACCCTTTATCAACTTTCTACAATGTTGTTGAATCCATACTGGGCCTGAGAACGGCTGCCGAGCTGTTAAGCAAGCTACATCACCTGTGGTTTGGACATGTAATTTTTTCAGGAATGATGGTTAGGCCTAACTCCGGAATTGCGGTTGACCTGAACTTACTGGGAAATCATCGTTTGCGGGGAATAATCTGAATCCCAGATCCCCATCACTAACATAGTTCAGCAGGTTATCTGCACCTGTAAGCGACAAAAGCTGGTCCTTTCAGTGTAGCGTGCATGCAGCCCCGGACATGTACTGGAATGCTAGACCTGTTATTGCTCAATCTCACGTGCCACAGCCTCGCGTATCCCTCTAGTAAGCTTGACGCGTACCGCGGGGCCATGCCGGAGTCTCGGTCGTTAACGGAATAAAGCTGAGAAATCGCTAGCACAACTACAAACGGACATACCACACCACACACAGAATCGACAAAGCTTGCCATCTGTCCATCTTTTCTGTAGCTTGTATGGTAGTGGTTTCCCGGGTGCCGTCCAATTAAGCCACAAGCTCCACTCCTGGTGGTGCACTTTTAGACATTCCTTTAAGGTTCAGCTTTGCAATCATACTGCCCCCGGAAACCAAAAACTTTGCCTTCAGGGACGCTGTTTGGAGGTTCGTGGGAATAACGCTGCCCGATCAGCAGTCGGCATATGGGTCGCCCTCCCTGGGCTGTGGGGTACTCGGTACCGGGCCGTTGTCATTGGGATGTGTCACAGCAGCGGTGACCCGGACGGTGGCCCTGGGCGCCCATGTAAATGGCGTGGTATAATGGTAAAGAGTTTATAATAATAATAATAATAATAATAATAATAATTTTTATTTATATAGCGCCAACATATTCCGCAGCACTTTACAATTAAGCGGGGACATGTACAGACAATAAATTCAATACAAGTTAAGACAATTCAAACAGTGACATTAGGAGTGAGGTCCCTGTTCGCAAGCTTACAATCTACAAGGAAATGGGGGGACACAGTAGGTGAGAAATGCTTGTTAATTCAGGTCTGGCAATTATAATAGGGATTTTCATATAAAGCTGCATGATCCGGTCATCAGCCCGTGTGTTTAAGTGCAATAGACAAGTATCAAGTGCAGTTATCATGTGCATGAAGGGTGTGGAGACAGATGAATAGTAGGGTGCAGATTCAGAATAATATTTGGAAGGAGGGAACAGGGCAAAGTTAGCTTGCTGAGTAGTTGATGTGGTAGGCTTGTTTGAAGAGATGGGTTTTCAAAGCGCGCTTGAATAGGTCAGGGCTAGGTATCAGTCTGATCGTCTGGGGAAGTGCATTCCAGAGAGCTGGAGCAGCACGAGAGAAGTCTTGGAGACGGAGGTGCGAGGTTCGGATTACGGGGGATGTTAGTCTTAGGTCATTTGTAGAACGGAGGGCACGTGTAGGGCGATAGACAGAGATGAGAGAGGAGATATAAGGCGGTGCAGAACAGTGGAGAGCTTTGTGGGTGAGAGAGATGAGTTTATACTGGACCCTGTAGCGAATAGGTAGCCAGTGTAATGACTGGCACAAGATGGAGGCATCGGTGAAGCGGCTGGACAGAAATATGACCCTGGCTGCCGCATTCAAGATGGATTGGAGAGGAGAAAGTTTGGTAAGAGGGAGACCGATCAGAAGAGAGTTGCAGTAGTCCAGACGAGAATGAATAAGAGCGACAGTAAGAGTCTTAGCAGTTTCAAAGGTGAGAAAAGGTCGGATTCTGGAGATGTTTTTAAGATGCAGGTGACAAGAGCGACTGAGTGATCGGATGTACGGAGTAAAGGAAAGTTCAGTGTCGAATATGACCCCAAGACAGCGGGCATGCTGCTTGGGAGTTATGGTTGAACCCTCCAGGGCTATTTCGATGTTAGGTAGATTGAGGTTAGTAGAGGGGAGAAACACAAGAAGTTCAGTTTTAGAGAGATTTAGTTTCAGATAGAGGGAGGACATGATGCTAGAGACAGCAGACAGACAATCCTTGGTATTTTGAATTAGGGTAGGGGTGATGTCAGGGGAAGAAGTGTATAATTGGGTGTCCTCAGCATAGAGATGATACTGGAACCCAAATCTGCTGATTGTTTGTCCAATAGGGGCAGTGTATAAAGAGAAGAGGAGAGGGCCTAGGACTGAGCCCTGCGGGACCCCGATAGTAAGGGGACGAGAAGAGGAAGAGGAGCCAGAAAAAGATACAGTGAAGGAGTGGTCAGAGAGGTAGGAGGAGAACCAGGAGAGGGCTGTGTCCTTGAGGCCTATAGAGCGGAGCATAGTGAGGAGGAGCTGGTGATCCACAGTGTCAAATGCTGCAGAGAGATCCAGGAGAATCAGTAGGGAGCAATGACCTTTCGATTTAGCTGTTATTAAATCATTAGAGACTTTAGTGAGGGCAGTTTCAGTAGAGTGTAAAGAGCGGAAACCAGATTGTAAGGGGTCGAGAAGAGAGTTATCCGAGAGATAGCGGATTAGACGGGAGTGGACCAGGCGTTCCAGGAGTTTAGAGATGAAGGGAAGGTTAGAGACAGGTCTGTAGTTAGCAGTGCAGTTCTGGTCCAGGGATGGCTTTTTAAGTAAAGGGGCTATGATGGCATGTTTAAATGAGGAGGGAAATATACCTGAAGAAAGAGAGAGGTTAAATATTTTAGTCAGGTGAGTGGTGACCACTGGTGAGAGAGACTGCAGGAGCTGTGAAGGAATAGGGTCACTGTTGCAGGTTGTAGGCCGAGCAGAAGCGAGGAGCTTGGAAACTTCTTCTTCTGAAACAGGCTCAAAGATGTCTAGTGAGCTTGAGGTGCGGCAGGGAAGGGGATCCAGGCACTGAGGAGATAGGGCTGAGATATCTTGATGGATGTGGTTGATTTTTTCTAGGAAATAAGTGGCCAGATCCTCACCGCTGAGGTTGGTGATGGGGGCCTGTACTTTAGGTTTCAGGAGGGAGTTTAAGGTTTCAAAAAGTCATCTTGGGTTGTTGGATAGTGAGGTGATGAGGGTGGTGAAGTAGGATTGTTTGGCCAGATGAAGGGCAGAGTTATAGGTTTTGAGCATGAACTTATAGTGGATGAAGTCTTCTGCTAAGAGAGATTTTCTCCACTGCCGCTCTGCACACCTCGAGCAGCACTGAAGAGAGCGTGTTTGCGTTGTGTGCCAGGGCTGCCGTTGTCTGTGTCGGGTCTTTCTGCGTATAGAAGGTGCTGCTTCATCTAGGGCATTCTTCAGTGTATTATTGAAGTGTGACAATGCTATGTCTGGACAGGAGAGGGTGGAGATGGGGGCTAAAGATGTGTGGAGATTGTCCCTAAGCTGTTGGGTATTAATGGTACGTGTATTCCGATAAGTGTGGTAAGTGGGGGTGTCCCAGGTGAGGAGACAATTCTTGACAGAGAAGGAAAGAAGGTTGTGGTCCGAGAGCGGGAGAGGTGAATTAGTAAAGTCGTGCAGCGAGCCGGGACGGGAGAAAATCAGGTCCAGAGTATTCCCGTCCTCATGTGTAGGAGAATTAGTAAACTGTGAGAGGCCGAATGAAGAAGTTAGAGAAAGAAGATGAGAGGCAGACTGGGAGAGCGGATCATTGATGGGGATGTTAAAGTCTCCCATGATGAGTGTGGGGATGTCACAGGACAGAAAGTGAGTAAGCCAGGTGGTGAAGTGGTCTATAAACTGGCGGGAGGAGCCTGGAGGGCGATAAACGACCGCCACTCGTAAGGAGAAGGGCTTAAAGAGTCTGACGGCGTGGACTTCAAAGGAAGGAAATGTAAGTGAGGGAACCGGGGGGGATGACCTGGAAAGCACATTGTGATGAAAGGAGCAAACCAACACCTCCACCCTGTCTGTTCTCAGGTCTGGGGGTATGTGAAAATTTCAGCCCACCAAACGAGAGAGCGGCAGCAGCGGTGGTGTCTGAATGCTGGATCCAGGTTTCTGTAATAGCCAGAAGGTTAAGGGAATTAGAGAGAAAAAGATCGTGAATGTAAGTCAGTTTGTTACACACAGACCGTGCATTCCAGAGAGCACATTGGAAAGTGAGAGGAGAAGGAATTCACTGAATGTTAATAAGATTAGCAGGGTTTCTATATGCAGCTGGAGGAGAGTAACGTATGCTGGTGGAGGGAGGCCCAGGGTTGGGGGAGATGTCACCTGCAACTATTAAAAGGAGAAAAAACAGAAAAAGCAGGTGGTGGGATGATTTGTATGAACGTTTTGAGTGCTGCATGGAGGTTTTGGATGGTTTGGTGTGGGTAAGAAATGTCAATAGAGCCTCAGAGTTAAACATGGGAGAGGGGAAAAGGGAGGGGTGGATATGCAGAGAGTGCACAGAATGTGTAAAAGGGCAGGCGAGTTGTTAAAAAGCAGAAGTGAAGACAAATAAGCAGCAGGTTAATATGATCAATGCATATGTAGTACGACTGACCAAGAAGCATGCGTGCATGAAAAACTTATGCACCTTACCTGTCTCCTGCCCTGTCCAACTGCATTGTCTAACTGCCAAACACTTGATCCTGTTGCACTTAATATCTGTTGCACGCGTGCTATCCCAGCCAGAGCTAAATATATATGAAATGAAATGTCTGCTAGCTTCAGCCACCAAAAGGCCACAATCAGTAATTAACCAATTAGCACAATGCCAGAGCAGGCATTACTATGCAGGGTAAATAACTAACGCTGGACAAGGCCATCAAACAGAGAAAGGGAAAAAAAAAAAAAACACCTTTCTACACTTCAAAGCAGAAACCAAATAGATAAAAAATAAAGACCCACCACAGGAGTGATGGAATGAAATACCATAAAAATATCTGGCAATATATGATGCAGTTCACACTTGTCAGACAGCATACATGGATGATGGAATGAAATACCTGTGTGAAGCAGAGAAGAGAGGAACATCAGCTTCAATGCATTGTCTAACTGCCAAACACTTGATCCTGTTGCACTTAATATCTGTTGCACGCGTGCTATCCCAGCCAGAGCTAAATATATATGAAATGAAATGTCTGCTAGCTTCAGCCACCAAAAGGCCACAATCAGTAATTAACCAATTAGCACAAGGCCAGAGCAGGCATTACTATGCAGGGTAAATAACTAACGCTGGACAAGGCCATCAAACAGAGAAAGGGAAAAAAAAAAACACCTTTCTACACTTCAAAGCAGAAACCAAATAGATAAAAAATAAAGACCCACCACAGGAGTGATGGAATGAAATACCATAAAAATATCTGGCAATATATGATGCAGTTCACACTTGTCAGACAGCATACATGGATGATGGAATGAAATACCATAAAAATATCTGGCAATATATGATGCAGTTCACACTTGTCAGACAGCATACATGGATGATGGAATGAAATACCTGTGTGAAGAAGAGAAGAGAGGAACATCAGCTTCAATGCATTGTCTAACTGCAAAACACTTGATCCTGTTGCACTTAATATCTGTTGCACGCGTAAGCCCGCACGCGTGCTATCCCAGCCAGAGCTAAATATATTTATATAGATAGTTTGACGCCACCTGTGGTGTTCGGCAACATAGATGTTAGGCCGACGCTGCATGCAGATCCTCTGGGACTGATGGTGTTGTGCAGCAAAGATGGTGAAGCTCCCCACAGGTGGAGCTGGAGTCCCAGGTAAGTGTAGATGTAGTGATGGGGGAAAGGCACAGGCGGTGTAGGTGCTGGTACCCAGATGTAGCGGTGCTGGAATAACTGTAGGACACCAGAGCGTGCAGTTCCAAAGCTTTACTCACAGTCTGCAGGTTACACAGATGCCTGCCTCCGTGCTGTGTCCTCCGGGTCAGGACCTCTGCCAGCCTCCGGGACCAGAATGGAAAGCTCCCTTCCAACACTCCGCCAACATGTACCTTCCTGAACGTCTCCTTTCTAGCGCTTGTGGGGGAAGCACTCACAGGACCGTGGTTAACTGAAACGCCTCCTGTCTAACAGATGTTCCTCAGACTTTACTTGTATGGCAGACAGCTGTAGCCTTTTCCTTCTGCCTCGCACACGTTGATGCTGGGGCCTCCGAGCCTTAGTTGGGTACAGAGCATTTATAGCTGCTACTTCCCCCGGTTTCTGCTGCAGGAACGTCAGTGTCCCTACAAACTCGGAGACCGGAATCCGGACCATGCGCTCCAGCTAGGAGTGAGCCTTAACTCTGCTCATCCTCCAGCTCCCCTTCTCACGTCCACACACTTCCCCTTCCCTGCACAGAGTGCCCTAACTTACCTCCTCCCGACCACAGAGAGCAGCTCCTCAGCAGTCAGGTTCAGAGGTCTCCCTGCTGGCCTGAAGTGGGAAATGTGTTGTGTGTTGGTTTCACTGCTAGAGAGATCCTTCGTTGCTCCCAAGCTTGACAACACACTCCCTAGGAGGAAGGCAATGCCACAGTGGCGACCGTACTCTTGGGGACGCCACAAGTGCACTGAGGCCCAGCCACTGCTGGATGATGCTGCTGGTACATTGACCCAGACCACTACATTCCCCTCGCACTCTACACAGCCAGAATCTGACCCAGAGGAAACTCAGGTTCCCCTTCCCGCATACTATACCACCTTACACGGTGACAAAGAGGAAGGTGCAGATGAAAGTGCAGGTTCCTTGAGCAGGTGGGGGGGCATACTCATGGGCGATGGCACTGGCACAGGGCACCACATAGTACGCAAAAGTGTCTCTGCCGGTGGGAGGGCCTAAACAGCCAAGTGCAATGAGATGGAAGATGGGGACGACAAGGAGTTCAGAGTAGTGCAGGGATTCCCTAGCAAGGAGACTTATGTAATTGATTTCAATGTTGGGACAGCAATTTTTGGGGAGCACTATACTCTGGTGAATGATATATGGGGCCCACCAAACACTGGAGCATTCCAAAGGTGGACATCAGACACTGGAGCAGCATTTACAGGGCCCATTATACACTAGGGCAGTAGAAATGGGGCCCATTATATATGGAGCATTATTTGGGCCCATAAGACAGTGGAGCTTCATCCATTGGGACCAACATATACTGTAGCATTATGTGGAGCTCATCATATACGGTTTGAAACATTATATGGGAATAATGATTCCGTATGGAGAAATATATGGGCCTCATTACTCTGTATAGCGCACTAAGCGCTGGCCATAATACTGTATGGTGTTATATACTGTCCGTTTTTGGAGGTATTGGAGAATTTAAAATGGATATCATTCATGAGATGTAAGAAGTGAAGTATTTTTCATTGTACTATACTGCTATTTCTCTGCTGTATCGGAGCATCATGAGTTGTGGTATGTGTTAAAGGGGCGCTCTTTGGCCCTGGGCCCACGAAAACCTGGAGCCAGCCCTCCCCCCCCACAACTGTAGCCAAATAACCCCCATTTTTCAGTGCGTATCTAGTATTATGAAGTTAATTAAGGTTGACAAGCTTCAGTAACAAGAATTTATGCTTTTGGTATTCAAATGGGCACTGTTGGTGTGTTTCCTGTCCTCCTCTCACTGCCGACTTTAATTCTCCATTGACTTACATTGGGTTTCGTGTTTCGGGACAACCCCGACTTTTCCCTATAGTCGGCCGATTTTGCTCGACCCGACTTTTGGAAAAGTTGGGTTTCATGGAACGAAACTCGACCCTAAAAAACCAGAAGTCGCTCAACACTACTCCCATGCACTGCTCCTGCTCTCACTGTTATTAGCGGCAGCAGGTATCAGCTGATAAGAGCTGTCGTCCCATCAGCTGATACCAGTGACCGGAGGTAAAATTTATTCCTTTGAACACAGATGAGTGCTCACTCTGTCTTCTGAAAGTGTGCGAACTGCATCTCTCGGGGATGATTTCACCGATGATCAGAAGCATTATGCCAGTGTTTCCCACGCTGTCACACATAGTGGGAAACACCGGCTTTTGTGCTGTGCATGCTCTGCTTTATTTGGCGATTTAACCAATGATTAATTTGGCGAAAATTGGCAAATTTGGCGATCGTGAGCTGAACCAAACATTGAACTATTTGCTTATCTTAGTTGTCATGTCGGACTGGGCCAAATGGAAAAGATGGGAAAGTGAACGACTCCAGCAGAATGAATTTCAGCTGTAAGTTTCTATAAATAACTGTAATGTAGTCACTTGAATGTTCTGTAGGACTGGTCTCTATCAGAATGTCACCATATAGCTGTAATATTGGGTCGCCCTCCCAGGGTTGTGGGGTACTCAGTACCGGGCCGGTCTCTGTCAGAGGGAGGTGTGCAGCGGTGACCCAGTCCGTGGCCCTGGGTGCCCATGTAAAAGGGTTAAAGTGATGGAATAAAGTTTTTGAGTGGAAGATTTGTGACGCCAGCTGCGGTGTTCGGCAAAGGAGGTGTTAAGCCGACGCTGCAAGCAGATCCTCTGGGACAGATGGTGTGGTGCAGCAATAATGTTGTAGCCCTCCACAGGTAGGGCTGTTGGTCCCAGGGCAGTGTAGATAGGTATTGAGGAAGAGGGTGCAGGGTTAGGCACCGGGATGTAGCAGTGCCGGAGAGTTTGTAGGAAGAAGGCAAGGACACAACAGGGTGCAGTTTCTTTACCTTTAATTTGGCTTGGCAAATGCAGTCCAGGGTCCCGATTACAGATGGCACAGGAGCTAATTAGCCTGGAAGCAACTCAGGAATCTCTCTATGCAGATAAGTTGTGTAGTCTCCTTCCTAGCGCTTACTTGAGGTACATGCTGTACTGTGTTACACTGAAGTTCCTCCTTCTTGTTCCCTCTCAGATCTACCTCGTATGGCAGACAGCTGTAGCCTTCTATCTCTTCTCTTCACTCACCCGCTGCTGTTGTGCCTCCGAGACTTAGGTGGGAATAGAGCATTTACAGCTTTGTATTCCTCTGGTTTCTGTTGCAGGACCTTCAGTACCCATACAACCGCAGAGACCAGGCTCCAGATCATGCGCTCCAGCTGGGAATGAGCTATCAACTCCACTCAGTCTCCCAGCTTCTCTCTCCACGTCTACACACTTTGGCCTCCTCACACTAACTCCTCATTTCCCTTCCTGGTCCTCAGAGAGCACTCCTCCCCCAACTCTGGTTCAGAGCTCCCTCTGCTGGCTCGTAGTGGGAACTGTGTTGCATGTTATGGTTAACTGCTAGAGAGACCCTTCATTGCTTCCAAACCTGACATCACCCTCCCTGGAGGAAGGCAATGCCACTGTGGCGACCATACTCCTGGGGGTGCCACAATATCAGTGTTCCACAATCACGATTGCTGGTTAGGGGTTCACTCAGAGATATTTTCCTCCCTCTGAGTTGATCCCCTAGCTATGCACCTGAACATAAGTGATTAGCCTTCTAGCTTATGATCAGGGCCGGTTATAGGCAAAGTTGGGCCCTAGGCAAAATTTAAAATGGGGCCCCAAATGCTAACATATTGCACATCACACAAAAGCATTTCAGTTGTATTTACATGTGTTGAGTTCAGGACGCTAAATGACTGTGATTGACAATATTGAAGTCTTTCAATACTTTTTTCCCGGCCTCGTTCCACCATCTGAGAAAGAATGATGGGGACAGAACAATCACTAATGGATCACTAACAGATCACCATACAGTATCATGATATCAGCAGCACATCTACAGTTTACACCCCATAGTCCGTCATATAATACAATGTCCCCCATAATCCTCCATATTGTATAGTACACTCCCTATTGTCCTCTATATTGTATAATACACTCACTATAGTCCTCCATATAATATAATGCGCCCCATAGTCCTCCATATAGTATAATACACTCCTCAGTCCTCCATATAGTAAAATACACTCCTCATAGCCCTCCATATAGTAAAATACACTCCTCATAGCCCTTCATATATTAAAACACACTGCACAGTCCTCCATATAGTATAATACACTCCTCATAGTGCTCCATATAGTATAATGCACCGCCATAGTCATCCATGTAGTACAATTCACATCCCATAGTATAATGCACCCCATAGTTCTTCATATAATGTATTCCCCATAGTCCTCGATACAGTATAATGCAGCCCGCATATAGTATAATGCAGCCACCGCATAGAGCATAATGCAGCCACCCCACAGAGTATAATGCAGCCCCGCCATATAATATAATGTAATCCCCCATAGAATATAATGCAGCCCCCCTCTTATAGTATAATGCAGCCACCCTTTAGAGCATAATGCAGCTACCCAACAGAGTATAATGCAGCCACTCCACAGAATATAATGTAACCCTTCCCTTAGAATATAATGCAGCCCCTCCATAGAATGTATGGCAACCCCCTCATAGAGTATAATGCAGTTCTTATATAGTATAATGTAGTCCCTCCATAGAATACAATGTAGCCCTTCTCATATAGTATAGCACAGCCCCCATAGAATATAATAAAGCCCCCATGCAATATAATCTAGCCCCCCCATAGAATAAATGCAGCCCTCATAGAATACAATGTAGCCTCCTCATATAGTATAATGTAGCCCCCTCATAGAGTATGATGCAATCGTCCCCCATAGAATACAATATAATACAGCCCCCCCATAGATTATAATGTAGCCCCAAATAGAATATAATACAGCCCACCTCCCCATAGAATATAATGTAATCCCTTTTTATATAACACAGTCTCCCCCCATAGAATATAATGTAAAATGTACCCCCTTGCTATATAACACAGCTGCAAAGTATATAGCCCAGCACCACATGGTATATAGCACAGCGCCACATGGTATATAGCACAGCACCACATGGTATATAGCCCAGCCCCACATGGCATATAGCCCACTATGGTATATAGCACAGCCCACTATGGTATATAGCACAGCACCACCTGTTAAATAGCACAACCCACCATGGTATATAGCACTGCCCAGCATGGTATATAGCCCAGCACCACATGGTATATAGCCCAGCATGGCATAAAGCCCAGCACCACATGGTATATAGCCCAGCATTGTATATAGCCCAACACTACATGGTATATAGCCCAGCATGGTATATAGCCCAGCATAGTATATAGCCCAGCACCACATGGTATATAGCCCAGCATGGTATATAGCCCAGCACCACATGATATATAGCCCAGCATAGTATATAGCCCAGCATGGTATATAGCCCAGCACCACATGGTATATAGCCCAGCATGGTATATAGTCCAGCACCATATGGTATATAGCCCAGCAAGGTATATAGTCCAGCACCACATGGTATATAGCCCAGCATGGTATATAGCCCAGCACACCACATGGTATATAGCCCAGTACCAGATGGTATATAGCCCAGCATAGTATATAGCCCAGCACCACATGGTAAATAGCCCAGCATGATATATAGTCCAGCACCACATAGTATGTAGCCCAGCATGGTATGTAGTCCAGCACCACATGGTATATAGCCCAGCATGGTATATAGTCCAGCACCACATAGTATATAACCCAGCATACCACATGGTATATAGCACAGCATGGTATATAGCCCAGCACACCACATGGTATATAGCCCAGCATGGTGTGTAGTGCAGCATGGTATAGCCCAGCATGGTATGTAGCTGCCCCCCCAGTTAAGTACTCACAATGATATATTAAATAAAAAAAGCACTATCCTCACCTTCTCCCTGTGCCCGTGCTGCTCCTGGCTCCTGTTGCCTGCACTGCCTGGTACACAGTGAGTGCACAATAACGTCAACCACCATGGTATATAGCACAGCCCACCATGGTATATAGCCCAGCATGGTATATAGCACAGCACAGCATGGTATATAGCCCAGCACTACATGGTATATAGCCCAGCATAGTATATAGCCCAGCACCTCATGGTATATAGCCCAGCACCACATGGTATATAGCCCAGCATTGTATATAGCCCAGCACCACATGGTATATAGCCCAGCATAGTATATAGCCCAGCATAGTATATAGCCCAGCATGGTATATAGCCCAGCACCACATGGTATATAGCCCAGCATGGTATATAGTCCAGCACCACATGGTGTATAGCCCAGCAATGTATATAGTCCAGCACCACATGGTATATAGCCCAGCATAGTATATAGCCCAGCATGGTATATAGCCCAGCATGGTATATAGCCCAGCACCACATGGTATATAGCCCAGTATTGTATATAGCCCAGCAGCACATGGTATATAGCCCAGCATGGTATATAGCCCAGCACACCACATGGTATATAGCCCAATAACACATGGTATATAGCCCAGCATAGTATATAACCCAGCACCACATGGTATATAGCCCTAGGCAGCTACCTGGTCTGCCTGTCCCTAACGCTGGCCCTGCTAATGATACAATGTTATCTATAATTGCAAGGTAACCTAGATGGATAGACAAATATACTTTTGAGAAATGGATACATACTTTTAGTGATGTAAAAGTATAAACAAAAAATCAAACAAAGCAGGAGAATGTTCCAGACTGGCTGATTGGCTCCATTCTCCTTTGTGGATAGTTGATTGGATTGAAAATGCAAGATAGTAGCCTTGATCTTGGTGGAATCAATGTTTTTGGATGTGCATTGATGTTTTATCAGCCCCTCTACTAAGACTATTGCAGTTTTATGTTTTAGTAGGATATTGGGTTATTTATTTCACATTCTAGTTTTTGTAGCAGATCCATTTTCAGCTGATAGAAAAATAAGAAAATGGTAATAAAAATGTATTTTTAAATGAATATATGATATTTTTTGTATTGTTAACTTGCATTGTGCAAAACGGCAGCAACTCAGGAAATGGAAAATGTAAAATGACAGGAACATATCAATAATTTACTATTTGACCCCAAATATCTTAAAATATCCCAGTCTGTCCCATTGTTTTGACTGCACAGAAAAGCAGTAACAAAAGTCACAAAACACTTATTTGTGACAGCAGTAAATGATTTTACATTCTGCAGCACTGAGCAGAATATATTTATTCACATTGGTCATAGTATCCAATGGAGTTTTCAATCATATTTTCTTATCTCAGGGGTATATATACAAGATATGGAACATTTTAGAAAGTATTGTATCTTAGGAAGCAGGAGGAATCCAGAGTAATTCAAGTGGATCATAAAAATTCAATATGAAGTGAATTCCCTGATGGGATTATTAGTTTTAGGTTTCCAGTATTACAGTACTGGAACTTTAGACTTAAAGGGTTTGTCTGGCCTTAGGATATGTCTGTGGTCACTGCATGTGACTTCAGATTTGTGAATCTTTACATTGCACATATTGCACACTCTGAGGATACTCTGGTGCCAGCATTGGAAGTGGGTGGCCACATTCCGACTAGATGTGCACAGCCTCGCTCAATACACTTACATAGAGCAAAGCCATGCATGTCTAGTTGGCACATTACCACATGTATGCAAATCACAGAGATACTGTCACCCACCCACCATACAGTGATGGCAGACATGTTACCTAAGGCTGGTAAACCACTTTAAAAATGTTTTATGGCCTCTAAACAAATTTATGTGGTCAGTCTATTTGACCGCAGATTGCAGAATCATAAGAGCGTGCAATGTGCACACTGTCATGAGTCCTATGTGCCTGCAGAGCAAGTGTGCAGTCACATGTTCTCATATATGTGATCTTCAGACCAGACTTGAAGAGATGTCTTGACTAGATTCTCTTCCACTTCTCTCATTTGAACATTAAGACCAAATGAGGTGTGGCCTAGCAGCATGTGAGGAGGACGTGTGCCTGCAGAGCTCCCGCATGTCCTAGTTAATTACTGCTGCTAAATCCCCATAGCACAGCTGGTAATTACCTGTGGAGAGGCCCTGGGGACTGCTGGAAGTCGTAGGGCCATTGTGGGAGCATTCCTGGGGTGCAACATGCCGAAAAAAGGTCAAAAGAGGATTGTAGGAGAGATGGCCTCTGGTTCCCAAGATGGCGCCGCTGCTTCAGCACGTGCTTTGGCAGATGCAGAAGCTGATAGTGCAGCCAGAACTAGAGAAGTAGCGGCTCGTCTGCAGCGATTTACCCGAGTGGAGGAAGTGGAGAAGGAATCTCCTCAAACAGCTGGAGAAGATCCAGGCATCGGAGGAGAAGGTACAGAGCGGGGGATGAGTGAAGAGGGGGAGGAGGAGACTGAGAGTGCTGGAGGGCAGAGGAACCAGGAGGCTCTGGCTAGCTGGGGAGAATTGGTGGAGCAAAATAAGAAACAGCTCAAGGCACTGAAGCAGCAGGTTCCTGCTGAACCTACTATAAAAGATGTGCTGGTGGCTGTTATGCAATGTGGATCAGGCATTACTAATGTGCTCACTCAGCTGGGCTTTCTACAGGAGTCAATGCAGAATGTAAAATATGACCTCCACACAGTTAAGGACAGAACTGGGCAATTAGAAAAAAGAGCTGGTGTGGTGGAAAATACAGGCTCTAACTCTGCCCAGCATAATAAGGAGCTCAAAAAAGATCTTGCTGCTGTATGGAATAAAACGGTTGACCTGGAAAACAGGTCCAGACGCAATAATGTCCGTATTGTCGGTGTCCCGTAGCGCTGTGAGGGCAAAAACCCTACTACTTTTATCGAAGCCTGGACAAAGGAAAAAGTTGGGCCAGAGAATCTGACTCACTTATATGCGGTGGAGCGCGCTCATAGGGTCCCGGCTCGTCCCTCTCCCCCTGGCCATCCATCAAGACCCATCCTGACTAAAATACTTCACTACAGAGACAGGGACAGTATTCTTCGGTTCTCAAGAGACCACCCTGATCTATCTATTGATGGTTCTAGAGTTTCATTCTATCTGGATTTTTCACCGAAAGTGCTAAAAATGAGCTCAATTTGTTGATATTAAAAAAACAACTGAGGGCCCTTGACCTCAAGTACTCTATGATCTTCCCGGCCAAATTGCGGGTCGAAGTTGGGAACAAATCTCATTTTTTTCTGGAAGCTACAGAGGCAGCTGAATGGTTGGATCTGAACAAACAACATCTAAGAAGGGAGGTGGAGGACTGTGGTGAAGAAACATGAATCTTTTGGACGTTTTGAGCTGTTCCTGAGTCTAGATGGTTACTTTGTGCTGTGGGGCATTATCCTGAAATATGTGGGGGGCGAGATAGGAACTAAAGCACCTGGTATTTGGCTTTATACATTTTAAGGGGGATAACATTGTCCTTCTTTGTGATGGGCCTAATACAGTTGAGAGTTACGTTGGGATGTGTTATTAGGGGGGAGGGAGGGAATGGGGGGGGTGTTAGGTCCTTTGACAGGTGCACATATGTCCAAATGTATTTAGCTAAGATTAGTTGGATATTCTTGTTTAAGTTTAAAAATACCAATTATGGGGGACGTTAAAATTGTTAGCTGGAATGTTAGAGGAATGAAATCCCCAGTAAAAAAGACAGGCGATTGTTTCTTTTATTATGGACCGCAAACCAACTGTAATTTGCTTGCAAGAGACGCACCTTACACGTGAAACACTTAATATTCTGGATAAAAGGTGGATATGGGCGGGATATCATTCTACATATTCCCAGTACTCTAGAGGTGTTAGTATACTAATTAGACGGGGTGCTCAATTTTCATGTAATCGGGTGGTGGTAGATGAAGAGGGGAAATTTGTTCTTTTGTATTGTACGTTGTCTGCGGTCACGATGGTACTCATATCTATATATATTCCTCCGCCATATAGTAGCAATGATTTTAACAACATTTTGGATGCCCATTGGGATAGAGGTAATCATGCACCTATAAAACCGGAAGGCAACTGCACACCATTCGGGGTGCTCCTGCGCGAACTAGCCTTAACTGATTTGTGGAGATGCAGGAATCCTGGGGTATATCAGTACTCATGTTTCTCCTCTACTTTTTCCTCCTTGTCTCGTGTCGACTTGGCTCTGGGCGACGGTCTCATACTGAGGACAGTGTCGGACCATTCGCCCCTGTCTATTATAATTAAAGGAGATAATAATATGTCACGAGATAGGCCGCTTTGGCGTTTAAATCCATTTTGGCTACAACTAGTGGACAAGACTGATTCATTACAGGAATTTCTTGGGTTTAATGAGAACTCGGCCTCTAGTCTGGTGGTTTGGGAGTCTCTGAAGGCATATTTGCGTGGTATGTTCATTCGTGAGATTTCAAAGATTAAGTCTAGTTCTAGAATGAAATCCAAACTTTTGCTCCAGGAATTGGAAGATGCAGAGCGGGCTTTTTCAATGCAGGTCACTCCCAGTGCACAACAGAGACTTAAGGATGCTCAGTTGCGAGTGACCAAAATGTCTCTGGAAGTGGCAGCGCAGAAACGTATGTTCCAATCGACCCAATTCTTTGAAAATGCAGAAAGTGTGGGGCACCTACTCTCAGTTATAACGTCAGCACAAAAGGGGTCCTCGTTCATACCTGGGCTCAGAGATGAAAATGGGACACTTGTTATTGATGCGCCGGGAATCCTGGGTGTTTTGGGGGCCTTCTTTACTAACTTGTATTCCTCTCATTCTGGGGCTTCCGCGGAAGATCTTGAGGATTTTTTGGGATTAGCTAAGCTCTCACGACTCCCTGACGCAGACAGAAATTTGCTGGATGAACCCCTGGGTTTGGATGAGCTTGAGGAGGCCTTGAGAACTATGTCTAATGGCAAGGCACCGGGGGTGGATGGCCTGCCGGTGAAAGTCTATAAAAAATATAAGTCGGTATTACTCCCACTGCTGCTGACTACACTTAATGATAGTCTTGGACTTGGGATCCTCCCGCCATCCATGCGGGAAGCTATTATTACTGTCTTACCGAAAAAAGATAAGGATCCTACCCTCCCGGCCTCGTACAGGCTAATTTCCCTTCTGACAGTAGACATCAAATTATTAGCAAAGGTACTGGCCACTCGTCTTTCGAAGGTAGTGGAATCTTTAGTATACCTGGATCAGACAGGAATTATGCCTCGTAAGTCAATGGCCCTAAATATTAGAAGATTGTATCTTAACATGCAGGTGGGGGCGGATAATGTGGGGAGGAGGGCGGTCCTGTCTCTTGATGCTGCTAAGGCATTTGACAGTGTGGAGTGGAAATACCTTTTTGCCACGCTTCAATGCATGGGTTTCGGTCCAAGCTTCATTGGTTGGATTAAGCTTCTGTACTCTGCACCATTGGCAAGATTGCAGGCGAACGGATTGCTGTCTGGGCCCTTCCCTCTACACAGGGGTACGAAGCAGGGCTGCCCTCTATCTCCGCTGCTCTTTGCCTTGGCGGTGGAGCCCTTGGCTTCAAGGATAAGACTAAACCCGGAAATTGAAGGATTTAGGTATGGGGCATTGGAGGAGAAAGTGGCTCTTTATGCAGATGATATTCTTTTGTTCTTAGCGGACCCTGACAGATCACTGAATAGTGCAATGTCACTTCTTACCTCATTTGTAGCTGTCTTGGGACTAGTTATAAACTGGGAAAAGTCTGCTATTCTCCCATTAGACCCAACTGTGGTCAGAGTTCCACAAGTGCCGGTAGTGTCGTGCCTTAAATACCTGGGTATTAATGTATCTAATAACATACCAGACTATGAGCGTTTAAATCTCTCACCGCTTGTAGCTAAGATTAAACAAAAGATTAAGGCATGGGCTAAGCTACATCTGTCAATGGTGGGGAGAGTGAATCTGTTGAAAATGGTGATTATGCCACAACTTTTGTATGTTCTTCATAACTCCCCGATTTGGCTTCCTCAAAATAGGTTCTTTAAAATTAATGCACTATTCAGGGAACTTATTTGGCTAAAAAAGGGTGCGAGGATCAAGTTAGAACACTTACAAAGGGGTAAGGAGGAGGGAGGGCTGGCATTGCCTAACCCTTGGTTATATTTTTTATCTTCTCAGTGTCAGCATCTAGCAGGGGGATCGGAAGACGCATCTATGGAGATGGGGGGAGGTCGAGGGATTCTCCAGTTTCTTGGTGGTCGGGGACCTCTATTGTCTAAGTTGGATAAATTCAGACCTTGGATAGCTAAACTTCCGACGGTAATGCTTATGGTTAAGGTGTGGGGAAAAATCAAAAGTTTAAGAGGAATTGCTGGGTTCACGAGGTATGCTCTCATATGGGATAATCCGCATTTGCCACAATTGAGGACATTGAAAGGGTTCGCGCAGTGGTGACGTGTGGGTATCTGGTGGCTTTCACAGCTGATAGATGGGGGGGACTTCAAATCATTCGACGACCTGCAAAGAGATTTCCCACTTCAACACTCTACATTCTACCAGTATTTACAGGTAAGGCACGCTTATACAATGCAGACTCGCATGCACCCTATTATTATACATCATGATGCTGTAATTAATAGGCTCGGTCTGCTGACATCCACGAGAGGATTGATTTCTTTTGTGTATGGGGAACTCCTTTCAAAGGTGCTATTAGGTCACCTGTGTGCTAATGAAATGGGAACAACAAGTAGGTGGGATTTCGCCAGACCAATGGGAATCAATAATGCAAATGATCCCTAAGTTGTCCCTTAGTGAGCACAATCATCTGTCCCAACTATACATCCTCTACAGGGCTTATAGAACGCCAAAGTGGTTGTTTAATTTGGGTTTGAGACCGGATTCAAAATGGCCCAAATGTGCGCTTGACAATGCAGATATTCTACATATGCTCTGGACGTGTCCGTGCATACAGATATTTTGGATAATGGTTCTTAATATATGTAGCCACTGAGCAGGACATTCCCAGAGATCCCACTGTCTGTGTACTAGGATGTGTGGAGGAGGTGAGGGGTGACGATTATCTACAAATATCAGTTGCTAGAATGCTCTTTATTGCTAGGAAACTAATAGCATATCACTGGATCTCGGATAAAGTCCCACGCAGAAAGAATTTGTAAATAAGCTTAACCTTACATTGTGCAGAGAGAAGGCCATTTATCTTAAACGAGGAAGGCCGGCGATGTTTGAAAAAATCTGGGCAGGATGGTTGAACATTCCAGGTTTATCATCTGTAAATTTGTTATCGTAACAACATGTTCATGATACTCTGAATATGATTTATGTGTACATTATCATACTATGCGCCTTAGGATGTGTGCCTTATTTATGTATGCTTTGTATCTATTTTGGTATAACTTAGCATTGGACCAGGGAACAGGATAGGGGGGTGGTGGTAGGGAATGTGGTAAGGAATGTGGGGTACTTTGAAATAAGTGATGCTATGTTTTAAAAATTTCAATAAAAAATATCTGATTAAAAAAGAACATTAAGACCACCATTCACACTGGGAATATAAAGAAATTATGGCAGTGTGTACATGGCTGTAACAATCTGCAGTAGCATAGATTAAGCGCAAAGATTTGTCTAGAGCCCAGAAATCTCCTGTAACTTACAAAAGGGCTTTCATAATAATTAACTTTAAGTTTATTACAAACCTTGTACTTGATTTTTTTCTCCAGGTTTGACCATCTGATGTATATAGGGGTTTCTCAACCTTCCCACAACAGCCATCAATTCCAGTGCCCCTGACATCAATAGGGGCTGCCAGGGGGGTTGCAGTGGTCTGGACCTATAATGGGTAAGATATTGTCTTGGTGTTATGGGCTGTTGTGACACTAACACATGGATACCTTGTGCTGGTATTTATTCTGACTGCCACTGTGTGTTATCTATGTGCATCCCTAATATTTACCCACCCAGCTTTTCCAGGTCTCACTATTTTTTGACCCTACACCCATCCCCTGTCTACCTTCATGTCTCCTCCATCTATATGTTTTATGTATTTGTTTAAATCAGTTTTTATTGTAATTTTGGCAATAAAGAGTACTTTTTATCTACCTGTTGCTTGTTGCTACTCTGTTTTTTTCTTAAGTGTTTGTTCTATAGATCTCTGTGGGTTCCAGATGTCAGACTTCTAGTGTCCTGTAGGTCCCAATTGTGGGATTTGTTGATGGGTGCAGGGTCCCAGAGGTTTGAATTGTTTCTTCCTGTAGATATGCCATAGATTTCCAAAATGAGATTACCCCATTAACACCTGTATCGCTTATGCAAGATAATCCAAGAAGGAAGTGGATAACTTCAACAAGGAGAAGATATGTTTTTAAAGATAAATATTGTTGCAACAGTAAATAAATTCATAGGTAAATAAAGCAAATACTCATTTAACATGCAAGAAGAAAACAAAGTAAGGCTGGGTTCATACTGAGTTAGACAGTCCGTTTAACGGACTGCGTTACACCACAGTATAACGCGGTGTAGCGCAGTCCGTTAACGCTGCCATAGCCTCCCATTAACTAGCGCATCGCGACTTATGCCGTAAAGCAGCAGACATTCGCGATGTGCTGTTAAGCACTGACAGAGCCTCGGACGCGGCCTGCAGCGTCTGAGGTTCTGTCACAGCTAGAGCTGATGATTCATCAGCGCTAGCGGTCATAGCATAACGCATATCGCGTTATGCTAAAGCGTTAACGCAGCCCGCCAACTCTATGCGTTGATAGGCTGGTTAACGCTATGTGAACCCGGCCTAATAGAACTGCTGCAAACCCTCTCACAGTTCAAGAAATTTGTAGGCGCGGCTTGGATGGAGCTTAAAGGGGATTTCCATTCTTACTATATCGATAACTAATCTATATGAAAGGCCATTAAAATAAGATAAGTGGGGGTCTAATACCAGACACTCCCCAGCTGTTAGCAGCTCCTGTAGCAAAGAAATATAAGCAGTGTATGCAGCCTAAATAGCCCAGATCCATTCACGTTGTAGTTGTTCTCACTGCAGCTCAGCTTCTTTATGCTTACAGAACTCAAATTCAGGTGAATGTGTCCATGGAAAATAAACAGCAGAAACAAGTCGTACGTGTCATTGCTTTGTTTGGGGATTTGATCTGGTGAACTACTGCTTCATGGTTTCCTTCCCAGCTTGAATGTTGATTGTTCCTATTATCTTTTTTTTTCCCTTCCTGGTTTTCTCCTTTTAAGGTGTTTTCCATTTTCCCATTTTGGTTTGCCCTATCATTTCTGGGTGGGGCTTTATATATTGTCCCTTCACTGCACTTCCTTGCTGGCTATTCTTAAAGGAGTATTTATGCTAAGGAGTTCCAGCACTTTACTTTGCTGATGACCTGAAGTTAGCATCCTCAATAATCAGAACCTCCCACTCCCGTCTTCAAGATTATACACATGCTGCGCCAATTCTTTGGAATGCACTTTCCAGGTCAATACGATTAGTCCCCAATCCCCACAATTTTAAGCGTGCCCTGAAAACTCATTTATGCAGACTGGCCTACTGCCTCAAAACATTAACCTAATCTATCCCTATGTGGCACAGCCAAAAGTTTTTTTACCATAACCAGGTTCCCCGCATCATGTTCCCACATGCTGTATGCATCCTCTGCATCTGTACTGCTACACACTTAACATTATGGCTGGTCCATACAATCAGGGCAACTGTTACCACCCACCTTTCATGTCTCCCCTTTTTTCCTCATAGATTGTAAGCTTGAGAGCAGGGCCCTCATTCCTCTTGGTATCTGTTATGATCTATGTGATTATTGTTATGATGTAATGTATATTGTCTGTACAAGTCCCCTCTGAAATGTAAAGTGCTGCGGAATATGTCAGCGCTATAGAATTAAAATTTATTATTATTATTATTATTACTTTACTAAAGGTTTTTTTTCCCTGCTAGCTTTACACTGATTGTATGCTACATGTGTGTCTGTTTGTCTACCTTACCAGCACCTTTTTCTTTTACCGCTTTTATGTTTCTGTGAGGTTATTCTAGTTCAATTTCTTTTTTGTTTCTTCTTACTATTCCCTCTCTCTACTGTTATGAATGTGCTTTTAGTTTCTCATCCTGTGTCCTCAAGTCCACCTTCCTATGCCCTCGTTGACAGTGTGTTGCAGCCTCCCCTCTTGTTACTCAGGTGGCATGAGAAACCACTCAACTGCCATTTAGGGATTCAGGGTCAAGGTCGTGTTTTAAGTTGCGCAGCTAGGGATTTACTACTCAGTACAGAGACCAATTGGGAGTAGATGTGGCTTCTCTCTATACTATACTCCCTTTACCCGTGTGTGAGTGTGATACTTGCATAATAGGATGCTAGGAGATGCTAGGAGATGATTGAGAAACCTCCATTTGCTTGCTTTTGCATATGAGAAAAACTGAGTGCTTTTTTTGCAAGGTCAAAAGATACACGTCTGTAGTCCTAACTTGATCTGAACATCCACGATACATTGCTCTGTGGTTATGGAAATCATCAGAATTAAGAACTTCATATTATATGTGAAAAGTAAGTAATTCATAATGTAATTAAAAAGTGGTGTTAATGTAAAGTAGAGGAAAAGCTGTGTTAGGCATCAGATTCTGACCTCTGCACAGGAGGAATCCCCAGCCTTACCTTCTGTGGTCTCCCATTCAGTTCCAACTGTAGAGGAGGCTGCTCATCAAAGGCGTTGTTCCCGGAGTCTTGCTCAAGCTAGTGTGATCAGGTTGGTTGCTGCTGCCACCTCTGGTCCAGCTTTAGCAATCTGCACTAGTCAGCAGCGAGCAGCTCCACAGGCTAAGTCCTTTTTGCAGCCTACTGAGCATGCCCGTGGGACGACCTCTCATTGGAGGTCGGAGGTCACATGCTCAGGTCCTCAAGCAGCTCGGATTGGACCATCAGGAAGGTCCCGGAAGGATGCTGCTTTAAAAGTCCTGCATTTCCGCTCGGCCATGCGCTAATATAGACTCTGATGGTTAGTTGTGTGTGTGATGACGGATGTATGAGATTGGTGACTGACTCATTATGAAACCCCTACCCTCGGTTGTGTACGAATTAGGGTTTAAGGAGATAGATTATGCCATTTCTGGCACTGACTCTATGTGCCACAGAGCATCCCGCTCTCCACACGAGTGTTAGCACCAGATAGCGCCAGTCAGCACAAGGCACCACTCGATCGCATGTGCAGCAGCTTTCCTCACAGCGGCGCCTTGCGCAAGTCAAGCGCTTACCTCCCCGCTCTGGGTGGTTAGTGGCATCCGCTGAACCGCTGCAGTGCACACGTGGTGTGACTATATTATTTAGTTTAGGCATCGCACTTATGGTGTTAAACACTAGTGGGACTAGAGGGACTCTAACCCTGTGTTCTTGGGGCTGAGGCCTGTGTTTCTAAACTAGTGTTCAACTTGCTGAGCCCTGTGAGGTTAACAGGTTCTGGCACTTGTGTTCTGCGGCTCTGTGCAGTAACAGAGTTCGCTCCTGTATACACTGGGTCAGCGGTTACCCCGCCGGTGTTCAGTCAGTGTTCGCCATTATCAAGCAGCAGTATACCATCTCTGCACGGTGGACTCCAGGTTGCGAACGCACCTTACTATTATATTTTATTTGATGCATTCCGTCAACCCTAACAATCTGTTGGCACCCCTTCTGAACCACACTGTATCAAAGTGCTACACTTACATTTGTAGTGACCTGTTCTACATGTGATTTTACATACTGTAGCTGTCTAATTAGCCTAGGACAAGGTTAACAGTTAGTGCAAGCCCAGGTGAGGAAGAGTTACATGGGCACATAGGAAGCTAGTTTCTGGTTGTTAGGCAGTTGATGAAAAGCTGTTGAAGAGACAAGAAGAATTGTTAATTTGAAAGTGAAGGCCACCAGTCAGAAAGTGTGTCTGGCAATATGTTCTTTTTAGAGATATAGCAAGTTCCAGGCCAAAATATTCTACAACATCTGATTACTTATATGGCTCGAGTACAGAGATTGTGGGAGAAATAAAAAGGTTCCATTCACTATCAGTTAGTTCCAGCTGTATCTATTAAATGCTGAGGGAGGCAAAATTTCCCTAGGCAGCTAGAAGGAGTTGGATATAGAAATGCAGAATATAAACCTGTTCTGGAGGTTTAAAGAAATCCTGCTCTGACTAGGAAGGTATCCATTCCCGTAGAGGATAACATCAGTAAAAACAGAGCTAGAAAGCTTAAAGTGAACCTGTCAGCAGGGTTGTGCTCAGTAAACTACAGACACTGTCAGGTTGGTGCTGTTATACTGATTAAAATGATTCCTTGGTAGATGAAATCGGTCTTGTGGTTTTTGTTTAATCTGTATTTGTAGTTTTCAGTTAATGAGATTCTGGTACTTTGGAGCAGCCTGTGGGCGGGGCATAATGTGGTGCTCTGCTTACATATGCAAATTTATGGGTCTATGACAGATCACTGATCTTTCAGTAACCTGCCCTCTATTTTGCATACCTCATATCATTTTGTGTGGAAAAAAAAATAACATTCATCACACACTCCCCAGCGGCAGTGCCAGTGCTGTAGCATGATACAATGGAAAACATGCTTATATGCATTTATTATTTAATCATATAGTATTGTGGGAATAAAAAAATATATATATTTTCATCAAAATGGAGCCTGCATTTTGCTAGAGGAAATAAAAAAGGCTCCATCAAGATAGCACCGGTGACGCCTGCTCAGTAGCATCTATTGGAGCACAAAAAAAATGCTACTGCGCTGGTACCGTCACCAGCTCCATTTTGCTAGAGGAAAAAAATTTGGCTCCATTAAAATGGTGGCAATGGCAACGCCTGTGCAGTAGCACCTATCGGTGATAGATGCTAATGTGCATGCGCTGCCTGCGCCATCTTGATCGAGCCATTTTTTTATCTTCAAGCAAAATGGCACTGGCATGACGAATGTTATTTTTTTTCACACAATATGATATACAGAATGTAAAATAGGGTAACCTGTCATAAGCCCATAAACATGCATATCTAAGCAGAACAGCACAAAAAGGTGCGACACAGTGGCTCAGTGGTTAACATTGCAACCTTGCAGCACTGGGGTCTTGGGTTCAACATCTGCAAGGAGTTTGTATGTTCTCCTCGTCTTTGCTCGGGTTTCCCCCGGGTTCTCCGGCTTCCACCCACATTCCAAAGGCATACTGATAGGAAATTTAGATTGTGAGCCCCATTGGGGACAATGATGATAATGTCTGTAAAGTGCTGTGAAATTCATGGCGCTATATAAATGGGTAAACTAAATAAATAAAGCCCTGCCCACAAGCTGTCCACAGGCCGCCCCGGAGCACACATGAGAATCTCATTAACTGAAAACCGCAATTAAAGGTTACATAACAACGACAAGATGGATTTCATCACCCAGGTTTCGTTTTAATCAGTATAACAGCACCAACCTGACATGGTCTGTAGTTTACTGAGCACAATCCTGCTGACAGGATCTCTTTAAAAATTGCTCTGTTAGGCTAAGTTCACACTTGTGTATGGCTGGTCTGTGGATGGCTGCGTACGTCCTCCCTTAAGCTCCGCCTACTTCCACATGCATCCTGCATACCTATCTTTAACATTGGGTACGCAGATACATGAGTTGTATGCGGATGCATCAGCATGCGGCATTTTGATGTGCCCGCCGACCGCATGAGAACGCAACATGTTGCATTTTTGTGAACGTCAAAACACCACATGCGGACGAATCCACATACAACACATGTCCCTGCATACCCAATGTTACAGATAGGTACGCAGGACAATGCAGGACGCATGAGGAAGTAGGTGGAGCTTAAGCAAGGATGTACGCAGCCATACGCAGACCAGCCATACGCAGACCAGCCATACACAAGTGTGAACTTAGCCTTACTCCTGAATTCTACCTATACTAGTGAAATGCTGTATTTAATTCTCTCAAAGATGGAGCCTCTGCTTGATTGAGAAGAATTTTACATAAAGTATTGTGCTATCTATTGTGTTATCCTTTTTGAAGAATACCAGTAAAGAAGTGTTAATCTTTATAAAATGGATCCTGGCCTGCGTATTTCCAAGGTCTGTGTGCCATCAGATCACTTGTGGTCTGAAAAGGGGAAAGCAGCAAACCCCAGTTTGCACACACAAACTCAGGTGTACCTTAACAAGGTGTTTGAAACCGTAAAGCAAACCTTGCCACGAAGGGTGCTTTACACTAAACAAGTTATCATTTTAGGTAAATTTAAAAACATGAAAAAAAAAAAAACTACTTTATTCTCATCTCATAACTCACTGGTTCTAAATCTCCATCTTCCGGCCCAATCCTCCACTGGCTCACATTCTCGCTCTGATGCTGGTCTTTTTGCTGATTAGGCCTTGAGTATGGTTGATAATGATGCCATGGGGCGACTCACGTCATTATGATGCTTGTGGTATTGTCAGCACGAGAAGCGCCAGAGAGTGAAAAAGACTGAAGACTGAAGAGAAGACTGAATCCGAAAGGAGGACGCCAGCCAGCGTAGGGCTGTGTGGGAGTGAGTATCATTTTTTTTTTTTTTCATTTTTAACCCCTCAGTTTATTTTGACCTTGCCTCTGGAATGACCTTAGAGCAAAACAAATGGATTTTACCAGTAATTCAATGTGTTGAATCAAACATCTCAGTTGAATTCAAGCTATTCAAATTTCATCAGATTCATGCATCTCTCTTTCTAGCGTTGTTCAATAGTAGCGTTCTCCTTACAAAAAATATTTTTGTGGGCACCTAAAAGAGATTGATAACCTCATCTTGTGCCTTGATGGAACTGGGAAATTGGCAAAGTGAGGTTTCTGGCCATGGTCATAATGGTTGTCATATAATATTAAAATGGCAGGATCACCTCTAGTACTGGGGCCGTCAATTCAGCAAATCATGTTCTACTGACTTGCAGTCCCCTTCTACATTATAATCAATGTTAAAAAAACAGGCATATGTTTCCAAAGCATTTTGGATATACAGAAGATGAAGGAGAATTAATGTCATTGCAGCTCTTGGAATTGCTAATTTCTTCTTAGCTCAGGCCAAACATTAGAAACACTTGCTGAGTAAACAGCTAAGGAATAGTAAATTGAGATATTGACTATAAAGTTAATCTGACATACTGCAAAGTAAGACAAGTCCTAAGTATGTAAATAGTAGACTTAAAATTGTCATTGAGGAGTTTACAATTTTGTCAGTTTGCAGATTTACAGCTCACGTAATTATATAACTCATTAAGAACTTTTTTTATGTGTAGTATCTAAATTGGCCACATTGTGTGCTGTTAAGGCTGCTTTCACACATCCGGTGTCAGGAGTGCGGCGGAGTACCTCCGGAGTACCGGAGTACCGCCGGATCAGGCCTGCAGCGGTGACACCGGATGCAGATGCGGCACCTGATCCGGTTGGAAAGCATTTAAAGGAGCCGCACCAGGGACGAGAGAGGCGGCGGTATGCGGGGGGGAGAGAGATACACGCGCGCTCGCCGGGCATTTGTGGGTTAAACCTCACAGTGTCCGCGCATGCGCTGTTGAAAAAGCCGTTACGGCGCTGCAAAAAAACGTTGCAGGCAACGTTTTTTGCTGACGCCGGACGGCGCAGATTTTACGCTTCCGGCTAAAAACGGAGGCGCCGCATGTCCATCCGGCACAATGTGGCGATCATTAAATTCTATGTGCCAAAACCGGATCCAATTCCGGATCCGGTTTTCACACTTTTCGCCGCATCGTGCCGGATTCAAAAAGCCGGATGAGTGAAAGCAGCCTAAGAGAAAACTTGCACAAGTGCAACAGGAACAAGTCGCACAATAATACCATCGCCTCCTAGTGCTGAAACAAGCAATGTATTGTAAAATAGAATTAAACTTAGACTTGATTACTGAACATGCCAAAATGTGAAAAAGTAGAATTATGCATTAATGTGCTCACTGTGGAATTTAAAGATGGTTAAATACAATTAGGTTTTGTAATTGCACCATGACACTTATAATTTTTTTTTCTGTAAATGTATGTGAACAGTAGTTTCTCAGTAATCTTAATCTAGCTTACTTCTGGTTCTGTAAAATTAAAAAAAAAATTATATTACTGTTGAAACAATTGTGGGATTATCCGACATTCCAGATTTTAAAATAATAGATTTAGAGAATTTAGATGGTATCATAGGGTCAGCATTAGCAAACATCCCCAAGCGTGACATATAGACTTCTGTTTTCCTGCAAATTATAGGGAGTGGGCAGTGGACACATGAGAGGGCAGGAGCCACACAGCGGCTATTATTAGATTGCGTGAAGGAATGGAGGGTGTAGGCCACACTCAAGGTTAGATAGGGATAAGAAGGTGCCACAATGTCCCGTGAAAGTGAAGTAACTATATGAAGTCTTTGGTGTATGGACACCAGCCCACCTGTATGGATCAGAGACGGAGATTCCAAATGTTTGTGAGAGTGATAAAATGACCACAGAATTAAGATGATGAGCTTTTGCCTGGAGACACACAAGGTTTGCTATTTGAAAAGAGATGGTCTGAAAGATGAAAACGTGCCACCTGTGAAAGATGAGGATGTTCCACACCCAGACAGGCCTACAGAGAGATTAATAATGAGAATACATTACTACAAGACCTAAACTGGGGTGTGTCTGTGGCCATGACACGTAAGTGCAGGACAACAGCCACAGTGTCTTCACCCTGTCAGAAGTTGGATCAAGGAAAGCAGAGGACTTGATAAGGAGAAGGCCCTACTGTCAGGGGCACACCTACCGCCCGTGCAGCCCGTTCATTGAACGGGGGCCCCAGGGGAGAGAGGGCCCCTCCAGCACCACATGGCTAATTCATGGCTCCCAAGTTCCAGCCATCCCGATTCCCACGGGACAGTCCCGTTTTTGACACCCCCCTCCCACGTGCCACCCGGGAAGCTATTTTTCCCGCATTGCACTGAGCCGCCATGCCCCCCATCTACCGACGCCATGCTCGCCGTCCCACATAGACGCACCGCAACCTACATACAATTATGTGGCTGGGCTGTGTGTGTTCTATGCGCACAGGACCTGTGAGAGGGGAGGAGTCAGGGGTCACATGATCAGGGGCCATGTCTGCCTCTGTGTCTGGCTGCACTCTGCAGGACCCTGCTGTGCTGGTTGTCATGGTGCTGGATGAGGTAAAGTTTCTGTGTCGGGTCAGGAGGGTTTTACAGTGTGGATGTAGCAGAGCCGTGTATGGAGCAGAGCTGTGTGTGTGCGAGGTGTACGGAGCAGAGCCCCATGTGTATGAGGTGTACGGAGCAGAGCCGCATGTACGAGGTGTACGGAGCAGAGCCGCGTGTGTATGAGGTGTACAGAGCGGAGCTGTGTGTACGAGGTGTACAGAGCAGAGCTGTGTGTGTACGAGGTGTGTGGAGATGTGTGTGTACGAGGTGTACAGAGCGGAGCTGCATGTATATGAGGTGTATGGAGCCGTATGTGTACGAGGTGTACGGATCGGAGCTGTGTGTCTACGAGGTGTACGGAGCGGAGCCGCGTGTGAACGAGGTGTATGGAGTGGAGCCATGTGTGTACGAGGTGTATGGAGCAGAGCCCCGTGTGTATGAGGTGTACAAAGTGGAATCACGTTTGTACGAGGTGTACGGAGTGGAGCCGCATGTGTACAAGGTGTACAGAGTGGAGCCGCATGTGTCCGAGGTGTACAGAGCAGAGTCACGTGTGTACGGAGCGGAGCCGCATGTGTATAGGGTATGCTGAGCCTTGTGTGTATGGAGTGGAGCCATATGTGTACTGGATGTACGGAGCAGAGCCAAGTGTGTATGAGGCATACAAAGTGGGCTTTTCCCACGGACACAGGAGTACACGGCAGAGCCCCGAGGAGCACTTTAAAACTCACACATGACGTTCCACCGGAAGGGATGTGCTGGAAGCTGACCGGAAATGAGGTAATTTCATGAGAAGATTGTGACGGAGAAAGGAATGCTTCAGATCCATCACCATGTCCTCCTCCGGCAGCGCGGACAGCAGGATTGCCTTGGAATCAGGGATGCTGGCCATGTGAGCGGATCATGATATGTCCTGCACCGGGAGGCTCAGGTGGGCATTACAATGGGAGCAGGGCTGCTATAGTATCTTTATAGAAACTTTATTTCTTTCTTTTTTTCTCTGTTTCTTTCTTTCTCTGTTCTTTCTTTCTCTCTATTTCTTTCTCATTCTCTGTTCTGTCTTTCCCTCTCTTTTTCTTTCTCTCTCTGTTCTTTATTTCTCTCTCTAATCTTTCTTTTTTTTCTTTCTCTCTCTCTGTTCTTTCTCTCTCTGTTCTTTCTTTCTTTCCTCTCTTTCTTTCTTTCTTTCTTTCTCTCTGTTCCTTCTTTCTTTACTTCTTTCTCTCTCTGTTCTTTCTCAGTCTCTCTCTGTTCTTTCTTTCCCCTCTTTCTTTCTCTCTATCTCCCTGTTCTTTCTTTCCCCTCTTTTTTTCACTCTGTTCTTTCATTCCTTTCCCTCTTTCTTTCTTTCTCTTTGTTCCTTCTTCCCCTCTTTCTTTCTCTCTATCACTCTGTTCTTTCCTTCCCCTCTTTCTTTTCCTCTCTGTTCTTTCTTTCTTTTTTTCTATTTCGTTCTTTTTCTTTCTCTCTCTATTCATTCATTCTTTCCCCTCTTTCTTTCTTTCGCTCTCCCTCTGTTCTTTTTTTCTGTCTCCTCTTTCTTTCTCTGTTCTTTCTTTCCCCTCTTTCTTTCTCTCTCTCTCTCTGTTCTTTTTTTCTGTCCCCACTTTCTTTCTCTCTGTGTTCTTTCTTTCTTTTTCTCTGTTCTTTCTTTATTCCCCTCTTTATTTTTCTCTGTTCTTTCTTTCTTTCCCCTTTCTTTCTCTCTCTGCTCTTTCTTTCGCTCTCTGTTCTTTCTTTCACCTCTTTCTTTCTCTCTCTCTGTTCTTTCTTTCTCTCTCTGTTCTTTCTTTCCTCTCTTTTTTTCTCTCTTCTTTCTTCTTTCTCTCTCTGTTCTTCTCTCTGTTCTTTCTTTCCTCTCTTTTTTTCTCTCTCTTCTTTCTTCTTTCTCTCTCTGTTCTTCTCTCTGTTCTTTCTCTCTCTGTTTTTTCTTTCTCTCTCGCTCTCCTTTCTCTTTCTTTCTTTCTTTCTTTCTTTCTTTCTCTCTGTTCCTTCTTTCTTTACTTCTTTCTCTCTCTGTTCTTTCTCAGTCTCTCTCTGTTCTTTCTTTCCCCTCTTTCTTTCTCTCTATCTCCCTGTTCTTTCTTTCCCCTCTTTTTTTCACTCTGTTCTTTCATTCCTTTCCCTCTTTCTTTCTTTCTCTCTGTTCCTTCTTCCCCTCTTTCTTTCTCTCTATCACTCTGTTCTTTCCTTCCCCTCTTTCTTTTCCTCTCTGTTCTTTCTTTCTTTTTTTCTATTTCGTTCTTTTTCTTTCTCTCTCTATTCATTCATTCTTTCCCCTCTTTCTTTCTTTCGCTCTCCCTCTGTTCTTTTTTTCTGTCTCCTCTTTCTTTCTCTGTTCTTTCTTTCCCCTCTTTCTTTCTCTCTCTCTCTCTGTTCTTTTTTTCTGCCCCCACTTTCTTTCTCTCTGTGTTCTTTCTTTCTTTTTCTCTGTTCTTTCTTTATTCCCCTCTTTATTTTTCTCTGTTCTTTCTTTCTTTCCCCTTTCTTTCTCTCTCTGCTCTTTCTTTCGCTCTCTGTTCTTTCTTTCACCTCTTTCTTTCTCTCTCTCTGTTCTTTCTTTCTCTCTCTGTTCTTTCTTTCCTCTCTTTTTTTCTCTCTCTTCTTTCTTCTTTCTCTCTCTGTTCTTCTCTCTGTTCTTTCTCTCTCTGTTTTTTCTTTCTCTCTCGCTCTCCTTTCTCTTTCTTTCTTTCTTTCTTTCTTTCTCTATTTTCTTTTCTCTCTCTCTCTCTTTTTTCTTTCTTTCTTTTACTTAGTACCAGTCAATGCTAGCCACTATGCCCCTAATAGCAATCAGTGTGATCAGCAGTGCTAAATGGGTGCAGCTGGGCATGGACATGGGTGTGACTAGTCACAACATTGGTGTGGTCAGGGGCATGGCCTAAAACATGCGCCACAGCCTTTGTCCCTCTTTCCCTTCTACAAAAGTTGGGAGGTATGCTAATTATTTACCTATTCAAATTTACCATGTGGAGCACCACGGAGCCGAGGCGCAAGGAGGAGAGCAGCGCTATGGGTCCTGAGAATGCGAGCGCTGGTGCAGAGGAGCCAGCCCTGAGGTGAGATCAGCATCAGTGCTGTGCTGCGCTGCCACTGTGGGGGGGAGGAGAGGAGGAGACAGACTGACTGTCACTCACTGTGCGTGTGGCACCGGCCAGACTGTGGCTGCAGCCGCAGCGGCAGCATCAGTGTATGTCTGTGAAGTCACCGTGTGCTGTGCCCCATAACTAAATGCTGCAGCTCAGGAATGTGCGTACTGTGGATTGATCCTCTTGGTCTGGCCTGCCCTGCCTGCTCCAGGTATGAGTGCAAGAGCTGAGCAGGACTGAGGGACTGGGACCAAGGCAGACATGATTTTGGGAGGCTTCTGGGGGAGAACTGAAGCATGGCCTGCCTGCTCATGAATGGGGGGCCCCTGGCGTGGGGAGAACTTGTAGCATGGCCTGGTTGCTCATGAATGGAGGCCCCTGACCTGGGGAGAAGCATGACCTGGCTGCTCATGAATGGGGGGCCCCTGGCCTGGGGAGAACTTGAAGCATGGCCTGGCTGCTCATGAATGGGGGGGCCCCTGGCCTGGAGAGAAGCATGGCCTGGCTGCTCATAAAATGGGGGGCCCCTGGGGAGAAGCATGGCTGCTCATGAATGGGGGGGCCCCTGGGGGAAATGCTTGGCTGCTCATGAATAGGGCAGCTCATGGGGGGAGAAGAAACATGAATCGGGTGTTCCTCATAGGGGGAGAAGAAGCATAAACTGGGGGTCCACATGGGGAGTAGCAGCATAAACTGGGGGGCCGCATAGGGCAAGAAGCTCTATGCCAAAACTAGACCGCATATGGGGGAGAGCATTATGAAACAAAGGGAAACGGGGGTGCCTATATATATTATCTGGAGGCTGTCTTGGGCTATATATGTTATTTAGAGGCTATGCTGGGCTGTATATATTACCTGGAGGCTGTGGTGGGCTGTATATATTACCTGAAGGCTGTGCTGGGCTGTATATATTAACTGGAGGCTGTGCTGGGCTGTATATATTTCCTGGAGTGGAGGCTATGCTGGGCTATATATATCACCTGGAGGCTGTGGTGGGCTTTATATATTACCTGAAGGCTGTGCTGGGCTGTATATATTAACTGGAGGCTGTGCTGGCTGTATATAATACCTGAAGGCTGTGCTGGGCAGTATATATTAACTGGAGGCTATGCTGGGCTGTATATATTATTTGGATGCTGTACTGGGCTGTATATATTAACTGAAGGCTATGCTGGGCTGTATACCATATATTATTTGGCAGCTGTGCTGGGCTGTATATATTAACAACTAGAGGCAATGCTGGGCTAGTGGGCTGTATGTGTTATTTGGAGGCTGTGCTGGCCTGTATATATAATTTAGAGGCTGCAACTGGCAAATAATAAATACAGCCCAGCAGCACCCTACAGATATTATATCCAGCCCTGCATAGCCTCAATATTAGATAACAGCAGATAACTTTGTTGCCCTATGAAGGGTGGGGGGGGCAAAACATTTCTTGCACAGGGGCCCACTACAGTCTGTGTTTGCCCCTGCCTACTGTCGAATGAGACCGGTAGACGTAAAGAAACAAGTGAAGTAACCAAAGATATATTGTTTGCCTTGCTTACTCTCCATGAGTAAAAGCGCTGTTTGCATTATAGACTACATCGCTACTGTCAAGGGCCATCTGACAGATTCCGGAGGTACTCCAACCTTCACTCTTTAATTTCTGTACAGGGATCTGGTTTTACAATGGATTGCCCTGGATGGCTTCCATGGAAGGGCTGCTGACAGAAGAAGTGAACCAGAGTCAGGAAGGGTCAACAAACAGGGTCAAAACTAAGAGGTCAGGTTGGGAACAGAATCGTAAAAAAAAAGGATGGTAAAAAAACATGCTGAGGTCAAGGAACGGGAATAATCAAAACAAACAAAGAGCACAACATTATATATTATGAGAGCGACACTATTGACTGGCTTTTTAATGTTTCTTTTGGAGTAATGGCTTCTTCCTGGCAGGGTGGCATTTCAGCCCATTTTGATACAGTACTCATTTCATTTTGGATATTGACACAGTCTTAACAGCTTCCGCCATCATCTTCACAAAGACTTTTGCTTTTGTCTTTGGTTTGATATGCACATGTTGGACCAAATAATGTTCATCTCTGGGACACAAAACCCGTCTTCTTCCTGAGCGGTATGATGGCTGGATATTCCCATCTTGTTTTCACTTGCATATAATTGTTTGTACAGATGAATGAGGCAGCTTCAGGTATCTTGATATTGTACCCGAGGATGAGCCAGACTTGTTTAAGTCCACAATTCTCTTCCTGATATCTTGGCTGATATCTTTAGACTTTCTCATGATGCTACACTAAGAAGCAGTGTGCTTCAGGTGTGCATTAAAATACATCCACAGATGTTTCTCTAATTAACTCAGATGCTGCCAAAAAACCTATCAGTAGCTTCCAAACACATGACATCATCATATGGACAGTCCAGAACTGTTTAAAGGCATAGTAATTTTAGGGTATGTAAAGTTTTGACATTGCAGAAATTAATAAACATGCCTTTAAACCATTTTCTCTCATTATTCTGGCATTTGGAAAATATTAATAATTATGGTAATTGTTATTGACCTAAAACAGAAAAGGTTTATTCTGATTTCATGTCAGATATGAGAAAAACATGCATATGTGTCTTTTATATAGTGTGTATAAACTTCTGGTTTTAACTGTATATACAGAGCCTGATGTGGGCGGGGCAGCTTTCTCAGCTCTGCTGCATTGCTAAGTCTAAAAACTCTGATTTTGTCAGAAAGGCTGCACCCAGTAAACTAAGCAATGCATCAGTGGATTCAGAGTCTCTTTGACTACATCATGATGCTCTCAGATGAGGCAACAAAAACCTGTTTACAGATTCCCTTCAAAGATGGGCAGCTTGACTAATTATTTGGATGGGAGGTCTCAATTATAATTAGGGACAAATTTGGCCTTGGAAAAACGCCTTAAAGGAGACATCTGCCAATTTTGGCCAGGGGCTGTACAGGGGGTGTTCTGCATTGGGAAAAGAGAAAAAGGAGTAGGTGGCAACCTAGGGTGCCATTATCAGAAGGATTTGAACAGCTTTTATTTCCACAATGCATTTCAATGCTGGACTAGCATTTATTTCAAGTGAAATATCAAAAAAAAGTTGCAGTTGTTTTCATTTGAAAAAGAGTTGAAACGCATTGTGGAAATAAAAAACACTCAACTCATCTTGGTCCTAAGGATTCTTCACTACAGTAGTGCAGTCTGATCTCATGTTATCATCCAAATTGGTCAACTATCCCATGGTGTCTGTGGTGTCTGTTCACATGGGATGCATTTGGATAGCGCTGGGCAGCCTGCCTGATCTAATAGTGCGGGCATCACTAATAGGCTGTTAACCTGGATGCCGTGCATTACCATTGTGTGAACGGTGCAGCATACAAGTCTTTATTGTGCAATAACATACTAAGCAACCACCCCCTCCATGGATTGGTAGGCTGCGAGTGATTGCTCCATCAGTATTTTTGCACCTGTCTTACTGCCATCTTAACTAAATGGGTCAGCTGCACCCTTTGTCTGGAGGCATTGGCAGGTAAACATCACTGCCTTCTTTTTGCTGTTTTTCAAATTTTTGGAGGCTTTTTAGTCCTCTTTTAGTTGCTTTGTTGTTTAGTGATAGGACTCGCAAGTGTGAAGACCCTTGACGTGGGTTGCGAGCATGCATACATAGGCCAAAATATCGACTAATACTTCACATATTTCTATATGTATTTTTCTGCACTTTAATTTTCAGGGTGCATCTAGGCCCATTTGGTCTTGTAAACTAGGGTGTCTGTTCACATGGGATGTATTTGATTGGATTGGTAGGTTGTGAGTGGTTGTTCCATCAGTATTTTTGCACCTATCTTACTGCCATCTTAACTACATGGGTGTTCATAGGAGTTGTTCCTACACATAACCTGCTCTAGTGAGCACCTTCCTTATACTTTCCTATTATCCAAAAGGGTATCACCTGAAGATCTTGTGCGCTTTTTCCTACACCACAGTTTTTCTTCCCTTATCAGAAAAGTGCAATTTGTAGATACAAAAGTTATTGGAAGAAGTAAAGGAGGGTTGGGTGAGCTACAAAAAGTGACTGACAAGAGACTACTAAAGTGACTGACAAGAGAGGAACAAGAACAGCAGGATTTAGCAGACCCAACAGATGCCCAGTTGAAATTGTATTGACAACCCAACATTGGTGGAAGCATTGGAGGATGGGTATAGTGGGAACTTTAGGGAAAGGTGGGGAACAGAGGGTTGACTACATTGATTTTTGTACCTCAGGCAGTTATGCTAAACCTAAGGAACTGAAGAAGGTTGGGCATATTCTGAAAGCCACCATTGTTCATCAAGACAGCTTGTACAATTCTAAGTTTCAATGCTTTGTAGTAATCTTGTAGAAAATAGCATTATCTCATTAGTATTAGCTATTTAAGGTAGCTGGTGCTAGATCATAATTCAATATCAGACTCTATAACAAAACGTGTGACATGACCAGGATAGATAGCCACAACAGATGCCAATCTACAGATCATACAGGGAACTGGCCCTTTATGGGCACTGAGAAAGATTTTTCAAGCTAATTCCTCCCCCCCACAATGACTTAGTGCTCCGAAGGTTATCGCATGATAAGTGATGATTTTTGTGACAGAATAAGCCCAACTTGATGCCAACAGGCATACTAGTTTATATTCCATAAGTGCAGTGCCACAGAACCTTTAAAAGGTTTCATTTATAACAATAATTTAGAGCATTGTACTGGAAAACATTTTTAGAACTGAATAATGACGTTAATGTGGCCATGATTTCATGTTTGGGCTTTTATTCTGCACTTTGGTGCTACAAGTAGGTAAAAGTTACAAATTATTATTATTCCTCCATCCTACTCTCTAATTCCTTTCTGACATGAAATTGTCTAGTACACCAGCCAACAAGTATTCAGCGCAATAATCAAGCGAGGAAGAAGCTTGGTAATTGTCTGTCAATAGCACATTTTTATTAGCGGAGGGATCCTCTGCTGCATTTCTACCAGCCTGTGTTTGCTTTTTTGTGCTGTACTTCAGACAAGTTATGGAGATTAAATAACGTATAATTACAATAATTAGTACAGCATAGTATGTATGCAAATACAGATACAGCCATGGAGAAATTAATTCTATATCTGAAGTCAAATTTTGACTGTGTGATGGATATTTGCAGGCATAATAGGGATGATAAATTGCTACCGTAGAGTGGCCCTCATGCCACTCTACTTCTAGGCTAAAACCCTCATTATGATGCTGGTCTTAACGTTCCTTCTGGCTATGAAGTATGACAATGGTTTGCAATGACACTCCATACTATTCCTCATTGTGTATCTGTTTGTT